>NC_088405.1:56257666-56857666 GCF_034236695.1 Oncorhynchus nerka | reverse complement strand
TTACACCAGAGAGTCTACACCAGAGAGGGGTCTACACCAGAGAGTCTACATCAGAGAGTCTACTCCAGAGAGTCTACATCAGAGAGTCTACACCAGAGAGTCTACACTAGAGAGTCTACATCAGAGAGTCTACACCAGAGAGAGGTCTACTGCTTCAGATTTACACCAGAGAGTCTACACCAGAGAGGGTTCCACTGCTTCAGATTTACACCAGAGAGTCTACACCAGAGAGAGGTCTACTGCTTCAGATTTACACCAGAGAGTCTACACCAGAGAGAGGTCCACTGCTTCAGATTTACACCAGAGAGTCTACACCAGAGAGAGGTCTACTGCTTCAGATTTACACCAGAGAGTCTACACCAGAGAGGGTTCCACTGCTTCAGATTTACACCAGAGAGTCTACACCAGAGAGGGGTCTATTGCTTCAGATTTACACCAGAGAGTCTACACCAGAGAGTCTACACCAGAGAGGGTTCCACTGCTTCAGATTTACACCAGAGAGTCTACACCAGAGAGGGGTCTACTGCTTCAGATTTACACCAGAGAGTCTACACCAGAGAGGGGTCTACTGCTTCAGATTTACACCAGAGAGTCTACACCAGAGAGAGGTCTACTGCTTCAGATTTACACCAGAGAGTCTACACCAGAGAGAGGTCTACTGCTTCAGATTTACACCAGAGAGTCTACACCAGAGAGTGGTCTACTGCTTCAGATTTACACCAGAGAGTCTACACCAGAGAGGGGTCTACTGCTTCAGATTTACACCAGAGAGTCTACACCAGAGAGAGGTCTACTGCTTCAGATTTACACCAGAGAGTCTACACCAGAGAGGGGTCTACACCAGAGAGTCTAAACCAGAGAGTCTACTGCTTCAGATTTACACCACAGGGCCTACACCAGAGAGTCTACACCAGAGATGGGTCTACTGCTTCAGATTTGCACCAGAGGGTCTACACCAGAAATGGGTACTGCTTCAGATTGACACCAGAGACTCTACACCAGAGAGGGGTCTACTGCTTCAGATTTACACCAGAGAGTCTACACCAGAGAGGGGTCTACTGCTTCAGATTTACACCAGAGAGTCTACACCAGAGAGAGGTCTACTGCTTCAGATATACACCAGAGAGTCTACACCAGAGAGAGGTCTACTGCTTCAGATTTACACCAGAGAGTCTACACCAGAGAGGGGTCTACTGCTTCAAATTTACACCAGAGAGTCTACACCAGAGAGAGGTCTTCTGCTTCAGATTTACACCAGAGAGTCTACACCAGAGAGGGGTCTACACCAGAGAGTCTAAACCAGAGAGTCTGCTGCTTCAGATTTACACCACAGGGCCTACACCAGAGAGTCTACACCAGAGAGTCTACATCAGAGAGTCTACACCAGAGAGTCTACATCAGAGAGTCTACACCAGAGAGGGGTCTACACCAGAGAGTCTACACTTCAGATTTACATCAGAGAGTCTACACCAGAGAGTTTACACTTCAGATTTACACCAGAGAGTCTACACCAGAGAGTCTACTGCTTCAGAGTCTACACCAGAGAGTCTACACCAGAGAGGTCTACATCAGAGAGTCTACACCAGAGAGGGGTCTACATCAGAGAGTCTACACCAGAGAGGGGTCTACACCAGAGAGTCTACATCAGAGAGTCTACACCAGAGAGTCTACATGCTTCAGATTTACACAGAGTCTACACCAGAGAGTCTACACCAGAGAGTCTACATCAGAGAGTCTACACCAGAGAGGAGTCTACACCAGAGAGTCTACACCAGAGAGGGGTCTACATCAGAGAGTCTACACCAGAGAGGAGTCTACATCAGAGAGTCTACACCAGAGAGGGGTCTACATCAGAGAGTCTACACCAGAGAGGGTCTACTACCAGATTTACATCAGAGAGTCTACACCAGAGGGTCTACACTTCAGAGAGTCTACATCAGAGAGTCTACACCAGAGAGGAGTCTACAACAGAGAGTCTACACCAGAGAGGGGTCTACATCAGAGAGTCTACACCAGAGAGGAGTCTACATCAGAGAGTCTACACCAGAGAGGGGTTACATCAGAGAGTCTACACCAGAGAGGAGTCTACTGCTTCAGATTTACACCAGAGAGTCTACACCAGAGGGGTCTACACCAGAGAGTTACACCAGAGAGTCTACACCAGAGAGTCTACATCAGAGAGTCTACACCAGAGAGTCTACACCAGAGAGTCTACACCAGAGAGGGTCTACATCAGAGAGTCTACACCAGAGAGTCTACATCAGAGAGTCTACATCAGAGAGTTACACCAGAGAGTCTACACCAGAGAGTCTACATGCAGAGATTTACACCAGAGAGTCTACACCAGAGAGTCTACATCAGAGATTTACACCAGAGAGTCTACATCAGAGAGTCTACACCAGAGAGTCTACACCAGAGAGTCTACATCAGAGAGTCTACACCAGTGAGGGGTCTACACCAGAGAATCTACACTAGAGAGTTTACATCACATAGTCTACATCAGAGAGTTTACACTAGAGAGTCTACACCAGAGAGTCTACTGCCAGAGAGTCTACATCAGAGAGTCTACATCAGAGAGTCTACACCAGAGAGGGGTTACACCAGAGAGTCTACACCTGAGAGTCTACATCAGAGAGTTACATCAGAGAGTCTACACCAGAGAGGGGTCTACATCTTCAGAGTTACACCAGAGAGTCTAGCTCAGATAGTCTATATCAGAGAGTCTACACCAGAGAGGGGTCTACATCAGAGAGTCTACACCAGAGAGGGGTCTACATCAGAGAGTCTACACCAGAGATTTACACATCAGAGAGTCTACACAAGAGAAGGACCTACACCAGATTTACATCAGAGAGTCTACACCAGAGGGTCTACACCAGAGAGTCTACATCAGAGAGTCTACACCAGAGAGTCTACATCAGAGAGTCTACACCAGAGAGGAGTCTACACCAGAGAGTCTACACCAGAGAGGGGTCTACATCAGAGATTTACACCAGAGAGGGGTCTACACCAGAGAGTCTACACTTCAGATTTACATCACAGAGTCTACATCAGAGAGTTTACACTAGAGAGTCTACACCAGAGAGTCTACACCAGAGAGTCTACACCAGAGAGTCTACACCAGAGAGTCTACATCAGAGAGTCTACACCAGAGAGGGGTCTACATCAGAGAGTCTACACCAGAGAGGGGTCTACACCAGAGAGTCTACACCAGAGAGTCTACATCAGAGAGTCTACACCAGAGAGTCTACACCAGAGAGTCTACATCAGAGAGTCTACATCAGAGAGTCTACACCAGAGAGTCTACACCAGAGAGTCAGATTTACATCAGAGAGTCTACACCAGAGAGTCTACATTCAGATTTACACCAGAGAGTCTACACCAGAGAGTCTACACTAGAGAGTTTACATCACAGAGTCTACATCAGAGAGTTTGTCTTCAGAGAGTCTACACCAGAGAGTCTACACCAGAGATTCTACATCAGATTTACACCAGAGAGTCTACACCAGAGAGTCTACATCAGAGAGTCTACACCAGAGAGGGGTCTACAGAGAGTCTACACCAGAGAGGGTCTACACCAGAGAGTCTACATCAGAGAGTCTACACCAGAGAGTCTACATCAGAGAGTCTACACCAGAGAGTCTACACTTCAGAGAGTTTACATCAGAGAGTCTACACCAGAGAGGAGATTTACACCAGAGAGTCTACACCAGAGAGGGGTCTACATCAGAGAGTCTACACCAGAGAGGAGTCTACATCAGAGAGTCTACACCAGAGAGGGGTCTACATCAGAGAGTCTACACCAGAGAGGGGTCTATACCAGATTTACATCAGAGAGTCTACACCAGAGGGACTACACCAGAGAGTCTACATCAGAGAGTCTACACCAGAGAGTCTACATCAGAGAGTCTACACCAGAGAGGAGTCTACACCAGAGAGTCTACACCAGAGAGGGGTCTACATCAGAGAGTCTACACCAGAGAGGGGTCTACATCAGAGAGTCTACATCAGAGAGTCTACATCAGAGAGTCTACACCAGAGAGTCTACACCAGAGAGTCTACATCAGATTTCTACACCAGAGAGTCTACACCAGAGAGTCTACATCAGAGAGTCTACACCAGAGAGTCTACACCAGAGAGTCTACATCAGAGAGTCTACACCAGTGAGGGGTCTACACCAGAGAGTCTACACTAGAGAGTTTACATCACAGAGTCTACATCAGAGAGTTTACACTAGAGAGTCTACACCAGAGAGTCTACACCAGAGAGTCTACATCAGAGTCTACACCAGAGAGTCTACACCAGAGAGTCTACATCAGAGAGTCTACACCAGAGAGGGGTCTACACCAGAGAGTCTACACCTGAGAGTCTACATCAGAGAGTCTACATCAGAGAGTCTACACCAGAGAGGGGTCTACACCAGAGAGTCTACACCAGAGAGTCTAGCTCAGAGGTTATATCAGAGAGTCTACACCAGAGAGGGGTCTACATCAGAGAGTCTACACCAGAGAGGGGTTACATCAGAGAGTCTACACCAGAGAGGGTCTACATCAGAGAGTCTACACAAGAGAAGGACCTACACCAGATAGTCTACATCAGAGAGTCTACACCAGAGGGTCTACACCATAGAGTCTACATCAGAGAGTCTACACCAGAGAGTCTACATCAGAGAGTCTACACCAGAGAGGAGTCTACACCAGAGAGTCTACACCAGAGAGGGGTCTACATCAGAGAGTCTACACCAGAGAGGGGTCTACACCAGAGAGTCTACATCAGAGAGTCTACACCAGAGAGTCTACACCAGAGAGGGGTCTACATCAGAGAGTCTACACCAGAGAGGAGTCTACATCAGAGAGTCTACACCAGAGAGGGGTCTACATCAGAGAGTCTACACAAGAGAAGGACCTACACCAGATAGTCTACATCAGAGAGTCTACACCAGAGGGTCTACACCATAGAGTCTACATTCTACACCAGAGAGTCTACATCAGAGAGTCTACACCAGAGAGGAGTCTACACCAGAGAGTCTACACCAGAGAGGGGTCTACATCAGAGAGTCTACACCAGAGAGGGGTCTACACCAGAGAGTCTACATCAGAGAGTCTACACCAGAGAGTCTACACCAGAGAGTCTACATCAGAGAGTCTACACCAGAGAGTCTACACCAGAGAGTCTACATCAGAGAGTCTACACCAGTGAGGGGTCTACACCAGATAATCTACACTAGATAGTTTACATCACAGAGTCTACATCAGAGAGTCTACACTAGAGAGTCTACACCAGAGAGTCTACACCAGAGAGTCTACATCAGAGTCTACAGAAGAGAGTCTACACCAGAGAGTCTACATCAGAGAGTCTACACCAGAGAGGGGTCTACACCAGAGAGTCTACACCTGAGAGTCTACATCAGAGAGTCTACATCAGAGAGTCTACACCAGAGAGGGGTCTACACCAGAGAGTCTACACCAGAGAGTCTAGCTCAGAGAGTCTATATCAGAGAGTCTACACCAGAGAGGGGTCTACATCAGAGAGTCTACACCAGAGAGGGGTCTATATCAGAGAGTCTACACCAGAGAGGGGTCTACATCAGAGAGTCTACACCAGAGGGTCTACACCAGAGAGTCTACATCAGAGAGTCTACACCAGAGAGGAGTCTACACCAGAGAGTCTACACCAGAGAGGGGTCTACATCAGAGAGTCTACACCAGTGAGGGGTCTACACCAGAGAGTCTACACTAGAGAGTTTACATCACAGAGTCTACATCAGAGAGTTTACACTAGAGAGTCTACACCAGAGAGTCTACACCAGAGAGTCTACATCAGAGTCTACACCAGAGAGTCTACACCAGAGAGTCTACATCAGAGAGTCTACACCAGAGAGGGGTTACACCAGAGAGTCTACACCAGAGTCTACATCAGAGAGTCTACATCAGAGAGTCTACACCAGAGAGGGGTCTACACCAGAGAGTCTACACCAGAGAGTCTAGCTCAGAGGTCTATATCAGAGAGTCTACACCAGAGAGGGTCTACATCAGAGAGTCTACACCAGAGAGTCTACATCAGAGAGTCTACACCAGAGAGGGGTCTACATCAGAGAGTCTACACAAGAGAAGGACCTACACCAGATAGTCTACATCAGAGAGTCTACACCAGAGGGTCTACACCAGAGAGTCTACATCAGAGAGTCTACACCAGAGAGTCTACATCAGAGAGTCTACACCAGAGAGAGGAGTCTACACCAGAGAGTCTACACCAGAGAGGGGTCTACATCAGAGAGTCTACACCAGAGAGGGGTCTACACCAGAGAGTCTACATCAGAGAGTCTACACCAGAGAGTCTACACCAGAGAGGGTCTACATCAGAGAGTCTACACCAGAGAGGAGTCTACATCAGAGAGTCTACACCAGAGAGGGGTCTACATCAGAGAGTCTACACACAGAGAAGGACCTACACCAGATAGTCTACATCAGAGAGTCTACACCAGAGAGTCTACACCAGAGAGTCTACATCAGAGAGTCTACACCAGAGAGTCTACATCAGAGAGTCTACACCAGAGAGGAGTCTACACCAGAGAGTCTACACCAGAGAGGGGTCTACATCAGAGAGTCTACACCAGAGAGGGTCTACACCAGAGAGTTACATCAGAGAGTCTACACCAGAGAGTCTACACCAGAGAGTCTACATCAGAGAGTCTACACCAGAGAGTCTACACCAGAGAGTCTACATCAGAGAGTCTACACCAGTGAGGGGTCTACACCAGATAATCTACACTAGATAGTTTACATCACAGAGTCTACATCAGAGAGTCTACACTAGAGAGTCTACACCAGAGAGTCTACACCAGAGAGTCTACATCAGAGTCTACAGAAGAGAGTCTACACCAGAGAGGGTCTCTGCTTCAGAGAGTCTACACCAGAGAGTCTACACCAGAGAGTCTACACCTGAGAGTCTACATCAGAGAGTCTACATCAGAGAGTCTACACCAGAGAGGGTCTACACCAGAGAGTCTACACCAGAGAGTCTACACCAGAGAGTCTACACCAGAGAGGGTCTACATCAGAGAGTCTACACCAGAGAGGGGTCTACTGCTCAGAGAGTCTACACCAGAGAGGAGAGTCTACATCAGAGAGTCTACACCAGAGAGTCTACACCAGAGAGTCTACATCAGAGAGGGGTCTACACACAGAGAGTCTACACCAGAGAGGGTCTACACCAGAGAGTCTACATCAGAGATTCTACACCAGAGAGTCTACGCCAGAGAGGGGTCTACACCAGAGAGTCTACATCAGAGAGTCTACACCAGAGAGTCTACACCAGAGAGTCTACATCAGAGAGTCTACACCAGAGAGTCTACACCAGAGAGTCTACACCAGAGAGTCTACACTACAGAGAGTCTAGGAGAGTCTACTCAGAGAGTCTAGACCAGAGAGTCTACATCAGAGAGTCTACACCAGAGAGTCTACACCAGAGAGTCTACACTAGAGAGTTTACATCACAGAGTCTACATCAGAGAGTTTACACTAGAGAGTCTACACCAGAGAGTCTACACCAGAGAGTCTACACCAGAGAGGGTCTACATCAGAGAGTCTACACCAGAGAGGGGTCTACACCAGAGAGTCTACACCAGAGAGGGGTCTACACCAGAGAGTCTACACCAGAGAGTCTACACCAGAGAGTCTACATCAGAGAGTCTACATCAGAGAGTCTACACCAGAGAGTCTACATCAGAGAGTCTACATCAGAGAGTCTACATCAGAGAGTCTACACCAGAGAGTCTACATCAGAGAGTCTACACCAGAGAGGAGTCTACACCAGAGAGTCTACACCAGAGAGGGGTCTACATCAGAGAGTCTACGCCAGAGAGGGGTCTACACCAGAGAGTCTACACTAGAGAGTTTACATCACAGAGTCTACATCAGAGAGTTTACACTAGAGAGTCTACACCAGAGAGGGGTCTACACCAGAGAGTCTACACCAGAGAGTCTACATCAGAGTCTACAGAAGAGAGTCTACACCAGAGAGTCTACATCAGAGAGTCTACACCAGAGAGGGGTCTACACCAGAGAGTCTACACCTGAGAGTCTACATCAGAGAGTCTACATCAGAGAGTCTACACCAGAGAGGGGTCTACACCAGAGAGTCTACACCAGAGAGTCTAGCTCAGAGAGTCTATATCAGAGAGTCTACACCAGAGAGGGGTCTAGATCAGAGAGTCTACACCAGAGAGGGGTCTACACCAGAGAGTCTACACCAGAGAGGGGTCTACATCAGAGAGTCTACACCAGAGGGTCTACACCAGAGAGTCTACACCAGAGAGTCTACACCAGAGAGTCTACATCAGAGAGTCTACACCAGAGAGGAGTCTACACCAGAGAGTCTACACCAGAGAGGGGTCTACATCAGAGAGTCTACACCAGAGAGGGGTCTACATCAGAGAGTCTACGCCAGAGAGGGGTCTACACCAGAGAGTCTACATCAGAGAGTCTACACCAGATAGTCTACACCAGAGAGTCTACGCCAGAGAGGGGTCTACACCAGAGAGTCTACATCAGAGAGTCTACACCAGAGAGTCTACACCAGAGAGTCTACATCAGAGAGTCTACACCAGAGAGTCTACACCAGAGAGTCTACATCAGAGAGTCTACACCAGAGAGTCTAGACCAGAGAGTCTACATCAGAGAGTCTACACCAGAGAGTCTACATCAGAGAGTCTACACCAGAGAGGGGTCTACACCAGAGAGTCTACACTAGAGAGTTTACATCACAGAGTCTACATCAGAGAGTTTACACTAGAGAGTCTACACCAGAGAGTCTACACCAGAGAGTCTACACCAGAGAGTCTACATCAGAGAGTCTACACCAGAGAGGGGTCTACACCAGAGAGTCTACACCATAGAGTCTACATCAGAGAGTCTACACCAGAGAGTCTACACCAGAGAGTCTACATCAGAGAGTCTACATCAGAGAGTCTACACCAGAGAGTCTACATCAGAGAGTCTACATCAGAGAGTCTACATCAGAGAGTCTACACCAGAGAGTCTACATCAGAGAGTCTACACCAGAGAGGAGTCTACACCAGAGAGTCTACACCAGAGAGGGGTCTACATCAGAGAGTCTACGCCAGAGAGGGGTCTACACCAGAGAGTCTACACTAGAGAGTTTACATCACAGAGTCTACATCAGAGAGTTTACACTAGAGAGTCTACACCAGAGAGGGGTCTACACCAGAGAGTCTACACCAGAGAGTCTACACCAGAGAGTCTACACCAGAGAGTCTACATCAGAGAGTCTACATCAGAGAGTCTACACCAGAGAGTCTACACCAGAGAGTCTACATCAGAGAGTCTACACCAGAGAGTCTACACCAGAGAGTCTACATCAGAGAGTCTACACCAGTGAGGGGTCTACACCAGAGAGTCTACACCAGAGAGTCTACACCAGAGAGTCTACATCAGAGTCTACAGAAGAGAGTCTACACCAGAGAGTCTACATCAGAGAGTCTACACCAGAGAGGGGTCTACACCAGAGAGTCTACACCTGAGAGTCTACATCAGAGAGTCTACATCAGAGAGTCTACACCAGAGAGGGGTCTACACCAGAGAGTCTACACCAGAGAGTCTAGCTCAGAGAGTCTATATCAGAGAGTCTACACCAGAGAGGGGTCTACATCAGAGAGTCTACACCAGAGAGGGGTCTACACCAGAGAGTCTACACCAGAGAGGGGTCTACATCAGAGAGTCTACACCAGAGAGTCTACACCAGAGAGTCTACACCAGAGAGTCTACATCAGAGAGTCTACACCAGAGAGTCTACACCAGAGAGTCTACATCAGAGAGTCTACACCAGTGAGGGGTCTACACCAGAGAGTCTACACTAGAGAGTTTACATCACAGAGTCTACATCAGAGAGTTTACACTAGAGAGTCTACACCAGAGAGTCTACACCAGAGAGTCTACATCAGAGTCTACACCAGAGAGTCTACACCAGAGAGTCTACATCAGAGAGTCTACACCAGAGAGGGGTCTACACCAGAGAGTCTACACTAGAGAGTCTAGCTCAGAGGTCTATATCAGAGAGTCTACACCAGAGAGGGGTCTACATCAGAGAGTCTACACCAGAGAGGGGTCTACATCAGAGAGTCTACACCAGAGAGGGGTCTACATCAGAGAGTCTACACAAGAGAAGGACCTACACCAGATAGTCTACATCAGAGAGTCTACACCAGAGGGTCTACACCAGAGAGTCTACATCAGAGAGTCTACACCAGAGAGTCTACATCAGAGAGTCTACACCAGAGAGGAGTCTACACCAGAGAGTCTACACCAGAGAGGGGTCTACATCAGAGAGTCTACACCAGAGAGGGGTCTACACCAGAGAGTCTACATCAGAGAGTCTACACCAGAGAGTCTACACCAGAGAGGGGTCTACATCAGAGAGTCTACACCAGAGAGGAGTCTACATCAGAGAGTCTACACCAGAGAGGGGTCTACATCAGAGAGTCTACACAAGAGAAGGACCTACACCAGATAGTCTACATCAGAGAGTCTACACCAGAGGGTCTACACCATAGAGTCTACATCAGAGAGTCTACACCAGAGAGGAGTCTACACCAGAGAGTCTACACCAGAGAGGGGTCTACATCAGAGAGTCTACACCAGAGAGGGGTCTACACCAGAGAGTCTACATCAGAGAGTCTACACCAGAGAGTCTACACCAGAGAGTCTACATCAGAGAGTCTACACCAGAGAGTCTACACCAGAGAGTCTACATCAGAGAGTCTACACCAGTGAGGGGTCTACACCAGATAATCTACACTAGAGAGTTTACATCACAGAGTCTACATCAGAGAGTCTACACTAGAGAGTCTACACCAGAGAGTCTACACCAGAGAGTCTACATCAGAGTCTACAGAAGAGAGTCTACACCAGAGAGTCTACATCAGAGAGTCTACAGCAGAGAGGGGTCTACACCAGAGAGTCTACACCTGAGAGTCTACATCAGAGAGTCTACACCAGAGAGTCTACACCAGAGATTCTACATCAGAGTCTACACCAGAGAGTCTACACCAGAGAGTCTACATCAGAGAGTCTACACCAGAGAGGGGTCTACATCAGAGAGTCTACACCAGAGAGGGGTCTACACCAGAGAGTCTACATCAGAGAGTCTACACCAGAGAGTCTACATCAGAGAGTCTACACCAGAGAGTCTACACCAGAGAGTCTACATCAGAGAGTCTACACCAGAGAGGAGTCTACACCAGAGAGTCTACACCAGAGAGGGGTCTACATCAGAGAGTCTACACCAGAGAGGAGTCTACATCAGAGAGTCTACACCAGAGAGGGGTCTACATCAGAGAGTCTACACCAGAGAGGGGTCTATACCAGATAGTCTACATCAGAGAGTCTACACCAGAGGGTCTACACCAGAGAGTCTACATCAGAGAGTCTACACCAGAGAGTCTACATCAGAGAGTCTACACCAGAGAGGAGTCTACACCAGAGAGTCTACACCAGAGAGGGGTCTACATCAGAGAGTCTACACCAGAGAGGGGTCTACATCAGAGAGTCTACATCAGAGAGTCTACATCAGAGAGTCTACACCAGTGAGGGGTCTACACCAGAGAGTCTACACTAGAGAGTTTACATCACAGAGTCTACATCAGAGAGTTTACACTAGAGAGTCTACACCAGAGAGTCTACACCAGAGAGTCTACATCAGAGTCTACACCAGAGAGTCTACACCAGAGAGTCTACATCAGAGAGTCTACACCAGAGAGGGGTCTACACCAGAGAGTCTACACCTGAGAGTCTACATCAGAGAGTCTACATCAGAGAGTCTACACCAGAGAGGGGTCTACACCAGAGAGTCTACACCAGAGAGTCTAGCTCAGAGGTCTATATCAGAGAGTCTACACCAGAGAGGGGTCTACATCAGAGAGTCTACACCAGAGAGGGGTCTACATCAGAGAGTCTACACCAGAGAGGGGTCTACATCAGAGAGTCTACACAAGAGAAGGACCTACACCAGATAGTCTACATCAGAGAGTCTACACCAGAGGGTCTACACCAGAGAGTCTACATCAGAGAGTCTACACCAGAGAGTCTACATCAGAGAGTCTACACCAGAGAGGAGTCTACACCAGAGAGTCTACACCAGAGAGGGGTCTACATCAGAGAGTCTACACCAGAGAGGGGTCTACACCAGAGAGTCTACATCAGAGAGTCTACACCAGAGAGTCTACACCAGAGAGGGGTCTACATCAGAGAGTCTACACCAGAGAGGAGTCTACATCAGAGAGTCTACACCAGAGAGGGGTCTACATCAGAGAGTCTACACAAGAGAAGGACCTACACCAGATAGTCTACATCAGAGAGTCTACACCAGAGGGTCTACACCATAGAGTCTACATCAGAGAGTCTACACCAGAGAGTCTACATCAGAGAGTCTACACCAGAGAGGAGTCTACACCAGAGAGTCTACACCAGAGAGTCTACATCAGAGAGTCTACACCAGAGAGTCTACATCAGAGAGTCTACACCAGAGAGGGGTCTACACCAGAGAGTCTACACTAGAGAGTTTACATCACAGAGTCTACATCAGAGAGTCTACACCAGAGAGTCTACACCAGAGAGTCTACATCAGAGAGTCTACACCAGAGAGTCTACACCAGAGAGTCTACATCAGAGAGTCTACACCAGAGAGTCTACACCAGAGAGTCTACATCAGAGAGTCTACACCAGAGAGTCTACATCAGAGAGTCTACACCAGAGAGGGGTCTACACCAGAGAGTCTACACTAGAGAGTTTACATCACAGAGTCTACATCAGAGAGTTTACACTAGAGAGTCTACACCAGAGAGTCTACACCAGAGAGTCTACACCAGAGAGTCTACACCAGATAGTCTACACCAGAGAGTCTACATCAGAGAGTCTACACCAGAGAGGGGTCTACATCAGAGAGTCTACACCAGAGAGTCTACATCAGAGAGTCTACACCAGAGAGTCTACACCAGAGAGTCTACATCAGAGAGTCTACATCAGAGAGTCTACACCAGAGAGTCTACACCAGAGAGTCTACATCAGAGAGTCTACACCAGAGAGTCTACATCAGAGAGTCTACACCAGAGAGGGGTCTACACCAGAGAGTCTACACTAGGGAGTTTACATCACAGAGTCTACATCAGAGAGTTTACACTAGAGAGTCTACACCAGAGAGTCTACACCAGAGAGTCTACATCAGAGTCTACACCAGAGAGTCTACACCAGAGAGTCTACATCAGAGAGTCTACACCAGAGAGGGGTCTACATCAGAGAGTCTACACCAGAGAGGGTCTACACCAGAGAGTCTACATCAGAGAGTCTACACCAGAGAGTCTACACCAGAGAGTCTACATCAGAGAGTCTACACCAGAGAGTCTACACCAGAGAGTCTACATCAGAGAGTCTACATCAGAGAGTCTACACCAGAGAGTCTACACCAGAGAGTCTACATCAGAGAGTCTACACCAGAGAGTATACATCAGAGAGTCTACACCAGAGAGTCTACACCAGAGAGTCTACATCAGGGGGTCTACATCAGAGAGTCTACACCAGAGAGTCTACACCAGAGAGTCTACATCAGAGAGTCTACACCAGAGGGTCTACACCAGAGAGTCTACATCAGAGAGTCTACACCAGAGAGTCTACATCAGAGAGTCTACACCAGAGAGGAGTCTACACCAGAGAGTCTACACCAGAGAGGGGTCTACATCAGAGAGTCTACGCCAGAGAGGGGTCTACACCAGAGAGTCTACACTAGAGAGTTTACATCACAGAGTCTACATCAGAGAGTTTACACTAGAGAGTCTACACCAGAGAGTCTACACCAGAGAGTCTACATCAGAGAGTCTACACCAGAGAGGGGTCTACATCAGAGAGTCTACACCAGAGAGTCTACATCAGAGAGTCTACACCAGAGAGTCTACACCAGAGAGTCTACATCAGAGAGTCTACATCAGAGAGTCTACACCAGAGAGTCTACACCAGAGAGTCTACATCAGAGAGTCTACACCAGAGAGTCTACATCAGAGAGTCTACACCAGAGAGGGTCTACACCAGAGAGTATACACTAGAGAGTTTACATCACAGAGTCTACATCAGAGAGTTTACACTAGAGAGTCTACACCAGAGAGTCTACACCAGAGAGTCTACATCAGAGTCTACACCAGAGAGTCTACACCAGAGAGTCTACATCAGAGAGTCTACACCAGAGAGGGGTCTACATCAGAGAGTCTACACCAGAGAGGGGTCTACACCAGAGAGTCTACATCAGAGAGTCTACACCAGAGAGTCTACACCAGACAGTCTACATCAGAGAGTCTACACCAGAGAGTCTACACCAGAGAGTCTACATCAGAGAGTCTACATCAGAGAGTCTACACCAGAGAGTCTACACCAGAGAGTCTACATCAGAGAGTCTACACCAGAGAGTATACATCAGAGAGTCTACACCAGAGAGTCTACACCAGAGAGTCTACATCAGAGGGTCTACATCAGAGAGTCTACACCAGAGAGTCTACGCCAGAGAGTCTACATCAGAGAGTCTACACCAGAGAGTCTACATCAGAGAGTCTACACCAGAGAGTATACACCAGAGAGTCTACATCAGAGAGTCTACACCAGTGAGGGGTCTACACCAGAGAGTCTACACTAGAGAGTTTACATCACAGAGTCTACATCAGAGAGTTTACACTAGAGAGTCTACACCAGAGAGTCTACACCAGAGAGTCTACACCAGAGAGTCTACATCAGAGAGTCTACACCAGAGAGGGGTCTACACCAGAGAGTCTACACTAGAGAGTTTACATCACAGAGTCTACATCAGAGAGTTTACACTAGAGAGTCTACACCAGAGAGTCTACACCAGAGAGTCTACATCAGAGTCTACACCAGAGAGTCTACACCAGAGAGTCTACATCAGAGAGTCTACACCAGAGAGTCTACACCAGAGAGTCTACATCAGAGAGTGTACACCAGAGAGTCTACACCAGAGAGTCTACATCAGAGAGTCTACATCAGAGAGTCTACACCAGATGGTCTACATCAGAGAGTCTACACCAGAGAGTCTACATCAGAGAGTCTACACCAGAGAGTCTACACCAGAGAGTCTACATCAGAGAGTCTACATCAGAGAGTCTACACCAGAGAGTCTACACCAGAGAGTCTACACCAGAGAGTCTACATCAGAGAGTCTACACCAGAGAGGGGTCTACATCAGAGAGTCTACACCAGAGAGTCTACATCAGAGAGTCTACACCAGAGAGTCTACACCAGAGAGTCTACATCAGAGAGTCTACATCAGAGAGTCTACACCAGAGAGTCTACACCAGAGAGTCTACACCAGAGAGGGGTCTACACCAGAGAGTCTACACTAGAGAGTTTACATCACAGAGTCTACATCAGAGAGTTTACACTAGAGAGTCTACACCAGAGAGTCTACACCAGAGAGTCTACATCAGAGTCTACACCAGAGAGTCTACACCAGAGAGTCTACATCAGAGAGTCTACACCAGAGAGGGGTCTACATCAGAGAGTCTACACCAGAGAGGGGTCTACACCAGAGAGTCTACATCAGAGAGTCTACACCAGAGAGTCTACACCAGACAGTCTACATCAGAGAGTCTACACCAGAGAGTCTACACCAGAGAGTCTACATCAGAGAGTCTACATCAGAGAGTCTACACCAGAGAGTCTACACCAGAGAGTCTACATCAGAGAGTCTACACCAGAGAGTATACATCAGAGAGTCTACACCAGAGAGTCTACACCAGAGAGTCTACATCAGAGGGTCTACATCAGAGAGTCTACACCAGAGAGTCTACACCAGAGAGTCTACACCAGAGAGGGGTCTATATCAGAGAGTCTACACCAGAGAGGGGTCTACACCAGAGAGTCTACATCAGAGAGTCTACACCAGAGAGTCTACACCAGAGAGTCTACATCAGAGAGTCTACACCAGAGAGTCTACACCAGAGAGTCTACATCAGAGAGTCTACACCAGAGAGTCTACACCAGAGAGTCTACATCAGAGAGTCTACACCAGAGAGTCTACATCAGAGAGTCTACACCAGAGAGGGGTCTACACCAGAGAGTCTACACTAGAGAGTTTACATCACAGAGTCTACATCAGAGAGTCTACACCAGAGAGTCTACACCAGAGAGTCTACATCAGAGAGTCTACACCAGAGAGTCTACACCAGAGAGTCTACATCAGAGAGTCTACACCAGAGAGTCTACACCAGAGAGTCTACATCAGAGAGTCTACACCAGAGAGTCTACATCAGAGAGTCTACACCAGAGAGGGGTCTACACCAGAGAGTCTACACTAGAGAGTTTACATCACAGAGTCTACATCAGAGAGTTTACACTAGAGAGTCTACACCAGAGAGTCTACACCAGAGAGTCTACACCAGAGAGTCTACACCAGAGAGTCTACATCAGAGAGTCTACACCAGAGAGGGGTCTACATCAGAGAGTCTACACCAGAGAGTCTACATCAGAGAGTCTACACCAGAGAGTCTACACCAGAGAGTCTACATCAGAGAGTCTACATCAGAGAGTCTACACCAGAGAGTCTACACCAGAGAGTCTACATCAGAGAGTCTACACCAGAGAGTCTACATCAGAGAGTCTACACCAGAGAGGGGTCTACACCAGAGAGTCTACACTAGAGAGTTTACATCACAGAGTCTACATCAGAGAGTTTACACTAGAGAGTCTACACCAGAGAGTCTACACCAGAGAGTCTACATCAGAGTCTACACCAGAGAGTCTACACCAGAGAGTCTACATCAGAGAGTCTACACCAGAGAGGGGTCTACATCAGAGAGTCTACACCAGAGAGGGGTCTACACCAGAGAGTCTACATCAGAGAGTCTACACCAGAGAGTCTACACCAGAGAGTCTACATCAGAGAGTCTACACCAGAGAGTCTACACCAGAGAGTCTACATCAGAGAGTCTACATCAGAGAGTCTACACCAGAGAGTCTACACCAGAGAGTCTACATCAGAGAGTCTACACCAGAGAGTATACATCAGAGAGTCTACACCAGAGAGTCTACACCAGAGAGTCTACATCAGGGGGTCTACATCAGAGAGTCTACACCAGAGAGTCTACACCAGAGAGTCTACATCAGAGAGTCTACACCAGAGGGTCTACACCAGAGAGTCTACATCAGAGAGTCTACACCAGAGAGTCTACATCAGAGAGTCTACACCAGAGAGGAGTCTACACCAGAGAGTCTACACCAGAGAGGGGTCTACATCAGAGAGTCTACGCCAGAGAGGGGTCTACACCAGAGAGTCTACACTAGAGAGTTTACATCACAGAGTCTACATCAGAGAGTTTACACTAGAGAGTCTACACCAGAGAGTCTACACCAGAGAGTCTACATCAGAGAGTCTACACCAGAGAGGGGTCTACATCAGAGAGTCTACACCAGAGAGTCTACATCAGAGAGTCTACACCAGAGAGTCTACACCAGAGAGTCTACATCAGAGAGTCTACATCAGAGAGTCTACACCAGAGAGTCTACACCAGAGAGTCTACATCAGAGAGTCTACACCAGAGAGTCTACATCAGAGAGTCTACACCAGAGAGGGGTCTACACCAGAGAGTCTACACTAGAGAGTTTACATCACAGAGTCTACATCAGAGAGTTTACACTAGAGAGTCTACACCAGAGAGTCTACACCAGAGAGTCTACATCAGAGTCTACACCAGAGAGTCTACACCAGAGAGTCTACATCAGAGAGTCTACACCAGAGAGGGGTCTACATCAGAGAGTCTACACCAGAGAGGGGTCTACACCAGAGAGTCTACATCAGAGAGTCTACACCAGAGAGTCTACACCAGACAGTCTACATCAGAGAGTCTACACCAGAGAGTCTACACCAGAGAGTCTACATCAGAGAGTCTACATCAGAGAGTCTACACCAGAGAGTCTACATCAGAGAGTCTACACCAGAGAGTATACATCAGAGAGTCTACACCAGAGAGTCTACACCAGAGAGTCTACATCAGAGGGTCTACATCAGAGAGTCTACACCAGAGAGTCTACGCCAGAGAGTCTACATCAGAGAGTCTACACCAGAGAGTCTACATCAGAGAGTCTACACCAGAGAGTCTACACCAGAGAGTCTACATCAGAGAGTCTACACCAGTGAGGGGTCTACACCAGAGAGTCTACACTAGAGAGTTTACATCACAGAGTCTACATCAGAGAGTTTACACTAGAGAGTCTACACCAGAGAGTCTACACCAGAGAGTCTACACCAGAGAGTCTACATCAGAGAGTCTACACCAGAGAGGGGTCTACACCAGAGAGTCTACACTAGAGAGTTTACATCACAGAGTCTACATCAGAGAGTTTACACTAGAGAGTCTACACCAGAGAGTCTACACCAGAGAGTCTACATCAGAGTCTACACCAGAGAGTCTACACCAGAGAGTCTACATCAGAGAGTCTACACCAGAGAGTCTACACCAGAGAGTCTACATCAGAGAGTGTACACCAGATAGTCTACACCAGAGAGTCTACATCAGAGAGTCTACATCAGAGAGTCTACACCAGATGGTCTACATCAGAGAGTCTACACCAGAGAGTCTACATCAGAGAGTCTACACCAGAGAGTCTACACCAGAGAGTCTACATCAGAGAGTCTACATCAGAGAGTCTACACCAGAGAGTCTACACCAGAGAGTCTACACCAGAGAGTCTACATCAGAGAGTCTACACCAGAGAGGGGTCTACATCAGAGAGTCTACACCAGAGAGTCTACATCAGAGAGTCTACACCAGAGAGTCTACACCAGAGAGTCTACATCAGAGAGTCTACATCAGAGAGTCTACACCAGAGAGTCTACACCAGAGAGTCTACATCAGAGAGTCTACACCAGAGAGTCTACATCAGAGAGTCTACACCAGAGAGGGGTCTACACCAGAGAGTCTACACTAGAGAGTTTACATCACAGAGTCTACATCAGAGAGTTTACACTAGAGAGTCTACACCAGAGAGTCTACACCAGAGAGTCTACATCAGAGTCTACACCAGAGAGTCTACACCAGAGAGTCTACATCAGAGAGTCTACACCAGAGAGGGGTCTACATCAGAGAGTCTACACCAGAGAGGGGTCTACACCAGAGAGTCTACATCAGAGAGTCTACACCAGAGAGTCTACACCAGACAGTCTACATCAGAGAGTCTACACCAGAGAGTCTACACCAGAGAGTCTACATCAGAGAGTCTACATCAGAGAGTCTACACCAGAGAGTCTACACCAGAGAGTCTACATCAGAGAGTCTACACCAGAGAGTATACATCAGAGAGTCTACACCAGAGAGTCTACACCAGAGAGTCTACATCAGAGGGTCTACATCAGAGAGTCTACACCAGAGAGTCTACGCCAGAGAGTCTACATCAGAGAGTCTACACCAGAGAGTCTACATCAGAGAGTCTACACCAGAGAGTCTACACCAGAGAGTCTACATCAGAGAGTCTACACCAGTGAGGGGTCTACACCAGAGAGTCTACACTAGACAGTTTACATCACAGAGTCTACATCAGAGAGTTTACACTAGAGAGTCTACACCAGAGAGTCTACACCAGAGAGTCTACACCAGAGAGTCTACATCAGAGAGTCTACACCAGAGAGGGGTCTACACCAGAGAGTCTACACTAGAGAGTTTACATCACAGAGTCTACATCAGAGAGTTTACACTAGAGAGTCTACACCAGAGAGTCTACACCAGAGAGTCTACATCAGAGTCTACACCAGAGAGTCTACACCAGAGAGTCTACATCAGAGAGTCTACACCAGAGAGTCTACACCAGAGAGTCTACATCAGAGAGTGTACACCAGAGAGTCTACACCAGAGAGTCTACATCAGAGAGTCTACATCAGAGAGTCTACACCAGATGGTCTACATCAGAGAGTCTACACCAGAGAGTCTACATCAGAGAGTCTACACCAGAGAGTCTACACCAGAGAGTCTACATCAGAGAGTCTACATCAGAGAGTCTACACCAGAGAGTCTACACCAGAGAGTCTACACCAGAGAGTCTACATCAGAGAGTCTACACCAGAGAGTCTACACCAGAGAGTCTACATCAGAGAGTCTACACCAGTGAGGGGTCTACACCAGAGAGTCTACACTAGAGAGTTTACATCACAGAGTCTACATCAGAGAGTTTACACTAGAGAGTCTACACCAGAGAGTCTACACCAGAGAGTCTACATCAGAGTCTACACCAGAGAGTCTACACCAGAGAGTCTACATCAGAGAGTCTACAGCAGACAGGGGTCTACACCAGAGAGTCTACACCAGAGAGTCTACATAAGAGAGTCTACACCAGTGAGGTGTCTACACCAGAGAGTCTACATCAGAGAGTCTACACCAGAGAGTCTACATCAGAGAGTCTACACCAGAGAGTCTACACCAGAGAGTCTACATCAGAGAGTCTACACCAGAGAGTCTACACCAGAGAGTCTACATCAGAGAGTCTACACCAGTGAGGGGTCTACACCAGAGAGTCTACACTAGAGAGTTTACATCACAGAGTCTACATCAGAGAGTTTACACTAGAGAGTCTACATCAGAGTCTACACCAGAGAGTCTACACCAGAGAGTCTACATCAGAGAGTCTACACCAGAGAGGGGTCTACACCAGAGAGTCTACACCTGAGAGTCTACATCAGAGAGTCTACATCAGAGAGTCTACACCAGAGAGGGGTCTACACCAGAGAGTCTACACCAGAGAGTCTAGCTCAGAGGTCTATATCATAGAGTCTACACCAGAGAGGGGTCTACATCAGAGAGTCTACACCAGAGAGGGGTCTACATCAGAGAGTCTACACCAGAGAGGGGTCTACATCAGAGAGTCTACACAAGAGAAGGACCTACACCAGATAGTCTACATCAGAGAGTCTACACCAGAGGGTCTACACCAGAGAGTCTACATCAGAGAGTCTACACCAGAGAGTCTACATCAGAGAGTCTACACCAGAGAGTCTACACCAGAGAGTCTACACCAGAGAGGGTCTACATCAGAGAGTCTACACCAGAGAGGGGTCTACACCAGAGAGTCTACATCAGAGAGTCTACACCAGAGAGTCTACACCAGAGAGGGGTCTACATCAGAGAGTCTACACCAGAGAGGAGTCTACATCAGAGAGTCTACACCAGAGAGGGGTCTACATCAGAGAGTCTACACAAGAGAAGGACCTACACCAGATAGTCTACATCAGAGAGTCTACACCAGAGGGTCTACACCATATAGTCTACATCAGAGAGTCTACACCAGAGAGTCTACATCAGAGAGTCTACACCAGAGAGGAGTCTACACCAGAGAGTCTACACCAGAGAGGGGTCTACATCAGAGAGTCTACACCAGAGAGGGGTCTACACCAGAGAGTCTACATCAGAGAGTCTACACCAGAGAGTCTACACCAGAGAGTCTACATCAGAGAGTCTACACCAGAGAGTCTACACCAGAGAGTCTACACCAGAGAGTCTACATCAGAGAGTCTACACCAGAGAGTCTACATCAGAGAGTCTACACCAGAGAGGGGTCTACACCAGAGAGTCTACACTAGAGAGTTTACATCACAGAGTCTACATCAGAGAGTTTACACTAGAGAGTCTACACCAGAGAGTCTACACCAGAGAGTCTACACCAGAGAGTCTACACCAGAGAGTCTACACCAGAGAGTCTACATCAGAGAGTCTACACCAGAGAGGGGTCTACATCAGAGAGTCTACACCAGAGAGTCTACATCAGAGAGTCTACACCAGAGAGTCTACACCAGAGAGTCTACATCAGAGAGTCTACATCAGAGAGTCTACACCAGAGAGTCTACACCAGAGAGTCTACATCAGAGAGTCTACACCAGAGAGTCTACATCAGAGAGTCTACACCAGAGAGGGGTCTACACCAGAGAGTCTACACTAGAGAGTTTACATCACAGAGTCTACATCAGAGAGTTTACACTAGAGAGTCTACACCAGAGAGTCTACACCAGAGAGTCTACATCAGAGTCTACACCAGAGAGTCTACACCAGAGAGTCTACATCAGAGAGTCTACACCAGAGAGGGGTCTACATCAGAGAGTCTACACCAGAGAGGGGTCTACACCAGAGAGTCTACATCAGAGAGTCTACACCAGAGAGTCTACACCAGAGAGTCTACATCAGAGAGTCTACACCAGAGAGTCTACATCAGAGAGTCTACATCAGAGAGTCTACACCAGAGAGTCTACACCAGAGAGTCTACATCAGAGAGTCTACACCAGAGAGTATACATCAGAGAGTCTACACCAGAGAGTCTACACCAGAGAGTCTACATCAGAGGGTCTACATCAGAGAGTCTACACCAGAGAGTCTACGCCAGAGAGTCTACATCAGAGAGTCTACACCAGAGAGTCTACATCAGAGAGTCTACACCAGAGAGTCTACACCAGAGAGTCTACATCAGAGAGTCTACACCAGTGAGGGGTCTACACCAGAGAGTCTACACTAGAGAGTTTACATCACAGAGTCTACATCAGAGAGTTTACACTAGAGAGTCTACACCAGAGAGTCTACACCAGAGAGTCTACACCAGAGAGTCTACATCAGAGAGTCTACACCAGAGAGGGGTCTACACCAGAGAGTCTACACTAGAGAGTTTACATCACAGAGTCTACATCAGAGAGTTTACACTAGAGAGTCTACACCAGAGAGTCTACACCAGAGAGTCTACATCAGAGTCTACACCAGAGAGTCTACACCAGAGAGTCTACATCAGAGAGTCTACACCAGAGAGTCTACACCAGAGAGTCTACATCAGAGAGTGTACACCAGAGAGTCTACACCAGAGAGTCTACATCAGAGAGTCTACATCAGAGAGTCTACACCAGAGAGTCTACACCAGAGAGTCTACATCAGAGAGTGTACACCAGAGAGTCTACACCAGAGAGTCTACATCAGAGAGTCTACATCAGAGAGTCTACACCAGATGGTCTACATCAGAGAGTCTACACCAGAGAGTCTACATCAGAGAGTCTACACCAGAGAGTCTACACCAGAGAGTCTACATCAGAGAGTCTACATCAGAGAGTCTACACCAGAGAGTCTACACCAGAGAGTCTACACCAGAGAGTCTACATCAGAGAGTCTACACCAGAGAGTCTACACCAGAGAGTCTACATCAGAGAGTCTACACCAGTGAGGGGTCTACACCAGAGAGTCTACACTAGAGAGTTTACATCACAGAGTCTACATCAGAGAGTTTACACTAGAGAGTCTACACCAGAGAGTCTACACCAGAGAGTCTACATCAGAGTCTACACCAGAGAGTCTACACCAGAGAGTCTACATCAGAGAGTCTACAGCAGACAGGGGTCTACACCAGAGAGTCTACACCAGAGAGTCTACATAAGAGAGTCTACACCAGTGAGGTGTCTACACCAGAGAGTCTACATCAGAGAGTCTACACCAGAGAGTCTACATCAGAGAGTCTACACCAGAGAGTCTACACCAGAGAGTCTACATCAGAGAGTCTACACCAGAGAGTCTACACCAGAGAGTCTACATCAGAGAGTCTACACCAGTGAGGGGTCTACACCAGAGAGTCTACACTAGAGAGTTTACATCACAGAGTCTACATCAGAGAGTTTACACTAGAGAGTCTACACCAGAGAGTCTACACCAGAGAGTCTACATCAGAGTCTACACCAGAGAGTCTACACCAGAGAGTCTACATCAGAGAGTCTACACCAGAGAGGGGTCTACACCAGAGAGTCTACACCTGAGAGTCTACATCAGAGAGTCTACATCAGAGAGTCTACACCAGAGAGGGGTCTACACCAGAGAGTCTACACCAGAGAGTCTAGCTCAGAGGTCTATATCATAGAGTCTACACCAGAGAGGGGTCTACATCAGAGAGTCTACACCAGAGAGGGGTCTACATCAGAGAGTCTACACCAGAGAGGGGTCTACATCAGAGAGTCTACACAAGAGAAGGACCTACACCAGATAGTCTACATCAGAGAGTCTACACCAGAGGGTCTACACCAGAGAGTCTACATCAGAGAGTCTACACCAGAGAGTCTACATCAGAGAGTCTACACCAGAGAGTCTACACCAGAGAGTCTACACCAGAGAGGGGTCTACATCAGAGAGTCTACACCAGAGAGGGGTCTACACCAGAGAGTCTACATCAGAGAGTCTACACCAGAGAGTCTACACCAGAGAGGGGTCTACATCAGAGAGTCTACACCAGAGAGGAGTCTACATCAGAGAGTCTACACCAGAGAGGGGTCTACATCAGAGAGTCTACACAAGAGAAGGACCTACACCAGATAGTCTACATCAGAGAGTCTACACCAGAGGGTCTACACCATATAGTCTACATCAGAGAGTCTACACCAGAGAGTCTACATCAGAGAGTCTACACCAGAGAGGAGTCTACACCAGAGAGTCTACACCAGAGAGGGGTCTACATCAGAGAGTCTACACCAGAGAGGGGTCTACACCAGAGAGTCTACATCAGAGAGTCTACACCAGAGAGTCTACACCAGAGAGTCTACATCAGAGAGTCTACACCAGAGAGTCTACACCAGAGAGTCTACACCAGAGAGTCTACATCAGAGAGTCTACACCAGAGAGTCTACATCAGAGAGTCTACACCAGAGAGGGGTCTACACCAGAGAGTCTACACTAGAGAGTTTACATCACAGAGTCTACATCAGAGAGTTTACACTAGAGAGTCTACACCAGAGAGTCTACACCAGAGAGTCTACACCAGAGAGTCTACACCAGAGAGTCTACACCAGAGAGTCTACATCAGAGAGTCTACACCAGAGAGGGGTCTACATCAGAGAGTCTACACCAGAGAGTCTACATCAGAGAGTCTACACCAGAGAGTCTACACCAGAGAGTCTACATCAGAGTCTACATCAGAGAGTCTACACCAGAGAGTCTACACCAGAGAGTCTACATCAGAGAGTCTACACCAGAGAGTCTACATCAGAGAGTCTACACCAGAGAGGGGTCTACACCAGAGAGTCTACACTAGAGAGTTTACATCACAGAGTCTACATCAGAGAGTTTACACTAGAGAGTCTACACCAGAGAGTCTACACCAGAGAGTCTACATCAGAGTCTACACCAGAGAGTCTACACCAGAGAGTCTACATCAGAGAGTCTACACCAGAGAGGGTCTACATCAGAGAGTCTACACCAGAGAGGGTCTACACCAGAGAGTCTACATCAGAGAGTCTACACCAGAGAGTCTACACCAGAGAGTCTACATCAGAGAGTCTACACCAGAGAGTCTACATCAGAGAGTCTACATCAGAGAGTCTACACCAGAGAGTCTACACCAGAGAGTCTACATCAGAGAGTCTACACCAGAGAGTATACATCAGAGAGTCTACACCAGAGAGTCTACACCAGAGAGTCTACATCAGAGGGTCTACATCAGAGAGTCTACACCAGAGAGTCTACGCCAGAGAGTCTACATCAGAGAGTCTACACCAGAGAGTCTACATCAGAGAGTCTACACCAGAGAGTCTACACCAGAGAGTCTACATCAGAGAGTCTACACCAGTGAGGGGTCTACACCAGAGAGTCTACACTAGAGAGTTTACATCACAGAGTCTACATCAGAGAGTTTACACTAGAGAGTCTACACCAGAGAGTCTACACCAGAGAGTCTACACCAGAGAGTCTACATCAGAGAGTCTACACCAGAGAGGGGTCTACACCAGAGAGTCTACACTAGAGAGTTTACATCACAGAGTCTACATCAGAGAGTTTACACTAGAGAGTCTACACCAGAGAGTCTACACCAGAGAGTCTACATCAGAGTCTACACCAGAGAGTCTACACCAGAGAGTCTACATCAGAGAGTCTACACCAGAGAGTCTACACCAGAGAGTCTACATCAGAGAGTGTACACCAGAGAGTCTACACCAGAGAGTCTACATCAGAGAGTCTACATCAGAGAGTCTACACCAGATGGTCTACATCAGAGAGTCTACACCAGAGAGTCTACATCAGAGAGTCTACACCAGAGAGTCTACACCAGAGAGTCTACATCAGAGAGTCTACATCAGAGAGTCTACACCAGAGAGTCTACACCAGAGAGTCTACATCAGAGAGTCTACACCAGAGAGTCTACATCAGAGAGTCTACACCAGAGAGTCTACACCAGAGAGTCTACATCAGAGAGTCTACACCAGTGAGGGGTCTACACCAGAGAGTCTACACTAGAGAGTTTACATCACAGAGTCTACATCAGAGAGTTTACACTAGAGAGTCTACACCAGAGAGTCTACACCAGAGAGTCTACATCAGAGTCTACACCAGAGAGTCTACACCAGAGAGTCTACACCAGAGAGTCTACACCAGAGAGTCTACATCAGAGAGTCTACACCAGAGAGGGGTCTACATCAGAGAGTCTACACCAGAGAGTCTACATCAGAGAGTCTACACCAGAGAGTCTACACCAGAGAGTCTACATCAGAGAGTCTACACCAGAGAGTCTACACCAGAGAGTCTACATCAGAGAGTCTACACCAGAGAGTCTACATCAGAGAGTCTACACCAGAGAGGGGTCTACACCAGAGAGTCTACACTAGAGAGTTTACATCACAGAGTCTACATCAGAGAGTTTACACTAGAGAGTCTACACCAGAGAGTCTACACCAGAGAGTCTACATCAGAGTCTACACCAGAGAGTCTACACCAGAGAGTCTACATCAGAGAGTCTACACCAGAGAGGGGTCTACATCAGAGAGTCTACACCAGAGAGGGGTCTACACCAGAGAGTCTACATCAGAGAGTCTACACCAGAGAGTCTACACCAGAGAGTCTACATCAGAGAGTCTACACCAGAGAGTCTACACCAGAGAGTCTACACCAGAGAGTCTACACCAGAGAGTCTACATCAGAGAGTCTACACCAGAGAGTCTACACCAGAGAGTCTACATCAGAGAGTCTACATCAGAGAGTCTACACCAGAGAGTCTACACCAGAGAGTCTACATCAGAGAGTCTACACCAGAGAGTATACATCAGAGAGTCTACACCAGAGAGTCTACACCAGAGAGTCTACATCAGAGGGTCTACATCAGAGAGTCTACACCAGAGAGTCTACGCCAGAGAGTCTACATCAGAGAGTCTACACCAGTGAGGGGTCTACACCAGAGAGTCTACACTAGAGAGTTTACATCACAGAGTCTACATCAGAGAGTTTACACTAGAGAGTCTACACCAGAGAGTCTACACCAGAGAGTCTACACCAGAGAGTCTACATCAGAGAGTCTACACCAGAGAGGGGTCTACACCAGAGAGTCTACACTAGAGAGTTTACATCACAGAGTCTACATCAGAGAGTTTACACTAGAGAGTCTACACCAGAGAGTCTACACCAGAGAGTCTACATCAGAGTCTACACCAGAGAGTCTACACCAGAGAGTCTACATCAGAGAGTCTACACCAGAGAGTCTACACCAGAGAGTCTACATCAGAGAGTGTACACCAGAGAGTCTACACCAGAGAGTCTACATCAGAGAGTCTACATCAGAGAGTCTACACCAGATGGTCTACATCAGAGAGTCTACACCAGAGAGTCTACATCAGAGAGTCTACACCAGAGAGTCTACACCAGAGAGTCTACATCAGAGAGTCTACATCAGAGAGTCTACACCAGAGAGTCTACACCAGAGAGTCTACATCAGAGAGTCTACACCAGAGAGTCTACATCAGAGAGTCTACACCAGAGAGTCTACACCAGAGAGTCTACATCAGAGAGTCTACACCAGTGAGGGGTCTACACCAGAGAGTCTACACTAGAGAGTTTACATCACAGAGTCTACATCAGAGAGTTTACACTAGAGAGTCTACACCAGAGAGTCTACACCAGAGAGTCTACACCAGAGAGTCTACATCAGAGAGTCTACACCAGAGAGGGGTCTACACCAGAGAGTCTACACTAGAGAGTTTACATCACAGAGTCTACATCAGAGAGTTTACACTAGAGAGTCTACACCAGAGAGTCTACACCAGAGAGTCTACATCAGAGTCTACACCAGAGAGTCTACACCAGAGAGTCTACATCAGAGAGTCTACACCAGAGAGTCTACACCAGAGAGTCTACACCAGAGAGAGTGTACACCAGAGAGTCTACACCAGAGAGTCTACATCAGAGAGTCTACATCAGAGAGTCTACACCAGATGGTCTACATCAGAGAGTCTACACCAGAGAGTCTACATCAGAGAGTTTACACTAGAGAGTCTACACCAGAGAGTCTACACCAGAGAGTCTACATCAGAGTCTACACCAGAGAGTCTACACCAGAGAGTCTACACCAGAGAGTCTACACCAGAGAGTCTACATCAGAGAGTCTACACCAGAGAGGGGTCTACATCAGAGAGTCTACACCAGAGAGTCTACATCAGAGAGTCTACACCAGAGAGTCTACACCAGAGAGTCTACATCAGAGAGTCTACACCAGAGAGTCTACACCAGAGAGTCTACATCAGAGAGTCTACACCAGAGAGTCTACATCAGAGAGTCTACACCAGAGAGGGGTCTACACCAGAGAGTCTACACTAGAGAGTTTACATCACAGAGTCTACATCAGAGAGTTTACACTAGAGAGTCTACACCAGAGAGTCTACACCAGAGAGTCTACATCAGAGTCTACACCAGAGAGTCTACACCAGAGAGTCTACATCAGAGAGTCTACACCAGAGAGGGGTCTACATCAGAGAGTCTACACCAGAGAGGGGTCTACACCAGAGAGTCTACATCAGAGAGTCTACACCAGAGAGTCTACACCAGAGAGTCTACATCAGAGAGTCTACACCAGAGAGTCTACACCAGAGAGTCTACACCAGAGAGTCTACACCAGAGAGTCTACACCAGAGAGTCTACATCAGAGAGTCTACATCAGAGAGTCTACACCAGAGAGTCTACACCAGAGAGTCTACATCAGAGAGTCTACACCAGAGAGTATACATCAGAGAGTCTACACCAGAGAGTCTACACCAGAGAGTCTACATCAGAGGGTCTACATCAGAGAGTCTACACCAGAGAGTCTACGCCAGAGAGTCTACATCAGAGAGTCTACACCAGTGAGGGGTCTACACTTCAGAGAGTCTACACTAGAGAGTTTACATCACAGAGTCTACATCAGAGAGTTTACACTAGAGAGTCTACACCAGAGAGTCTACACCAGAGAGTCTACACCAGAGAGTCTACATCAGAGAGTCTACACCAGAGAGGGGTCTACACCAGAGAGTCTACACTAGAGAGTTTACATCACAGAGTCTACATCAGAGAGTTTACACTAGAGAGTCTACACCAGAGAGTCTACACCAGAGAGTCTACATCAGAGTCTACACCAGAGAGTCTACACCAGAGAGTCTACATCAGAGAGTCTACACCAGAGAGTCTACACCAGAGAGTCTACATCAGAGAGTGTACACCAGAGAGTCTACACCAGAGAGTCTACATCAGAGAGTCTACATCAGAGAGTCTACACCAGATGGTCTACATCAGAGAGTCTACACCAGAGAGTCTACATCAGAGAGTCTACACCAGAGAGTCTACACCAGAGAGTCTACATCAGAGAGTCTACATCAGAGAGTCTACACCAGAGAGTCTACACCAGAGAGTCTACATCAGAGAGTCTACACCAGAGAGTCTACATCAGAGAGTCTACACCAGAGAGTCTACACCAGAGAGTCTACATCAGAGAGTCTACACCAGTGAGGGGTCTACACCAGAGAGTCTACACTAGAGAGTTTACATCACAGAGTCTACATCAGAGAGTTTACACTAGAGAGTCTACACCAGAGAGTCTACACCAGAGAGTCTACATCAGAGTCTACACCAGAGAGTCTACACCAGAGAGTCTACATCAGAGAGTCTACACCAGACAGGGGTCTACACCAGAGAGTCTACACCAGAGAGTCTACATCAGAGAGTCTACACCAGTGAAGTGTCTACACCAGAGAGTCTACATCAGAGAGTCTACACCAGAGAGTCTACATCAGAGAGTCTACACCAGAGAGTCTACACCAGAGAGTCTACATCAGAGAGTCTACACCAGAGAGTCTACACCAGAGAGTCTACATCAGAGAGTCTACACCAGAGAGTATACATCAGAGAGTCTACACCAGAGAGTCTACACCAGAGAGTCTACATCAGAGGGTCTACATCAGAGAGTCTACACCAGAGAGTCTACGCCAGAGAGTCTACATCAGAGAGTTTACACTAGAGAGTCTACACCAGAGAGTCTACACCAGAGAGTCTACACCAGAGAGTCTACATCAGAGAGTCTACACCAGAGAGGGGTCTACACCAGAGAGTCTACACTAGAGAGTTTACATCACAGAGTCTACATCAGAGAGTTTACACTAGAGAGTCTACACCAGAGAGTCTACACCAGAGAGTCTACACCAGAGAGTCTACATCAGAGAGTCTACACCAGAGAGGGGTCTACACCAGAGAGTCTACACTAGAGAGTTTACATCACAGAGTCTACATCAGAGAGTTTACACTAGAGAGTCTACACCAGAGAGTCTACACCAGAGAGTCTACATCAGAGTCTACACCAGAGAGTCTACACCAGAGAGTCTACATCAGAGAGTCTACACCAGAGAGTCTACACCAGAGAGTCTACATCAGAGAGTGTACACCAGAGAGTCTACACCAGAGAGTCTACATCAGAGAGTCTACATCAGAGAGTCTACACCAGATGGTCTACATCAGAGAGTCTACACCAGAGAGTCTACATCAGAGAGTCTACACCAGAGAGTCTACACCAGAGAGTCTACATCAGAGAGTCTACATCAGAGAGTCTACACCAGAGAGTCTACACCAGAGAGTCTACATCAGAGAGTCTACACCAGAGAGTCTACATCAGAGAGTCTACACCAGAGAGTCTACACCAGAGAGTCTACATCAGAGAGTCTACACCAGTGAGGGGTCTACACCAGAGAGTCTACACTAGAGAGTTTACATCACAGAGTCTACATCAGAGAGTTTACACTAGAGAGTCTACACCAGAGAGTCTACACCAGAGAGTCTACATCAGAGTCTACACCAGAGAGTCTACACCAGAGAGTCTACATCAGAGAGTCTACACCAGACAGGGGTCTACACCAGAGAGTCTACACCAGAGAGTCTACATCAGAGAGTCTACACCAGTGAGGTGTCTACACCAGAGAGTCTACATCAGAGAGTCTACACCAGAGAGTCTACATCAGAGAGTCTACACCAGAGAGTCTACACCAGAGAGTCTACATCAGAGAGTCTACACCAGAGAGTCTACACCAGAGAGTCTACATCAGAGAGTCTACACCAGTGAGGGGTCTACACCAGAGAGTCTACACTAAAGAGTTTACATCACAGAGTCTACATCAGAGAGTTTACACTAGAGAGTCTACACCAGAGAGTCTACACCAGAGAGTCTACATCAGAGTCTACACCAGAGAGTCTACACCAGAGAGTCTACATCAGAGAGTCTACACCAGAGAGGGGTCTACACCAGAGAGTCTACACCTGAGAGTCTACATCAGATAGTCTACATCAGAGAGTCTACACCAGAGAGGGGTCTACACCAGAGAGTCTACACCAGAGAGTCTAGCTCAGAGGTCTATATCAGAGAGTCTACACCAGAGAGGGGTCTACATCAGAGAGTCTACACCAGAGAGGGGTCTACATCAGAGAGTCTACACCAGAGAGGGGTCTACATCAGAGAGTCTACACAAGAGAAGGACCTACACCAGATAGTCTACATCAGAGAGTCTACACCAGAGGGTCTACACCAGAGAGTCTACATCAGAGAGTCTACACCAGAGAGTCTACATCAGAGAGTCTACACCAGAGAGGAGTCTACACCAGAGAGTCTACACCAGAGAGGGGTCTACATCAGAGAGTCTACACCAGAGAGGGGTCTACACCAGAGAGTCTACATCAGAGAGTCTACACCAGAGAGTCTACACCAGAGAGGGGTCTACATCAGAGAGTCTACACCAGAGAGTCTACATCAGAGAGTCTACACCAGAGAGGGGTCTACATCAGAGAGTCTACACAAGAGAAGGACCTACACCAGATAGTCTACATCAGAGAGTCTACACCAGAGGGTCTACACCATAGAGTCTACATCAGAGAGTCTACACCAGAGAGTCTACATCAGAGAGTCTACACCAGAGAGGAGTCTACACCAGAGAGTCTACACCAGAGAGGGGTCTACATCAGAGAGTCTACACCAGAGAGTCTACATCAGAGAGTCTACACCAGAGAGTCTACACCAGAGAGTCTACATCAGAGAGTCTACACCAGAGAGTCTACACCAGAGAGTCTACATCAGAGAGTCTACACCAGAGAGTCTACACCAGAGAGTCTACATCAGAGAGTCTACACCAGAGGGTCTACATCAGAGAGTCTACACCAGAGAGGGGTCTACACCAGATAGTCTACACTAGAGAGTTTACATCACAGAGTCTACATCAGAGAGTTTACACTAGAGAGTCTACACCAGAGAGTCTACACCAGAGAGTCTACACCAGAGAGTCTACACCAGAGAGTCTACATCAGAGAGTCTACACCAGAGAGGGGTCTACATCAGAGAGTCTACACCAGAGAGTCTACATCAGAGAGTCTACACCAGAGAGTCTACACCAGAGAGTCTACATCAGAGAGTCTACACCAGAGAGTCTACATCAGAGAGTCTACACCAGAGAGGGGTCTACACCAGAGAGTCTACACTAGAGAGTTTACATCACAGAGTCTACATCAGAGAGTTTACACTAGAGAGTCTACACCAGAGAGTCTACACCAGAGAGTCTACATCAGAGTCTACACCAGAGAGTCTACATCAGAGAGTCTACACCAGAGAGGGGTCTACATCAGAGAGTCTACACCAGAGAGGGGTCTACACCAGAGAGTCTACATCAGAGAGTCTACACCAGAGAGTCTACACCAGAGAGTCTACATCAGAGAGTCTACACCAGAGAGTCTACACCAGAGAGTCTACATCAGAGAGTCTACATCAGAGAGTCTACACCAGAGAGTCTACACCAGAGAGTCTACATCAGAGAGTCTACACCAGAGAGTATACATCAGAGAGTCTACACCAGAGAGTCTACACCAGAGAGTATACATCAGAGGGTCTACATCAGAGAGTCTACACCAGAGAGTCTACGCCAGAGAGTCTACACCAGAGAGGGGTCTACATCAGAGAGTCTACACCAGAGAGGGGTCTACACCAGAGAGTCTACATCAGAGAGTCTACACCAGAGAGTCTACACCAGAGAGGGGTCTACATCAGAGAGTCTACACCAGAGAGGAGTCTACATCAGAGAGTCTACACCAGAGAGGGGTCTACATCAGAGAGTCTACACAAGAGAAGGACCTACACCAGATAGTCTACATCAGAGAGTCTACACCAGAGGGTCTACACCATAGAGTCTACATCAGAGAGTCTACACCAGAGAGTCTACATCAGAGAGTCTACACCAGAGAGGAGTCTACACCAGAGAGTCTACACCAGAGAGGGGTCTACATCAGAGAGTCTACACCAGAGAGTCTACATCAGAGAGTCTACACCAGAGAGTCTACACCAGAGAGTCTACATCAGAGAGTCTACACCAGAGAGTCTACACCAGAGAGTCTACATCAGAGAGTCTACACCAGAGAGTCTACACCAGAGAGTCTACATCAGAGAGTCTACACCAGAGGGTCTACATCAGAGAGTCTACACCAGAGAGGGGTCTACACCAGATAGTCTACACTAGAGAGTTTACATCACAGAGTCTACATCAGAGAGTTTACACTAGAGAGTCTACACCAGAGAGTCTACACCAGAGAGTCTACACCAGAGAGTCTACACCAGAGAGTCTACATCAGAGAGTCTACACCAGAGAGGGGTCTACATCAGAGAGTCTACACCAGAGAGTCTACATCAGAGAGTCTACACCAGAGAGTCTACACCAGAGAGTCTACATCAGAGAGTCTACACCAGAGAGTCTACATCAGAGAGTCTACACCAGAGAGGGGTCTACACCAGAGAGTCTACACTAGAGAGTTTACATCACAGAGTCTACATCAGAGAGTTTACACTAGAGAGTCTACACCAGAGAGTCTACACCAGAGAGTCTACATCAGAGTCTACACCAGAGAGTCTACATCAGAGAGTCTACACCAGAGAGGGGTCTACATCAGAGAGTCTACACCAGAGAGGGGTCTACACCAGAGAGTCTACATCAGAGAGTCTACACCAGAGAGTCTACACCAGAGAGTCTACATCAGAGAGTCTACACCAGAGAGTCTACACCAGAGAGTCTACATCAGAGAGTCTACATCAGAGAGTCTACACCAGAGAGTCTACACCAGAGAGTCTACATCAGAGAGTCTACACCAGAGAGTATACATCAGAGAGTCTACACCAGAGAGTCTACACCAGAGAGTATACATCAGAGGGTCTACATCAGAGAGTCTACACCAGAGAGTCTACGCCAGAGAGTCTACACCAGAGAGGGGTCTACATCAGAGAGTCTACACCAGAGAGGGTCTACACCAGAGAGTCTACATCAGAGAGTCTACACCAGAGAGTCTACACCAGAGAGGGGTCTACATCAGAGAGTCTACACCAGAGAGGAGTCTACATCAGAGAGTCTACACCAGAGAGGGGTCTACATCAGAGAGTCTACACAAGAGAAGGACCTACACCAGATAGTCTACATCAGAGAGTCTACACCAGAGGGTCTACACCATAGAGTCTACATCAGAGAGTCTACACCAGAGAGTCTACATCAGAGAGTCTACACCAGAGAGGAGTCTACACCAGAGAGTCTACACCAGAGAGGGGTCTACATCAGAGAGTCTACACCAGAGAGTCTACATCAGAGAGTCTACACCAGAGAGTCTACACCAGAGAGTCTACATCAGAGAGTCTACACCAGAGAGTCTACACCAGAGAGTCTACATCAGAGAGTCTACACCAGAGAGTCTACACCAGAGAGTCTACATCAGAGAGTCTACACCAGAGGGTCTACATCAGAGAGTCTACACCAGAGAGGGGTCTACACCAGATAGTCTACACTAGAGAGTTTACATCACAGAGTCTACATCAGAGAGTTTACACTAGAGAGTCTACACCAGAGAGTCTACACCAGAGAGTCTACACCAGAGAGTCTACACCAGAGAGTCTACACCAGAGAGGGGTCTACATCAGAGAGTCTACACCAGAGAGTCTACATCAGAGAGTCTACACCAGAGAGTCTACACCAGAGAGTCTACATCAGAGAGTCTACATCAGAGAGTCTACACCAGAGAGGGGTCTACACCAGAGAGTCTACACTAGAGAGTTTACATCACAGAGTCTACATCAGAGAGTTTACACTAGAGAGTCTACACCAGAGAGTCTACACCAGAGAGTCTACATCAGAGTCTACACCAGAGAGTCTACACCAGAGAGTACATCAGAGAGTCTACACCAGAGAGGGGTCTACATCAGAGAGTCTACACCAGAGAGGGGTCTACACCAGAGAGTCTACATCAGAGAGTCTACACCAGAGAGTCTACACCAGAGAGTCTACATCAGAGAGTCTACACCAGAGAGTCTACACCAGAGAGTCTACATCAGAGAGTCTACATCAGAGAGTCTACACCAGAGAGTCTACACCAGAGAGTCTACATCAGAGAGTCTACACCAGAGAGTATACATCAGAGAGTCTACACCAGAGAGTCTACACCAGAGAGTCTACATCAGAGGGTCTACATCAGAGAGTCTACACCAGAGAGTCTACGCCAGAGAGTCTACATCAGAGAGTCTACACCAGAGAGTCTACATCAGAGAGTCTACACCAGAGAGTCTACACCAGAGAGTCTACATCAGAGAGTCTACACCAGTGAGGGGTCTACACCAGAGAGTCTACACTAGAGAGTTTACATCACAGAGTCTACATCAGAGAGTTTACACTAGAGAGTCTACACCAGAGAGTCTACACCAGAGAGTCTACACCAGAGAGTCTACATCAGAGAGTCTACACCAGAGAGGGGTCTACAACAGAGAGTCTACACTAGAGAGTTTACATCACATAGTCTACATCAGAGAGTTTACACTAGAGAGTCTACACCAGAGAGTCTACACCAGAGAGTCTACATCAGAGTCTACACCAGAGAGTCTACACCAGAGAGTCTACATCAGAGAGTCTACACCAGAGAGTCTACACCAGAGAGTCTACATCAGAGAGTGTACACCAGAGAGTCTACACCAGAGAGTCTACATCAGAGAGTCTACATCAGAGAGTCTACACCAGATGGTCTACATCAGAGAGTCTACACCAGAGAGTCTACATCAGAGAGTCTACACCAGAGAGTCTACACCAGAGAGTCTACATCAGAGAGTCTACATCAGAGAGTCTACACCAGAGAGTCTACACCAGAGAGTCTACATCAGAGAGTCTACATCAGAGAGTCTACACCAGAGAGTCTACACCAGAGAGTCTACATCAGAGAGTCTACACCAGAGAGTCTACATCAGAGAGTCTACACCAGAGAGTCTACACCAGAGAGTCTACATCAGAGAGTCTACACCAGTGAGGGGTCTACACCAGAGAGTCTACACTAGAGAGTTTACATCACAGAGTCTACATCAGAGAGTTTAGACTAGAGAGTCTACACCAGAGAGTCTACACCAGAGAGTCTACATCAGAGTCTACACCAGAGAGTCTACACCAGAGAGTCTACATCAGAGAGTCTACACCAGACAGGGGTCTACACCAGAGAGTCTACACCAGAGAGTCTACATCAGAGAGTCTACACCAGTGAGGTGTCTACACCAGAGAGTCTACATCAGAGAGTCTACACCAGAGAGTCTACATCAGAGAGTCTACACCAGAGAGTCTACACCAGAGAGTCTACATCAGAGAGTCTACACCAGTGAGGGGTCTACACCAGAGAGTCTACACTAGAGAGTTTATATCACAGAGTCTACATCAGAGAGTTTACACTAGAGAGTCTACACCAGAGAGTCTACACCAGAGAGTCTACATCAGAGTCTACACCAGAGAGTCTACACCAGAGAGTCTACATCAGAGAGTCTACACCAGAGAGGGGTCTACACCAGAGAGTCTACACAAGAGAGTCTAGCTCAGAGAGTCTATATCAGAGAGTCTACACCAGAGAGGGGTCTACATCAGAGAGTCTACACCAGAGAGGGGTCTACATCAGAGAGTCTACACCAGAGGGTCTACACCAGAGAGTCTACACCAGAGAGTCTACATCAGAGAGTCTACACCAGAGAGTCTACACCAGAGAGTCTACATCAGAGAGTGTACACCAGAGAGTCTACACCAGAGAGTCTACATCAGAGAGTCTACATCAGAGAGTCTACACCAGATGGTCTACATCAGAGAGTCTACACCAGAGAGTCTACATCAGAGAGTCTACACCAGAGAGTCTACACCAGAGAGTCTACATCAGAGAGTCTACATCAGAGAGTCTACACCAGAGAGTCTACACCAGAGAGTCTACATCAGAGAGTCTACACCAGAGAGTCTACATCAGAGAGTCTACACCAGAGAGTCTACACCAGAGAGTCTACATCAGAGAGTCTACACCAGTGAGGGGTCTACACCAGAGAGTCTACACTAGAGAGTTTACATCACAGAGTCTACATCAGAGAGTTTAGACTAGAGAGTCTACACCAGAGAGTCTACACCAGAGAGTCTACATCAGAGTCTACACCAGAGAGTCTACACCAGAGAGTCTACATCAGAGAGTCTACACCAGACAGGGGTCTACACCAGAGAGTCTACACCAGAGAGTCTACATCAGAGAGTCTACACCAGTGAGGTGTCTACACCAGAGAGTCTACATCAGAGAGTCTACACCAGAGAGTCTACATCAGAGAGTCTACACCAGAGAGTCTACACCAGAGAGTCTACATCAGAGAGTCTACACCAGTGAGGGGTCTACACCAGAGAGTCTACACTAGAGAGTTTATATCACAGAGTCTACATCAGAGAGTTTACACTAGAGAGTCTACACCAGAGAGTCTACACCAGAGAGTCTACATCAGAGTCTACACCAGAGAGTCTACACCAGAGAGTCTACATCAGAGAGTCTACACCAGAGAGGGGTCTACACCAGAGAGTCTACACAAGAGAGTCTAGCTCAGAGAGTCTATATCAGAGAGTCTACACCAGAGAGGGGTCTACATCAGAGAGTCTACACCAGAGAGGGGTCTACATCAGAGAGTCTACACCAGAGAGGGGTCTACATCAGAGAGTCTACACAAGAGAGGGGTCTACACCAGATAGTCTACATCAGAGAGTCTACACCAGAGGGTCTACACCAGAGAGTCTACATCAGAGAGTCTACACCAGAGAGTCTACACCAGAGAGTCTACACCAGAGAGGGGTCTACATCAGAGAGTCTACACCAGAGGGTCTACACCAGAGAGTCTACACCAGAGAGTCTACATCAGAGAGTCTACACCAGAGAGTCTACACCAGAGAGTCTACATCAGAGAGTGTACACCAGAGAGTCTACACCAGAGAGTCTACATCAGAGAGTCTACATCAGAGAGTCTACACCAGATGGTCTACATCAGAGAGTCTACACCAGAGAGTCTACATCAGAGAGTCTACACCAGAGAGTCTACACCAGAGAGTCTACATCAGAGAGTCTACATCAGAGAGTCTACACCAGAGAGTCTACACCAGAGAGTCTACATCAGAGAGTCTACACCAGAGAGTCTACATCAGAGAGTCTACACCAGAGAGTCTACACCAGAGAGTCTACATCAGAGAGTCTACACCAGTGAGGGGTCTACACCAGAGAGTCTACACTAGAGAGTTTACATCACAGAGTCTACATCAGAGAGTTTAGACTAGAGAGTCTACACCAGAGAGTCTACACCAGAGAGTCTACATCAGAGTCTACACCAGAGAGTCTACACCAGAGAGTCTACATCAGAGAGTCTACACCAGACAGGGGTCTACACCAGAGAGTCTACACCAGAGAGTCTACATCAGAGAGTCTACACCAGTGAGGTGTCTACACCAGAGAGTCTACATCAGAGAGTCTACACCAGAGAGTCTACACCAGAGAGTCTACATCAGAGAGTCTACACCAGTGAGGGGTCTACACCAGAGAGTCTACACTAGAGAGTTTATATCACAGAGTCTACATCAGAGAGTTTACACTAGAGAGTCTACACCAGAGAGTCTACACCAGAGAGTCTACATCAGAGTCTACACCAGAGAGTCTACACCAGAGAGTCTACATCAGAGAGTCTACACCAGAGAGGGGTCTACACCAGAGAGTCTACACAAGAGAGTCTAGCTCAGAGAGTCTATATCAGAGAGTCTACACCAGAGAGGGGTCTACATCAGAGAGTCTACACCAGAGAGGGGTCTACATCAGAGAGTCTACACCAGAGAGGGGTCTACATCAGAGAGTCTACACAAGAGAGGGGTCTACACCAGATAGTCTACATCAGAGAGTCTACACCAGAGGGTCTACACCAGAGAGTCTACATCAGAGAGTCTACACCAGAGAGTCTACACCAGAGAGTCTACACCAGAGAGGGGTCTACATCAGAGAGTCTACACCAGAGAGGGGTCTACACCAGAGACTCTACATCAGAGAGTCTACACCAGAGAGTCTACACCAGAGAGTCTACATCAGAGAGTGTACACCAGAGAGTCTACACCAGAGAGTCTACATCAGAGAGTCTACATCAGAGAGTCTACACCAGAGAGTCTACATCAGAGAGTCTAGACCAGAGAGTCTACATCAGAGAGTCTACACCAGAGAGTCTACACCAGAGAGTCTACAACAGAGAGTCTACACCATAGAGGGGTCTACACCAGAGAGTCTACACTAGAGAGTTTACATCACAGTCTACATCAGAGAGTTTACACTAGAGAGTCTACACCAGAGAGTCTACACCAGAGAGTCTACATCAGAGTCTACACCAGAGAGTCTACACCAGAGAGTCTACATCAGAGAGTCTACACCAGAGAGTCTACATCAGAGAGTCTACACAAGAGAGGGGTCTACACCAGAGAGTCTACACTAGAGAGTTTACATCACAGAGTCTACATCAGATAGTTTACACTAGAGAGTCTACACCAGAGAGTCTACACCAGAGAGTCTACATCAGAGTCTACACCAGAGAGTCTACACCAGAGACTCTACATCAGAGAGTCTACACCAGAGAGGGGTCTACACCAGAGAGTCTCCATCAGAGAGTCTACACCAGAGAGTCTACATCAGAGAGTCTACACCAGAGAGTCTACACCAGAGAGTCTACATCAGAGAGTCTACACCAGTGAGGGGTCTACACCAGAGAGTCTACACTAGAGAGTTTACATCACAGAGTCTACATCAGAGAGTTTACACTAGAGAGTCTACACCAGAGAGTCTACACCAGAGAGTCTACACCAGAGAGTCTACATCAGAGAGTCTACACCAGAGAGTCTACACTAGAGAGTTTACATCACAGAGTCTACATCAGAGAGTTTACACTAGAGAGTCTACACCAGAGAGTCTACACCAGAGAGTCTACATCAGAGTCTACACCAGAGAGTCTACACCAGAGAGTCTACATCAGAGAGTCTACACCAGAGAGTCTACACCAGAGAGTCTACATCAGAGAGTGTACACCAGAGAGTCTACACCAGAGAGTCTACATCAGAGAGTCTACATCAGAGAGTCTACACCAGATGGTCTACATCAGAGAGTCTACACCAGAGAGTCTACATCAGAGAGTCTACACCAGAGAGGGGTCTACACCAGAGAGTCTATACTAGAGAGTCTACATCAGAGAGTCTACATCAGAGATTCTACACCAGAGAGTCTACACCAGAGAGTCTACATCAGAGAGTCTACATCAGAGAGTCTACACCAGAGAGTCTACACCAGAGAGTCTACACCAGAGAGTCTACATCAGAGAGTCTACACCAGTGAGGGGTCTACACCAGAGAGTCTACACTAGAGAGTTTACATCACAGTGTCTACATCAGAGAGTTTACACTAGCGAGTCTACACCAGAGAGTCTACACCAGAGAGTCTACATCAGAGTCTACACCAGAGAGTCTACACCAGAGAGTCTACATCAGCGAGTCTACACCAGAGAGGGGTCTACACCAGAGAGTCTACACCAGAGAGTCTACATCAGAGAGTCTACACCAGTGAGGTGTCTACACCAGAGAGTCTACATCAGAGAGTCTACACCAGAGAGTCTACATCACAGAGTCTACACCAGATAGTCTACACCAGAGAGTTTACATCAGAGTGTCTACACCAGTGAGGGGTCTACACCAGAGAGTCTACACTAGAGAGTTTACATCACATAGTCTACATCAGAGAGTTTACACTAGAGAGTCTACACCAGAGAGTCTACACCAGAGAGTCTACATCAGAGTCTACACCAGAGACTCTACACCAGAGAGTCTACATCAGAGAGTCTACACCAGAGAGGGGTCTACACCAGAGAGTCTACACAAGAGAGTCTAGCTCAGAGAGTCTATATCAGAGAGTCTACACCAGAGAGGGGTCTACATCAGAGAGTCTACACCAGAGAGGGGTCTACATCAGAGAGTCTACACCAGAGAGGGGTCTACATCAGAGAGTCTACACAAGAGAGGGGTCTACACCAGATAGTCTACATCAGAGAGTCTACACCAGAGGGTCTACACCAGAGAGTCTACATCAGAGAGTCTACACCAGAGAGTCTACATCAGAGAGTCTACACCAGAGAGGAGTCTACACCAGAGAGTCTACACCAGAGAGGGGTCTACATCAGAGAGTCTACACCAGAGAGGGGTCTACACCAGAGACTCTACATCAGAGAGTCTACACCAGAGAGTCTACACCAGAGAGTCTACATCAGAGAGTGTACACCAGAGAGTCTACACCAGAGAGTCTACATCAGAGAGTCTACACCAGAGAGTCTACACCAGAGAGTCTACATCAGAGAGTCTACATCAGAGAGTCTACACCAGAGAGTCTACACCAGAGAGTCTACATCAGAGAGTCTACACCAGAGAGTCTACATCAGAGAGTCTACACCAGAGAGGGGTCTACACCAGAGAGTCTACACTAGAGAGTTTACATCACAGAGTCTACATCAGAGAGTTTACACTAGAGAGTCTACACCAGAGAGTCTACACCAGAGAGTCTACATCAGAGTCTACACCAGAGAGTCTACACCAGAGAGTCTACATCAGAGAGTCTACACCAGAGAGTCTACATCAGAGAGTCTACACCAGAGAGTCTACACCAGAGAGTCTACATCAGAGAGTCTACACCAGAGAGTAGTCTACACCAGAGAGTCTACACCAGAGATGGGTCTACATCAGAGAGTCTACACCAGAGAGGAGTCTACATCAGAGAGTCTACACCAGAGAGGGGTCTACATCAGAGAGTCTACACCAGAGAGGGGTCTATACCAGATAGTCTACATCAGAGAGTCTACACCAGAGGGTCTACACCAGAGAGTCTACATCAGAGAGTCTACACCAGAGGGTCTACATCAGAGAGTCTACACCAGAGAGGAGTCTACACCAGAGAGTCTACACCAGAGAGGGGTCTACATCAGAGAGTCTACACCAGAGAGGGGTCTACATCAGAGAGTCTACATCAGAGAGTCTACATCAGAGAGTCTACACCAGAGAGTCTACACCAGAGAGTCTACATCAGAGAGTCTACACCAGAGAGTCTACACCAGAGAGTCTACATCAGAGAGTCTACACCAGAGAGTCTACATCAGAGAGTCTACACCAGAGAGTCTACACCAGAGCGTCTACATCAGAGAGTCTACACCAGAGAGGAGTCTACACCAGAGAGTCTACACCAGAGAGGGGTCTACATCAGAGAGTCTACACCAGAGAGGGGTCTACACCGGAGAGTCTACATCAGAGAGTCTACACCAGAGAGTCTACACCAGAGAGTCTACATCAGAGAGTCTACACCAGAGAGTCTACACCAGAGAGTCTACATCAGAGAGTCTACACCAGAGAGTCTACATCAGAGAGTCTACACCAGAGAGGGGTCTACACCAGAGAGTCTACACTAGAGAGTTTACATCACAGAGTCTACATCAGAGAGTTTACACTAGAGAGTCTACATCAGAGAGTCTACACTAGAGAGTTTACATCACAGAGTCTACATCAGAGAGTTTACACTAGAGAGTCTACACCAGAGAGTCTACACCAGAGAGTCTACATCAGAGAGTCTACACCAGAGAGTCTACACCAGAGAGTCTACATCAGAGAGTCTACACCAGAGAGGAGTCTACACCAGAGAGTCTACACCAGAGATGGGTCTACATCAGAGAGTCTACACCAGAGAGGAGTCTACATCAGAGAGTCTACACCAGAGAGGGGTCTACATCAGAGAGTCTACACCAGAGAGGGGTCTATACCAGATAGTCTACATCAGAGAGTCTACACCAGAGGGTCTACACCAGAGAGTCTACATCAGAGAGTCTACACCAGAGGGTCTACATCAGAGAGTCTACACCAGAGAGGAGTCTACACCAGAGAGTCTACACCAGAGAGGGGTCTACATCAGAGAGTCTACACCAGAGAGGGGTCTACATCAGAGAGTCTACATCAGAGAGTCTACATCAGAGAGTCTACACCAGAGAGTCTACACCAGAGAGTCTACATCAGAGAGTCTACACCAGAGAGTCTACACCAGAGAGTCTACATCAGAGAGTCTACACCAGAGAGTCTACATCAGAGAGTCTACACCAGAGAGTCTACACCAGAGCGTCTACATCAGAGAGTCTACACCAGAGAGGAGTCTACACCAGAGAGTCTACACCAGAGAGGGGTCTACATCAGAGAGTCTACACCAGAGAGGGGTCTACACCGGAGAGTCTACATCAGAGAGTCTACACCAGAGAGTCTACACCAGAGAGTCTACATCAGAGAGTCTACACCAGAGAGTCTACACCAGAGAGTCTACATCAGAGAGTCTACACCAGAGAGTCTACACCAGAGAGTCTACATCAGAGAGTCTACACCAGAGAGTCTACATCAGAGAGTCTACACCAGAGAGGGGTCTACACCAGAGAGTCTACACTAGAGAGTTTACATCACAGAGTCTACATCAGAGAGTTTACACTAGAGAGTCTACATCAGAGAGTCTACACTAGAGAGTTTACATCACAGAGTCTACATCAGAGAGTTTACACTAGAGAGTCTACACCAGAGAGTCTACACCAGAGAGTCTACATCAGAGTCTACACCAGAGAGTCTACATCAGAGAGTCTACACCAGAGAGGGGTCTACATCAGAGAGTCTACACCAGAGAGTCTACATCAGAGAGTCTACACCAGAGAGTCTACACCAGAGAGTCTACATCAGAGAGTCTACATCAGAGAGTCTACACCAGAGAGTCTACACCAGAGAGTCTACATCAGAGAGTCTACACCAGAGAGTCTACATCAGAGAGTCTACACCAGAGAGGGGTCTACACCAGAGAGTCTACACTAGAGAGTTTACATCACAGAGTCTACATCAGAGAGTTTACACTAGAGAGTCTACACCAGAGAGTCTACACCAGAGAGTCTACATCAGAGTCTACACCAGAGAGTCTACACCAGAGAGTCTACATCAGAGAGTCTACACCAGAGAGGGGTCTACATCAGAGAGTCTACACCAGAGAGGGGTCTACACCAGAGAGTCTACATCAGAGAGTCTACACCAGAGAGTCTACATCAGAGAGTCTACACCAGAGAGTCTACACCAGAGAGTCTACATCAGAGAGTCTACATCAGAGAGTCTACACCAGAGAGTCTACACCAGAGAGTCTACATCAGAGAGTCTACACCAGAGAGTATACATCAGAGAGTCTACACCAGAGAGTCTACACCAGAGAGTCTACATCAGAGGGTCTACATCAGAGAGTCTACACCAGAGAGTCTACGCCAGAGAGTCTACATCAGAGAGTCTACATCAGAGAGTCTACACCAGAGAGTCTACACCAGAGAGTCTACACCAGAGAATCTACATCAGAGAGTCTACATCAGAGAGTCTACACCAGAGAGTCTACACCAGAGAGTCTACATCAGAGAGTCTACACCAGAGAGTCTACATCAGAGAGTCTACACCAGAGAGGGGTCTACACGAGAGAGTCTACACTAGAGAGTTTACATCACAGAGTCTACATCAGAGAGTTTACACTAGAGAGTCTACACCAGAGAGTCTACACCAGAGAGTCTACATCAGAGTCTACACCAGAGAGTCTACACCAGAGAGTCTACATCAGAGAGTCTACACCAGAGAGTCTACATCAGAGAGTCTACACCAGAGAGTCTACACCAGAGAGTCTACATCAGAGTCTACACCAGAGAGTCTACACCAGAGAGTCTACATCAGAGAGTCTACACCAGAGAGTCTACATCAGAGAGTCTACACCAGAGAGTCTACACCAGAGAGTCTACACCAGAGAGTCTACACCAGAGAGTCTACATCAGAGAGTCTACACCAGAGAGTCTACACCAGAGAGTCTACACCAGAGAGTCTACACCAGAGAGTCTACATCAGAGAGTCTACACCAGAGAGTCTACACCAGAGAGTCTACATCAGAGAGTCTACACCAGAGAGTCTACACCAGAGAGTCTACATCAGAGAGTCTACACCAGAGAGTCTACACCAGAGGGTCTACACCAGAGAGTCTACATCAGAGAGTCTACACCAGAGAGTCTACATCAGAGAGTCTACACCAGAGAGGAGTCTACACCAGAGAGTCTACACCAGAGAGGGGTCTACATCAGAGAGTCTACACCAGAGAGGGGTCTACACCAGAGAGTCTACATCAGAGAGTCTACACCAGAGAGTCTACACCAGAGAGGGGTCTACATCAGAGAGTCTACACCAGAGAGGGGTCTACATCAGAGAGTCTACACCAGAGAGGGGTCTATATCAGAGAGTCTACACAAGAGAAGGACCTACACCAGATAGTCTACATCAGAGAGTCTACACCAGAGGGTCTACACCAGAGAGTCTACATCAGAGAGTCTACACCAGAGAGTCTACATCAGAGAGTCTACACCAGAGAGGAGTCTACACCAGAGAGTCTACACCAGAGAGGGGTCTACATCAGAGAGTCTACACCAGAGAGGGGTCTACACCAGAGAGTCTACATCAGAGAGTCTACACCAGAGAGTCTACATCAGAGAGTCTACACCAGAGAGTCTACACCAGAGAGTCTACATCAGAGAGTCTACACCAGAGAGTCTACACCAGAGAGTCTACATCAGAGAGTCTACACCAGAGAGTCTACATCAGAGAGTCTACACCAGAGAGGGGTCTACACCAGAGAGTCTACACTAGAGAGTTTACATCACAGAGTCTACATCAGAGAGTTTACACTAGAGAGTCTACACCAGAGAGTCTACACCAGAGAGTCTACATCAGAGTCTACACCAGAGAGTCTACATCAGAGAGTCTACACCAGAGAGGGGTCTACATCAGAGAGTCTACACCAGAGAGTCTACATCAGAGAGTCTACACCAGAGAGTCTACACCAGAGGGTCTACACCAGAGAGTCTACATCAGAGAGTCTACACCAGAGAGTCTACATCAGAGAGTCTACACCAGAGAGGAGTCTACACCAGAGAGTCTACACCAGAGAGGGGTCTACATCAGAGAGTCTACACCAGAGAGGGGTCTACACCAGAGAGTCTACATCAGAGAGTCTACACCAGAGAGTCTACACCAGAGAGGGGTCTACATCAGAGAGTCTACACCAGAGAGGGGTCTACATCAGAGAGTCTACACCAGAGAGGGGTCTATATCAGAGAGTCTACACAAGAGAAGGACCTACACCAGATAGTCTACATCAGAGAGTCTACACCAGAGGGTCTACACCAGAGAGTCTACATCAGAGAGTCTACACCAGAGAGTCTACATCAGAGAGTCTACACCAGAGAGGAGTCTACACCAGAGAGTCTACACCAGAGAGGGGTCTACATCAGAGAGTCTACACCAGAGAGGGGTCTACACCAGAGAGTCTACATCAGAGAGTCTACACCAGAGAGTCTACATCAGAGAGTCTACACCAGAGAGTCTACACCAGAGAGTCTACATCAGAGAGTCTACACCAGAGAGTCTACACCAGAGAGTCTACATCAGAGAGTCTACACCAGAGAGTCTACATCAGAGAGTCTACACCAGAGAGGGGTCTACACCAGAGAGTCTACACTAGAGAGTTTACATCACAGAGTCTACATCAGAGAGTTTACACTAGAGAGTCTACACCAGAGAGTCTACACCAGAGAGTCTACATCAGAGTCTACACCAGAGAGTCTACATCAGAGAGTCTACACCAGAGAGGGGTCTACATCAGAGAGTCTACACCAGAGAGTCTACATCAGAGAGTCTACACCAGAGAGTCTACACCAGAGAGTCTACATCAGAGAGTCTACATCAGAGAGTCTACACCAGAGAGTCTACACCAGAGAGTCTACATCAGAGAGTCTACACCAGAGAGTCTACATCAGAGAGTCTACACCAGAGAGGGGTCTACACCAGAGAGTCTACACTAGAGAGTTTACATCACAGAGTCTAAATCAGAGAGTTTACACTAGAGAGTCTACACCAGAGAGTCTACACCAGAGAGTCTACATCAGAGTCTACACCAGAGAGTCTACACCAGAGAGTCTACATCAGAGAGTCTACACCAGAGAGGGGTCTACATCAGAGAGTCTACACCAGAGAGGGGTCTACACCAGAGAGTCTACATCAGAGAGTCTACACCAGAGAGTCTACACCAGAGAGTCTACATCAGAGAGTCTACACCAGAGAGTCTACACCAGAGAGCCTACATCAGAGAGTCTACATCAGAGAGTCTACACCAGAGAGTCTACACCAGAGAGTCTACATCAGAGAGTCTACACCAGAGAGTATACATCAGAGAGTCTACACCAGAGAGTCTACACCAGAGAGTCTACATCAGAGGGTCTACATCAGAGAGTCTACACCAGAGAGTCTACGCCAGAGAGTCTACATCAGAGAGTCTACATCAGAGAGTCTACACCAGAGAGTCTACACCAGAGAGTCTACATCAGAGAGTCTACACCAGAGAGTCTACACCAGAGAGTCTACATCAGAGAGTCTACACCAGAGAGTCTACATCAGAGAGTCTACACCAGAGAGGGTTCTACACCAGAGAGTCTACACTAGAGAGTTTACATCACAGAGTCTACATCAGAGAGTTTACACTAGAGAGTCTACACCAGAGAGTCTACACCAGAGAGTCTACATCAGAGTCTACACCAGAGAGTCTACACCAGAGAGTCTACATCAGAGAGTCTACACCAGAGAGGGGTCTACACCAGAGAGTCTACATCAGAGAGTCTACACCAGAGAGTCTACACCAGAGAGTCTACATCAGAGAGTCTACACCAGAGAGTCTACACCAGAGAGTCTACATCAGAGAGTCTACATCAGAGAGTCTACACCAGAGAGTCTACACCAGAGAGTCTACATCAGAGAGTCTACACCAGAGAGTATACATCAGAGAGTCTACACCAGAGAGTCTACACCAGAGAGTCTACATCAGAGGGTCTACATCAGAGAGTCTACACCAGAGAGTCTACGCCAGAGAGTCTACATCAGAGAGTCTACACCAGAGAGTCTACATCAGAGAGTCTACACCAGAGAGTCTACACCAGAGAGTCTACATCAGAGAGTCTACACCAGTGAGGGGTCTGCACCAGAGAGTCTACACTAGAGAGTTTACATCACAGAGTCTACATCAGAGAGTTTACACTAGAGAGTCTACACCAGAGAGTCTACACCAGAGAGTCTACACCAGAGAGTCTACATCAGAGAGTCTACACCAGAGAGGGGTCTACACCAGAGAGTCTACACTAGAGAGTTTACATCACAGAGTCTACATCAGAGAGTTTACACTAGAGAGTCTACACCAGAGAGTCTACACCAGAGAGTCTACATCAGAGAGTGTACACCAGAGAGTCTACACCAGAGAGTCTACATCAGAGAGTCTACATCAGAGAGTCTACACCAGATGGTCTACATCAGAGAGTCTACACCAGAGAGTCTACATCAGAGAGTCTACACCAGAGAGTCTACACCAGAGAGTCTACATCAGAGAGTCTACATCAGAGAGTCTACACCAGAGAGTCTACACCAGAGAGTCTACATCAGAGAGTCTACACCAGAGAGTCTACATCAGAGAGTCTACACCAGAGAGTCTACACCAGAGAGTCTACATCAGAGAGTCTACACCAGTGAGGGGTCTACACCAGAGAGTCTACACTAGAGAGTTTACATCACAGAGTCTACATCAGAGAGTTTACACTAGCGAGTCTACACCAGAGAGTCTACACCAGAGAGTCTACATTAGAGTCTACACCAGAGAGTCTACACCAGAGAGTCTACATCAGAGAGTCTACACCAGAGAGGGGTCTACACCAGAGAGTCTACACCAGAGAGTCTACATCAGAGAGTCTACACCAGTGAGGTGTCTACACCAGAGAGTCTACACCAGAGAGTCTACATCAGAGTCCACACCAGAGAGTCTACACCAGAGAGTCTACATCAGAGAGTCTACACCAGAGAGTCTACACCAGAGAGTCTACATCAGAGAGTGTACACCAGAGAGTCTACACCAGAGAGTCTACACCAGAGAGTCTACATCAGAGAGTCTACATCAGAGAGTCTACACCAGAGAGTCTACACCAGAGAGTCTACATCAGAGAGTCTACACCAGAGAGTCTACATCAGAGAGTCAACACCAGAGAGGGGTCTACACCAGAGAGTCTACACCAGAGAGTCTACATCAGAGAGTCTACACCAGTGAGGTGTCTACACCAGAGAGTCTACATCAGAGAGTCTACACCAGAGAGTCTACATCAGAGAGTCTACACCAGATAGTCTACACCAGAGAGTCTACATCAGAGAGTCTACACCAGTGAGGGGTCTACACCAGAGAGTCTACACTAGAGAGTTTACATCACAGAGTCTACATCAGAGAGTTTACACTAGAGAGTCTACACCAGAGAGTCTACACCAGAGAGGGGTCTACACCAGAGAGTCTACACAAGAGAGTCTAGCTCAGAGAGTCTATATCAGAGAGTCTACACCAGAGAGGGGTCTACATCAGAGAGTCTACACCAGAGAGGGGTCTACATCAGAGAGTCTACACCAGAGAGGGGTCTACATCAGAGAGTCTACACCAGAGAGTCTACACCAGAGAGTCTACATCAGAGAGTCTACACCAGAGAGTCTACATCAGAGAGTCTACACCAGAGAGGAGTCTACACCAGAGAGTCTACACCAGAGAGGGGTCTACATCAGAGAGTCTACACCAGAGAGGGGTCTACACCAGAGACTCTACATCAGAGAGTCTACACCAGAGAGTCTACACCAGAGAGTCTACATCAGAGAGTGTACACCAGAGAGTCTACACCAGAGAGTCTACATCAGAGAGTCTACATCAGAGAGTCTACACCAGAGAGTCTACATCAGAGAGTCTACACCAGAGAGTCTACATCCAGAGAGTCTACACCAGAGAGTCTACACCAGAGAGTCTACAACAGAGAGTCTACACCATAGAGGGGTCTACACCAGAGAGTCTACACTAGAGAGTTTACATCACAGTCTACATCAGAGAGTTTACACTAGAGAGTCTACACCAGAGAGTCTACACCAGAGAGTCTACATCAGAGTCTACACCAGAGAGTCTACACCAGAGAGTCTACATCAGAGAGTCTACACCAGAGAGGGGTCTACACCAGAGAGTCTACACCTGAGAGTCTACATCAGAGAGTCTACATCAGAGAGTCTACACCAGAGAGGGGTCTACACCAGAGAGTCTACACCAGAGAGTCTACACCAGAGAGTCTACATCAGAGAGTCTACACCAGAGAGTCTACACCAGAGAGTCTACATCAGAGTCTACACCAGAGAGTCTACACCAGAGAGTCTACATCAGAGAGTCTACACCAGAGAGTCTACATCAGAGAGTCTACACCAGAGAGTCTACACCAGAGAGTCTACACCAGAGAGTCTACACCAGAGAGTCTACATCAGAGAGTCTACACCAGAGAGTCTACACCAGAGAGTCTACACCAGAGAGTCTACATCAGAGAGTCTACACCAGAGAGTCTACACCAGAGAGTCTACATCAGAGAGTCTACACCAGAGAGTCTACACCAGAGAGTCTACATCAGAGAGTCTACACCAGAGAGTCTACACCAGAGGGTCTACACCAGAGAGTCTACATCAGAGAGTCTACACCAGAGAGTCTACATCAGAGAGTCTACACCAGAGAAGAGTCTACACCAGAGAGGGGTCTACATCAGAGAGTCTACACCAGAGAGGGGTCTACACCAGAGAGTCTACATCAGAGAGTCTACACCAGAGAGTCTACACCAGAGAGGGGTCTACATCAGAGAGTCTACACCAGAGAGGGGTCTACATCAGAGAGTCTACACCAGAGAGGGGTCTATATCAGAGAGTCTACACAAGAGAAGGACCTACACCAGATAGTCTACATCAGAGAGTCTACACCAGAGGGTCTACACCAGAGAGTCTACATCAGAGAGTCTACACCAGAGAGTCTACATCAGAGAGTCTACACCAGAGAGTCTACACCAGAGAGTCTACACCAGAGAGGGGTCTACATCAGAGAGTCTACACCAGAGAGGGGTCTACACCAGAGAGTCTACATCAGAGAGTCTACACCAGAGAGTCTACATCAGAGAGTCTACACCAGAGAGTCTACACCAGAGAGTCTACATCAGAGAGTCTACACCAGAGAGTCTACACCAGAGAGTCTACATCAGAGAGTCTACACCAGAGAGTCTACACCAGAGAGTCTACATCAGAGAGTCTACACCAGAGAGTCTACATCAGAGAGTCTACACCAGAGAGGGGTCTACACCAGAGAGTCTACACTAGAGAGTTTACATCACAGAGTCTACATCAGAGAGTTTACACTAGAGAGTCTACACCAGAGAGTCTACACCAGAGAGTCTACATCAGAGTCTACACCAGAGAGTCTACATCAGAGAGTCTACACCAGAGAGGGGTCTACATCAGAGAGTCTACACCAGAGAGTCTACATCAGAGAGTCTACACCAGAGAGTCTACACCAGAGAGTCTACATCAGAGAGTCTACATCAGAGAGTCTACACCAGAGAGTCTACACCAGAGAGTCTACATCAGAGAGTCTACACCAGAGAGTCTACATCAGAGAGTCTACACCAGAGAGGGGTCTACACCAGAGAGTCTACACTAGAGAGTTTACATCACAGAGTCTAAATCAGAGAGTTTACACTAGAGAGTCTACACCAGAGAGTCTACACCAGAGAGTCTACATCAGAGTCTACACCAGAGAGTCTACACCAGAGAGTCTACATCAGAGAGTCTACACCAGAGAGGGGTCTACATCAGAGAGTCTACACCAGAGAGGGGTCTACACCAGAGAGTCTACATCAGAGAGTCTACACCAGAGAGTCTACACCAGAGAGTCTACATCAGAGAGTCTACACCAGAGAGTCTACACAAGAGAGCCTACATCAGAGAGTCTACATCAGAGAGTCTACACCAGAGAGTCTACACCAGAGAGTCTACATCAGAGAGTCTACACCAGAGAGTATACATCAGAGAGTCTACACCAGAGAGTCTACACCAGAGAGTCTACATCAGAGGGTCTACATCAGAGAGTCTACACCAGAGAGTCTACGCCAGAGAGTCTACATCAGAGAGTCTACATCAGAGAGTCTACACCAGAGAGTCTACACCAGAGAGTCTACATCAGAGAGTCTACACCAGAGAGTCTACACCAGAGAGTCTACATCAGAGAGTCTACACCAGAGAGTCTACATCAGAGAGTCTACACCAGAGAGGGGTCTACACCAGAGAGTCTACACTAGAGAGTTTACATCACAGAGTCTACATCAGAGAGTTTACACTAGAGAGTCTACACCAGAGAGTCTACACCAGAGAGTCTACATCAGAGTCTACACCAGAGAGTCTACACCAGAGAGTCTACATCAGAGAGTCTACACCAGAGAGGGTCTACACCAGAGAGTCTACATCAGAGAGTCTACACCAGAGAGTCTACACCAGAGAGTCTACATCAGAGAGTCTACACCAGAGAGTCTACACCAGAGAGTCTACATCAGAGAGTCTACATCAGAGAGTCTACACCAGAGAGTCTACACCAGAGAGTCTACATCAGAGAGTCTACACCAGAGAGTATACATCAGAGAGTCTACACCAGAGAGTCTACACCAGAGAGTCTACATCAGAGGGTCTACATCAGAGAGTCTACACCAGAGAGTCTACGCCAGAGAGTCTACATCAGAGAGTCTACACCAGAGAGTCTACATCAGAGAGTCTACACCAGAGAGTCTACACCAGAGAGTCTACATCAGAGAGTCTACACCAGTGAGGGGTCTGCACCAGAGAGTCTACACTAGAGAGTTTACATCACAGAGTCTACATCAGAGAGTTTACACTAGAGAGTCTACACCAGAGAGTCTACACCAGAGAGTCTACACCAGAGAGTCTACATCAGAGAGTCTACACCAGAGAGGGGTCTACACCAGAGAGTCTACACTAGAGAGTTTACATCACAGAGTCTACATCAGAGAGTTTACACTAGAGAGTCTACACCAGAGAGTCTACACCAGAGAGTCTACATCAGAGAGTGTACACCAGAGAGTCTACACCAGAGAGTCTACATCAGAGAGTCTACATCAGAGAGTCTACACCAGATGGTCTACATCAGAGAGTCTACATCAGAGAGTCTACACCAGAGAGTCTACATCAGAGAGTCTACACCAGAGAGGAGTCTACACCAGAGAGTCTACACCAGAGAGGGGTCTACATCAGAGAGTCTACACCAGAGAGGGGTCTACACCAGAGAGTCTACATCAGAGAGTCTACACCAGAGAGTCTACATCAGAGAGTCTACACCAGAGAGTCTACACCAGAGAGTCTACATCAGAGAGTCTACACCAGAGAGTCTACACCAGAGAGTCTACATCAGAGAGTCTACACCAGAGAGTCTACACCAGAGAGTCTACATCAGAGAGTCTACACCAGAGAGTCTACATCAGAGAGTCTACACCAGAGAGGGGTCTACACCAGAGAGTCTACACTAGAGAGTTTACATCACAGAGTCTACATCAGAGAGTTTACACTAGAGAGTCTACACCAGAGAGTCTACACCAGAGAGTCTACAGAGTCTACACCAGAGAGTCTACATCAGAGAGTCTACACCAGAGAGGGGTCTACATCAGAGAGTCTACACCAGAGAGTCTACATCAGAGAGTCTACACCAGAGAGTCTACACCAGAGAGTCTACATCAGAGAGTCTACATCAGAGAGTCTACACCAGAGAGTCTACACCAGAGAGTCTACATCAGAGAGTCTACACCAGAGAGTCTACATCAGAGAGTCTACACCAGAGAGGGGTCTACACCAGAGAGTCTACACTAGAGAGTTTACATCACAGAGTCTAAATCAGAGAGTTTACACTAGAGAGTCTACACCAGAGAGTCTACACCAGAGAGTCTACATCAGAGTCTACACCAGAGAGTCTACACCAGAGAGTCTACATCAGAGAGTCTACACCAGAGAGGGGTCTACATCAGAGAGTCTACACCAGAGAGGGGTCTAGAGAGTCTACATCAGAGAGTCTACACCAGAGAGTCTACACCAGAGAGTCTACATCAGAGAGTCTACACCAGAGAGTCTACACAAGAGAGTCTACATCAGAGAGTCTACATCAGAGAGTCTACACCAGAGAGTCTACACCAGAGAGTCTACATCAGAGAGTCTACACCAGAGAGTCTACATCAGAGAGTCTACACCAGAGAGTCTACACCAGAGAGTCTACATCAGAGGGTCTACATCAGAGAGTCTACACCAGAGAGTCTACGCCAGAGAGTCTACATCAGAGAGTCTACATCAGAGAGTCTACACCAGAGAGTCTACACCAGAGAGTCTACATCAGAGAGTCTACACCAGAGAGTCTACACCAGAGAGTCTACATCAGAGAGTCTACACCAGAGAGTCTACATCAGAGAGTCTACACCAGAGAGGGGTCTACACCAGAGAGTCTACACTAGAGAGTTTACATCACAGAGTCTACATCAGAGAGTTTACACTAGAGAGTCTACACCAGAGAGTCTACACCAGAGAGTCTACATCAGAGTCTACACCAGAGAGTCTACACCAGAGAGTCTACATCAGAGAGTCTACACCAGAGAGGGGTCTACACCAGAGAGTCTACATCAGAGAGTCTACACCAGAGAGTCTACACCAGAGAGTCTACATCAGAGAGTCTACACCAGAGAGTCTACACCAGAGAGTCTACATCAGAGAGTCTACATCAGAGAGTCTACACCAGAGAGTCTACACCAGAGAGTCTACATCAGAGAGTCTACACCAGAGAGTATACATCAGAGAGTCTACACCAGAGAGTCTACACCAGAGAGTCTACATCAGAGGGTCTACATCAGAGAGTCTACACCAGAGAGTCTACGCCAGAGAGTCTACATCAGAGAGTCTACACCAGAGAGTCTACATCAGAGAGTCTACACCAGAGAGTCTACACCAGAGAGTCTACATCAGAGAGTCTACACCAGTGAGGGGTCTGCACCAGAGAGTCTACACTAGAGAGTTTACATCACAGAGTCTACATCAGAGAGTTTACACTAGAGAGTCTACACCAGAGAGTCTACACCAGAGAGTCTACACCAGAGAGTCTACATCAGAGAGTCTACACCAGAGAGGGGTCTACACCAGAGAGTCTACACTAGAGAGTTTACATCACAGAGTCTACATCAGAGAGTTTACACTAGAGAGTCTACACCAGAGAGTCTACACCAGAGAGTCTACATCAGAGAGTGTACACCAGAGAGTCTACACCAGAGAGTCTACATCAGAGAGTCTACATCAGAGAGTCTACACCAGATGGTCTACATCAGAGAGTCTACACCAGAGAGTCTACATCAGAGAGTCTACACCAGAGAGTCTACACCAGAGAGTCTACATCAGAGAGTCTACATCAGAGAGTCTACACCAGAGAGTCTACACCAGAGAGTCTACATCAGAGAGTCTACACCAGAGAGTCTACATCAGAGAGTCTACACCAGAGAGTCTACACCAGAGAGTCTACATCAGAGAGTCTACACCAGTGAGGGGTCTACACCAGAGAGTCTACACTAGAGAGTTTACATCACAGAGTCTACATCAGAGAGTTTACACTAGCGAGTCTACACCAGAGAGTCTACACCAGAGAGTCTACATTAGAGTCTACACCAGAGAGTCTACACCAGAGAGTCTACATCAGAGAGTCTACACCAGAGAGGGGTCTACACCAGAGAGTCTACACCAGAGAGTCTACATCAGAGAGTCTACACCAGTGAGGTGTCTACACCAGAGAGTCTACACCAGAGAGTCTACATCAGAGTCTACACCAGAGAGTCTACACCAGAGAGTCTACATCAGAGAGTCTACACCAGAGAGTCTACACCAGAGAGTCTACATCAGAGAGTGTACACCAGAGAGTCTACACCAGAGAGTCTACACCAGAGAGTCTACATCAGAGAGTCTACATCAGAGAGTCTACACCAGAGAGTCTACACCAGAGAGTCTACATCAGAGAGTCTACATCAGAGAGTCTACACCAGAGAGGGGTCTACACCAGAGAGTCTACACCAGAGAGTCTACATCAGAGAGTCTACACCAGTGAGGTGTCTACACCAGAGAGTCTACATCAGAGAGTCTACACCAGAGAGTCTACATCAGAGAGTCTACACCAGATAGTCTACACCAGAGAGTCTACATCAGAGAGTCTACACCAGTGAGGGGTCTACACCAGAGAGTCTACACTAGAGAGTTTACATCACAGAGTCTACATCAGAGAGTTTACACTAGAGAGTCTACACCAGAGAGTATACACCAGAGAGTCTACATCAGAGTCTACACCAGAGAGTCTACACCAGAGAGTCTACATCAGAGAGTCTACACCAGAGAGGGGTCTACACCAGAGAGTCTACACAAGAGAGTCTAGCTCAGAGAGTCTATATCAGAGAGTCTACACCAGAGAGGGGTCTACATCAGAGAGTCTACACCAGAGAGGGGTCTACATCAGAGAGTCTACACCAGAGAGGGGTCTACATCAGAGAGTCTACACCAGAGAGTCTACACCAGAGAGTCTACATCAGAGAGTTTACATCACAGAGTCTACATCAGAGAGTTTACACTAGAGAGTCTACACCAGAGAGTCTACACCAGAGAGTCTACACCAGAGAGTCTACATCAGAGAGTCTACACCAGAGAGGGGTCTACACCAGAGAGTCTACACTAGAGAGTTTACATCACAGAGTCTACATCAGAGAGTTTACACTAGAGAGTCTACACCAGAGAGTCTACACCAGAGAGTCTACATCAGAGAGTGTACACCAGAGAGTCTACACCAGAGAGTCTACATCAGAGAGTCTACATCAGAGAGTCTACACCAGATGGTCTACATCAGAGAGTCTACATCAGAGAGTCTACACCAGAGAGTCTACATCAGAGAGTCTACACCAGAGAGGAGTCTACACCAGAGAGTCTACACCAGAGAGGGGTCTACATCAGAGAGTCTACACCAGAGAGGGGTCTACACCAGAGAGTCTACATCAGAGAGTCTACACCAGAGAGTCTACATCAGAGAGTCTACACCAGAGAGTCTACACCAGAGAGTCTACATCAGAGAGTCTACACCAGAGAGTCTACACCAGAGAGTCTACATCAGAGAGTCTACACCAGAGAGTCTACACCAGAGAGTCTACATCAGAGAGTCTACACCAGAGAGTCTACATCAGAGAGTCTACACCAGAGAGGGGTCTACACCAGAGAGTCTACACTAGAGAGTTTACATCACAGAGTCTACATCAGAGAGTTTACACTAGAGAGTCTACACCAGAGAGTCTACACCAGAGAGTCTACATCAGAGTCTACACCAGAGAGTCTACATCAGAGAGTCTACACCAGAGAGGGGTCTACATCAGAGAGTCTACACCAGAGAGTCTACATCAGAGAGTCTACACCAGAGAGTCTACACCAGAGAGTCTACATCAGAGAGTCTACATCAGAGAGTCTACACCAGAGAGTCTACACCAGAGAGTCTACATCAGAGAGTCTACACCAGAGAGTCTACATCAGAGAGTCTACACCAGAGAGGGGTCTACACCAGAGAGTCTACACTAGAGAGTTTACATCACAGAGTCTAAATCAGAGAGTTTACACTAGAGAGTCTACACCAGAGAGTCTACACCAGAGAGTCTACATCAGAGTCTACACCAGAGAGTCTACACCAGAGAGTCTACATCAGAGAGTCTACACCAGAGAGGGGTCTACATCAGAGAGTCTACACCAGAGAGGGGTCTACACCAGAGAGTCTACATCAGAGAGTCTACACCAGAGAGTCTACACCAGAGAGTCTACATCAGAGAGTCTACACCAGAGAGTCTACACAAGAGAGCCTACATCAGAGAGTCTACATCAGAGAGTCTACACCAGAGAGTCTACACCAGAGAGTCTACATCAGAGAGTCTACACCAGAGAGTATACATCAGAGAGTCTACACCAGAGAGTCTACACCAGAGAGTCTACATCAGAGGGTCTACATCAGAGAGTCTACACCAGAGAGTCTACGCCAGAGAGTCTACATCAGAGAGTCTACATCAGAGAGTCTACACCAGAGAGTCTACACCAGAGAGTCTACATCAGAGAGTCTACACCAGAGAGTCTACACCAGAGAGTCTACATCAGAGAGTCTACACCAGAGAGTCTACATCAGAGAGTCTACACCAGAGAGGGGTCTACACCAGAGAGTCTACACTAGAGAGTTTACATCACAGAGTCTACATCAGAGAGTTTACACTAGAGAGTCTACACCAGAGAGTCTACACCAGAGAGTCTACATCAGAGTCTACACCAGAGAGTCTACACCAGAGAGTCTACATCAGAGAGTCTACACCAGAGAGGGGTCTACACCAGAGAGTCTACATCAGAGAGTCTACACCAGAGAGTCTACACCAGAGAGTCTACATCAGAGAGTCTACACCAGAGAGTCTACACCAGAGAGTCTACATCAGAGAGTCTACATCAGAGAGTCTACACCAGAGAGTCTACACCAGAGAGTCTACATCAGAGAGTCTACACCAGAGAGTATACATCAGAGAGTCTACACCAGAGAGTCTACACCAGAGAGTCTACATCAGAGGGTCTACATCAGAGAGTCTACACCAGAGAGTCTACGCCAGAGAGTCTACATCAGAGAGTCTACACCAGAGAGTCTACATCAGAGAGTCTACACCAGAGAGTCTACACCAGAGAGTCTACATCAGAGAGTCTACACCAGTGAGGGGTCTGCACCAGAGAGTCTACACTAGAGAGTTTACATCACAGAGTCTACATCAGAGAGTTTACACTAGAGAGTCTACACCAGAGAGTCTACACCAGAGAGTCTACACCAGAGAGTCTACATCAGAGAGTCTACACCAGAGAGGGGTCTACACCAGAGAGTCTACACTAGAGAGTTTACATCACAGAGTCTACATCAGAGAGTTTACACTAGAGAGTCTACACCAGAGAGTCTACACCAGAGAGTCTACATCAGAGAGTGTACACCAGAGAGTCTACACCAGAGAGTCTACATCAGAGAGTCTACATCAGAGAGTCTACACCAGATGGTCTACATCAGAGAGTCTACACCAGAGAGTCTACATCAGAGAGTCTACACCAGAGAGTCTACACCAGAGAGTCTACATCAGAGAGTCTACATCAGAGAGTCTACACCAGAGAGTCTACACCAGAGAGTCTACATCAGAGAGTCTACACCAGAGAGTCTACATCAGAGAGTCTACACCAGAGAGTCTACACCAGAGAGTCTACATCAGAGAGTCTACACCAGTGAGGGGTCTACACCAGAGAGTCTACACTAGAGAGTTTACATCACAGAGTCTACATCAGAGAGTTTACACTAGCGAGTCTACACCAGAGAGTCTACACCAGAGAGTCTACATTAGAGTCTACACCAGAGAGTCTACACCAGAGAGTCTACATCAGAGAGTCTACACCAGAGAGGGGTCTACACCAGAGAGTCTACACCAGAGAGTCTACATCAGAGAGTCTACACCAGTGAGGTGTCTACACCAGAGAGTCTACACCAGAGAGTCTACATCAGAGTCTACACCAGAGAGTCTACACCAGAGAGTCTACATCAGAGAGTCTACACCAGAGAGTCTACACCAGAGAGTCTACATCAGAGAGTGTACACCAGAGAGTCTACACCAGAGAGTCTACACCAGAGAGTCTACATCAGAGAGTCTACATCAGAGAGTCTACACCAGAGAGTCTACACCAGAGAGTCTACATCAGAGAGTCTACACCAGAGAGTCTACATCAGAGAGTCTACACCAGAGAGGGGTCTACACCAGAGAGTCTACACCAGAGAGTCTACATCAGAGAGTCTACACCAGTGAGGTGTCTACACCAGAGAGTCTACATCAGAGAGTCTACACCAGAGAGTCTACATCAGAGAGTCTACACCAGATAGTCTACACCAGAGAGTCTACATCAGAGAGTCTACACCAGTGAGGGGTCTACACCAGAGAGTCTACACTAGAGAGTTTACATCACAGAGTCTACATCAGAGAGTTTACACTAGAGAGTCTACACCAGAGAGTATACACCAGAGAGTCTACATCAGAGTCTACACCAGAGAGTCTACACCAGAGAGTCTACATCAGAGAGTCTACACCAGAGAGGGGTCTACACCAGAGAGTCTACACAAGAGAGTCTAGCTCAGAGAGTCTATATCAGAGAGTCTACACCAGAGAGGGGTCTACATCAGAGAGTCTACACCAGAGAGGGGTCTACATCAGAGAGTCTACACCAGAGAGGGGTCTACATCAGAGAGTCTACACCAGAGAGTCTACACCAGAGAGTCTACATCAGAGAGTCTACACCAGAGAGTCTACATCAGAGAGTCTACACCAGAGAGGAGTCTACACCAGAGAGTCTACACCAGAGAGGGGTCTACATCAGAGAGTCTACACCAGAGAGGGGTCTACACCAGAGACTCTACATCAGAGAGTCTACACCAGAGAGTCTACACCAGAGAGTCTACATCAGAGAGTGTACACCAGAGAGTCTACACCAGAGAGTCTACATCAGAGAGTCTACATCAGAGAGTCTACACCAGAGAGTCTACATCAGAGAGTCTACACCAGAGAGTCTACATCCGAGAGTCTACACCAGAGAGTCTACACCAGAGAGTCTACAACAGAGAGTCTACACCATAGAGGGGTCTACACCAGAGAGTCTACACTAGAGAGTTTACATCACAGTCTACATCAGAGAGTTTACACTAGAGAGTCTACACCAGAGAGTCTACACCAGAGAGTCTACATCAGAGTCTACACCAGAGAGTCTACACCAGAGAGTCTACATCAGAGAGTCTACACCAGAGAGTCTAGACCAGAGAGTCTACATCAGAGAGTCTACACCAGAGAGTCTACATCAGAGAGTCTACACCAGAGAGGGGTCTACACCAGAGAGTCTACACCAGAGAGTCTACATCAGAGAGTCTACACCAGTGAGGTGTCTACACCAGAGAGTCTACATCAGAGAGTCTACACCAGAGAGTCTACATCAGAGAGTCTACACCAGATAGTCTACACCAGAGAGTCTACATCAGAGAGTCTACACCAGTGAGGGGTCTACACCAGAGAGTCTACACTAGAGAGTTTACATCACAGAGTCTACATCAGAGAGTTTACACTAGAGAGTCTACACCAGAGAGTATACACCAGAGAGTCTACATCAGAGTCTACACCAGAGAGTCTACACCAGAGAGTCTACATCAGAGAGTCTACACCAGAGAGGGGTCTACACCAGAGAGTCTACACAAGAGAGTCTAGCTCAGAGAGTCTATATCAGAGAGTCTACACCAGAGAGGGGTCTACATCAGAGAGTCTACACCAGAGAGGGGTCTACATCAGAGAGTCTACACCAGAGAGGGGTCTACATCAGAGAGTCTACACCAGAGAGTCTACACCAGAGAGTCTACATCAGAGAGTCTACACCAGAGAGTCTACATCAGAGAGTCTACACCAGAGAGGAGTCTACACCAGAGAGTCTACACCAGAGAGGGGTCTACATCAGAGAGTCTACACCAGAGAGGGGTCTACACCAGAGACTCTACATCAGAGAGTCTACACCAGAGAGTCTACACCAGAGAGTCTACATCAGAGAGTGTACACCAGAGAGTCTACACCAGAGAGTCTACATCAGAGAGTCTACATCAGAGAGTCTACACCAGAGAGTCTACATCAGAGAGTCTACACCAGAGAGTCTACATCCGAGAGTCTACACCAGAGAGTCTACACCAGAGAGTCTACAACAGAGAGTCTACACCATAGAGGGGTCTACACCAGAGAGTCTACACTAGAGAGTTTACATCACAGTCTACATCAGAGAGTTTACACTAGAGAGTCTACACCAGAGAGTCTACACCAGAGAGTCTACATCAGAGTCTACACCAGAGAGTCTACACCAGAGAGTCTACATCAGAGAGTCTACACCAGAGAGGGGTCTACACCAGAGAGTCTACACCTGAGAGTCTACATCAGAGAGTCTACATCAGAGAGTCTACACCAGAGAGGGGTCTACACCAGAGAGTCTACACCAGAGAGTCTAGCTCAGAGAGTGTATATCAGAGAGTCTACACCAGAGAGGGGTCTACATCAGAGAGTCTACACCAGATAGTCTACACCAGAGAGGGGTCTACACCAGAGAGGGGTCTACATCAGAGAGTCTACATCAAAGAGTCTACACCAGAGAGGAGTCTACACCAGAGAGTCTACACCGGAGAGTCTACATCAGAGAGTCTACATCAGAGAGTCTACACCAGAGAGGGGTCTACACCAGAGAGTCTACACCAGAGAGTCGAGTCTACCTCAGAGAGTCTACATCAGAGAGTCTACACCAGAGAGGGGTCTACATCAGAGAGTCTACACCAGATAGTCTACACCAGAGAGTCTACACCAGAGAGTCTACACCAGAGAGGGGTCTACACCAGACAGGGGTCTACACCAGAGAGTCTACACCAGAGAGTCTACACCACAGAGTGGTCTACACCAGAGAGTCTACACCAGAGAGTCTACATCACAGAGTGGTCTACACCAGAGAGTCTACACCAGAGAGTCTACATCACAGAGTGGTCTACACCAGAAAGTCTACACCAGAGAGTCTACACCAGAGAGTCTACATCACAGAGTGGTCTACACCAGAGAGTCTACCTCAGAGAGTCTACATCAGAGAGTCTACACCAGAGAGGGGTCTACATCAGAGAGTCTACACCAGCTAGTCTACACCAGAGAGTCTACACCAGAGAGGGGTCTACACCAGACAGGGGTCTACACCAGAGAGGGGTCTACATCAGAGAGTCTACATCAGAGAGTCTACACCAGAGAGGGGTCTACACCAGAGAGTCTACATCAGAGAGACTACATCAGAGAGTCTACACCAGAGAGTCTACACCAGAGAGTCTACATCAGAGAGTGTACACCATAGAGTCTACACCAGAGTCTACATCAGAGAGTCTACATCAGAGAGTCTACACCAGAGAGTCTACACCAGAGAGTCTACATCAGAGAGTCTACACCAGAGAGGGGTCTACACCAGAGAGTCTATACTAGAGAGTTTACATCACAGAGTCTACATCAGAGAGTTTACACTAGAGAGTCTACACCAGAGAGTCTACACCAGAGAGTCTACATCAGAGTCTACACCAGAGAGTCTACACCAGAGAGTCTACATCAGAGAGTCTACACCAGAGAGGGGTCTACACCAGAGAGTCTACACCTGAGAGTCTACATCAGAGAGTCTACATCAGAGAGTCTACACCAGAGAGTCTACACCAGAGAGTCTAGCTCAGAGAGTCTATATCAGAGAGTCTACACCAGAGAGGAGTCTACATCAGAGAGTCTACACCAGAGAGGGGTCTACATCAGAGAGTCTACACCAGAGAGGGGTCTACATCAGAGAGTCTACACCAGAGAGTCTACACCAGAGAGTATACACCAGAGAGTCTACACCAGAGGGGGGTCTACACCAGAGAGTCTATATCAGAGAGTCTACACCAGAGAGTCTACACCAGAGAGGGGTCTACTACTGCTTCAGATTTACACCAGAGTCTACATCAGAGAGTCTACAGCAGAGAGGGGTCTACACCAGAAAGTCTACATCAGAGAGTATACACCAAAGAGGGGTCTACACCAGAGAGTCAACATCAGAGAGTCTACACCAGAGAGTCTACAACAGAGAGGGTTCCACTGCTTCAGATTTACACCAGAGAGTCTACACCAGAGAGAGGTCTACTGCTTCAGATTTACACCAGAGAGTCTACACCAGAGAGGGGTATACTACTGCTTCAGATTTACACCAGAGAGTCTACATCAGAGAGTCTACACCATAGAGGGGTCTACACCAGAGAGTTTACATCAGAGAGTCTACACCAGAGAGTCTACACCAGAGAGTCTACATCAGAGAGTGTACACCAGAGAGTCTACACCAGAGAGTCTACACCACATAGTGGTCTACTGCTTCAGATGTACCCTTTGTGGTAACAGTGCAAACTATGTGGATACTCAGCTGTATAAAAATGTTACGTCAGTATTGTATGTTGATGAAGTTGATACTGCTGGTTGTAGAAGGTTTGCAGCTGTACCATATCTGGAGGAGAGTGATGGGGTATGCATGAAAACCAGTGAGAGGCTTGCTGATGACCCAAATAACCGTGCTACCTTCAGTGGCTTCCTTCTCTTCCCAAAGGGAAATCAACACCATGCACGTGATGAGGATCATCTTTCAATCAACAACTGCAATTTACTTTCACTAATAAATGCAAGATGTGCAAAATGTGACACTTGTGTGTGATTCAATATTATATTGGCCAGTGTCTGGGGTTTCATGGATATTTAAAACTTAAACATATGGAAATAACTTCTTATCATAAGCATGAGTTTGTGGGGTTGTTCAGAGGAGTGGTATATTTTGAGACAGTAGATGGCAGCAATACCTAATAAAAACATAAACAATCTCTGACTGCAGCTACAACTCAGAATAAGGGGTAATAAAAAAGTACAAAATACCAAGCTGAGTTAAACAATATGCTGTTACACTGTATACACTGTTAAAATAAATGTTGTGTTATTTCAAACAGCTTTTTAGCTAAACAGAGTATAATCCTGATTCCCTGCATAGGGAGAACAGAACATCATTTTATGAAGATGAATATTGGATTTCATCGTAGCTTTACCTGATAGCTACTTAGGGTTACACGCAAGGTTATATGGACACACACACACACGCACGCACGCACGCACGCACGCACGCACACACACACACACACACACACACACACACAGTCTATGGCAGTATTACCTCCAGAATATAATCATAAGCATAACATGTTGTCACTAGTAAATTAGGAAAAACCTACTTTTAAATTAGCCCCCCAAAATATCTTTCTTGTATCACAAAATCTTCTGACTAAACATAAGTGTTTAGTATACAGAAACTGCTGTCAAACACCCTCATCACCCACATGATGTGTTGGGAGACACTGGGAAAACGGTCATGTCTCCTCTGCTGGTGGGATACCCTGCAGCAGTTTGCCTTGTTTCTCAAGTCTTATAGTACTTTTCACCCAGTCCCTTCCCTTGTGATTTTAGTCTCTCTCTCTCTCTCTCTCTCTCTCTCTCTCTCTCTCTCTCTCTCTCTCTCTCTCCCTCTCTCTCTCTCTCTCTCTCTCTCTCTCCCCCTCCCTCCCTCCCTCCCTCCAGCAGAATTTCTGATTCCCGTCACCCAGCCTTAGATCTGTGTGTGTGCGCATAAGAGAGAGAATAGTGAGAGAGAAAGAAGGATAGAGAGAGAGAGAGAATGGAAGAGAGTTGGACAGAGTGCTGCTGAGAGGAGGGCAGTGCATCATGTTGCTGTGATGTGAGCAGGGACGCAGGAAGGAGGAGAGGGACCAACACAAGAGAAGCAGAGAGGGAATAAACTGAGGACGGAGCTGGACTACATACCTAGTCTGAGGGAGCCAGATTAGCAGTGACTCAGAGCTTTTGGAATATTAACCACCAGAGAATATGGCTTTGCACCACTGTTTGCCTGCATAGTGCATATTCATGTGAGTTTATGTGTGCCACCGAGGGACTGAAGGGAGAAGGAATTCAACCTTATTATAAGAGAGTCTCTCAGTGCCCCCCCTCCTCAAATACTTGAAGCAGAGGAGCACAGAGGGGGACAAGGTGGTAAGGGGGCTAGGGGGACCCCCACTGCACCAAGAACACCTAGGACAAAGTGAGTGGAACCAAACGCTAACAATGGTAAGTCACCTGAACATGTTTAGTGACCCCGTCAAGATTGACTGTGACGGTATGGGACAGGTTTCGTGTTGCACTGTCCTGGATATAAATGAGGTATCAGTAATCTAGTGGCGATGAAATGACACAGTTTACCCCTCTTGCCTGTGCTAGGGAATTCATGGCAGCTTTATCAGCTGTGTCTGAAGAGGAGTTAAGGCATTCGTCACTGACTGTTCCGGAGTGACATCAGATGGAGTCCGTTGGACTGTAACCAAGCGACATCCACAATGTGACAGCCACAGAGTGGTGCCTGCAGGCTCAAATTAATAGATGATCTGCCTCAAATTCTGACAGCAATGCATGAAGGGTGGGGGTGGACTGTGGGAAAAATGTTTTTGCATGCACACACACACACACACACACACACACACACACACACACACACACACACACACACACACACACACACACACACACACACACACACGATTGTCCTTGCTTTGGCCACTGAATTGTAGTTCTATGCATCAGTAAAACAAACACACATACACATACGGGTACCCTGACATTTAGTGTGTCAGTTAAATGCACACACAGCCACTGATTAATTTCCCCACGTCAGGCTTTAATGAAGTCGTTAGCATAAATGCATACATTATCCGCTGCCCAAGGTGGGCTAAATGCAGGAGAGGACAGGACAGTGTAAGAGGCGGCCCAGTGTGGGCACAGGTAACCGAGGAGACAGAGAGGGAGGTCAGCATTGGAGTCATGCTGTGACTAGATGATGTCTGAAGTGTGAGCTCTGAAGGAAACACAGCCTGGGCTGACCGTGCTGTTACACTCGGAATATAATGAGCTAAAAGTAAACAAGGGTCATAGGAAGGACTCCAATTAGCTTGACTGTTTCTTGACTGTCATCCAACCCCATGTCCTGCTGTGTGATAACTTGGTGTCATACGGGTACTGCAGTCCAGCTCACAGTACTGAAACAACCTCTCACACATTACATCACGTAATAATGTCTCCTATTGTCAGTGTAGGTGTACAATCTAAATGAATTTTTTTTTGTTCTAAGCTGTGGTAGACATGAAAATATCCATTATTCATGACTATCTCCAATCTGCTATCAAAGCTTTAGACCTCTGCTTGTCCTCTATTTCTGCTGCATATGGGCAGCTTTGGCAGTTTCCTTCATGTGTACTTTGTTTGAATTCAATTGTTCTTCCCCTGTACATATTCTTTTCACAGAGTAAACATTCAAAGTGGCTATAAACTTAACGTTTGAAACTTAGATATCATAACGTGCTCTTCACAGTAAACTAACATTGACTTTCCCAATAGATGTAATGGTGAAGGTGGACACCAGCTCTCCAGGGTTTTCAGGCCTCTGAGCCAGTTGACCAGGTGATGGGGAGACGGGCGGCTGACCTGACCACCGCCGTGCCAGTACTAGGAGTTCCCGCCCTGGTGGGGGTACGTGATTGGAGGACAGTAGGAGGGGAAAGGGCCGGGGAAGTGCTGCCCCTGACATGGGGTCCCCAGTGCAGCATCGGAGTGCAGACTTCGCCTGGTGTAAGAGCCCCTCCCATCCTGCAGGGCACGCAACTAATTGGCACATTCCCTGTCCAATCAGACAGCAGGATTACTCCCAAATCCAATGGCTACATCCCAAAGGAGCCAAAGGAAGAGGAAGGAATCAGACAGACTAAGAGTGTCAGAGAAAGAGTGGTTATTGCAAAACAGAGGAGTTTAGATTCCAAGATCAAACAGGGTGTGACTTTTGAAGGGATTTCCAGTAAGCTCACAAAGAATGTGTTCTTCAACCAACGGAGAAGTGGGACTTATTGCTATGCCCGGGCAATCAAGACTAACCCACACTTATCAGGGGGCGTGGGGAATAGCAAGCTCAAAGGGAGGCGGGAGATGCGCTACACCAATGGCAGTGTAGTTGACTCTGAGGCTATAGGAGGGATTTGTATTGACGGCAGTGATGAGGCGGAGCCTGTCTCAACCACGTCCTCTAGAGAAGGGGACCAATCAAAACCTAAAGAGCATTCTGTGGCATATTCATATTGTGGGAATACAAAACGACCACGAGCTCCCCCACCTCTCCAAATGCCCCAGCGGATCTGCAGCCACTGTGGAGGGAGACAGACTGTGGTCCCAGGAGCTGGAGCTGCCAGTCTGGGAGATAAGAGCCCTTCCTCTGCATGCCCTGAAGGAACAGCAGCCATGAAAGCACCTCCTTCACTCACAGACAGAAACAACCTTCCCCTTTCACATACTGAGAAAGAGAGAGACTCTGCGTTCTCTCCTCTGAGGCTTGCAGACAGGGATTGGATACAAAGCCAGTGGACACACACAGACTCTCTACCCCCTCACCCCCCCTGTAATCCCTCTATTCAGAACAACAAAGACAGGAAACCCAATCTGCCTGAAAGCCCAGCGCCTGCATGGCAGAACAGAGATCTGAAACAGACTAATGGTTATGCCTCCCATCCCACATACCCCCTGCATACCTCTATCCGAGACCCAGTAGAAACCGCAGACACACCTTCACAAAAACACTCAGACAAGGCAGCCAGCCTCACAAGCATCTTACACACAACGACGGCGACAGTCACCAAGGCGACTATTGAACCCAGGCGTACAGATGCCAACTTCCTTGAGACCCCATCTCACTTGAGTAAGATTCCTCGACCAACACCACTCACACTTTCTCCCCAAATCGCCGTGGCCACAAGGCCAAACACGCCACGCACACACCGTAAGCATCCGAAGACACTCACACATCCAAACACACAACCCAAACCCTCAATCACATCTAGTCACCCTTACCCTGTAAACCCACCACACAGAACCTCTCCTCCAAACCATGTAAACCCACCACACAGAACCTCTCCTCCAAACCATGTAAACCCACCACACAGAACCTCTCCTCCAAACCATGTAAACCCACCACACAGAACCTCTCCTCCAAACCGTGTAAACCCATCCTGGGTTATCACATCCCCTAAGCCTGAAAACACTCCACACACAACAACGCTTTCTTTCACTGCTACGACATTACATAGAAGCGCACCCCCTTATCCCACTAAACCCCCTAAGTCTCCAAAGGCACTCACAGCTGCACCACCTACCCCTGTATGCACACCGACAACAACAACACTCCCAAACACAGCTACTACGGCGACATATAGAATACTCCCTAGCCATGCTAACACGTCACACACAACTACCACGTCAGCAAACACACCATATACCGCCACTCTGGCTAACCCTTATAACACATCACATACCACTACTCCTAACACATCACACACAGCTACACCCACCTACTATTATACCACAATACGCACCACTACACGCCCAAAGCCTTTGTCCCATACCCCTAACCATTCAAACACATCGCACACACCTACATCCCCTTACTTAGTTTACACATCCCCCAAAACACCCCCCAGTTTTGAGAACGCGTCACAGGCAACTACATCTACTCGGCGTCATCCCTCAACCACATCCCTGACTGACTCGAGACCATTGATCGTGACGCAGATGCAATACAATAAACCACCTGACCCATCAGACAGATCACATAATAAGATAACATACACAAAGACAGACGCTGAACACCACTACCACGCAAACACTCGTAAGCGATTTGTCGTTGAACCAATAATGCACGCAAATGTATATCCAAAGCTACTGACCGTCTCCACCAGAAACACACACTGTAGCCCTGTCATCGCGTCACAGACAAACGAGGAAAGGGACTCTAGAATGTCCAATGCATCAAAGGTCACTGACCTCCCAGAATGCGTCGCTGAAAAGGATGCAAACAAAGAAGGAGAAGAGCAGGGACACTTCGCCACAAACCTAAAACTTGGGTCTGAGCCTCAGATACGTTCCCACACAGAGCACATTCCCTCCAGCGCATTCCACACTCATGCAAATACCACATCCACATTCGGACTTGACGGGCAGACATACACAAATGACGCTCCAACTTCCGTCACACCACAGACACGAGCAGACCCTAAGGTCCTCATTGCAACCCAGACGAACACTTCTGCACATGTCAAACCCGTCACCAAAACACCAAGCCACAGAAACACAGACTTCAGTTCCACATCAACGCCAAACGAACACACAAGCCCCACACACCGACTCATACCACAGGCCCGTCCATACACCATCACTGATCTCCTCACACACACACCCATAGACCCCGAGTGCTACCGCCTTTTGCCTCCATCCCGCATGGCTCACCTAGCCTCCTACACCCTCACCCATCCCAATCAGACACACCAGATGATCCATCCAGTATTTCCATTTTTATCGTCAAGCACCACCCCGCAGCCATCCCAAGACGATTCCAGGCTGGCTCACTCCCACCCGGCTGACGCAGCGCTGCTGCTGCCCCCTTCCCCACAGTGCAGCAGGCCAGCCCCACTCCAACGGAGGCTGCAGTTTGTAGAGGCCAACCTGGCAGCCAACCAGGACAGGATCACTACACTTCTCAACATCATCCAAGACCTGGAGATGAGCCAAGCTCTCAGCAAGGGGTAAGAGACAGGAAGGAAGATCGCAATCACGAGAAATGACGAGGAAGAGAAAGGGAGATAGATGGGGTGGGAAGGAGTGAGTAGAGAAAGAGAAAGGGAGATAGATGGGGTGGGAAGGAGTGAGTAGAGAAAGAGAAAGGGAGATAGATGGGGTGGGAAGGAGTGAGTAGAGGAAGAGAAAGGGAGATAGATGGGGTGGGAAGGAGTGAGTAGAGGAAGAGAACAGGGAGATAGATGGGGTGGGAAGGAGTGAGTATAGGCAGAGGAAGGGAGATTGATGGGGTGGGAAGGAGTGAGTAGAGAAAGAGAACAGGGAGATAGATGGGGTGGGAAGGAATGAGTAGAGGAAGAGAAAGGGAGATAGATGGGGTGGGAAGGAGTGAGTAGAGGAAGAGAAAGGGAGATAGATGGGGTGTGAAGGAGTGAGTAGAGGAAGAGAAAGGGAGATAGATGGGGTGGGAAGGAGTGAGTAGAGGAAGAGAACAGGGAGATAGATGGGGTGAGAAGGAGTGAGTAGAGAAAGAGAAAGGGAGATATATGGGGTGGGAAGGAGTGAGTAGAGGAAGAGAAAGGGAGCTAGATGGGGTGGGAAGGAGTGAGTAGAGGAAGAGAAAGGGAGATAGATGGGGTGGGAAGGAGTGAGTAGAGGAAGAGAAAGGGAGATAGATGGGGTGGGAAGGAGTGAGTAGAGGAAGAGAAAGGGAGATAGATGGGGTGGGAAGGAGTGAGTATAGGAAGAGAACAGGGAGATAGATGGGGTGGGAAGGAGTGAGTAGAGGAAGAGAACAGGGAGATAGATGGGGTGGGAAGGAGTGAGTAGAGGAAGAGAAAGGGAGATAGATGTGGTGGGTAGGAGTGAGTAGAGAAAGAGAACAGGGGGATAGATGGGGTGGGAAGGAGTGAGTATAGGCAGAGGAAGGGAGATAGATGGGGTGGGAAGGAGTGATTAGAGGAAGAGAACAGGGAGATAGATGGGGTGGGAAGGAGTGAGTATAGGCGGAGGAAGGGAGATAGATGGGGTGGGAAGGAGTGAGTAGAGAAAGAGAAAGGGAGATAGATGGGGTGGGAAGGAGTGAGTAGAGAAAGAGAACAGGGAGATAGATGAGGTGGGAAGGAGTGAGTAGAGAAAGAGAAAGGGAGAAAGATGGGGTGGGAAGGAGTGAGTATAGGAAGAGAACAGGGAGATAGATGGGGTGGGAAGGAGTGAGTAGAGGAAGAGAACAGGGAGATAGATGGGGTGGGAAGGAGTGAGTAGAGGAAGAGAAAGGGAGATAGATGTGGTGGGTAGGAGTGAGTAGAGAAAGAGAACAGGGGGATAGATGGGGTGGGAAGGAGTGAGTAAAGGCAGAGGCAGGGAGATAGATGGGGTGGGAAGGAGTGATTAGAGGAAGAGAACAGGGAGATAGATGGGGTGGGAAGGAGTGAGTATAGGCGGAGGAAGGGAGATAGATGGGGTGGGAAGGAGTGAGCAGAGGAAGAGAAAGGGAGATAGATGGGGTGGGAAGGAGTGAGTAGAGGAAGAGAAAGGGAGAGAGATGGGGAGGAGTGAGTAGAGAAAGACAACAGGGAGATAGATGGGATGGGAAGGAGTGAGTAGAGGAAGAGAACAGGGAGATAGATGGGGTGAGAAGGAGTGAGTAGAGAAAGAGAAAGGGAGATAGATGGGGTGGGAAGGAGTGAGTAGAGAAAGAGAAAAGGAGAAAGATGGGGTGGGAAGGAGTGAGTAGAGGAAGAGAAAGGGAGAAAGATGGGGTGGGAAGGAGTGAGTATAGGAAGAGAAAGGGAGATAGATGGGGTGGGGAGGAGTGAGTAGAGAAAGAGAACAGGGAGATAGATGGGGTGGGAAGGAGTGAGTAGAGGAAGAGAAAGGGAGATAGATGGGGTGGGGAGGAGTGAGTAGAGATAGACAACAGGGAGATAGATGGGATGGAAGGAGTGAGTAGAGGAAGAGAAAGGGAGATAGATGGGGTGGGAAGGAATGAGTAAAGAAAGAGAACAGGGAGATAGATGGGGTGGGAAGGAGTGAGTATAGGCAGAGGAAGGGAGATAGATGGGGTGGGAAGGAGTGAGCAGAGGAAGAGAAAGGGAGATAGATGCGGTGGGAAGGAGTGAGTAGAGGAAGAGAAAGGGAGAGAGATGGGGAGGAGTGAGTAGAGAAAGACAACAGGGAGATAGATGGGATGGGAAGGAGTGAGTAGAGGAAGAGAACAGGGAGATAGATGGGGTGAGAAGGAGTGAGTAGAGAAAGAGAAAGGGAGATAGATGGGGTGGGAAGGAGTGAGTAAGAGGAAGAGAACAAGGAGATATATGGGGTGGGGAGGAGTGAGTAGAGAAAGAGAACAGGGAGATAGATGGTGTGGGAAGGAGTGAGTAGAGGAATAGAAAGGGAGATAGATGGGGTGGGGAGGAGTGAGTAGAGGAAGAGAAAGGGAGATAGATGGGGTGGGAAGGAGTGAGTATAGGTGGAGGAAGGGAGATAGATGGGGTGGGAAGGAGTGAGTAGAGAAAGAGAAAGGGAGATAGATGGGGTGGAAAGGAGTGATTAGAGGAAGAGAACAGGGAGATAGATGGGGTGGGAAGGAGTGAGTATAGGCGGAGGAAGGGAGATAGATGGGGTGGGAAGGAGTGAGTAGAGAAAGAGAAAGGGAGATAGATGGGGTGGGAAGGAATGAGTAGAGAAAGAGAAAAGGAGAAAGATGGGGTGGGAAGGAGTGAGTAGAGGAAGAGAAAGGGAGAAAGATGGGGTGGGAAGGAGTGAGTATAGGAAGAGAAAAGGAGATAGATGGGGTGAGGAGGAGTGAGTAGAGGAAGAGAAAGGGAGATAGATGGGGTGAGGAGGAGTGAGTAGAGGAAGAGAAAGGGAGATAGATGGGGTGGGAAGGAGTGATTAGAGGAAGAGAACAGGGAGATAGATGGGGTAGGAAGGAGTGAGTATAGGCGGAGGAAGGGAGATAGATGGGGTGGGAAGGAGTGAGTAGAGAAAGAGAAAGGGAGAAAGATGGGGTGGGAAGGAATGAGTAGAAAAGAGAAAGGAGAAAGATGGGGTGGGAAGGAGTGAGTAGAGGAAGAGAAAGGGAGAAAGATGGGGTGGGAAGGAGTGAGTATAGGAAGAGAAAAGGAGATAGATGGGGTGAGGAGGAGTGAGTAGAGGAAGAGAAAGGGAGATAGATGGGGTGAGGAGGAGTGAGTAGAGGAAGAGAAAGGGAGATAGATGGGGTGGGAAGGAGTGAGTATAGGCGGAGGAAGGGAGATAGATGGGGTGGGAAGGAGTGAGTAGAGAAAGAGAAAGGGAGATAGATGGGCTGGGAAGGAATGAGTAGAGAAGAGAAAGGAGATAGATGAGGTGGGAAGGAGGAGTATAGGCAGAGGAAGGGAGATAGGTGGGGTGGGAAGGAGTGAGTATAGGCGGAGGAAGGGAGATAGATGGGGTGGGAAGGAGTGAGTAGAGAAAGAGAAAGGGAGATAGATGGGCTGGGAAGGAATGAGTAGAGAAAGAGAAAGGGAGATAGATGAGGTGGGAAGGAGTGAGTATAGGCAGAGGAAGGGAGATAGGTGGGGTGGGAAGGAGTGAGTATAGGCAGAGAAAGGGAGATAGATGGGGTGGGAAGGAGTGAGTAGAGAAAGAGAAAGGGAGATAGATGGGGTGGGAAGGAGTGAGTATAGGCAGAGGAAGGGAAATAGGTGGGGTGGGAAGGAGTGAGTATAGGCAGAGAAAGGGAGATAGATGGGGTGGGAAGGAGTGAGTAGAGAAAGAGAACAGGGAGATAGATGGGGTGGGAAGGAGTGAGTAGAGGAAGAGAACAGGGAGATAGATGGGGTGGGAAGGAATGAGTAGAGAAAGAGAAAGGGAGATAGATGAGGTGGGAAGGAGTGAGTAGAGAAAGAGAAAGGGAGAAAGATGGGGTGGGAAGGAATGAGTAGAGAAAGAGAAAGGGAGAAAGATGGGGTGGGAAGGAGTGAGTATAGGAAGAGAAAGGGAGATAGATGGGGTGGGGAGGAGTGAGTAGAGAAAGAGAAAGGGAGAAAGATGGGGTGGGAAGGAGTGAGTAGAGAAAGAGAACAGGGAGATAGATGGTGTGGGAAGGAGTGAGTAGAGGAAGAGAAGGTGAGATAGATGGGGTGGGGAGGAGTGTGTAGAGGAAGAGAACAGGGAGATAGATGGTGTGGGAAGGAGTGAGTAAAGAAAGAGAACAGGGAGATAGATGAGGTGGGAAGGAGTGAGTAGAGAAAGAGAAAGGGAGAAAGATGGGGTGGGAAGGAATGAGTAGAGAAAGAGAAAAGGAGAAAGATGGGGTGGGAAGGAGTGAGTAGAGGAAGAGAAAGGGAGAAAGATGGGGTGGGAAGGAGTGAGTATAGGAAGAGAAAGGAGATAGATGGGGTGGGGAGGAGTAGTAGAGAAAGAGAAAGGGAGAAAGATGGGGTGGGGAGGAGTGAGTAGAGAAAGAGAACAGGGAGATAGATGGTGTGGGAAGGAGTGAGTAGACGAAGAGAAAGGGAGATAGATGGGCTGGGGAGGAGTGAGTAGAGGAAGAGAACAGGGAGATAGATGGTGTGGGAAGGAGTGAGTAGAGGAAGAGAAAGGAGATAGATGGGGTGAGGAGGAGTGAGTAGAGGAAGAGAAAGGAGATAGATGGGGTGGGAAGGAGTGAGTATAGGCGGAGGAAGGGAGATAGATGGGGTGGGAAGGAGTGAGTAGAGAAAGAGAAAGGGAGATAGATGGGCTGGGAAGGAATGAGTAGAGAAAGAGAAAGGGAGATAGATGAGGTGGGAAGAGATAGGCAGAGGAAGGAGATAGGTGGGGTGGGAAGGAGTGAGTATAGGCAGAGAAAGGGAGATAGATGGGGTGGGAAGGAGTGAGTAGAGAAAGAGAAAGGAGATAGATGGGGTGGGAAGGAGTGAGTATAGGCAGAGGAAGGAAATAGGTGGGGTGGGAAGGAGTGAGAGTATAGGCAGAGAAAGGAGATAGATGGGGTGGGAAGGAGTGAGTAGAGGAAGAGAACAGGGAGATAGATGGGGTGGGAAGGAATGAGTAGAGAAAGAAAAGGGAGATAGATGAGGGGAAGGAGTGAGTAGAGAAAGAGAAAGGAGAAGATGGGGTGGGAAGGAATGAGTAGAGAAAGAGAAAGGGAGAAAGATGGGGTGGGAAGAATGAGTAGAGAAAGAGAAAGGGAGGATGGGGTGGGAAGGAGTGAGTAGGAAGAGAAAGGGAGATAGATGGGGTGGGGAGGAGTAGAGGAAAGAGAAAGGAAGAAAGATGGGGTGGGAGGAGTGAGAGAAAGAGAACAGGAGATAGATGGTGTGGGAAGGAGTGAGTAGAGGAAAGAGAAGGGGAGATAGATGGGGTGGGGAGGAGTGAGTAGAGGAAGAGAACAGGGAGATAGATGAGGTGGGAAGGAGTGAGTAGAGAAAGAGAAAGGGAGAAAGATGGGGTGGGAAGGAATGAGTAGAGAAGAGAAAAGGAGAAAGATGGGGTGGGAAGGAGGAGTAGAGGAAGAGAAAGGGAGAAAGATGGGGTGGGAAGGAGTGAGTAGAGAAAGAGAAAGGGAGATAGATGGGCTGGGAAGGAATGAGTAGAGAAAGAGAAAGGAGATAGATGAGGTGGGAAGGAGTGAGTATAGGCAGAGGAAGGGGAGATAGGTGGGGTGGGAAGGAGTGAGTATAGGCAGAGAAAGGGAGATAGATGGGGTGGGAAGGAGTGAGTAGAGAAAGAGAAAGGGAGATAGATGGGGTGGGAAGGAGTGAGTATAGGCAGAGGAAGGGAAATAGATGGGGTGGGAAGGAGTGAGTATAGGCAGAGAAAGGAGATAGATGGGGTGGGAAGGAGTGAGTAGAGAAAGAGAACAGGGAGATAGATGGGGTGGGAAGGAGTGAGTAGACGAAGAGAAAGGGAGATAGATGGGCTGGGGAAGAGGAGTAGAGGAAGAGAACAGGAGATAGATGGTGTGGAAGAAGGAGGAAGAGAAAGGGAGATAGATGGGGTAGGAGGAGGAGTGAGTAGAGGAAGAGAAAGGAGATAGATGGGGTGAGAGGAGGAGATGAGTGGGAAGGAGAAGAGAGAAGGGAGATAGATGGGGGGAAGGAATGAGGAAGGAAAGTGAGATAGATGAGGTGGGAAGGAGGGAAAGGAGATAGGTGGGGTGGGAAGGAGTGAGTAGAGGCAGAGAAAGGGAGATAGATGGGGTGGGAAGGAGTGAGTAGAGAAAGAGAAAGGGAGATAGATGGGGTGGGAAGGAGTGAGTATAGGCAGAGGAAGGGAAATAGGTGGGGTGGGAAGGAGTGAGTATAGGCAGAGAAAGGGAGATAGATGGGGTGGGAAGGAGTGAGTAGAGGAAGAGAACAGGGAGATAGATGGGGTGGGAAGGAATGAGAGAGAAAGAAGGGGAGATAGATGAGGTGGGAAGGAGAGAAAGGAGAAAGATGGGGTGGGAAGGAATGAGGGAGAGAAAGATAGATGGGGTGGGAAGGAATGAGTAGAGAAAGAGAAAGGGAGATAGATGGGGTGGGAAGGAGGAGTATAGGAAGAGAAAGGGAGATAGATGGGGTGGGTAGGAAGAGAGAAAGAGAAAGGAGATAGATGGGGTGGGGAGGAGTGAGTAGAGGAAGAGAACAGGGAGATAGATGAGGTGGGAAGGAGTGAGTAGAGAAAGAGAAAGGGAGAAAGATGGGGTGGGAAGGAATGAGTAGAGAAAGAGAAAAGGAGAAAGATGGGGTGGGAAGGAGTGAGTAGAGGAAGAGAAAGGGAGAAAGATGGGGTGGGAAGGAGTGAGTAGAGAAAGAGAAAGGGAGATAGATGGGCTGGGAAGGAATGAGTAGAGAAAGAGAAAGGGAGATAGATGAGGTGGGAAGGAGTGAGTATAGGCAGAGGAAGGGAGATAGGTGGGGGGAGTATAGGGAGAAAGGAGATAGATGGGGTGGGAAGGAGTGAGTAGAGAAAGAGAAAGGGAGATAGATGGGGTGGGAAGGAGTGAGTATAGGCAGAGGAAGGGAAATAGGTGGGGTGGGAAGGAGTGAGTATAGGCAGAGAAAGGGAGATAGATGGGGTGGGAAGGAGTGAGTAGAGAAAGAGAACAGGAGATAGATGGGGTGGGAAGGAGAGAGTAGAGGAAGAGAACAGGGAGATAGATGGGGTGGGAAGGAATGAGTAGAGAAAGAGAAAGGGAGATAGATGAGGTGGGAAGGAGTGAGTAGAGAAAGAGAAAGGGAGAAAGATGGGGTGGGAAGGAATGAGTAGAGAAAGAGAAAGGGAGAAAGATGGGGTGGGAAGGAGTGAGTATAGGAAGAGAAAGGGAGATAGATGGGGTGGGGAGGAGTGAGTAGAGAAAGAGAAAGGGAGAAAGATGGGGTGGGGAGGAGTGAGTAGAGAAAGAGAACAGGGAGATAGATGGTGTGGGAAGGAGTGAGTAGAGGAAGAGAAAGGGAGATAGATGGGGTGGGGAGGAGTGAGTAGAGGAAGAGAACAGGGAGATAGATGGTGTGGGAAGGAGTGAGTAGAGAAAGAGAACAGGGAGATAGATGAGGTGGGAAGGAGTGAGTAGAGAAAGAGAAAGGGAGACAGATGGGGTGGGAAGGAATGAGTAGAGAAAGAGAAAAGGAGAAAGATGGAGGTGGGAAGGAGTGAGTAGAGGAAGAGAAAGGAGAAAGATGGGGTGGGAAGGAGTGAGTATAGGAAGAGAAGGGAGATAGATGGGGTGGGGAGGAGTGAGTAGAGAAAGAGAAAGGAGAAAGATGGGGTGGGAGGAGTGAGTAGAGAGAACAGGGAGATAGATGGTGTGGGAAGGATAGATGGGAGATAGATGGGGTGAGGAGGAGTGAGTAGAGGAAGAGAAAGGGAGATAGATGGGGTGGGAAGGAGTGAGTATAGGCGGAGGAAGGGAGATAGATGGGGTGGGAAGGAGTGAGTAGAGAAAGAGAAAGGGAGATAGATGGGCTGGGAAGGAATGAGTAGAGAAAGAGAAAGGGAGATAGATGAGGTGGGAAGGAGTGAGTATAGGCAGAGGAAGGGAGATAGGTGGGGTGGGAAGGAGTGAGTATAGGCAGAGAAAGGGAGATAGATGGGGTGGGAAGGAGTGAGTAGAGAAAGAGAAAGGGAGATAGATGGGGTGGGAAGGAGTGAGTATAGGCAGAGGAAGGAAATAGAGTAGGGTGGGAAGGAGTGAGTATAGGCAGAGAAAGGGAGATAGATGGGGTGGGAAGGAGTGAGTAGAGAAAGAGAACAGGGAGATAGATGGGGTGGGAAGGAGTGAGTAGAGGAAGAGAAAGGGAGATAGATGGGGTGGGAAGGAGTGAGTAGAGAGAACAGAGAAGATGGGGAAGGATAGATGGGGAAGAGGGAATAGATGGTGAAGGAGTAGAGAGAAGAGAAAGGGAGATAGATGGGGTGGGAAGGTGTGGTAGAAAGAGAACAGGGAGATAGATGAGGTGGGAAGGAGTAGAAAAGAGAAAGGGAGAAAGATGGGGTGGGAAGGAATGAGTAGAGAAAGAAAAAGGAGAAAGATGGGGTGGGAAGGAGTGAGTAGAGGAAGAGAAAGGAGAAAGATGGGGTGGGAAGGAGTGGGGAAGAGGGGAGATAGATGGGGTGGGAAGGAGTGAGTAGAGAAAGAGAACAGGGAGATAGATGGGGTGGGAAGGAGGAAGAGGAAGAGAACAGGGAGATAGATGGGGTGGGGAGGAGTGAAGAGGGAGAAAGGGAGATAGATGGTGGGGAAGGAATGAGTAGAGAAGAGAAAGGGAGATAGATGGGGTGGGAAGGAGTGAGTAGAGGAAGAGAAAGGAGAAAGATGGGGTGGGAAGGAGTGAGTATAGGAAGAGAAAGGGAGATAGATGGGGTGGGAGGAGTGAGTAGAGAAAGAGAAAGGGAGAAAGATGGGGTGGGAGGAGTGAGTAGAGAAAGAGAACAGGAGATAGATGGTGTGGGAAGGAGTGAGTAGACGAAGAGAAAGGGAGATAGATGGGGTGGGAAGGAATGAGTAGAGGAAGAGAACAGGGAGATAGATGGGGTGGGAAGGAGTGAGTAGAGAAAGGGAGAAGAGGGAGAGTGAGTAGATGGGAGATGATGGGAGGGAAGGAGTAGAGAAAGAGAACAGGGAGATAGATGGGGTGGGAAGGAGTGAGTAGAGGAAAAGAGAAAGGGAGATAGATGGGGTGGGAAGGAAGGTAGAGCAAGAGAACAGGGAGATAGATGGGGGGAAGGAGAGTAGAGAAAGAAGAGAAGGGAAAGATGGGGGAAGGAGTGAGTAGAGGAAGAGAACAGGGAGATAGATGGGGTGGGAAGGAGTGAGTAGAGAAAGAGAACAGGGAGATAGATGAGGTGGGAAGGAGTGAGTAGAGAAAGAGAAAGGGAGAAAGATGGGGTGGGAAGGAATGAGTAGAGAAAGAGAAAAGGAGAAAGATGGGTTGGGAAGGAGTGAGTAGAGGAAGAGAAAGGGAGAAAGATGGGGTGGGAAGGAGTGAGTAGAGAAAGAGAACAGGGAGATAGATGAGGTGGGAAGGAGTGAGTAGAGAAGAGAAAGGGAGAAAGATGGGGTGGGAAGGGAAGAGAAAGAGAAAGGAGAAAGATGGGGTGGGAAGGAGTGAGTAGGAAGAGAAAGGGAGAAAGATAGAGTAGAGGAAGAGAAAGGGAGATAGATGGGGTGGGGGGAAAAGGGAGTGAGTAGAGAAAGAGAAAGGGAGATAGATGGGGTGGGAAGGAGTGAGTAGAGGAAGAGAAAGGGAGATAGATGGGGTGGGAAGGAGTGAGTAGAGGAAGAGAAAGGGAGATAGATGGGGTGGGAAGGAGTGAGTAGAGGAAGAGAAAGGGGAGAAAGATGGGGTGGGAAGGGAGGAGTAGAGGAAGAGAGAAAGGAGATAGATGGGGTGGGAATGAGTGAGTAGAGGCAGAGGAAGGGATAGGTGGGGTGGGAAGGAGTGAGTAGAGAAAGAGAAAGGGAGATAGATGGGGTGGGAAGGAGTGAGTAGAGAAAGAGAAAGGGAGATAGATGGGGTGGGAAGGAGTGAGTAGAGGAAGAGAAAGGGAGATAGATGGGGTGGGGAAGGAGTGAGTAGAGGAAGAGAAAGGGAGATAGATGGGGTGGGAAGGAGTGAGTAGAGGAAGAGAAAGGGAGATAGATGGGGTGGGGAGGAGTGAGTAGAGGAAGAGAAAGGGAGATAGATGGGGTGGGAAGGAGTGAGTAGAGGAAGAGAAAGAGATAGATGGGGTGGGAGGAAGAGAAAGGAGATAGATGGGGTGGGAAGGAGTGGTAGAGAAAGAGAAAGGGAGATAGATGGGGTGGGAGGAGTAGAGAAAGAGAACAGGGAGATAGATGGGGTGGGAAGGAGTGAGTAGAGGAAGAGAACAGGGAGATAGATGGGGTGGGAAGGAGTGAGTAGAGAAGAGAAAGGGAGATAGATGGGGTGGGAGGAGTGAGTAGAGGAAGAGAACAGGGAGATAGATGGGGTGGGAAGGAGTGAGTATAGAGAGGAAGGGAGATAGATGGGGTGGGAAGGAGTGAGTAGAGAAAGATGGGATAGATGGGAAGGAATGAGTAGAGAAAGAGAAAGGAGATAGATGAGGTGGGAAGGAGTGAGTATAGGCAGAGGAAGGGAGATAGGTGGGGTGGGAAGGAGTGAGTATAGGAGAGAAAGGGAGATAGATGGGGTGGGAAGGAGTGAGTAGAGAAAGAGAAAGGGAGATAGATGGGGTGGGAAGGAGTGGGTATAGGCAGAGGAAGGAAATAGGTGGGGGGTGGGAAGAGTGAGTATAGGCAGAAAAGGGAGATAGATGGGGTGGGAAGGAGTGAGTAGAGAAGAGAACAGGGAGATAGATGGGGTGGAAGGAGTGAGTAGAGGGAGATAGATGGGGTGGGAAGGAGTGAAAGAGAACAGGGAGATAGATGGTGTGGATGAGGTGAGAAAGGGAAGGAATGAGTAGAGAAAGAGAACAGGGAGATAGATGGGGTGGGAAGGGAGAGAAAGAGAAAGGGAGAAAGATGGGGTGGGAGGAGGTAGAGAAAGAAAGGAGAAAGATGGGGTGGGAAGGAGTGAGTAGAGAAAGAGAAAGGGAGATAGATGGGGTGGGGGAGAAAGAGGAGTGAGGGGTGGGAAGAGAAAGAAAGGGAGATAGATGGGGTGGGAAGGAGTGAGTAGAGAAAGAGAAAGGGAGATAGATGGGGTGGGAAGGAGTGAGTAGAGGAAGAGAACAGGGGAGATAGATGGGGTGGGAAGGAGTGAGTAGAGAAGAGAAAGGGAGATAGATGGGGTGGGAAGGAGTAGAGAGAAAGAGAAAGGGAGATAGATGGGGTGGGAAGGAGTGAGTAGAGGAAGAGAAAGGGAGATAGATGGGGTGGGGAGGAGTGAGTAGAGAAAGAGAAAGGGAGAAAGATGGGGTGGGAAGGAGTGAGTAGAGAAAGAGAACAGGGAGATAGATGGTGTGGGAAGGAGTGAGTAGAGGAAGAGAAAGGGAGATAGATGGGGTGGGAAGGAGTGAGTAGAGGAAGAGAAAGGGAGATAGATGGTGTGGGAAGGAGAGAAAGAGATAGATGGAAGAGAAAGGAAGAAAGATAGATGGGGTGGGAAGGAGTGAGTAGAGGAAGAGAAAGGGAGATAGATGGGGTGGGAAGGAGTGAGTAGAAAAGAGAACAGGGAGATAGAGGGTGGGAAGAGAGGGCAGAGAAAGGGAGATAGATGGGGTGGGAAGGAGTGAGTATAAAGAGAAAGGGAGATAGATGGGGTGGGAAGGAGTGAGTAGAGAAAGAGAAAGGGAGATAGATGGGGTGGGAAGGAGTGAGTAGAGGCAGAGAAAGGGAGATAGATGGGGTGGGAAGGAGTGGGGAAGAGAACAGGAGATAGATGGGGTAGGAGGAGTAGAGAAAGAGAACAGGAGATAGATGGGGTGGGGAAGGAGTGAGTAGAGAAAGAGAACAGGGGAGATAGATGGGGTGGGAAGGAAATGAGTAGAGAAAGAGAAAGGAGATAGATGAGGTGGGAAGGAGGAGTAGAGAAAGAGAAAGAGATAGATGGGGAAGGAGTGGGAAGGAGATAGATGGGGTGGGAGGAGGAGTAGAGAAAGAGAAAGGGAGATAGATGGGGTGGGAAGGAGTGAGTAGAGGAAGAGAAAGGGAGATAGATGGGGTGGGAAGGAGTGAGTAGGAAAGATAGATGAGAACAGGGAGATAGATGGGGTGGGAAGGAGTGAGTAGAGGAAGAGAAAGGGAGATAGATGGGGTGGGAAGGAGTGAGTAGAGAAAGAGAAAGGGAGATAGATGGGTGGGAAGGAGGAGAAGAAAGAGAACAGGGAGATAGATGAGTAAGAGAAGAGAGAAAAGGGAGAAGATGGGGTGGGAAGGAGAGTAGAGAAAGAGAAAAGGAGAAAGATGGGGTGGGAAGGAGTGAGTAGAGGAAGAGAAAGGGAGAAAGATGGGTGGGAAGGAGTGAGTAGAGGAAGAGAAAGGGAGATAGATGGGGTGGGAAGGAGTGAGTAGAGAAAGAGAACAGGGGATAGATGGGGTGGGAAGGAGTGAGTAGAGGAAGAGAAAGGGAGATAGATGGGGTGGGAAGGAGTGAGTAGAGAAGAGAAAGGGAGATAGATGGGGTGGGAAGGAGTGAGTAGAGAAAGAGAAAGGAGATAGATGGGGTGGGAAGGAGTGAGTAGAGAAAGAGAAAGGAGAAAGATGGGGTGGGAAGGAGTGAGTAGAGAAAGAGAAAGGAGAAAGATGGGGTGGGAAGGAGTGAGTAGAGGAAGAGAAAGGGAGATAGATGGGGTGGGAGGAGTGAGTAGAGAAAGAGAAAGGGAGAAAGATGGGGTGGGGAGGAGTGAGTAGAGAAAGAGAAAGGAGATAGATGGGGTGGGAAGGAGTGAGTAGAGAAGAGAAAGGGAGATAGATGGGGTGGGAAGGAGTGAGTAGAGGAAGAGAAAGGGAGATAGATGGGGTGGAAGGAGTGAGTAGAGAAAGAGAAAGGGAGATAGATGGGGTGGGAAGGAGTGAGTAGAGAAAGAGAGAATGGGGTGGGAAGGAAGGGAGATAGATGGGGTGGGGAAGGAGTGAGTAGAGAAAGAGAAAGGGAGATAGATGGGGTGGGGAGGAGGAGTAGAGAAAGAGAAAGGGAGATAGATGGGGTGGGAAGGAGGAGTAGAGGAAGAGAAAGGGAGATAGATGGGTGGGAAGGAGTGAGTAGAGGAAGAGAAAGGAGATAGATGGGGTGGGAAGGAGTGAGTAGAGAAAGAGAAAGGGAGATAGATGAGGTGGGAAGGAGTAGTAGAAAAGAGAAAGGGAGAAAGATGGGGTGGGAAGGAATGAGTAGAGAAAGAGAAAGGGAGAAAGATGGGGTGGGAAGGAGTGAGTAGAGGAAGAGAAAGGAGATAGATGGGGTGGGAAGGAGTGAGTAGAGGAAGAGAAAGGGAGATAGATGGGGTGGGAAGGAGTGAGTAGAGAAAGAGAAAGGGAGAAAGATGGGGTGGGAGGAGTGAGTAGAGAAAGAGAAGATAGGAGTAGAGAAGAGAAAGGGAGATAGATGGGGTGGGAAGGAGTGAGTAGAGGAAGAGAAAGGGAGATAGATGGGGTGGGAAGGAGTGAGTAGAGAAAGAGAAAGGAGATAGATGGGGTGGGAAGGAGTGAGTAGAGAAAGAGAAAGGGAGATAGATGGGGTGGGAAGGAGTGAGTAGAGAAAGAGAAAGGGAGATAGATGGGGTGGGAAGGAGTGAGTAGAGGAAGAGAAAGGGAGATAGATGGGGTGGGGGAGTGAGTAGAGGAAGAGAAGATAGATGGGGTGGGAAGGAGTGAGGGAGAGATAGATGGGGTGGGAAGGAGTGAGTAGAGAAAGAGAAAGGGAGATAGATGGGGTGGGAAGGAGTGAGTAGAGAAAGAGAAAGGAGATAGATGGGGTGGGAAGGAATGAGTAGAGAAAGAGAAAGGGAGAAAGATGGGGTGGGAAGGAGTGAGTAGAGGAAGAGGAAGGAGATAGATGGGGTGGGAAGGAGTGAGTATAGGAAGAGAAAGGGAGATAGATGGGGTGGGAAGGAGTGAGTAGAGAAGAGAAAGGGAGATAGATGGGGTGGGAGGAGTGAGTAGAGAAAGAGAAACAGGGAGATAGATGGGGTGGGAAGGAGTGAGTAGAGGAAGAGAAAGGAGATAGATGGGGTGGGAGGAGTGAGTAGAGAAGAGAAAGGAGATAGATGGGGTGGGGAGGAGTGAGTAGAGGAAGAGAAAGGGAGATAGATGGGGTGGGAAGGAGTGAGTAGAGGAAGAGAAAGGGAGATAGATGGGGTGGGGAGGAGTGAGTAGAGAAAGAGAACAGGGGGATAGATGGGGTGGGAAGGAGTGAGTAGAGGAAGAGAAAGGGAGATAGATGGGGTGGGAAGGAGTGAGTAGAGGAAGAGAACAGGGAGATAGATGGGGTGGGAAGGAGTGAGTAGAGGTGGAGAAAGGAGATAGATGGGGGTGGGAAGGAGTGAGTAGAGAAAGAGAAAGGATGGGGTGGGAGAGAGAGAAAGAGAAAGATAGATGGGGTGGGAAGGATGAGTAGAGAAAGAGAAAGGGAGAAAGATGGGGGGAAGGAGTGGAGAGAGGAGAAAGATGGGGTGGGAAGGAGTGAGTAGAGGAAGAGAAAGGGAGATAGATGGGGTGGGAAGGAGTGAGTAGAGAAAGAGAAAGGGAGATAGATGGGGTGGGAGAGTGAGAGAGAAAGAGAAAGGGGAGAAAGATGGGGTGGGGAGGAGAGTAGAGAAAGAGAACAGGGAGATAGATGGGGTGGGAAGGAGTGAGTAGACGAAGAGAAAGGAGATAGATGGGGTGGGAAGGAGTGAGTAGAGAAGAGAAAGGGAGATAGATGGGGTGGGAAGGAGTGAGTAGAGGAAGAGAAAGGGAGATAGATGGGGTGGGAAGGAGTGAGTAGAGGAAGAGAAAGGGAGATAGATGGGGGAGGTGGGAAGGAGAGTAGAGAAAGAGAAAGGAGATAGATGGGGTGGGAAGGAGTGGTAGGAGAAAGAGAAAGGGAGATAGATGGGGTGATGGGGAAGGAGTGAGTAGAGAAAGAGAAAGGGAGATAGATGGGGTGGGAAGGAGTGAGTAGAGAAAGAGAAAGGAGATAGATGGGGTGGGAAGGAGTGAGAGAAAGAGAAAGGGAGATAGATGGGGTGGGAAGGAGTGAGTAGAGAAGAGAAAGGAGAAAGATGGGGTGGGAAGGAGTGAGTAGAGAAGAGAAAGGGAGATAGATGGGGTGGGAAGGAGTGAGTAGAGAAGAGAAAGGGAGATAGATGGGGTGGGAGGAGTGAGTAGAATAGAGAACAGGGAGATAGATGGGGTGGGAAGGAGTGAGAGAAAGAGAACAGGAGATAGATGGGTGGGAAGGAGTGAGTAGAGAAAGAGAAAGGGAGATAGATGGGTGGGGAAGGGAGAAAGGGAGATAGATGGGGTGGGAAGGAGAGTAGAGAAAGAGAAAGGGAGATAGATGGGGTGGGAAGGAGTGAGTAGAGAAAGAGAAAGGGAGATAGATGAAAGGAGAGTAGAGAAGAGAAAGGAGATAGATGGGGTGGGAAGGAGTGAGTAGAGAGAAAGGGAGATAGATGGGGTGGGAAGGAGTGAGTAGAGGAGAAAGGGAGATAGATGGGGTGGGAAGGAGGAGTAGATGAAGAGAAGGAGATAGATGGGGTGGGGAGGAGTGAGTAGAGAAAGAGAAAGGGAGATAGATGGGGTGGGAAGGAGTGAGTAGAGAAAGAGAACAGGGAGATAGATGGGGTGGGAAGGAGTGAGTAGAGGAAGAGAAAGGGAGATAGATGGGGTGGGAAGGAGTGAGTAGAGAAAGAGAAAGGGAGATAGATGGGGTGGGAAGGAGTGAGAGAGAAAGAGAAAAGGAGATAGATGGGGTGGGTAGGAGTGAGTAGAGGGAAGAGAAAGGGGATAGATGGGGTGGGAAGGAGTGAGTATAGGAAGAGAAGGGAGAAGATGGGGTGGGAAGGAGTGAGTAGAGAAAGAGAAAGGAGATAGATGGGGTGGGAGTAGAGAAAGAGAACAGGGAGATAGATGGGGTGGGAAGAGTGAGGAGGAAGAGAAAGGGAGATAGATGGGGGTGGGAAGGAGTGAGTAGAGGAAGAGAAAGGGAGATAGATGGGGTGGGAAGGAGGGAGGAGTAGAGAAAGAGAAAGGAGATAGATGAGGTGGGAAGGAGTGAGTAGAGAAAGAGAAAGGGAGATAGATGGGGTGGGAAGGAGTGAGTAGAGAAAGAGAACAGGGAGATAGATGGGGTGGGAAGGAGTGATTAGAGAAAGAGAAAGGGAGATAGATGGGGTGGGAAGGAGTGAGTAGAGGAAGAGAAGGAGATAGATGGTGTGGGAAGGAGTGAGTAGAGAAAGAGAAAGGGAGATAGATGGGGTGGGAAGGAGTGAGTAGAGAAAGAGAACAGGGAGATAGATGAGGTGGGAAGGAGTGAGTAGAGAAAGAGAAAGGGAGAAAGATGGGGTGGGAAGGAATGAGTAGAGAAAGAGAAAAGGAGAAAGATGGGGTGGGAAGGAGGAGTGAGTAGAGGAAGAGAAAGGAGAAAGATGGGGTGGGAAGGAGTGAGTATAGGAAGAGAAAGGAGATAGATGGGGTGGGGAGGAGTGAGTAGAGAAAGAGAAAGGGAGAAAGATGGGGTGGGAGGAGTGAGTAGAGAAAGAGAACAGGAGATAGATGGGGTGGGAAGGAGTGAGTAGACGAAGAGAAAGGAGATAGATGGGGTGGGGAGGAGTGAGTAGAGGAAGAGAACAGGGAGATAGATGGGGTGGGAAGGAGTGAGTAGAGGAAGAGAAAGGGAGATAGATGGATGGGGAGTGAGGAGGAAGAGAAAGGAGATAGATGGGGTGGGAAGGAGAGTAGAGGAAGAGAAAGGAGATAGATGGGGTGGGAAGGAGTGAGTAGAGAAAGAGAAAGGGAGATAGATGGGGTGGGAAGGAGGAGTAGAGAAAGAGAAAGGGAGATAGATGGGGTGGGAAGGAGTGAGTAGAGAAAGAGAAAGGGAGATAGATGGGGTGGGAAGGTGGGAAGGAGATGAGGGGTGGGAGGAGTGAGAGAGAAGAGGGAGAAAGATGGGGTGGGAAGGAGTGAGTAGAGGAAGAGAAAGGGAGATAGATGGGGTGGGAAGGAGTGAGTAGAGGAAGAGAAAGGGAGATAGATGGGGTGGGAAGGAGTGAGTAGAGGAAGAGAAAGGGAGATAGATGGGGTGGGAAGGAGTGAGTAGAGAAAGAGAAAGGGAGATAGATGGGGTGGGAAGGAGTGAGTAGAGGAAGAAAAGGAGATAGATGGGGTGGGAAGGAGTGAGTAGAGGAAGAGAAGGGAGATAGATGGGGTGGGAAGGAGAGAAAGGGAGAAGATGAGTGAGTAGGAAAGAGAAAGGAGATAGATGGGGTGGGGAAGGAGTGAGTAGGGAAGAGAAAGGGAGATAGATGGGGTGGGAAGGAGTGAGTAGAGGAAGAGAACAGGGAGATAGATGGGGTGGGAAGGAGTGAGTAGAGGAAGAGAAAGGGAGATAGATGGGGTGGGAAGGAGTGAGTAGAGAAAGAGAAAGGGAGATAGATGGGTGGGAAGGAGTGAGTAGAAAGAGAAAGGAGATAGATGGGGTGGGAAGGAGTGAGAGAGAAAGAGAAAGGGAGATAGATGGGGTGGGAAGGAGTGAGTAGAGAAGAGAAAGGGAGATAGATGGGGTGGGAAGGAGTGAGTAGAGAAAGAGAAAGGGAGATAGATGGGGTGGGGAGGAGTGAGTAGAGAAAGAGAAAGGGAGATAGATGGGGGGAAGGAGTGGGAAGAGAACAGGAGATAGATGGGGGGAGGAGTGGAAGAGAAAGGGAGATAGATGGGGGTGGGAAGGAGTGAGTAGAGGAAGAGAAGGGAGATAGATGGGGTGGGAAGGAGTGAGTAGAGGAAGAGAAAGGGAGATAGATGGGGTGGGAAGGAGTGAGTAGAGAAAGAGAACAGGGAGATAGATGGGGTGGGGAAGGAGTGAGTAGAGAAAGAGAAAAGAGAAAGATGGGGTGGGAGGAGTAGATGAGGAAGAGAAAGGGAGAAAGATGGGGGGTGGGAAGGAGTGAGAGAGGAAGAGAACAGGGAGATAGATGGGGTGGGAAGGAGTGAGTAGAGAAAGAGAAAGGGAGATAGATGGGGTGGGGAGGAGTGAGTAGAGAAAGAGAACAGGGAGATAGATGGGGTGGGAAGGAGTGAGTAGAGAAAGAGAAAGGGAGATAGATGGGGTGGGAAGGAGTGAGTAGAGAAAGAGAAAGGGAGATAGATGGGGTGGGAAGGAGTAGTAGGGAGAGAAAGGGAGATAGATGGGGTGGGGAGGAGTGAGTAGAGGAAGAGAAAGGGAGATAGATGGGGGTGGGAAGGAGTGAGTAGAGGAAGGAGAAAGGGAAGAGCAAGAGAGATAGGGGTGGGGAGGAGTGAGTAGAGAAAGAGAAAGGGAGATAGATGGGGTGGGAAGGAGTGAGTAGAGAAAGAGAACAGGGAGATAGATGAGGTGGGAAGGAGTGAGTAGAGAAAGAGAAAGGGAGAAAGATGGGGTGGGAAGGAATGAGTAGAAAAGAGAAAAGGAGAAAGATGGGGTGGGAAGGAGTGAGTAGAGGAAGAGAAGAGAAAGATAGATGGGGTGGGAGGAGAGATAGATGGGGGAGATAGATGGGGTGGGGAGGAGTGAGTAGAGAAAGAGAAAGGGAGAAAGATGGGGTGGGAGGAGTGAGTAGAGAAAGAGAACAGGGGAGATAGATGGGGTGGGAAGGGAGTGAGTAGAGGAAGAGAAGGGAGATAGATGGGGTGGGAAGGAGGAGTAGAGGAAGAGAAAGGAGATAGATGGGGTGGGAAGGAGTGAGTAGAGAAAGAGAACAGGGAGATAGATGGGGTGGGAAGGAGTGAGTAGAGAAGAGAAAGGGAGATAGATGGGGTGGGAAGGAATGAGTAGAGAAAGAGAACAGGGGATAGATGGGGTGGGGAAGAGTGGGGTAGAGGAAGAGAAAGGGAGATAGATGGGGTGGGAAGGAGTGAGTAGAGGAAGAGAACAGGGAGATAGATGGGGTGGGAAGGAGTGAGTAGAGGAAGAGAAAGGGAGATAGATGGGTGGGAAGGAGTGAGTAGAGAAAGAGAAAGGAGATAGATGGGGTGGGAAGGAGTGAGTAGAGAAAGAGAAAGGGAGAAAGATGGGTGGGAAGGAGTGAGTAGAGAAAGAGAAAGGGAGAAAGATGGGGTGGGAAGGAGGAGTAGAGGAAGAGAAAGGGAGATAGATGGGGTGGAAGGAGTGAGTAGAGGAAGAGAAAGGGAGAAAGGGATGGGGTGGGGAGGAGTGAGTAGAGAAAGAGAAAGGGAGAAAGATGGGGTGGGGAGGAGTGAGTAGAGAAAGAGAACAGGGAGATAGATGGGGGAAGGAATGGGAAGGAGTGAGTAGAGAAGAGAAGGAGATAGATGGGGTGGGGAGGAGTGGGAAGGAACAGGGAGATAGATGGGGTGGGAAGGAAGAGAAAGAGAAAGGGAGATAGATGGGGTGGGAAGGAGTGAGTAGAGGAAGAGAAAGGGAGATAGATGGGGTGGGAAGGAGTGAGTAGAGGAAGAGAACAGGGAGATAGATGGGGTGGGAAGGAGTGAGTAGAGGAAGAGAAAGGGAGATAGATGGGGTGGGAAGGAGTGAGTAGAGAAAGAGAAAGGGAGATAGATGGGGTGGGAAGGAAGAAAGAGAAGGGAGATAGATGGGGTGGGGAGGAGAGAAAGAGAAAGGGAGATAGATGGGGTGGGAAGGAGTGAGTAGTAAAGAGAAGGGAGATAGATGGGGTGGGAAGGAGTGAGTAGAGAAAGAGAAAGGGAGATAGATGGGGTGGGAAGGAGTGAGTAGAGAAAGAGAAAAGGAGATAGATGGGCTGGGAAGGAGGAGTAGAGGAAGAGAAAGGGAGATAGATGGGGTGGGAAGGAGGAGTAGAGAAAGAGATAAGGAGATAGATGGGGTGGGGGTGGGAGGAGTGAGTGAGAAAGAGAAAGGGAGATAGATGGGGTGGGAAGGAGGAGTAGAGGAGAAAGGGAGATAGATGGGGTGGGAAGGAGTGAGTAGGAGAGAAAGGGAGATAGATGGGGTGGAAGGGGAGTGAGAGAGAAAGAGAAAGGGAGATAGATGGGGTGGGAAGGAGTGAGTAGAGGAAGAGAAAGGGAGATAGATGGGCTGGGAAGGAGTGAGTAGAGAAAGAGAACAGAGATAGATGGGGTGGGAAGGAGTGAGAGAGGCGGAGGAAGGGAGATAGATGGGGTGGGAAGGAGTGAGTAGAGAAAGAGAAAGAGATAGATGGGAAAGGGAAGGGAATGAGTAGAGAAAGAGAAAGGAGATAGATGAGGTGGGAAGGAGTGAGTAGAGGCAGAGGAAGGGAGATAGATGGGGTGGGAAGGAGTGAGTATAGGCAGAGAAAGGGAGATAGATGGGGTGGGAAGGAGTGAGTAGAGAAAGAGAAAGGGAGATAGATGGGGTGGGAAGGAGTGAGTATAGGCAGAGAAGGGAAATAGGGTGGGGTGGGAAGGGAGTGAGTAGAGGCAGGAAAGGGAGATAGATGGGGTGGGAAGGAGTGAGTAGAGAAGAGAACAGGGAGATAGATGGGGTGGGAAGGAGTGAGTAGAGGAAGAGAACAGGGAGATAGATGGGGTGGGAAGGAATGAGTAGAGAAAGAGAAAGGGAGATAGATGGTGGGAAGGAGTGAGTAGAGAAAGAGAAAGGGAGATAGATGGGGTGGGGAAGGAATGAGTAGAGAAAGAGAAAGGGAGATAGATGGGGTGGGAAGGAGTGAGTAGAGAAAGAGAAAGGAGAGGAGGAGTAGATAGAGGAAGAGGGAGATAGATGGGGGGAAGGAGTGAGTAGAGGGAAGAGAAGGGAGATAGATGGGGTGGGAAGGAGTGAGTAGAGGAAGAGAAAGGGAGATAGATGGGGTGGGAAGGAGTGAGTAGAGAAGAGAACAGGGAGATAGATGGGGGTGGGAAGGAGTGAGAGAGGAAGAGAAAGGGAGATAGATGGGGTGGGAAGGAGTGAGTAGAGGCAGAGAAAGGGAGATAGATGGGGTGGGAAGGAGTGAGTAGAGAAAGAGAACAGGGAGATAGATGGGTGGGAAGGAGTAGTAGAGAAGAGAAAGGGAGAAAGATGGGGTGGGAAGGAATGAGTAGAGAAAGAGAAAAGGAGAAAGATGGGGTGGGAAGGAGTGAGTAGAGAGAAGAGAAAGGGAGAAAGATGGGGTGGGAAGGAGTGAGTAGGAAGAGAAAGGGAGATAGATGGGGTGGGGAGGAGTGAGTAGAGAAGAGAAAGGGAGATAGATGGGGTGGGAAGGAGTGAGTAGAGAAAGAGAACAGGGAGATAGATGGGGTGGGAAGGAGTGAGTAGAGGAAGAGAACAGGGAGATAGATGGGGTGGGAAGGAGTGAGTAGAGGAAGAGAAAGGAGATGATGGGGTGGGAAGGAGTAGAGAGGAAGAGAAAGGGAGATAGATGGGGTGGGAAGGAGTGAGTAGAGAAAGAGAAAGGGAGATAGATGGGGTGGGGAGGAGTGAGTAGGAGAAAGAGAAAGGGAGATAGATGGGGTGGGGAGGAGTGAGTAGAGGAAGAGAAAGGGAGATAGATGGGGTGGGAAGGAGTGAGTAGAGAAAGAGAACAGGGAGATAGATGGGGTGGGAAGGAGTGAGTAGAGAAAGAGAACAGGGAGATAGATGGGGTGGGAAGGAGAGTAGAGAGAGAAAGGGAGAAAGATGGGGTGGGAAGGAGTGAGTAGAGAAAGAGAAAGGGAGAAAGATGGGGTGGGAAGGAGTGAGTAGAGGAAGAGAAAGGGAGAAAGATGGGGTGGGAAGGAGTGAGTAGAAAGAGAAAGGGAGATAGATGGGGTGGGAGGAGTGAGTAGAGAAAGAGAAAGGGAGAAAGATGGGGTGGGGAGGAGTGAGTAGAGAAAGAGAACAGGGAGATAGATGGTGTGGGAAGGAGGAGAGGAGTGAGAGAGAAGAGAAAGGGAGATAGATGGGGTGGGGAGGAGTGAGTAGAGGAAGAGAACAGGGAGATAGATGGTGTGGGAAGGAGTGAGTAGAGGAAGAGAAAGGGAGATAGATGGGGTGGGGAGGAGTGAGGAGATAGATGGGGTGGGAAGGAGTGAGTAGAGAAAGAGAACAGGGGGATAGATGGGGTGGGTAGGAGTGAGTAGAGGAAGAGAAAGGGAGATAGATGGGGTGGGAAGGAGTGAGTAGAGCAAGAGAACAGGGAGATAGATGGGGTAGGAAGGAGTGAGTATAGGCGGAGGAAGGGAGATAGATGGTGTGGGAAGGAGTGAGTAGAGAAAGAGAAAGGGAGATAGATGGGGTGGGAAGGAGTGAGTAGAGAAAGAGAAAGGGAGAAAGATGGGGTGGGAAGGAATGAGTAGAGAAAGAGAAAAGGAGAAAGATGGGGTGGGAAGGAGTGAGTAGAGGAAGAGAAAGGGAGAAAGATGGGGTGGGAAGGAGTGAGTATAGGAAGAGAAAGGGAGATAGATGGGGTGGGGAGGAGTGAGTAGAGAAAGAGAAAGGGAGATAGATGGGGTGGGGAGGAGTGAGTAGAGAAAGAGAACAGGAGATAGATGGGGGGAAGGAGTGGGAAAGGAAAGGGAGATAGATGGGGTGGGGAGGAGAAAGAAGAAACAGGGAGATAGATGGTGGGAAGGAGTGAGTAGAGGAAGAGAAAGGGAGATAGATGGGGTGGGGAGGAGTGAGTAGAGAAAGAGAAAGGGAGATAGATGGGGTGGGAAGGAGTGAGTAGAGAAAGAGAACAGGGGGATAGATGGGGTGGGAAGGAGTGAGTAGAGGAAGAGAAAGGGAGATAGATGGGGTGGGAAGGAGTAGAGAGAGCAAGAGAACAGGGGAGATAGATGGGGAGAAGGAGTGAGTGATAGGGGTGGGAAGGAGATAGATAGATGGGTGGAAGAGAAAGAGAAAGGGAGATAGATGGGGTGGGAAGGAGGAGTAGGGAAGGGAAGGAGTGAGTAGAGAAAGAGAAAGGGAGAAAGATGGGGTGGGAAGGAATGAGTAGAGAAAGAGAAAGGAGAAAGATGGGGTGGGAAGGAGTGAGTAGAGGAAGAGAAAGGAGATAGATGGGGTGGGAAGGAGTGAGTATAGGAAGAGAAAGGGAGATAGATGGGGTGGGGAGGAGTGAGTAGAAAAGAGAAAGGGAGAAAGATGGGGTGGGGAGGAGTGAGTAGAGAAAGAGAACAGGGAGATAGATGGTGTGGGAAGGAGTGAGTAGACGAAGAGAAAGGGAGATAGATGGGGTGGGGAGGAGTGAGTAGAGGAAGAGAACAGGGAGATAGATGGTGTGGGAAGGAGTGAGTAGAGGAAGAGAAAGGGAGATAGATGGGGTGAGGAGGAGTGAGTAGAGGAAGAGAAAGGGAGATAGATGGGGTGGGAAGGAGTGAGTATAGGAAGAGAAAGGGAGATAGATGGGGTGGGGAGGAGTGAGTAGAGAAAGAGAAAGGGAGATAGATGAGGTGGGAAGGAGTGAGTAGAGAAAGAGAAAGGGAGAAAGATGGGGTGGGAAGGAATGAGTAGAGAAAGAGAAAGGGATAAAGATGGGGTGGGAAGGAGTGAGTATAGGAAGAGAAAGGGAGATAGATGGGGTGGGGAGGAGTGAGTAGAATAAGAGAAAGGGAGAAAGATGGGGTGGGGAGGAGTGAGTAGAGAAAGAGAACAGGGAGATAGATGGTGTGGGAAGGAGTGAGTATAGGCGGAGGAAGGGAGATAGGTGGGGTGGGAAGGAGTGAGTAGAGAAAGAGAAAGGGAGATAGATGGGCTGGGAAGGAATGAGTAGAGAATGAGAAAGGGAGATAGACGAGGTGGGAAGGAGTGAGTATAGGCAGAGGAAGGGAGATAGGTGGGGTGGGAAGGAGTGAGTATAGGCAGAGAAAGGGAGATAGATGGGGTGGGAAGGAGTGAGTAGAGAAAGAGAAAGGGAGATAGATGGGGTGGGAAGGAGTGAGTAGAGAAAGAGAAAAGGGGGATAGATGGGGTGGGTAGGAGTGAGTAGAGGAAGAGAAAGGGAGATAGATGGGGTGGGAAGGAGTGAGTAGAGCAAGAGAACAGGGAGATAGATGGGGTAGGAAGGAGTGAGTAGGAAGAGGAAGGGAGATAGATGGTGTGGGAAGGAGTGAGTAGAGAAAGAGAACAGGGAGATAGATGGGGTGGGAAGGAGTGAGTAGAGGAAGAGAACAGGGAGATAGATGGGGTGGGAAGGAATGAGTAGAGAAAGAGAAAGGGAGATAGATGGGGTGGGAAGGAGTGAGTAGAGAAAGAGAAAGGGAGAAAGATGGGGTGGGAAGGAATGAGTAGAGAAAGAGAAAGGGAGAAAGATGGGGTGGGAAGGAGTGAGTATAGGAAGAGAAAGGGAGATAGATGGGGTGGGGAGGAGTGAGGAGAAAGAGAAAGGGAGAAAGATGGGGTGGGGAGGAGTGAGTAGAGAAAGAGAACAGGGAGATAGATGGTGTGGGAAGGAGTGAGTAGAGGAAGAGAAGGGGAGATAGATGGGGTGGGGAGGAGTGAGTAGAGGAAGAGAACAGGGAGATAGATGGTGTGGGAAGGAGTGAGTAGAGAAAGAGAACAGGGAGATAGATGAGGTGGGAAGGAGTGAGTAGAGAAAGAGAAAGGGAGAAAGATGGGGTGGGAAGGAATGAGTAGAGAAAGAGAAAAGGAGAAAGATGGGGTGGGAAGGAGTGAGTAGAGGAAGAGAAAGGGAGAAAGATGGGGTGGGAAGGAGTGAGTATAGGAAGAGAAAGGGAGATAGATGGGGTGGGGAGGAGTGAGTAGAGAAAGAGAAAGGGAGAAAGATGGGGTGGGGAGGAGTGAGTAGAGAAAGAGAACAGGGAGATAGATGGTGTGGGAAGGAGTGAGTAGACGAAGAGAAAGGGAGATAGATGGGGTGGGGAGGAGTGAGTAGAGGAAGAGAACAGGGAGATAGATGGTGTGGGAAGGAGTGAGTAGAGGAAGAGAAAGGGAGATAGATGGGGTGGGGAGGAGTGAGTAGAGAAATAGAAAGGGAGATAGATGGGGTGGGAAGGAGTGAGTAGAGAAAGAGAACAGGGGGATAGATGGGGTGGGTAGGAGTGAGTAGAGGAAGAGAAAGGGAGATAGATGGGGTGGGGAGGAGTGAGTAGAGAAAGAGAAAGGGAGAAAGATGGGGTGGGGAGGAGTGAGTAGAGAAAGAGAACAGGGAGATAGATGGTGTGGGAAGGAGTGAGTAGAGGAAGAGAAGGGGAGATAGATGGGGTGGGTAGGAGTGAGTAGAGGAAGAGAACAGGGAGATAGATGATGTGGGAAGGAGTGAGTAAAGAAAGAGAACAGGGAGATAGATGAGGTGGGAAGGAGTGAGTAGAGAAAGAGAAAGGGAGAAAGATGGGGTGGGAAGGAATGAGTAGAGAAAGAGAAAATGAGAAAGATGGGGTGGGAAGGAGTGAGTAGAGGAAGAGAAAGGGAGAAAGATGGGGTGGAAAGGAGTGAGTTTTGGAAGAGAAAGGGAGATAGATGGGGTGGGAAGGAGTGAGTAGAGAAAGAGAAAGGGAGAAAGATGGGGTGGGGAGGAGTGAGTAGAGGAAGAGAACAGGGAGATAGATGGTGTGGGAAGGAGTGAGTAGAGGAAGAGAAAGGGAGATAGATGGGGTGGGGAGGAGTGAGTAGAGAAAGAGAAAGGGAGAAAGATGGGCTGGGGAGGAATGAGTAGAGAAAGAGAACAGGGAGATAGATGGGGTAGGAAGGAGTGAGTATAGGCGGAGGAAGGGAGATAGATGGTGTGGGAAGGAGTGAGTAGAGAAAGAGAAAGGGAGATAGATGGGGTGGGAAGGAGTGAGTAGAGAAAGAGAAAGGGAGAAAGATGGGAAGTGGGAAGGAATGAGTAGAGAAGAGAAAAGGAGAAAGATGGGGTGGGAAGGAGTGAGTAGAGGAAGAGAACAGGGAGATAGATGGTGTGGGAAGGAGTGAGTAGAGGAAGAGAAAGGGAGATAGATGGGGTGGGGAGGAGTGAGTAGAGGAAGAGAACAGGGAGATAGATGGTGTGGGAAGGAGTGAGTAGAGGAAGAGAAAGGGAGATAGATGGGGTGAGGAGGAGTGAGTAGAGGAAGAGAAAGGGAGATAGATGGGGTGGGAAGGAGTGAGTATAGGCGGAGGAAGGGAGATAGATGGGGTGGGAAGGAGTGAGTAGAGAAAGAGAAAGGGAGATAGATGGGCTGGGAAGGAATGAGTAGAGAAAGAGAAAGGGAGAAAGATGGGGTGGGAAGGAGTGAGTATAGGAAGAGAAAGGGAGATAGATGGGGTGGGGAGGAGTGAGTAGAGAAAGAGAAAGGGAGAAAGATGGGGTGGGGAGGAGTGAGTAGAGAAAGAGAACAGGGAGATAGATGGTGTGGGAAGGAGTGAGTAGAGGAAGAGAAGGGAGATAGATGGGGTGGGGAGGAGTGAGTAGAGGAAGAGAACAGGGAGATAGATGGTGTGGGAAGGAGTGAGTAGAGAAAGAGAACAGGGAGATAGATGAGGTGGGAAGGAGTGAGTAGAGAAAGAGAAAGGGAGAAAGATGGGGTGGGAAGGAATGAGTAGAAAAGAGAAAAGGAGAAAGATGGGGTGGGAAGGAGTGAGTAGAGGAAGAGAAAGGGAGAAAGATGGGGTGGGAAGGAGTGAGTATAGGAAGAGAAAGGGAGATAGATGGGGTGGGGAGGGGTGAGTAGAGAAAGAGAAAGGGAGAAAGATGGGGTGGGGAGGAGTGAGTATAGGAAGAAAAGGGAGATAGATGGGGTGGGGAGGGGTGAGTAGAGAAAGAGAAAAGGAGAAAGATGGGGTGGGAAGGAGTGAGTAGAGGAAGAGAAAGGGAGAAAGATGGGGTGGGAAGGAGTGAGTATAGGAAGAGAAAGGGAGATAGATGGGGTGGGGAGGGGTGAGTAGAGAAAGAGAAAGGGAGAAAGATGGGGTGGGGAGGAGTGAGTAGAGAAAGAGAACAGGGAGATAGATGGTGTGGGAAGGAGTGAGTAGAGGAAGAGAAAGGGAGATAGATGGGGTGGGAAGGAGTGAGTAGAGGAAGAGAAACGGAGATAGATGGGGTGGGAAGGAGTGAGTAGAGAAAGAGAACAGGGGGATAGATGGGGTGGGAAGGAGTGAGTAGAGAACAGAATGATATTAGAAAGAAGAGAAAAGGAAATAAAGCCTCTTTTGTTCTTATTAAAGCCCAATGCAGCCATTTTCATCTCAAAATCAAATCATTTCTGGGTGACAATTAAGTACATTAATGTGACTGTTTTCAATTAAAATGGTCAAATAGAAACAAAAATATATTCTTATTAAAGGTTAGTTTCTCAGGCAAAAAAAAAATCTGGGACTGTCTGGGAGTGGTCTGAGTGGGGAGGGGAAAACTGAAAATTAACGTTTACTGGCATAGAGATTTGGAACTCTCTTTCTTATATGTCTATTAACTAATTTACTGCATGGTAATTTCGGACAGTCTTTTCAAACAGCTCTTACACTGATAGGGCATTATCATAAATTTCACAATGTCATAGTATTACTCCAATCTCATGTGTGGAAATGTATATAAAACACAGGGAAATCGTGTTTTTGACTGCACTGGAAATGTAATATCGCCTGCTCTCCTGCTGTTTCAGTCGGCGATGCTACAGGACAGGGCAGGACCTCAGGGAGTGCTCCACCTGTCAGAAGACCACTTGTATCGTCTACAGGTGAGACACAAGAAGCATGGTCAGATCGGTTTGACTCGTTCCTCCTGTTCTTGCTTTCCTCAGTTTTCACCCTCCCTCTATCTCTCTGTCGCTGCAGTGTGGAGTATGACTTCAGGCAGCAAGAGAGACGTTTCTTGGCGGTTCTGAATCCTCAGAAGGCTGACAACAACGCTACAACATTTCTCCCCTCCCTGCCTCACAACCCCACCTTGCTGACGAATGCCATCACTAAGACCATGACCAAGTCCAAGGTTAAAAGCAAAAAGTTGTGCAAGACGCTTTTCCGATGGCTGCCTAGGAAAATTCAGCGGACAAAGTCCTCCTTTCACCAACTCTCTCCAGATCATTTGAACTCCTAGCATGCTGTCCACGAGGTATCCCCTGTAATATAAGATCTGATGTCCATATTACAGCAAGCAGCGCTTGTCATCGTGGAAGACAATGCCACTTCCTGTTCACATGATAGCTGTTCTGAAATCTGATTTGCTCCTTTAAGGCTGATTGACACCCTACTGTCCAATCAGGACATAGCATGAACAGGATATCCCCAATAGTAACTAGAGACATTTGCCCAGTCGAGCAAGAGTATATCGTAAGGGAAAACTTCATCCTTCAGGTGAAAATCATAAACCTTCATCCAAAGCACATGCGATAGTTTTGTTGAACTAGATGAGACTTCCAAAGGTTTGCTAGATTGCAATCACCATTTTTCAGAGTAAATGTAGATGAAAGTCCACTTAGTTATGTTCTATAGTGTCTTGTGGCTAAGTGTTGCCGTCCCCTTACAGATTCCCCTAACCAGCTTATCCCAGGGTAAATGTACCTACCTGATTTTTTGGAGAAATAAACCAAAGCTACAGCACATACTGTAAACATGCTCTCTTTCATATGTAAGTAACATTGCTTATTGCTATCCATCTGTCTATCTTAGCCTGTTAGTAATTTAATCACCTCCTCTTACAGACAGACAGACAGACAAGACAGACAGACAGACAGACAGACAGACAGACAGACAGACAGACAGACAGACAGACAGACAGACAGACAGACAGACAGACAGACAGACAGACAGACAGACAGACAGACAGACAGACAGACAGACAGACAGACAGACAGACACAGTACAGGGACCCACACATGGTACTACACAGGAATCCTCCCACAAAACTCATAGATACTGTAGTCATCCAGGCCTGCTCTGTTCTCTCACCTGACACAGTTAGACAGTTCACAGCAGCCAGCTGTCCCTGAAAGTGGAGAAACTTTCATTCTCTTTTTCCCAGAAGGGAAAGGCTTGTGCAGAAGGTCTCTAAATCCCCAAACAATCTAAAGCCTAACAGGGTTTGTTAAAAGGCTTCAGAGTTAAACAATGGCAGGACGTATTGCTGCAATGAAGCATGAAAATCCCACAATGCAATTTTCCATGGTCACGTGCAGATACACACCCATGCACATACACACACACCGTATATACGCGCACGCACACACACACACACACACACACACACACACACACACACACACACACACACACACACACACACACACACACACACACACACACACACAAACCTCCTACACTGAACCTAAAAGCACCCAATGGCAGGCTTCAACGAAGCATGAATAACTTTAGCTCATGCTTCTAGTTAATGTCTCTGACAAGTAAGGAGCTGCCTCGGGGAATATGCCATTTTGGAAAAGTCTGATCTCGACTCAGAGATCATGAAAGACAAGGAGAGACATCTTTTAGAGTAGTCCTGTCAGACAAGGGCTGTGTATTGTTGTGAACTCTTTTTTTGGGAAGCCCTGGCAGCTATGCCAGCCTTGCTGCGCGACAATGACAAAGCAGTGTGCCCTCTTACCCCTCTCATACTCTCTTTCACACACTCCCCCTGCACTGCTAGCACTGATAAAATGGGGTGTATTTTTTCCTTGTTCCTATATCCCTCAAGTTGTTTACCCAGGATATCTACATAAGGAATACATGTCAACAGAAAAGGCAGAATATTCATCTATTCATTTTCCATTGTGTCTGATGGTAGAGAGAGAGAGAAAGAGGAAGTGACTCAAATCGCATGCAAGGGTAGAGAGGAACACGTTATAATTGTGTGTGTGCTTCAGGCTTATGCAGTTACACAGGGAAGCTAAGTGTTAAGGTTGTTCATGTCCTGTTAGACGTAAAGGCAGAGAACAGTGGAGGAAGCTCATCCCTGTCCATTTCTGTCAGCACACAATGCCTACAAACCTCCAGTGAGTTCCAACTGGCTTTGAGATGAAAGTTTTTTTAAACAAACTTTCTCCTGGAAACGAGACAGATAGCAAAGAGAATGTAATTATCCTAGTAGGGGCAGAGAGGGAGCAGAGTAACTGAAACAGGGCCATGTCTCTTAAAAATAACTCGAGACTAAACTGATCCCCTACGTATTGCTTGTATTGCTTATTACTGCCTCATTTCAACAGAACATGACTAGAGACACATTTATTTTATATGAAGTATCAGGAGGTCTTTGCATTTAATCCTGCCTATTCATGAGTGACTTTTAATCGCGTGTGCTGTGTTGTTTACAGCGATGGCCTTTTACTTAACTTCTGACGTCCTCACATGTGAAATTGAATTGCATGAACTATTTGTTTGCTTGCATGGTGTGCTGTGATCCCCCAGATTGGAATGGACTACATGGATTTGAGACAGCAGGTTGCCAATTCCCTATCACCACCTCCCTCTCCAAACTCCTTTCTAAACACGCCCTCAGAACTAAGTGTTAGAAGGAACCAGAATGTACCTTCAGTGTGATCGGCTGTTCGCCTGCTAACACCGGGGACACGCCCGATATAACTGTGAGAGGCTACACACCCAATGCTACATCCCAGCAGGCCCGGCGCACAGCGAGAGACCGCCCAGCAAGCAGCCACTGACAACTGAGCCATGCTACCAAGAGCTCAATTCATCCAACACTCTCTATAGTGTTACTAAAGGAATTGTATGTTTTTTATCCCCTGCGACTATAGTCACTGGGGACATGCCCGACTCAGCTGCCAACGCTACCACGTAGCTGGGCCAGTGCGGAGAGGGTGACAGCCACCGAACTGCTATTGACAACCGAACCAGCCGGCGATAAACAACCCCTGATCGGGAGGAAGAGCCAATCCCTGCTCGGGTAGAGACTAACAAACACTTCTCCGAAGAAACCCGAAAGAACATTGAGTGAATCAACTGTTGTGTTAACTTGCCCCGGCGCTCATAGTTAGTCTATAGCCCTAAATGCAAGCCATTTTATTGGGCCGTAGGAATACTGTGTATTGTCAATGTTGTAAAAGCTGAATTTATAATAAAAAACCTTTGTACTTTGGCATGCCTCTGTGGTGTTTGACGTGGGATTTTAGAGCTCTGCTTGTGACACATGCATGGGAAGTAAACACTGTGTGTAAAGGGCAATACTGTGTTTTACTGAGACACAAAATAATGATGGCTCAACAAAGTATTTCATTTATGACTTGCAGCCCCATCTGTGGCCCAGGTCAGCAGACTAGAGAATGTGTGTGTCTGTCTGGGGGTCATTGGTTTGGGTGTGCATGCACTTTCTTGTGTAAGATTTAGTTTCCCCCTGCCTTTTCTCTCCTGTCTTTTTCCCTACAATCTCGCAGCAGAATCTTATGAACTGAACAGACTCTTCCACTCATTCTCCCCTAATAATGGAAACGGTGCTGCCGGTTTGATTCAGCTGGAGAGGACTAGCGACTCACTTTGACATGGAGAGCTACTGGCGGTCTTCCCTGGGGACAGCGGGGGGGTGTTGAGGGGAGCTTCTGTCTGGGGAGTTGCGAGGTCGGTGTGCCCCAGGACGAAGATGCGTTCTGGCAGAGGAGAAAAAAGGGAGGAAGGCACCAGAAGAGAAATCATTAAGTTAGAACTGTGATATTCAGTGCTGCTGGCGCACAGTGACACACAGGGGATCAATAGGGGCCGTGGATCAGTGGTCAGGGGGGTGATGCTGCAGATAGTGGGAGTGGTGGGGATCTCCCAGGTAGCTCAGGATTCACACTCAGGGATTGGTCGAAAAATAACGTTTTATACAATTTTGCATTATGAGCCATTCTGTTGATGTTGTTGGGTGTTGCATTCATGAACATCGTATTAGTGGTTTTAAACTCTCGGGGTCTGACTTAGCTAACAGCAAATATGAAAGAAAAAAAAATACATTTGTCTCCTGTCAGCACTTTCTTTTTTCATATTTGGTGTTATATAAATCAGGCCCCTAGAGATTAAAACAACTAATATGACGTGGTTTTAAACCACATCAAGAGATACAAATAAAGAGGGGTCTAAGCTTTGTGTGTATCAGCTCAACATCAACAAAAATGTGCAGGAGCGATAGTTACAACAGATGAGCTGTTTAGTGAAAATCACCTCGGCCAGCGTTTGTCCGTTTTCGGCACCGTTTGCATTCTGCCCATTGCAAAGCAAATGGCCCCTTTCCATTGTACACTAAACCTGGTACTTGAAATGAGTTCCTCGTGTTTGTCCATTGTGTCGGCCAAAACAGCATCCTTCACCTCTAAAACAGGGTTTATCCAGAGAGGAAGAGGCAAAGGGAGGCTAATTTGCTACGTGAGGACTATTTGATCAAATATACGTGTTGTACTGTTTAGGTTGTTATGAATGTACTGATGTAACAGGACGCCGTGGCAACCCAGCATCTTCCAGAAAAACAATTTCAGATCAGAGTTGTGCCTGTTCTTCACATGCGTATCTGCTCTCTCATTGGCTAGAAGGTTCCCCTCTGATCCCGCCGCCTCTCCGCCTCCTCTGTGGACATGTATTCCCATTGTTACAGTGGTCAGTCCAGTATTTTGTCAGTATATATGTAGCCCTAACCTTAGCAAGCAGTTGCTTATCAACAGACAGTTTGATAGTAGACCATTTGAATTTAGAGTTTGTGTATTTTATTAGGCTCTCCAATGAGCAGCTGCATTGCTCTTCCTGCCGGGGGTCCAAACAGGAAATAGAACACAAATAAAATACATAATGCATACTATACATAACACTCTAAAATACATAATACATACTATACATAACACTATAAAATACATAATACATACTATACATAACACTCTAAAATACATAATACATACTATACATAACACTCTAAAATACATAATACATACTATACATAACACTCTAAAATACATAATGCATACTATACATAACACTCTAAAATACATAATACATACTATACATAACACTCTAAAATACATAATACATACTATACATAACACTCTAAAATACATAATGCATACTATACATAACACTCTAAAATACATAATACATACTATACATAACACTCTAAAATACATAATGCATACTATACATAACACTCTAAAATACATAATGCATACTATACATAACACTCTAAAATACATAATACAATGTAAAATGCAATATAAGATATATTAAAATGTCTGTGTCTCTTCACAGTCCCCAAGGTGTTATTTTTGATCTGGTTTTATCACTGGCTTGAGTTACCTGGAGTGGCAAGGTTTCATGTAGTCATGGCTCTATTTAATACTGTGAGTTTCCCAGACTCTTTTCTGGACCTGGGGACTGTGAAGAGACCTCTGGCTGCATGTTTTGTCTGGCATCGATGAGGGTCCGAACTGTGTGCCAACTGCTTGAACAGACAGTTCGGTACCTTTAACACATCAACACCTCGCACAAAGACCAATAGTGATGCGGTCAATCTCACCTCCACTTTGAGCCGGGAGAGATTGACTTGCATACCACTGACATTTGCCCTCTGTGTACATCTGAATGCAAAACGTGCAGCTCTGTTCTGGACCAACTGCAATTTTCTCGTGTCTTTCTCTGCGGCACAAGACCACACAACCGGGCAGTAGTCCAGGTGCGACAGAACTAGGGACTGTAGGACCTGCCTGGCTGAGTTAGATCAAGAAAACAGAGCAACGCCTGATCATGGACAGACCTCTTCCCATGTGTTTTGGCCATGACAGCTTGCTATATAGGGTTAGACCCTACAGTTTAATCTCCTCAACTTGCTCAATCGCCACATTATTCAGTAACAGATCTAGATGAGGTTTAGGGTTGAGTAAGTGATTTGTCCCAAATATTATGCTTTTATTTTTTGAGATACGTAGCACCAACCTATTGCTAGTTACCCATTCTAAAACTGACTGGAGCTCTATGTTAAGGGTGCCAGTTCATTATTTGACCATAATAGCTGACGTGTATACGGTTGAGTCGTCAGCATACATAGACACACAGGCTTAATTCAAGGTCGTTAGAAGGTCATTAGTAAAAACAGAAAACAATAATGTCCCAAGCCGGCTGCCCTGCGGTACAACACACTCAACCGAATATGCATTAGAGCGGCTTCTATTAAAGAAAACCCTCTGTGTTCTATTTGATAGGTAACTCTGAATCCATGATAAGGCAGAGGATGTAAATCGATAACACCGACAGTTGAAGTCGGACATTTACATACACCTTAGCCAAATCAATTTAAACTCAGCTTTTCACAATACCTGACGTTTAATGGGCTCCTGAGTGGTGCAGTGGTCTAAGACACTGCAGTACCTGGTTCAAATCCAGGCTGCATCACATCTGGCTGTGATAGGGTGGTGCACAATTGGCTGGGGTAGGATGTTATATTTTAAGAATGTGAAATGTCAGAATAATAGTAGAGAGAATGATTTATTTCAGCTTTTGTTTATTTCATCACATTCCCAGTGGGTCAGAAGTTTACATACACTCAATTAGTATTTGGTAGCGTTGGCCATGTTCTGTTATAATCTCCACCTGGCACAGCCAGAAGAGGACTGGCCACACCTCATAGCCTAGTTCCTCTCTATGTTTCTTCCTAGCTTTTGGCCTTTCTAGGGACATTTTCCTAGCCACCGTGCTTCTACACCTGCATTTCTTGCTGTTTGGGGTTTTAGGCTGGGTTTCTGTACAGCACTGTGACATCAGCTGATGTAAGAAGGGCTTTATAAATACATTTTTTGATGCTGCCACCCCCATGCTTCACAGTTGGGATGGTGTTCACCGGCTTGCAAGACTCCCCATTTTTCCTCCAAACATAACGATGGTCATTATGGCCAAACAGTTCTATTTTTGTTTCATCAGACCAGAGGACATTTCTCCAAAAAGTACAATCTTTGTCCCCATGTGCAGTTGCAAACTGTAGTCTGGCTTTTTTATGGCAGTTTTGGAGCGGCCTTTCAGGTTATGTCGATATAGGACTTTATTTACTGTGGATATACATACTTTGTACCTGTTGTTGTTCTGGGATTGATTTGCACTTTTCGCACCAAAGTACATTCCTCTCTAGGAGACATAACGCGTCTCCTTCCTGAGCGTAATGATGGCCGCGTGGTCCAATGGTGTTTATACTTGCGTACTAATGTTTGTACAGATGAATGTGGTACCTTCAGGCACTTGGAAATTGCTCCCAAGCATGAACCAGACATGTAGACATTTAAAAAAAAAAATCTGAGATCTTGGCTGATTTCTTTTGAGTTTGAAGGTAGGCCTTGAATTACATCCACAGGTACACCTCCAATTGACTCAAATTATGTCAATTAGCCTATCAGAAGCTTCTAAAGCCATGACATAATTTTCTGGAATTTTCCAAGCTGTTTAAAGGCACAGTCAACTTAATGTATGTAACCTTCGGACCCACTGGAATTGTGATACAGTGAACATTAAGTTACATAATCTGTCTGTAAACAGTTGTTGGAAAAATGACTTGTGTCATGCACAAACTAGATGTTCTAACCGACTTGTCAAAACTATAGTTTGTTCACAAGAAATTTGTGGATTGGTTGAACAATGTATTTTAATGACTCCAACCGAAATGTGTGTAAACTTCCGACTTCAACTGTGTTTTTTCAGCAATAGGTTCTGATCAATGGTATCAAAAGGTGCACTAAAATCTAACATAACGGCTCCAAAATTGTATTATTATCAGTTTCTTGCCGAGCATGTTGAGTGCCCTTCCCCATAAGCGTGCTGAAAGTCTGCTTTGTATCTGGTCAAACACCATTTTCTCCAAAATAAAACAGGCTGATTAGTCGGTTATTTGAGCCAGTAAAGGGTATTTACTATTCTTGGCTAGCGGAAAGACTTTTGCTTCCCTCCAGGCATGAGGGCTCACACTATCTAGTAGGCTTCGATTGAAGATATGGCAAATAGGAGTGGCAATATCGTCCGCTATTATTCTCAGTAATTTTCCATCCAATTTGTCAGACCCCAGTGGCTTGCCATTGTTGATAGACAACAATAATTTTTTCACCTCTTCCACATTTCGTAATTGTATTTCATAATTGAATCAGTTATACTTGGATGTGTAGTGGCAGTGTTTGTTGCTGGCATGTCATGCCTAAGTTTACTAATCTTGCCAATGAAAAAAATCATTAAAGTAATTGACGATATCAGTGGGTTTTATGATGAATGAGCCATCTAATTCAATGAATGATGGAGCTGAGTTTGCCTTTTTCTCTAAATGTAATTCAAGGTGCTCCAAAGCTTTTTACTGTCATTCTTTATATGATTTATCTTTGCTTCATAGTATATGTTCTTATTTTTTTATTCAGTTTAGTCACATGATTTCTGAATTTTCAGTACGTTTGCCAATCCGCTATGAGGCCAGACTTATTTGTCATTTATTTTTCCTCATCCCTCTCAACCATACATTTTTTTCAATTCCTCATCAAACCACCGTTTTTACAGTTATTTTCTTAATGGGTGCATGATTATTAGTTACTGGCAGACGATTCAGACTCGAGTCACAAATATGATGACTTGCAACTCGACTTTGACTTTAACATCAATGACTCGTGACTTGAATTGGACTTGAGCCTTTTGACTCGACCTGACTTGATTCCCTCCCGAAGCCCAAATATTAAAAATGATGCTGTTAAAAAAAGTGTGCAGCGCATCAACTCTTCATTTAACGGATTACAGTTTGAATCAGACAGCAGACAATCAAATTGTGCCAGCTGAGAAAAAGTTGTGCCTGGCAGTGCAGAGGAACGTTGGCGGGTGAATTCAGATGGAGCCCTTGGAAAGATGATACCCAAAATGTGTATTTTCGGATATGAAGATGACGCTGTATCAACAAAAACGGATTGTAACAAAAATTTTACCAAAACAAGTTGTGTTAGTAAATCAGTTTTAATCCCAAAACAGCCCATGCCCTCCACTGATTGTTTATAAATTCAGTTGTTTTGGGGGGGGGGGGGGGTTCCAGCTCCGGAGAGGTGTGGTCTATCAGTCAGGTTTAGGATGCACCCTGAAACTATACTGTAATTACAGTAATGACAAATGTGCTCAGTGATGATAACCCTGGGGTGCAGTACCACCGTGGAAAGGATTAGGCAGCAGTGTGAGTTAAAGACAGGAGTGACAGAGCTGGTTAGTCAGGAACATGACGTGGGAGCCAGTCCACTAACAGCTTGTTAGCACACAGCAGAGGATGAGCATGATGGACAGAGACAGGATCTCAGTGCCAAGAGACCTTTTTCATCCCTGTTAATTGGGCCAGAAAGTCATACAGCCTGAATAATCTTAGTGACATGACATGTCCTCCCGAGGAGCACATAGCCTTCACACACAAAGACACCCTCACCGTGCTGGGACACTTACGCACATAAACTATGTAAACACACGGTGCAGATACAGCTAAACCAGCGTATTCTACCGGGGGTCCTCGGACCCCTAGCTCTGCAAGAGGTCCACGAATATATATATACATACTTACATATATTTATATATACTTACATATATTTATATATATATAAGTATGTGGGCACCCCTTCAAATTAGTGGATTCGGCTAATTCAGCCACAACCGTTGCCAGTGGCGGAACTAGAGTTTTCTACATGGGGTGACCGGGGGGTGGCCCAGGCTACTTCAGGGGGTCCGAGCATGACAGAAAACATGTGTGTCACGCTAACCTGGTATCTAAGGAGCATGAATGAATCCTATGATTGCTGATTAGAGGTAGAAGTGATAATTCACTGAACCCGGAGTTCTTCAATGTGGCAGATAGTGTGGTCCAAAAGGGTTACTTCACTAGAATTCTTTAACATACTATGAATAGTCAGTGTCTCTACCTCGGAACTGCAGCTCAATTTCTTTCTCTCTCTCTCTCTCACACACACACACAGTACTGTACTCACATACTGGAGACACTTGGGTCACTCTGTTGTCATGAATATATAATCTGGGTCTGTAAGTGTTGAACATCCAAAATATTTTCAGAAAATAAAGCTCAAGCACCAAGGAGATAAGAGCATTTGTGTGTTACATAAATTGCATAGTTTTATTTACATTTGACATGGTATTTGGCATACCAGGTATCAATCAGAAATGGACTTTAAAAATCATTTTGATGCCCATCAATATTACAAACTTACAGTATCATATTTATGCTCATGTATTATGTTAACTAATAGGAAAGAAAAGTTTAGGAATTGGCCTAATAAAGACCAAATTAAATCTGTGTGACATGGTACCCTTTGAATTTGTCGTTTTAAAATGTCAGTGTACTAGTTAGTACACAGTGCAGGTTTTAATCATGACCAGAGGGACCACCTAAGTGCCAAATTATCCTAGGTAGATTTAAAACAGCAATAGTCTGCGGTTCTGTTGAAAACTGGCAAAATGTTTCACAACCTCATCCATGTTGAGGGAGCGAGCCCTCCTTGACTCAACACTGAGAATTCCGAGGTGACTTAACCTGTCATCAACCATTGTTGTCCTAAGGGTTTTAATCGGTTGTAAAGCTGAGAAGCTTCTCTCGCAAGAAGCACTGCTGACTGGTGTAACAACAGAAATCTTCTAAAGTCGAAATAGTGCCACCCCGGACACCCCTCTGGCTCCTCCACTGCCTGTTGCTGACAGGCATATAAAATCAAGCACACAGCCATGCGATCTCTATAGACAAACATTGGCAGTAGAATGGCCTTACTGAAGAGCGCAGTGATTTTCAACGTTGCACCGTCATAGGGCACTACCTTACCAACAAGTCAGTTCGTCAAATTTCTGCCCTACTAGAGCTGCCACGGTCACTGTAAGTGCTGTTATTGTGAGGTGGAAAACTCTACGAGCAACAACGGCTCAGCCGTGAAGTGGTAGGCCACACAAGTTCACAGTGAAGTGGTAGGCCACACAAGTTCACAGTGAAGGGGTAGGCCTCACAAGTTCACAGTGAAGTGGTAGGCCACACAAGTTCACAGTGAAGTGGTAGGCCACACAAGTTCACAGTGAAGTGGTAGGCCACACAAGTTCACAGTGAAGTGGTAGGCCACACAAGTTCACAGTGAAGTGGTAGGCCACACAAGTTCACAGAAAGGGAGCGCAGAGGGCTGAAGTGCGTATCACGTAAAAATCGTCTGTCCTCGGTTGCAACACTCACTACCGAGTTCCAAACTGCCTCTGGAAGCAACGTCAGCACAATAACTGTTCGTCGGGAGCTTCATAAAATGGGTTTCCATGGCCAAGCAGCCGCACACAAACCTAAGATCGCGCAATTTCAAACATTGGCTGGAGTGATGTAAAGCTCGCCGCCATTGGACTCTGGAGCAGTGGAAATGCGTTTACTGAAGTGATAAACCATGCTTCACCATCTGGCCGTCTGACGGACTAATCTAGGTTTGGCGGATGCCAGGAGAACGCTACCTGCCCAAATGCATTGTGCCAACTGTAAAGTTTGGGGAAGGAGGAATAATGGTCTGTGGCTTTTTTTCATGGTTCAGGCTAGGCCCCTTAGTTCCAGTGAACGTTTGCTGCTCTTAGCGAACATGTGCTTTGAGTTACCTTTCTATCTAATAGGCTAGGTTAGAGTTTATACTTCCTCTTCCAATTATAATGTGGGGAGCTAAACATATTGAAAAACTATTGAAATCTATTCATTTTAAAAGATTGATTACTTCTCCTTGCCATTATCATTCATCTGATGATGAGAAAAGAAGTGATGGTGCTTCTGTGATGATGGTGTCTCTGGGTCGCAGGTTTGCCCAGTATGTCCCTTTGCAAGAAAAGGTTGAAGACACTTGAACTAAACAAGCACATACAGTATGTACATTCTGGACACTGTGGTAAACTGTGGGGTGTTGGTTTGAGCGTACTAAGATGGACTCAGAAAACATGACTTTACTATGCAACAAAAATAAACAACAAAATAACTTAGGGTTGGCTCGGTCCTTCTTCTCCTATTCGGCTCCGTGCCTCCGGGGATGTGTTCCCCTCTGTAGGCTCACTCCTTGCCTCTCTCTTTGTCCTCTTCATGGTGTGCCACAGTGCTCCATTTAAGTGACCTGCACATTCAGTTGGCACTCTCCACTAATTACCTATACTTGGGGCCATCAGTGTCGGGGTGCCCAGCCCATGTACTCCTAGCAGAGGGAGCCAACGTTGCGCCACGTACCTCCCCTCTATCACCAACTCCTGGGGTAGACCTCCCGGGATACCACACACCTCCCCCTTAGCCCTGACTGGGAGGAGGGTGTGCTCAGGCTTAGGTTTGCATTATTCATGGGGAGGGCATCCACATTGCCATGCTGGACCCCCGACCTGTGGATGACAGAGAAAGAGAATCGCTGTAATGACAAGAACCAGCAGGTGACGTGGCCATTCGTGTCCTTACCTCCTGCCATCCACTCGAGGGGGGCATTGTCAGTGATCAGAGTGAACTTCCTACCGAGGAGGTAATACTTGAGGGTGTCCAGCACCCATCCTCTCCCTCATCTCCTCCACCTGTTCCACCACTCTGTGAAAGGGGGTGGGTTGGTCCTCCCAGACCTCCGAGGCAAGGTCCAGCAGTCCGTGTGGTTGACGGCCATACAGGAGCTCAAAGGGGGAGAACCCAGTGGACGCTTGGTGTTTCTTGCCTTACCGAGAACATCAGGTGTGGCAGTAGCTGGTCCCAGCTCCTCCCGTCTCTCTAATTGACTTTCATCAGCATCTGCTTTAGGGTCTTACTGAAACATTTGACTATCCCGTCCATTTTTGGATGGTACCCACTGGTCCTCACCTGTTTGATTTGTAAAAGATTGCAGACATCTTTCATTACACAAGACATTAATGTGGTGCCCTGGTCCATCAGGATTTCCCGTGAAATACCCACCCGGCTGAATAAATGGAAGACGACCTGTGCGATACCTTTCGCTTCCGCCGTGCGTACGGGGATCGCCTCCGGATACCGGGTGGCGTAATCCACGATTACCTGGATGTATTGGTGTCCCCTTGCCATCTTCACCAACAGACCCACCAGGTCCATCGCCACCCGCTCAAACGGCACCTTTAACCTCTCTGAACCACCCATACCGGATCTGGGATAATTGTCATCAGCAACGCTGAATAGCATAGCGCCACAGTCAAATAATATTACTAGAAAATATTCATATTCATGAAATCACAAGTGCAATATTGCGAAACACAGTTTCGCCTTTTATTAATCCACCTGTCATCTCAGATTTTGAAATGATGCTTTACAGCGAAAGCAATACAAGCGTTTGTGTAAGTTTATCGATAGCATAACAAAACATTATGTACACTTAGCATCAGGTAACTTGGTCACGAAAATCAGAAAAGCAATCAAATTAATCGTTTACCTTTGATGATCTTCGGATGTTTTCACTCACGAGACTCCCAGTTAGACAACAAATGTTCCTTTTGTTCCATAAAGATATTTTTTATATCTAAATACCTCCGTTAGTTTGGTGAGTTATGCCCAGGGATCCTCCGGAAAGAGCGGTCATGACAACGCAGACAAAAATTCCAAATTATATCCATAATTTCCACAGAAATATGTCAGACGTTTTTTATAATCAATCTTCAGGGTGTTTTTCAAATATCTGTTTGATAATATATCAACCGGGACAGTTGGCTTTTCACTAGGACCGGGAGTAACAATGGCCGCCTTTCTCTTTTGCGCACAATTCACTCTGAGGGCCCCCACCTATCCACTTACGCAATGTGGTTGTTCACGCTCATTCTTCAAAATAAAAGCCTGAAACTATGTCTGAAGACTGTTAACACCTTAAGGAAGCAATAGGAAAAGGAATCTGGTTGATATCCCTTTAAATTGAGCAATGGGAGGCTATGGAACATGGAGTTTTCAAAATAGAAGCTATTTTTATACTTATAGTTATACTCACAGACAATATTTTGACAGTTTTGGAAACTTTAGAGTGTTTTCTATCCTAATCTGTCAATTATATGCATATTCTAGCATCTGGTCCTGAGAAATAGGCCGTTTACTTTGGGAACGTTATTTTTCCAAACATAAAAATAGTGCCCCCTAGCTTCAAGAGGCAAGGGAACCAAAGGGTTTCTATACTGTGCCCTTAGAGCTTTAAACTGGCACTCCGGGCAGGTATGGCAGTAGTCCTCCACGGTGCGCATGACTCCGGGCCAGAGAAACCAATTCCCAACTGGTTTTCTGTATCCCCGGGTGTGCCCCGAGCAGGTGTGTGTGGGCGATCACCAACCCCCAGGGTAGACCTCCCAGGATACCCCAACACAAACACACTTTCACATACATAAACTCGCACACATTGGCATACACAGTTCAAAGACATGTCTATTTTAACTCTGGATGTCAAACGATTTTAAAAAATTAACTAGATAACATGAAGGATTTCCAAATTTGCTCAAAGTAAACTTGTGATTTTTCATTTACTAAAAATAACGAGAATTTTGAAGTCTTGATTTTGGCTAATGAAACAGTTAGCAAAATTAGATAACTAAAGAAAGCATCATTTCTAAACTAAACCGGCTCCGATGCTCGTCGGATGTGGCAGGGCTTGCAAACTATTACAGACTACAAACGGAAGGACAGCCAGGAGCTACCCAATGACCCAAACATTCCAGACGAGCTAAATTACTTCTATGCTCGCTTCGAGGCAACACTGAAACATGCATGAGAGCACCAGACCTTTAAACAGGTCAACATTCGCAGGGCCAGACAGATTACCAGGATGTGTACTTCTACGCTGCTGCTACTCTCTGTTAATAATCTATGCATAGTCACTTTAACTCTACCTACGTGTACATATTACCTCAATTACCTTGACTAACCGGTGCCCCTGCACATTGACTCTGTACGGTACCCCCTGAATATAGCCTCTACATTGACTCTGTACGGTACCCCCTGAATATAGCCTCTACATTGACTCTGTACGGTACCCCCTGAATATAGCCTCTACATTGACTCTGTACGGTACCCCCTGAATATAGCCTCCACATTGACTCTGTACCGGTACCCCCTGAATATAGCCTCTACATTGACTCTGTACGGTACCCCCTGAATATAGCCTCTACATTGACTCTGTACGGTACCCCCTGAATATAGCCTCCACATTGACTCTGTACCGGTACCCCCTGAATATAGCCTCTACATTGACTCTGTACGGTACCCCCTGAATATAGCCTCTACATTGACTCTGTACGGTACCCCCTGAATATAGCCTCTACATTGACTCTGTACGGTACCCCCTGAATATAGCCTCCACATTGACTCTGTACCGGTACCCCCTGAATATAGCCTCCACATTGACTCTGTACCGTACCCCCTGAATATAGCCTCCACATTGACTCTGTACCGGTACCCCCTGATATAGCCTCCACATTGACTCTGTACCGGTACCCCCTGTATATAGCCTCCACATTGACTCTGTACCGGTACCCCCTGTATATAGCCTCCACATTGACTCTGTACCGTACCCCTGTATATAGCCTCCACATTGACTCTGTACCGTACCCCCTGTATATAGCCTCCACATTGACTCTGTACCGGTACCCCCTGTATATAGCCTCCACATTGACTCTGTACCAGTACCCCCTGTATATAGCCTCCACATTGACTCTGTACCGGTACCCCCTGTATATAGCCTCCACATTGACTCTGTACCGTACCCCTGTATATAGCCTCCACATTGACTCTGTACCGGTACCCCCTGATATAGCCTCCACATTGACTCTGTACCGGTACCCCTGTATATAGCCTCCACATTGACTCTGTACCGGTACCCCTGTATATAGCCTCCACATTGACTCTGTACCGGTACCCCTGTATATAGCCTCCACATTGACTCTGTACCGGTACCCCCTGTATATAGCCTCCACATTGACTCTGTACCGTACCCCTGTATATAGCCTCTACATTGACTCTGTACCGTACCCCTGTATATAGCCTCTACATTGACTCTGTACCGGTACCCCCTGTATATAGCCTCTCCACATTGACTCTGTACCGGTACCCCCTGTATATAGCCTCCACATTGACTCTGTACCGGTACCCCCTGTATATAGCCTCCACATTGACTCTGTACCGGTACCCCCTGTATATAGCCTCCACATTGACTCTGTACCGGTACCCCTGTATATAGCCTCCACATTGACTCTGTACCGGTACCCCTGTATATAGCCTCCACATTGACTCTGTACCGTACCCCTGTATATAGCCTCCACATTGACTCTGTACCGTACCCCCTGTATATAGCCTCCACATTGACTCTGTACCGTACCCCTGTATATAGCCTCCACATTGACTCTGTACCGGTACCCCTGTATATAGCCTCCACATTGACTCTGTACCGGTACCCCTGTATATAGCCTCCACATTGACTCTGTACCGGTACCCCCTGTATATAGCCTCCACATTGACTCTGTACCGGTACCCCTGTATATAGCCTCCACATTGACTCTGTACCGGTACCCCCTGTATATAGCCTCCACATTGACTCTGTACCGGTACCCCCTGTATATAGCCTCTACATTGACTCTGTACCGGTACCCCTGTATATAGCCTCCACATTGACTCTGTACCGGTACCCCCTGTATATAGCCTCCACATTGACTCTGTACCGGTACCCCTGTATATAGCCTCTACATTGACTCTGTACCGGTACCCCTGAATATAGCCTCCACATTGACTCTGTACCGTACCCCTGTATATAGCCTCCACATTGACTCTGTACCGGTACCCCCTGAATATAGCCTCCACATTGACTCTGTACCGGTACCCCCTGAATATAGCCTCCACATTGACTCTGTACCGTACCCCCTGTATATAGCCTCTACATTGACTCTGTACGGTACCCCTGAATATAGCCTCTACATTGACTCTGTACCGGTACCCCTGAATATAGCCTCCACATTGACTCTGTACCGGTACCCCCTGAATATAGCCTCTACATTGACTCTGTACCGGTACCCCCTGTATATAGCCTCCACATTGACTCTGTACCGGTACCCCCTGTATATAGCCTCCACATTGACTCTGTACCGGTACCCCCTGAATATAGCCTCTACATTGACTCTGTACGGTACCCCCTGAATATAGCCTCTACATTGACTCTGTACGGTACCCCCTGAATATAGCCTCTACATTGACTCTGTACGGTACCCCCTGAATATAGCCTCTACATTGACTCTGTACCGGTACCCCCTGTATATAGCCTCCACATTGACTCTGTACCGGTACCCCCTGTATATAGCCTCCACATTGACTCTGTACCGGTACCCCCTGTATATAGCCTCCACATTGACTCTGTACCGGTACCCCCTGTATATAGCCTCCACATTGACTCTGTACCGGTACCCCCTGTATATAGCCTCCACATTGACTCTGTACCGGTACCCCCTGTATATAGCCTCCACATTGACTCTGTACCGGTACCCCCTGTATATAGCCTCTACATTGACTCTGTACGGTACCCCCTGAATATAGCCTCTACATTGACTCTGTACGGTACCCCCTGAATATAGCCTCTACATTGACTCTGTACCGGTACCCCCTGTATATAGCCTCCACATTGACTCTGTACCGGTACCCCTGTATATAGCCTCCACATTGACTCTGTACCGGTACCCCCTGTATATAGCCTCCACATTGACTCTGTACCGGTACCCCCTGTATATAGCCTCCACATTGACTCTGTACCGGTACCCCCTGTATATAGCCTCCACATTGACTCTGTACCGGTACCCCCTGAATATAGCCTCCACATTGACTCTGTACGGTACCCCCTGTATATAGCCTCCACATTGACTCTGTACCGGTACCCCCTGTATATAGCCTCCACATTGACTCTGTACCGGTACCCCCTGTATATAGCCTCCACATTGACTCTGTACCGGTACCCCCTGTATATAGCCTCCACATTGACTCTGTACCGGTACCCCCTGTATATAGCCTCCACATTGACTCTGTACCGGTACCCCCTGTATATAGCCTCCACATTGACTCTGTACCGGTACCCCCTGTATATAGCCTCTACATTGACTCTGTACGGTACCCCCTGTATATTGCCCCGCTATTGTTATTTTACTGCTGCTGTTGAATTATTTGTTCATTTAATTCTCAATTTTTTTCATATCTATTTTGTACTTAACACTTTTTTTCTTAACTTCTTAACTTCTTAAAGCATTGTTGGTTAAGGGCTTGTAAGTAAGCATTTCACTGTACGGCCTACACCTGTTGTGTTCGGCGCATATGACAAATTAAAATGGATTTGATTTGAATATGTACGCATGTGAATTAGATAGTTCTGTATTTCATTTCCAATAAATATGCAAACATTTTTTTTTTTAACACGGGTATTGTGCGTGAGAAAACAAATAATAATGCATTTTGAATTCAGGTTGTAAAACAACAAAAATGTGGAATTAGTCAAGGGTTATGAATACTTTCTGAAGGCACTGTACCAACCATTAGTCTGTGTGATAAATGGGGGCTGAGCTAGAGTGTTTTTTGTGAGACAAGGACGGATCCCGAAGGGTCCCAGGGCCGGGTCTTCTCTCAAACATGTCTGTAGAGTCCGAATCTGTTTTCCTTCATAACGCTGACAAGCCAGACATCAGAAGTTAAACTCAGCAAAAAAAGAAACGTCCTCTCACTGTCAAACACGTTTATTTTCAGCAAACTTAACATGTAAATATCTGTATGTACATAACAAGATGCAACATCTGAGACATAAACTGAACAAGTTCCACAGACATGTGACTAACAGAAATTGAATAATGTGTCCCCGAACAAAAGGGGGGGTCAAAATCGAAAGTCACAGTCAGTATCTGGTGTGGCCACCAGCTACATTAGGTACTGCAGTGCATCTCCTCCTCATGGACTGCACCAGATTTGCCCATTCTTGCTGTGAGATGTTACCCCACTCTTCCACCAAGGCACCTGCAAGTTCCCTGACATTTCTGGGGGGGAATAGCCCTAGCCCTCACCCTCCGATCCAACAGGTCCCAGATGAGCTCAATGAGATTGAGATCCGAGCTCTTTGCTGGCCATGGCAGAACACTGATATTTCAATCTTGCCGGAAATCTCGAGCAGAATGGCTGGTGGCATTGTCATGCTGGAGGGTCATGTTAGGATGAGCCTGCAGGAAGGGTACCACATGAGGGAGGGGGATGTCTTCCCTGTAACGCACAGCATTGAGATTGCCTGCAATGACAACGAGATCAGTCCGCTGATGCTGTGACACACCGCCCCAGACCATGACCGAACCTCCACCTCCAAATCGATCCCGCTCCAGAGTACAGGCATTGGTGAACACTCATTCCTTTGAAGATTAACGAGAATCCGACCATCACCCCCGGCGAGACAAAAATGCGACTCGTTAGTGAAGAGCACTTTTTGCCAGTCCTGTCTGGTCCAGCCACGGTGGGCTTGTGCCCATAGGCGATGTTCTTGCCGGTGATGTCTGGTGAGGACCTGCTTTACAACAGGCCTACAAGCCCTCAGTCCAGCCTCTCTCAGCCTACTGCGGACAGTCTGAGCAATGATGGAGCGATTGTGCTTTCCAGGTGTAACTCGGGCTGTTTTTGTTTCCATCCTGACCTGTCCCGCAGGTGTGATATTCGGATGTACCGATCCTGTGCAGGTGTTGTTACACAGTGGTCTGCGACTCTGAGGACGATCAGCTGTCAGTCCTGTAGCTCTGTCTTAGGCGTCTCACAGTATAGACATTGCAATTTGTTGCCCTGGCCACATCTGCAGTCCTCATGCCTCCTTGCAGCATGCCTAAGGCACGTTCGTGCAGATGAGCAGGGACCCTGGGTATCTTTCTTTTGGTGTTTTTCAGAGTCAGTAGAAAGGCCTCTTAAGTGTCCTAAGTTTTCATAACTGTGACCTTAATTACCTACCATCTGTAAGCTGTTAGTGTCTTAACGATCGTTCCACAGGTGCATGTTTATTAATTGTTCATGGTTCATTGAACAAGCATAGGAAACAGTGTTTAAACACTTTACAATGAATATCTGTGAAGTTCTTTGGATTTTTACTAATTATCTTTGAAAGACAGGCGACCTTCTGAAAAAGGAACCTTTCTTTTGCAGAGTTTACATAGAAGACAATAGGATATTTTTTTATTTAACAATGCAAGTCAGTTAATAACAAATTCTTATTTTTAATGATGGCCTAGGAAGAGTGGGTTAACTGCCTTGTTCAGGGGCAGAATGACAGATTTTTACCTCGTCACCTCGGGATTCAATCTTGCAAAATTCCAGTTACTAGTCCAACGCTCTAGCCACTTGGCTACCTGCCACACCATCCCATGACCTAGTGTCTATAATACTGTTTTCAGCTCACATAGGGTAGTGGCTGTCACAAACTACAAACTCCACACAGTTGTCTCTGACTAGTTGGATATTCATTTCCCACTGAGCAAATTGCTGTACTTCTGCATTCTTTTAAAGTAATTTTTATCAGGTGTTTGCATGGCGGACCTTTGTTTTAAATTGACATTTGTCAATAAAACTCATGTTTATGTGAAATTGTTTTGTGTTCTACTTGTAGCCCTGGCTGTCCTGAAAAGAAATTAGTAAAACACTTTATTGTGATGCTAAATATAAGGGACATGAAGATTTTTCTGTTGATAATGTGCGCCGTCTATAAATATCCCCCCCCCCCCCTCCCCCTACATTAGAGTCCAGATGACAGAAGACTTCACAGCTGAGCACAACACATCATGTCACATTAGCATAGAGAGTGTGTGTGTGTGTGTGTGTGTGTGTGTGTGTGTGTGTGTGTGTGTGTGTGTGTGTGTGTGTGTGTGTGTGTGTGTGTGTGTGTGTGTGTGTGTGTGTGTGTGTGTGTGTGTGTGTGTGTGTGTATGTCCTTGTGTATAAATGTGTATGTCACTGCATGAATGTACACCAGAATCTACAAAATTAGAACAGCTGTGGTTTTCATTGTGTCAAAACACGGTCAAAAAGATGACTTCAGTACTACCAAAGGCCACCAGAGATCAGCAGAGAGTAATACTGCGCTCCATTTGAATCTTTCTCTTTCCGTTGCTTTGTTTAATCACACACACAGGCACAAGCATACACACACTGAAAGCACACACACACACACACACACAGGCACAAGCATACACACATACTGCAAACACACACACACACAGGCACAAGCATACACACACACTGAAAACACACACACAGGCACAAGCATACACACATTGTAAGGCACATGTTTGTTATGTGATAAGGGTTCAGCAAGTGTATGGTTTAATAACACAGGGAGAGCCCCTCTACTGTATTATGTTTACCCTTGAGTCAGTCAGTAATGTCGTTTGACGCACTACCATGATACTGGCAGTGCATTGATCGGTCCCCAGTTATCAGCAACATTATCATTGATTTGTGTTAGGTCTGTTTGCAGAGTGGACGCCTCACCTCTGGACAACTCCCGCATGTACGCAGCAGACAATGAAGCTCATGTGTACTTTAACTCATAATCAGCCACAACAATGTATTTGTCAATAAGAGGGTGATAAAACCAAGAAACACAGAAGCAATCCACTTTCAAAAACGTTATTTTGGATCACGTCACTGTTCCGTGTAAAATGAATAAGAATTGCAACATTTACCTGGAGCTAACTCTGCAAATAGTGCTGCTCGGTGATTAAAAAAAGTTGGTCAATCGATTTTTAATATGATAATACTTTTAGCAAAAAGTTGAAACCATAACAATAGAAAGGTTCAAAACTTTAGTGAATCATCACATTTGAAACATGTGGAAAATAGAAATCAAAACGGGATGGTCTTCAGAGATAGAGGTCAGAGGTTAAGGATAGCTGAAGGATGGGACTAAAAACAAACAAAGAGAACTATTGTAAAATATACTGTGTCTGTAAAATGTATATAACATTTATACTCTGGAAGAAGTCCATTAGTTTACTCCAATTAGGTGGTAGGGTTAAGGGAAATAACAAAGGAGAATATATTTTAAATATAAACATATTTTATATATATATTTACAACAACAAAAAAAGATATAGGAAATGGCAAATGAGGCAGACAATTCCATTGATGGAAGCCACAATCTGTCTGCACTATTAAAGCTGATTTTATTTTTTAAATGAAGGAACTAATCAGCCTCAGTGGACTGGAACATAAATGATGCTACTGTTCACCGAGGGCTTGGTATTTCCTCAGTTGGTCAATTGTTAGAAATGTCTATTTTTGTCATGGGAAATACAAGACAATGTGGAATATCTACTATAAGTCTGTGAGATGGATACTTCAGATGTTTCATTGTCCACTGTTTATATACTTGGGATTAACTGTTCTCCCATGGTGATATTTCAATAACAATGCTTTTCAGGGATAAAAATATATGTTATGTTTTATTTCTATGAGGTTAGAAGAGCAGTGACACAGAAAGCTTTTTACTGTTCAGATCAATAAAACTGTATTGTAGACAGCTTGTCCACATCACACTACATTCTCATCATGTCCTGAAGGATTTTCTCTAACCCAGTCAGCCTTTTTAGTTACATTCAACTTACCTATGCCTCTGATGGTTCAGAACAGTTCTCTGCCAGCACCATTCGTCTCTGTCCTCCCCTTGACTAGGTCGGGTTTTATGGAGCCTATCACACCACTATTTCTGGTTAAACATACAGACCTTTCTGATTCTCATGCGTCCTCATCAGGGTTGGGGTCAATTCTAAATTCATTTCAAATGAATGAAGTGGTGAAAAAACGTTGAATTCTATTCAAATGTAAATAATGTTTGAGTTATGGAATTGAAATTAAATTGTAATTAGACTGGACTGTTTGAATTGGGATTGAATTGGAATTGTAAAAAAACTCAAACAAATGTACATTTCCCAGATAATTGAATGAATGAGCTTAGTATCGAAAATGGACTGCAGGATTTATTTTCAATAATTTAAACTTGTATTTCTATATTTCCAGTATAGCTAGGCTATCTGTACAGTGACATGATCAGACTGAAAGCCTGAGCGAATTGAGTTCTAATTGGAATTTGTGGAATTGTTGGGGATAACATTGAATTGGAAATTGAATTATTGGAATTTACATAACATTGGAATTGAGAGGAATGTGTTATCTCTCAATTCAAAGACTGACCTGGAATTTGAATTCAATTTAATTTAAAGGGAGAGGGAGGGAGGGAGTTTAATTAGATTGAATTTGTGGAATTAACTTGTAAACTATTTAGTGCAAAAAGGGTCAATGCAGATAGTCCGAGTAGCTATTTGTAAACTGTTTAACTATTTAGTCTTATGGCTTTGGGGTAGACGCTATTCAGGGTCCTGTTGGTTCCAGGCATGGTGCACCTGTACCACTTGCCATGCGGTAGCAGAGAGAACAGTCTATTTAGGGCCTTCCTCTGACACCGCCTGATTTAGAGGTCCTGGATGGCAGGGAGATAGGCTTCAGAGATGTGCCACGCTGTACGCATTACCCTTTGTAGCATCTTGCGGTCAAATGCCAAGCAGTTACCATACCAAGCGGTGAAGCAGCCAGTCAAGATATTCTCAATAGTGCAGCTGTAGAACTTTTTAAGAATCTGAGGGCCCATACCAAATCTTTTCAGCCTCCTGAGGGGGAAGATGTGTTGTCGTAACCTCTTCATGACTGTGCTGGTGTGTGTGGACCATGATAAATCGTTAGTGATGTGGACACCAAGAAACTTGAAGATGTCAACTCGCTCCACTATATTACACTTCCTGTAGTTTTCTGTAGTCCACAATCAGCTTTTTTGTCTTGCTGATGTTGAGGGAGAGGTTGCTAATCTGTCACCACACTGCCAGCTCTCCGACCTCCTCCCTATAGGATGTCTCATCGTCGTCAGTGATCAGGCCTAGCACCGTTGTGTCGTCTGCAAACTTAATGATGGTATTGCAGTCGTGGGTGAACAGGGAGTACAGGAGGGAACTAAGCACGCACCTCTGAGGGGCCCTCGTGTTGAAGGTCAGCGTGGTAGATGTGTTGTTGCCTACCCTCACCACCTGTGGGCGGCCTGTGGGAGGGAGGTGTTTAGTCCCAGGGTCTTTAGCTTAGTGATGCGTTGGAGGACACTATGGTGTTGAACACTGAGCTGTGGTCAATAACCAGCATTCTCACATAGGTGTTCCTCTTGTCGAGGTGGGAAAGGGCATTGTTGAGCGCAATAGAGATTGCGTCATCTGTGGATCTGTTGGGGCGGTATGCGAATTGGAGTGGGTTCAGGGTGTCTGGGGTGAAGGTGTTGATGTGAGTCATGACCAGCCTTTCAAAGTATTTCATGGCTACAGATATGAGTGCTACTGGGCGATAGTCATTTAGACAGGTTACCTTGGAGGTCTTGGGCAAAGGGACTATGGTGGTCTGCTTGAAACATGTAGGTATTACAGTCTGGTTCAGGGAGAGTTTAACATTTCCATGAAGACACTTGCCAGCTGGTCAGTGCATGCTCTGCGTACGCATCCTGATAATGTTAACCTGTGTAAAGTTCTTACTCATATCAGCTACATAGAGCATGATCACACAGTCGTCAAGAACAACTGGTGCTCTCATCTCATGTATGGTTCAGTGTTGCTTGCCTCAAAGCAAGCATAGCAGGAATTTAGCTTGTCTGGTAGGTTTCTCTTCGTAATCCGTAATAGTTTGCAAGCCCTGCCACATCCGATGAGAATCAGAGCCTGTGTAGCAGGATTCAATCATAGTCCTGTAATGATGCTTCGCCTGTTTGATGGCTCATTGAGGGCGTAGAGGGATTTCATATAAGCGTCCGGAATTAGTGTCCAGCTTCTTCTAAGTGGCAGCTCTAGCCTTTAGCTCAGTGCGGATGTTGTCTGTAATAGATGGCTTCTGGTTGGGATATGTGGGGATGAAGTCTTCGATGCACTTATTCATTAATGAAGCCAGTGACTGATGTGGGAAACTCCTGGGACATATTCCAGTCTGCGCTAGCGAAACAATCCTGTAGCTTAGCATCTGCTTCATTGGACCACATCTGTATTGAGCGGTTCTGGTTCTTCTTGTTTGAGTTTCTGCTTGTATGCAGGAATCAGGAGGATAGAGTTATGGCCACATTAGCCAAAAGTATGCTTTTCTGTGTTTGGAGTAAAGGTGATCTAGCGTTTTTCTGTCTGTAGTTGCCAGAGGTGTGGACTCGAGTCACATGACTTGGACTCGAATCACAAATATGATGACTTGCAACTCAACTTTGACTTTAACACCAATGACTTGTGACTTGGACTTGAGCCTTATGACTTTGCCTGACTTGATACCCTCCCCAAGCCCAAATATTCAAAATTATGCTATTAAAAAAAGTGTGCAGAGTATCAACTCTTCTTTTCACGGATTACAGTTTAAATCAGACAGCAGCCAATCAAATTGTGCCAGCTGAGAGAAAGTTGTGCCTGGCAGTGCAGAGGAACGTTGGCAGGTGAATTCAGTCTATGCGGGAACGTGAATATTGCACCCAAGATTGAGCTAGAACTGGCTAGGCAGTTGGTAGCCTAAATCCTGCCTGATGTTACTGCTGTTCCTAAAACCATTGACATATGTTAGCCTACTGTAACCACACAGAGTGAGTGTGTGTTACGGTTGGGCGATTGTGTACAAGCCTACATCACCTGATTGCGCCCCATAGCGATCCTCGATAGTCGATCACTATTGGGGGGGGGTGTCTTTCTCATGGCTACCCATGTATTTCCATGGAAATCTAACGTATATTTGGAAAGTAATAAATATATAGATATCATGATTTGCGTAAATGTAATATACTAACTATTACTCTTGTTAAAAATATGAAATGGTGAAGAGCACATTATGACTTGTTTAGGACTCAATACTCAAAGTTAAAGACTTAAGACTTGACTTGATACTTGCCTGTCTTGACTTTGGGACTTGACTTGGGACTTGAGTGCTAAGACTTGAAACTTACTTGTGACTTGTAAAACAATGACTTGGTCCCACCTCTGGTAGTTGCACACCTGGCATTCTAGTAGAAATGGATTTCAGTTTTCCTGCACTGAAATCACAGGTAACTAGGAGTGTCTTCTCTGGGTGAACATTTCCTTGTCTGTTTATGACCCTACATTGCATTTGGAAAGTATTCAGACCCCTTGACCTTTTCCACATTTTGTTACATTGCAGCCTTATTCTAAAATGTATTAAATAGTTTTTTCCTAATCAATCTACACACAATACCCCATAATATTTGCAAATGAGTTAAAAATTACAAATAAAACATACATTTACATAAGTATTCAGAGCCTTTACTAAGTACTTTGTTGAAGCACCATCGACAGCAATTACAGCCTCAAGTCTTCTTGGGTATGATGCTATAGGCTTGGCACAACTGACATTTTGGGAGATTTCTCCCATTCCTTTATGCAGATCCTCTCAAGCTCTGTCAGGTTGGATGGGGAGCGTCGCTGCACAGCTTTTTTAAGGTCTCTCCAGAGATCGGGTTCAAGTTCGATCGGGTTCAAGTCGGGGCTCTGGCTGGGCATCTCAAGGACATTCAGAGTCCTGAGCTCTCTGGAGCAGGTTCTCATCAAGGATCTCTCTGTACTTTGCTCCATTCATCTTTCCCTCGATTCCTACCAGTCTTCCAGTCCCTGCTGCTGAATACAAGAGAATCTTGTTTCTGAGGCCTTTTGGCAAACTCCAAGCGGGTTCTCATGTGCCTTTTACTGAGGAGTGGCTTCGATCTGGCCACTCTACCATAAAGGCCTGATTGGTGGAGTGTTGCAGAGATGGTTGTCCTTCTGGAAAGTTTTCCGATCTCCACAGAGGAACTCTGGGGCTGTCAGAGTGACCATTGGGTTCTTGGTCACCTCCTTGACCAAGACCCATCTCCTATGATTGCTCTAGAGAGAGTCTTGGTGGTTCCAAACTTCTTCCATTTAAGAATGATGGAGGCCACTGTGGTATTGGGGACCTTCAATGCTGCAGACATGGTTTGGTATCTTTCCACAGATCTGTGCCTCAACACAATCCTGTCTCGGAGCGCTACGGAGAATTCCTTCGACCTCATAGCTTAGTTTTTGCACTGTCAACTGTGGGACCTTATATAGACAGGTGTGTGCCTTCCAAATCATGTTCAATCAATTGAATTTACCACAGGTGGACTCCAATCAAGTTGTAGAAACATCTCAAGAATGATCAATGGAAACAGGATGCACCTGAGCTCAATTCCGAGTCTCAGCAAAGGCTCTGAATACGTATATAAATAAGGTTTTTCTGTTTTTTATAATTAATACATTTGCAAAAATTTCTACAAACCTGTTTTTACTTTGTCATTATGCGGTATTGTGTGTGAATTGATGAGGAACATGCTTTATTTAATCGAGCTTACCCGACGCTGCCCCTCTGTACTGCCGATGCATAGACAAACCAGCTTGATGTACATTATCCATGTCTTTATTCAGCCACAGCTTCCGTGAAACATAGGATATTACAGTTCTTTAGGTCCCGTTGATAGGATAGTTTCGAACGGATCTCGTACAATTTGTTCTCCGGTGATTGTATGTTCAATAATAGAACGGAGGGTAGACAGGGTTTATGTACTCACCTACGTAGTTCCGTCAGGGTGCCGGCTCATCGGCCTCTCTTACCAACGTGTGGGCTCGCTATGGGATATTAAGTTAACAAATAATGATTGACTGCTTCTGGATGTTCAGTTCCCATCAAATATTACCACCAGTAGAGGAGTGTTGATGCACAATAATCACTAATCCCAGTTAGAGTGCTGTGTTTGTACAGTATGAGTATGTGAGTACAGTACATGGGTGCCTGCGTGCGTACGTGTGTGAGTGTGTGTGAGAGACAGAGAAATGACAGGGAATAGAGATAGGGACAGAGAGAGAATAGTTGTCATTTAATTGTTTTATATGAGATTCATTTCTCATCCTATTTATGTAACTTACAATCCAATTGAATGGGAGGATGTAAACAATAAACAAATAAATATGGCAATGACGAACACTAAAAGGAGGAGGAGGGAGTAAGCAAACAAAGGACAGGAAGAGAGAGAGAGCGGGAAAGAGTGATAGGGAGGGAGAGGGAGTAGACACCAGATGGAAACCGAAATTACATTTATAACCTGAGCAGAAGGTTAGGTTTTTGGCGAGAACACTGTCGTCATTCTGACTCCCATCAGCCAGTGTGAGGTGAGCTTCTCATTCTGTAACTCCTTCACAGCTTTTGGCACTTTGGTTGTCTTTAAACTAGTTGTGTTTGCTGTGATTAATGTAAATGTGAATGTGTATTTCTAAGTTTGTGTAGATGTCAGTCTAGGACGTTGTAATAGTTAACCACATTACCGTTGTGTGTGCTTTAAGTGGTTTCCTGGGGGGTCTTAGTCTCTTGCTGTATTCTAACAATCGTAAATAAATAATAGTTTTGAAAACCCGATCCTAGGCAACACTGTGACCAGGGTCCAGTTTCAATGATGGACTATTTTGGCATGGAGGAACTACTGCCTACGTCGTTACCTGCATCATTACTTTATACGCTTGATTAAAATACAAAATAGTAACTAGCAAGATGGAGATCACAGAGGTTCTTTTTAAAGAGTGCTTTTCTCAAGTGGCTAGTTTGCATCAACTCCCTTCACTATAACCACTGCAAAAGTTCTGCAAAACTTTGGTTTTGAATTGTGATGTTCTGGCATGTCTGCTTGGTTATTGGTCGGGAGGGTCCCACCATTTTTTCTCTCTCTTATCGATGTAGGCATGACAGAGTTCCTCTATGCCTATAGTGTCCATAATTGAAACCAGCCCCTTGTCACTGTGTTGCCTAGGGTTGGGTTTTCATGACAACGCAAATACACTGTAACAAAAAATGTGAATGATGCTATGTTTTGAACATACTGTGTATTTGGCTGGTCTTCTGCAGTTCGGAGAAGTCTCAGGCTCACATATGTACTGTTCCTTTGTGCGTTTGTGCGCCTGGGTGTGTGTCCGTCACAGGAGGCTGCTGAGAGGAGGACGGCTCATAATTAGTGTGGTGTAGTGAGTGAATGGTATGGTATGGTATGGAAACCATGTGTTTGATGAGTTCGATGCCATTCCAACTACTCCATTGCAGCCTTTGAGCCCACCCTCCCCAATTAAGGTGCCACCAACCTCCTGTGGTGTATGTGTATGTGCATGTTTGTTTACATGCACACTCTGTAACATATATGGATAGATTGATGTGTTTGCATAGTGATCCATCTGGGTTTTGCCGTCGTTGGTTAGCATGCTAATAGGTGGTTGTAGCTTAGCGGTGCTCTGTTCTGTTCTACTGTTCAATGATTTATCCTGCTGTTGGGATGGGCCCAGACTTCTGACTCTAGGCAGTGACTATAAAAACATACCGGTTTATACCTAACCCTGAGGAGATGTCTTATTTACCCAGCATTGACATGTGGGTATTCAGTGGGCAAGGTAGGCACAGGCTAGCCTACACCAAGCTCTCACCAGCCCAATATGGGCTAGACCAGCATCACCAGCCAAATCCACAGCATCACCAGCCAAACACATCAAGCCAACACCAGCCCAACACGGCCCAGCCTAACCCCGGCCAATACAAGCTAACCCGCACCAATCCCACATCAGCCCAACATGGGCTAGCCATCACTAGCCCAAAACAAGCTGCAGGTTAGTTTGTGTTGGCCTGGTGTAGGCTGGCCCGTGTTGTGCTAGCCCACACCAAGCCCAGCTACTTCATAATGTAGAGGTGGGGCTCATTTGAATATTTGGGGGCATAGTTGTACACACTTGTACGCACTTTTCGTGCAACTGTTTCTTTCATGCTTCTACACCTGCATTGCTTGCTGTTTGGGGTTTTAGGCTGGGTTTCTGTACAGCACTTTGAGATATCAGCTGATGTAAGAAGGGCTATATAAATACATTTGATTTGATTTGATTCTTCCTTTTTTCTTTTTCATTCTGTACTATACCGCACTTTACTGTACTCTATTGTACTGTACTGCATCGAACTACTCCAATGTACTATACTGCACTGTACTCTACTGTGATGTAGTCTGCTGTACTGTACTCTACTGTGTTCCACTTTGCCATACTGCGATGTCTAAAGCTGTGAAACATAGACGTCTATGATTGGTCCAGATTTGGTCCGGTCCAGAACAACCACATTTGTACTTGTTTGAGGGCTGAGCTCATACGAATATGAGCAAGTGTGTAGAATACCAATAATGATGATATTGCATATTGCTGCCTTTGTGTACCTGGTCAGGGTACATCACCATGAAGAGAATGACATTCCTATCCATAATTATGTGTTACTGAGTTGTACAGATCTTGTACCCGTGATGTTATTCCCATTACAGTAATTCTGTCACCTGGTGTAAATCCACTTCACTTACTGTAGTTCAATAACCAAAATAGATGTTTTTAAACTCAAGGTGTCATGTCATCCATTGACAATCCATTGTTTCTGCACAAATGTTTTATGCGACCACATTTTTAGAAAACGTTGGGGTGGCAGGGAGCCTAGTGGTTAGAGTGTTGGGCCAGTGAACCGAAAGGTTACTGGACTGAATCCCTAAGCTGAGGTAAACATTTGTCGATCTGCCCTTGAACAAGTTCCCTGGTAGGTTGTCGTTGTAAATAATAATTTGTTCTTAACTGAATTGCCTAGTTAACTAAAAAAATAGTCAATAAACAACTTCTCTGATAGAAAATGGCTTATGTGGTATTGATATTTTATTTTTATGAAGGTAAGGGTCAAAATGATTGAAATCCCTGTTTTCAATACCTCACCTTGGAAGGATAATGACACTGAGCCTTTTTCTAAAATGTTTATGATACTGGAGAACACATTGGGAGCTATTTTAGACCAAACTGTCATCAAGGCAAAAGGTGGTTAATTTGAAGAATCTCAAATATAAAATATTTTTTAACACTTTTTTGGTTACTACATGATTCCATATGTTATTTCATAGTTCTGATGTCCTCACTATTATTCTAATGTAGAAAATAGTCAAAAATAAAGAAAAACCCTCGAATGAGTAGTTGTGTCCAAACTGTTGACTGGTACTGTATGTGTCCTAGAACACATTTAATTTGTTCTTTAAAAGTTCTCAGAATATTTTCTTAGGTTGTGGGAACAGTCTTGTGAGAACAATGAGTGGACATCACAAAAGATACAAGAATGTTCCCAAAGCACATTTAATCTGTTCGTTAAAGGTTCCCAGAATGTTTCATTGGGTTATGGAACTGTCTGGTGAGAACATTGTGGGGACATCACAAAATATATGTTCCCAAAACACAAAAACTGTCCAGTTGTGCAGATGATCACCTGATGTTACAAGGACATTTTCAGAACACATTTAATCTCTTCTTTAAAGGTTCGCAATATATGTTATTAGGTTGTGGGAACAGTCTGGCGGGAACATTGTGGGGACATCCCGAAAGATATGTTCCCAAAATCGAAAAACTGTCAAGTTGTACAAATTATTCCAATGCTTCTTTTAGGGTACAAAAAACATTCACCTGATGTTGTAAGAACATTCCCGGAATACATGTTCTATGTTCTTTAATAAAACATTTCTTTAGGTTGTGGGAACATTGTGGGGATATGGTTACCTAACTAATCCAACTGGCATTTGAGGGATCTCTTACAGGTATGTTTCAGGGAGAACGGAGTCATTTACTACTTAGGAAGTTCCACAAAGCATCAAGGAAGCTGCAACTCTTTGAAAATTGTTTCAAGAAGATTGTTTCAATCTAGCTGGTTGGATTTGATCAAAATCTTGCTTTAATCTGTAGTCGGACACGGAACCACGAAGGCTAGTTCAAACTTTAGCTCCTTCAGTTTTAGTTTTATGTCCCTACAAAAAAATATCAAAAAAGTTAAAAGATTGAGTGACAGGCACCGTATCAACACAATGGACAAGGTGCTCTGCTGTATGTGTAGACAGGCTGGTCTCATAGACTATACATAAAAAGGTAGAGTGCCTTGCAAAAGTTTTCATTCCCCTTGGCATTTTGTCCTATTTTGTTGCATTACAACCTGTAATTTAAATTGATTTGGACTTGTAATGTAATGGACATACACAAATCAGTCCAAATTGGTGAAGTGAAATGAAAAAGATAACCTGTTTAAAAAAATAAAAAATAATAATAATTGAAAAGTTGTGCGTGCATATGTATTCATCCCCTTCGCTATGAAGCCCCTACATAAGATCTGGTACAACTATCCATAGGACATAGGACAGTATCTGTCCATAGGACCACTTTAAGCCATACACTCCACAGAGCTGGGTTTTACGGAAGAATGGCCAGAAAAAAGTCACTGCTTAAAGAAAAAAATAAGCATCTCTCATCAAGCCGAGAATAGCATCCTCACAGTGAAGCATGGTGGTGGCAGCATCATGCTGTGGGGATGTTTTTCCATCGGCAGCGACTGAGAAACTGGTCAGAATTGAAGGAATGGTGGATGGCGCTAAATACAGGGAAATTCTTTTGGGAAACCTGTTTCAGTCTTCCAGAGATTTAAGACTAGGACGGAGGTTCACCTTCCAGCGGGACAATAACCCTAAACATACTGCTAAAGCAACACTTGAGTGGTTTAAGGGGAAACATTTAAATGTCTTGGAATGGCCTATTCAAAGCCCACATCTCAATCCAATGTAGAACCTGTGGTATGACTTAAAGATTACTATACGTCAGTGGAACCCATCCAACTTGAAGAAGCTGGAGAAGTTTTGCCTTGAATAATGGGCCAAAATCCCAGTGGCTCGATGTGCCAAGCTTATAGAGACATACCCCAAGATACTTACAGCTGTAAAGGTGGCTCTACAAAGTATTGAACAGCTATGCACGCTCAGGTTTTCAGTTGATTTGGATTATTTCTTGTTTGTTTCACAATAAAAAAATATTTTGCATCTTCAAAGTGGTAGGCATGTTGTGTAAATCAAATGATACAAATCCCCCCAAATATTTTTTTAATTCCAGGTTGTAAGGCAACAAATAAGGAAAAATGGGGATAATGGGGAAGATGGGCGACACCTGGAGGGGGGTGGAGACAATCACAAAGACAGGTGAAACAGATCAGGGCGTGACAATTTCAGTTTATGTGACAGAACAAGCAGTCATTGTGTCGATAATCAGTGTACCATCTATATAAGGAACTCAATAAAGTCCACAATAGCCCACAAATACCTGTGATTTTCTGTGTGTAGGAAACTGCCCTGGTAGAGCACAGTGAGATTTTGTGCCATTGATCCTGTCACTTCTTGGTCAAAAGCATTTTTTTTAACTTTTATGTTTGTGGTATAGTGTGATATAAGCAGAATTCAATATAAATCCAATGCAAGAACCCAAATTACACCCCTGGGTGTAGCTACATATGGGTATGTTTCATCACTGAAATTATGATATTATGGTTTTCTTGGTAGCCTATTGGTTTTTGTGGTTGTGAATGGAACTGCACTTAGTAGAAACGTGTTTATGGTAGGCTGTCATTGCTTAATTGATTATGTGGGTGGAATTTGGTTCACAGAAGTGAATTGTGCCATATCACAACGTATTACTGAACTTGTGAGCAAGCAGCATTCATTTCTGTGTTCGAAGCGGACCTGTATAGGCCTATTTATTTGGCAAAACAGCTGTGCATGTCTGCATCTCATTGTAATAAGCTTTAGGCTGTGTTTTGGTTATTTGGATCTCCATTCGACCTTTGTTTATGGCATATATTTACTATTAATGTAACTAACCTAAATATAAATAGTGTCATGCCTTACAGATCTGATATTTTGTCTACTAGGCCTACCACTTGGCACCGCTGTTTTGTTCAAAAGCACTCAGTGATCTCAGAGTCTCTGCATTTGAACTTTATGTTTGTGGTATAGCGTGATTATACACTGAGTGTAGAAAACATTAAGACCACCTTCCTAATATTGAGTTGCACCCACCCTTTTGCCCTCAGAACAGCCTCAATGCATTGGGGCATGGACTCTACAAGGTGTCGAACGGCATTCCCCAGGGATGCTGGACCGTGTTGACTCCAATGCTTCCTACCGTTTTGTCAAGTTGGCCGAAAGTCCATTGGGTGTTGTCCAATCTTTGTAACGATGTGCGCTGAGAGTCGGGAAGCAAGTTCAGGGAGTGAGTGTTTTTAATCAAATAAATGCAACATAATACAAAACAAGAACCTCAAACAACGTGCAGACAGGAAACTGACACAGAAACAATGACGCCTGGGGAAGGAATCAAAGGGAGTGACCTAAATAGGGCAGGTTATCAAGGAGGTGATGGAGACCGGGTGAGTCTGACGACGCGCAGGTGCGCGTAACGATGGTGACAGGTGTGTGCCATAATGAGCAGCCTTGTGACCTAGAGGCCGGAGAGGGAGCACACATGATATTCTTGATACACACTGGAAACTGTTGAGCGTGAAAAACCCAGCAGCGTTGCAGTTCTTCTGGCACCTACTACTATACCCCGTTCAAAGGCACTTAACTCGTGTGTGGTAGTCATGTGTTTGTTATTCACCTAATATAAGCGGGTCTAATGGACCCACAACATTATTGGGTTTTTAAAAAATACAGCCATAATTTATGTAAAAAATACTTAATATTTAATACTTAGATGTTGACTTATATCAATTACAAGAAATATAGACAGCATACATGGTTAATATTTGCCATTTACCTCTGCTAGATCACATTTATCAATAAAATGTTCCTATCAAATCTAGTTGTATTGGTCACATACACATGGTAACAGATGTTATTGTGAGTGTAGCGAAATGCTTGTGCTTCTAGTTCCGATTATAATCAATTATGCTCAAGACTTGGGTGGAGAAAAAATCCTGTTTATCTTGAACAAATATAGAGGTAACAAGGTTTTCATCACTACCGATATGTATTGCTTTGAACAGAACAAATTGGAAGGACATATTTTACTTACAGTATTTAAATGAGCCCCATTGAATACAAAATAAGGCCGGTCTACACCCCACATGAGGGACTGAGTTGTTGGTTCTGTGGGTCGGGGGGATGGGGCACCAGCATCCTCCTCCTGAATCCTCCTCACAGTGGGTGCAAAAGCTGGGGTCCTTGGGATATGTTTCCTCCTCTGGATTTGAGGTCTTACCAATGCCTTGTCCAGCTCCCCGAGAAAGAGCTGTCTCCTCTGTAGCTTACCTCTGTTCCAATCTGGGTTCAACGCTTTCCAGATGACACACACGTTGTACGCCGAGATGTCCAGATGTTGAAGAATATCACATGGCCAGCACAGGGTTCTTCTTTTGCAGCTGTAGCCAGTCACCAACTTGTCTAAATTGTCCACTTCTCCTTGTGTGGCATTGTAATCCATTATGATTTCTGTTGTTTGATGTTCCTGGCCACAGATTCTCCCACCCGTATACAGCGTGCTCATGATTACCACATTTTTGCCTTTCTTTGGAATGCAGGACACTGGGGATGTGTCGGCCACAAACACAAACCTAGAGGAATTGATAGGCCTGTTCCGTGTATTCTGGCTTGTTTTTTCATACTGTTCCTACCATCGTCAGCTTCCTCTTGAGGAGCTCTTGTCCCAGCTTGTGGGAAGTAAAAAAGTGGGAAGTAAAAAAGTTATTGCATGTGGTGTTACGGACACGGAGTCCCTGTGTCACATCCAGGAAAACCCATATCCCTTGGTTCTTGTCAAGGGCTCCTCCACCTGGCTTCCCTGTAAACACTTGCAAGTTCCACTCATATGATGAAGCAGCAACACAGGCAGCCTAGATCTTCCATTTTTTGTGCGTTTAGACGGTATGTACTGCCTGAAGGGGCAGTGGCACATAAATGGCATAAGCTGCTCATCAATAGTAACGTTGGGCCCAGGGTTGTAAAACAGGGGAAGGCGGTCCACCCACTTGTCTCACACTGACCCGAATGCAGCTAGTTGGTCTCTCTGCCGCCGAGCTGGTCTGGTGTCTCCGTTATCGAAGGGGAAGATCCTAGAAATAATGTGGAAGTTTTCAAGAGGCATTGTTGCACAGAAATGTTCTCTACCAGTTTCTGCATCCCACAGGGATTCTGTGGATTCCCCATTGGATCTGAAAACACAAGCAAGGATAAGAACCCCAAAGTATGCATGTAAATTAATTTGGTCCATCTCCTTACATCTCTCTCCAAAAACACACCTTCCCTCCAAATTAGTGCAGTCCAGAATGATTTTCTGAACACTTTATGCAGGACATGAGTAACCGACATCCACGTTGGCCCTGGTTGCATCCCTATCACATTGGCAGCCATGCGGGGTGGCTCATTCCTTGGGCAAGAAGACCATTCAATTTCACCTTTTTTTAAATAATGGCCCATCTGTTCTGTTGTCTATCTACCATTGATCTTGAGTGCTGTAGAGTGGAGTACATGCACTTAGGGTGACCAGACGCCACTCACTCAGCTGACCTTTGCTGATAAACGTACACAGGTGGATTCCCTAAGATCAATTCAATTCTCTTCTCTCAAAACTGAATAATAATTTCATACACCATATTGAGGGATACATCACATCTACTGCCTCAAATTGACTTACCAAGTCATACTAACCAGGTCTGTCAGTAGAAATATTTGACAAAGGGTCCCGCCACATGAGAACCTCAGTAGTCATAATAGTACTTCTGAGCTGGTAAATAGAATAGGACAGTGTCACACGTGATTGTGTCACTGCTGAAATACTGTGACCAAAGTCATTTTCTTGAGCGATCATGACTGCCTAAGAACTGTAGTTCCATGCGTGCAGCGTGGGTGAAATGTAAAGGTAGAGATGACAGCTCATGAGTTGGTTCAACAGTCTAACCAAACCACTTTAGTCAACAACACCCTGTTATCTTTGTCCCCTCCCTGACAGTACCCAGAACCCTGCTCAGGTGGGCATGAAGACAACACTGCCTGTTGAAATCACCAGGGAGAGCACAGACTTGCCACTCATGGCTATTAAAGTCTCCATGGAAACGGACAAGAGTTCACACCACAGAGGAATCTATATTGACTTGGTTTCACTTGGTTGCTCCAAAGGGCAGAACGCAAGTGAGACATTTGTGGTGTTCTTATACAGTGAGGCCATTATGATGATCAATTTCGATACCACTTTTCCACTGTCGTTGTTGTAAATCATTGTCTGTATTGCAGGGGAGAGAGAAGGAAAGGGAGTGGGGGCGAGAGAGAGATGGAAAAGGAGAGGGGCGAGAGAGAAGGAAAGGGAGAGGGGGAGAGAGAAGGAAAGGGAGACGGGGAGAGAGAGAAGGAAAGGGAGAGGGGGAGAGAGAAGGAAAGGGAGAGGGGGACTGAGATCTCTCTCATTCTCTTGGTCTCTCACAAACACTCTCTCCCCTCTCCTTTTCCTTCTCTCAGTCCCCTCTCCCTTTCCTTCTCTCTCCCCCTCTCCCTTTCCTTCTCTCTCTCCCCGTCTCCCTTTCCTTCTCTCTCCCCTCTCCCTTTCCTTCTCTCTCTCCCCTCTCCTTTTCCATCTCTCTCTCGCCCCCACTCCCTTTCCTTCTCTCTCCCCATCTCCATTTCCTTCTCTCACTCCATCTCCCTTTCCTTCTCTCTCTCCCCGTCTCCCTTTCCTGCTCTCTCTCCCTCTCCCTCTCCTTCTCTCTCCTCCTTCTCCTTTTCCTTCTCTCTCTCCCACTCTCCCTTTCCTTCTCTCTCTCCCTCTCCCTCTCCTTCTCTCTCTCCCCGTCTCCCTTTCCTTCTCTCTCTCCCCGTCTCCCTTTCCTTCTCTCTCTCCCTCTCCCTCTCCTTCTCTCTCCCCCCACTCCCTTTCATTCTCTCTCTCCCCTCTCCCTTTCTCTATCTCCCTCTTGTTTTAAGAAGGTCATACAGAGGATAATTTTGCTATTTGATTTAGAATTGTTTAAAACAAATAATTTAATTGATAGACAGATTCACTACATGGAACAACAGATAGTCCCCCCAAAAACAAATCTAAAGGAAGTTTGTTTTGAAGTGTCTATCATATATATTAATCTTGTTAACTGGTCCCGGGGGACCTTCAGACGAGTATTGTGAGTACTGGGGGCATCATAGAGACCAGTCGAAAGATTGGACACGCCTACTCATTCAAGGGTTTTTTCTTGATTTTTACTATTTTCTACATTGTAGATTGTAGATTGCATGAATCAGGCCTTCATGTTTGAATTGCTGCAAAGAAACCACTACTAAAATAAGAAGAGACTTGTTTGGGCCAAGAAACACAAGCAATGGACATTAGACTGGTGGAAATCTGTCCTTTGGCCTGATTAATCCAAATTTGAGATTTTTGGTTCCAACCGCCGTGTCTTTGTGAGACATAGTGTAGGTGAACGGATGATATTCGCATGTGTGGAGGAGGATGTGTGATGGTGTGGGGGTGCTTTGCTGGTGACACTGTCAGTGATTTATTTAAAATTCAAGGCACACTTAACCAGCATGGCTACCACAGCATTCTGTAGCGATACGCCATCCCATCTGGTTTGCGCTTAGTGGGACTATCATTTCTTTTTTGACAAGACAATGACCCAAAAGACACCTGTGTAAGGGCTATTTGACCAAGAAGGATAGTGATGGAGTGCTGCGTCAGATGGCCTGGCCTCCACATTCACCCAACCTCAACCCTATTGAGATGGTTTGGGATGAGTTGGAATGCAGAGTGAAGGAAAAGCAGCCAACATGTGCTCAGCATATGTGGGAACTCCTTCATGACTGTTGGAAAAGCATTCCTCATGAAGCTGGTTGAGAGAATGTCAAGAGTATGCAAAGCTGTCATCAAGGCAAAGGGTGGCTACTTTGAAGAATCTCAAATATAAAATATATTTAGATTTGTTTAACACTCTTTTACTACATGAGTCCATATGTGTTATTTCATAGTTTTGAATGTTTTCACTATTATTCTACAATGTAGAAAATAGTTCAAATAAAGAAAAACCCTTGAATGAGCAGGTGTGTCCAAACTTTTGACTGGTACTGTATGTATTCGTGAGAGTCTCATCTTTCCATAGAGTGGTTTGTAGGCTAAACCGTTCGGACGCTACAGATGATTGTGTGAGAATACTGATTTTTGGATGTCTCATGGTCTGACCGACATTGCTCTAACTCTGTCACCTTTCACTGCAGATGCAGAAGTGTTTCATACAGTCGGCGGAAGGGGTGGATTGAGATCCATCCAATGCAAAAAAATAGATACTGTGCCTCTAGCTTAAACTGATTGATTTTTATGGGGATTTTTTTATTGTGCTAATTAGATTTCAGCGGGGTGCAGACATCGACCTTAGGTTAAGAAATAATTGCCCCTAACAGTATAAAAGTGTCTTTTGTCCAAGCCTACTGAAAATGTCTGCGGGTGTTAATGCCATGTCTAGACTATGGAGGACGGTTTTTGTCAAATTAAAGTTTATGGAAAATGTTGGCATTTCCACTGAATAGATTTTTGTTTATACCACTCCCACATGAAAAAATACTATAGTTAAAAAGCTGTAATGTTTTTGTGGACTATATTCTTTTTGCAGACTGTGGTATACTGTATTTTTGTCCTATAGAGTTTTTGCAGATATTACTGTAATAGACTATAGTATTTACAGTTTAATATAGTATAAATACTGTAGTATTACTGTAGTTAATAAACTGTAGTATATTCTATAATACTTACTATGGTGTTTTGCGGGCTGTACTACAGTATACTGTAATATTTACTGTTGTGTTTTTGTGGACATTATACTGTAGTATTTACTATAGTGTATTATTTTATTATCTTTTGCATAGAAAAGGAGGGCTTTCTCCTTGAGGAAACCTACTTGGCAAATATTAAAAGAGCAAATTTTCCATAACCTGTAGGTAGGCAGGTATCCTTGTGGTTAGAGCGTTGGACCAGTAACCGTAAAGGTTGCTAGATCAAATCCTTAACTGACTTGCCTAGTTAACTATAGTATTACTATAGTTAAACTGTAGTGTTTTTGCAGACTGTAGGATACTGTAGTATTTACATCTCATCGCTGTATTCTACAGGGTACTACAATATTCTATAGTAATTGCTACACACGATCGAGAGACACTACATTGTGTAGTATAGTATTCTACAGTATACTACAGTTTACTACAGTATTCTACAGCAAACTGTAGTATTTTGTTCATGTGGGACTGCAGTCAAAGTCGTACACAAACTCATATGGATGATATTATGCGAGAAAGAAAACAGAATGACACAATTTCAAGAATATTTTATGAATGGTCTAGACCCTTCATGTTACCTAAGGAGAAGTGTGAAGCCATTTAGCTTACACAATTACTGTTCATCGTTATACTTAGTGTTCTGCATGTTTCTGTGTTCTCTGTGAGTGTGTGTGTGCATGCATGCACTGTGTGTGTGTCTCCAACATCGTGACCTTCCATTTTAAAGCTTTGCTTTGGTGTGGATTGATGCCTGCACATTCATATCAGTTGTGTTCCTACATTGCATTCATCTTTCCTTATTTCTATTGTGGATTGTGTTTACGTGCACCAATGGAAAGTCTACAAAACTATGAGCAAACCAGCCTATGTATTGAATACATGGATTTGGATTGTGATGATATTGATGAATGAATACTACACACAATGTGCTTATTTGTATTCTCATTGTTATGTATTTATAATTAGGAAGAATATTTGATTTGATGTGTATGAAAGTGCTGGTGAAATATGAATAAAAAAGAGAGTAATATAATTCTGCACCTTTGGATAGTTCTATTGTCACACTTGCTATTGGCATATTTTGTCAGGTGTGCTCCCTCTCTAGCCTCTAGGTCACCAGGCTGCTCATTAAGGCGCACACCTGTCCCCATCGTTACGCGCATCAGCGCATAATGACACTCACCTGGACTCCATCACTTCCTTGATAACCTGCCCTATATATGTCACTCCCTTTGGTTCCTTCCCCAGGAGTCATTGTTTCTGTTTTCTGTTCATTAAATGTTTCACTCTCTGAACTTGCGTCTAAGCAAACACATTACAGAATGACGCCTCACCATAGGGAAGCATCAGGGAGTTTTCTTTTGTGTTGGAGGTGAAGTCAGGTCCGAGTGTCCGAACCGGAGCTACCTGAGCTACCTGGGAGGCCTCAGCCGGTTTGTCGGATTTCCATGCCCAGCAGGCTCGATGGGCCTCCCCTGCCTCAGCTGGGTGAACAGGTTCCCGTGCCTTGACCGAGTCAACCGGGGAGGTCTTAGCTAGCTCATTAGGCTCTCACACCTCAGCCGGTTCATCATAATGACACTCACCTGGACTCCATCACCTCCTTGATTACCTGCCCTATATCTTTAAGGCAGGGGAGCCTGTCAAGCCCACTGGGGCGTCAGGTAGCCTAATGGTTAGAGCACTGGACAAGTAACCAAAAGGTTGCAAGATCAAATCCCTGAGCTGACAAGGTAAAAATCTATTGTTCTGCCTAGTTAAATGAAGGTAAAAAAAAAATGTAATATGTCACTCCCTTTGGTTCCTTCCCCAGGCGACATTGTTTCTGTTTCCTGTCTGCGTTGTTCATGTTTCTTGTTTTGTATTATGTTCAATTTATTAAATGATCCACTCCTTGAACTTGCTTCCCGACTCCCAGTGCACATCGCTACATCTACTTCCAATTTTGATCATGATTTACTGACTGTAAAGAAAATGTATTTACCTACTTGGATTTTTAAAAGACAAACTAACTTTGTTTTGTCTGCTCAGACTCAATAGATAAGCATGGTTGTGTTTTTGCAGGCAGTCGTTCTTTTGATGAATGTATTTGCAATTTTGACGGCTCAATATAGTTTTGATGAATGTATTTGTTTTGAGATTTGGAAAACCCATTTACTGTTTTGCAAAAACTCGTGGACTCTGTTTTAAAAATTGACAACATTGTTCCAAAAAATGCTTGTCTGTGATTGAAAAAAAAACATAATATGGCCAGCTCTACAGTGCATATCTCTGCCCGCAGTTATGCATGGGGACTGCATTTTCTTTGAGTTGCAGGATAGAAATGTTTAGAGCCTTTGCATAGCTTGTCACACCCTGATCTGTTTCACCTGTCCTCCAAATCAAATGTATTTATATAGCCCTTCGTACGTCAGCTGATATCTCAAAGTGCTGTACAGAAACCCATCACCAAACAGCAAGCAATGCAGGTGTTGAAGCACGTTGGTTAGGAAAAACTCCCTAGAAAGGCCGAAACCTAGAGAGGAACCAGGCTGTGAGGGGTGGAACATGGCCAAGATGTTCAAATGTTCATAATTGACCAGCATGGTCAAATAATAGGTCTGGGACAGGTAGCACGTCCGGTGAACAGGTCAGGATTCCATAGCCGCAGGCAGAACAGTTGAAGCTGGAGCAGCAGCACAGCCAGGTGGACTTGGGACAGCAAGGAGTCATCATGCCAGGTAAGTCCTGAGGCATGGTCCTAGGGCTCAGGTCCTCAGAGAGAGAGAAAGAGAGAATTAGAGAGAACATACTTAAATTCACACAGGACACCGGATAAGACAGGAGAAGTACTCCAGATATAACAAACTGACCCTAGCCCCCCGACACATAAACTACTGCAGCATAAATACTGGAGGCTGAGACAGGAGGGGTCAGGAGACACTGTGGCCCCATCCGATGATACCCCCGGACAGTGCCAAACAGGAAGGATATAACCCCACCCACTTTGCCAAAGCACAGCCCCTACACCACTAGAGGGATATCTTCAACCACCAACTTACCATCCTGAGACAAGGCCGAGTATAGCCCACAAAGATCTCCGCCACGGCACGACCCAAGGGGGGGCGCCAACCCAGACAGGAAGATCACATCAGTGACTCAACCCACTCAAGTGACGGACCCCTCCTAGGGACGGCATGAAAGAGCACCAGTAAGCCAGTGACTCAGCCCCTGTAATAGGGTTATAGGCAGAGAATCCCAGTGGAAAGAGGGGAACCGGCCAGGCAGAGACAGCAAGGGCAGTCCTTGTGCTTGTCTCCACCCCCCTTCAGGTGTCACCCATCTTCCCCACTTATCCCCTGGGTTATTTATACCTGTTTTCTGTCTGTGCTAGTTTATCTTGTTTGTTCAAGCCTACCAGCGTTTTGTGTGTCAGCTACTGCTTTTTCCAGTCTCTCTTCTCTCACCCTCCTGGTTTTGACCTCTGCCTGCCCCTGAGCCTGCCTGCCATCCTGTACCTTTGCCCCTCCTCTGGATTACCAACCTCTGCCTTGTCTGACCCTGGGCCTGCCTGCTGTCCTGTACCTTTGCCCCTACTCTGGATTACCAACCTCTGCCTGATGGTCGGCTACGGGAACGAAGGAGGGAGAAGAGGTATGATTGTGGTCCCAATCGCTCACTCAGGGATCCCACCTTGCATCTGAACTCCGGAAGTCCCCAGCGTTTACGTGTCCGAGAGGGTCCAAGCTTACTCGAGTCCCTCCAAGAGCCTCGATGTCGATGCAGCTAGGCTGTCTCCAGCCGACACCATACCCAGAGTTGTCTGTATTGAATTACTGCCGGTCATTATGTGTCTACCTGTCCCCTCAAGAGACCTTGCTCATTCGTTGAAGTGAGTACTCTGGTGGGCCTTAATGATAATGTTTGTGTCTCCCCTTGCTCGCCACCCTGCGGTGGGGTGAACATTCCAAGTCTCTTCAGGTACTCATCGACTCGGGGGGGCGATGTGAGTCTCATGGGTGTTACCCTGGTGTCCGAGCTGAGCATCCCCACACAACCCCTCTCCATTCCCATGGGTATTAGAGCACTGGATGTCTGCTCTATAGGCCAGGTCACCCACCAGACCACCCCCAACCTACGAGTGTCGGAACCACAGCGAGACGATCCAATTCCTGCTGGTTGATTCACCGCAGGTTCCCGTGGTATTGGGATTCTCTTGGCTCCAGCAACACAATCCCTCCATTGACTGGGTTACTGGTGCCATGATGGGCTGAAGCCCGTCCTGCCACACTCATTGCCTGAAGTCAGCTCTGCCTGACCCTAAGTCTGCCTGCCGTCCTGTACCTTTTGTCCCGACTCTGGATTACCGACCTCTGCCTGACCTGACCCTGGACCTGCCTGCCGTCCTGCACCTTTGCCCCACTACTCTGGATTATCGACCCCTGCCTGCCTTAACCTGCCCCTGTTACAATAAACATTATACTTCTACACAGTCTGCACTTGGGTCTTACCTGATATACCTGTCATATAGCTCCCTCCTTTTCATCAGGTCCCTTTGGTGGGTTTTGCTCTGTTGAGGCATTTATCCAGGCCCACTTCACCATTACTAGATATGAAGTGCATAGTCGGCCCTCAACAAAGATCTCTTTCCTGGCTGACTCCTGATTGACTGTGCATATTTTCTCTAAATTACAGTCAATCTTTCCTTATATTCAGACTATGGTTAATTCATGATCTTGTGAGGAAAGTACTGTATGTTTGGCCTGTGCTGACTGGGCTGGCTGCCTGCTGTGGATGTTGCCTGCGTAGCGCCTCATGCCTCTGTAATTTGATTGGCGTTTGGATAGCACAGTATAATCGCATCAACTGGGAGCTTTCATAGCTCCCCTATGTCGGTGTCATCCATCCTTAATGATTGTATTGGATCAGCCCTGTTCAGGCCAGGTTTCATCTGTCTGTAATGGGAACACTAGCTACAGTACTTCACCTGGGTTAGGGAGTTGTAGAGGGCAGCTAGTGGAATTATAACGTATCCCCATAAAAACATGGCTATTTTCACTAGTCTGGACATTTTCAGTACCTTGGACAAGTCCAAGCTAATGTTAGAGCCCAAATGTGATGTGGCCTTCTAAGAAGTGCTAATGATGTCTCAACATGGTTTATAAAACAATGCCTTGTCTGGTGGCCATTTCCTAATATTCAATGTTAGATTTTAAATGCACATTTTGAGCAGGCCTTTAGGTCATCTTTGACTCCTGGGTTCTGGGTCCAATATGTAAGCTGCATAATCAAAAGGCCTGCAGATAGACTTTAGCGAAGCTTCAAGCTAATGCTGGCGGAATGTTCTTGTGTTTTTCCAGAACAAACAGCACCACACTGCATCAGAGGCAAGTGCATTCATTAACATTTCTCCTTCACATGATGTGCAATTGAATTACCATCATGAAAGAAAACAATTATTCAATGAAGTGAAGGACGACCTTTGATATTTCAACCATGTACTGTATATTAGACACCAAAGGGCCATTGTTTCAGTTCTGTAGTCTAAGAGACGTGAATTTTCATACATAAAAAGTATATATATTATATATTTGCGTAATGAGAATTTTCTCATGGGTCAATGTTTTTTTACCTTTACCTAAAGGCTGTTATGTTATCCAACACAGCCTTAACCTTGTACCACTTAACATCAGCCTACTAATGCACTATCATGTTGAAATCAACACAGCCTTAACCTCGTACCACTTAACATCAGTCTACTAATGCACTATCATGTTGAAATCAACACAGCCTTAACCTCGTACCACTTAACATCAGTCTACTAATGCACTATCATGTTGAAATCAGCACAGCCTTAACCTCGTACCACTTAACATCAGTCTACTAATGCACTATCATGTTGAAATCAACACAGCCTTAACCTCGTACCACTTAACATCAGTCTACTAATGCACTATCATGTTGAAATCAACACAGCCTTAACCTCGTACCACTTAACATCAGTCTACTAATGCACTATCATGTTGAAATCAACACAGCCTTAACCTCGTACCACTTAACATCAGTCTACTAATGCACTATCATGTTGAAATCAACACAGCCTTAACCTCGTACCACTTAACATCAGTCTACTAATGCACTATCATGTTGAAATCAACACAGCCTTAACCTCGTACCACTTATCATCAGTCTACTAATGCACTATCATGTTGAAATCAACACAGCCTTAACCTCGTACCACTTAACATCAGTCTACTAATGCACTATCATGTTGAAATCGACACAGCCTTAACCTCGTACCACTTAACATCAGTCTACTAATGCACTATCATGTTGAAATCGACACAGCCTTAACCTCGTACCACTTAACATCAGTCTACTAATGCACTATCATGTTGAAATCGACACAGCCTTAACCTCGTACCACTTAACATCAGTCTACTAATGCACTATCATGTTGAAATCGACATAGCCCAATTGCCATTGTTTTGTTTTTTTGTACACCAGGGCAGCTTCAAAGAGGACATCTTCTGTGAAATTATTAAACAAGAGATGGCTGCAATACAGCATTCCCCTACAGTGTGAAGCCCTCATTAATCTGATGGATACTGACAGCTGAATTGACAGGACCCTGTCATTATACCAAGTCCTCAACAAGCTTGTTAAGCAGAGGGCTGGATTCTATGCAGTAGTCCTGTCTGTAGTCCTGCCTGCAGGAGAAGATAAGCTGACAGAAGAGGTAGGTCTGATGTGGAGGCGGGGCTGGACCTTGTGACCTAGTGCAGGGGGAGGGACACCATGATCTCCACGGCACTCCGTTGGCTGTTTCTGGTGTCCTTCATCGTGGCGACCATCGGCGGGAACGTGCTGGTGTGTTTGGCCGTGGGGCTCAGCCGCCGCCTGCGCCGCATTGCTAACTGCTTTGTTGTGTCACTAGCTGTGACGGATCTGTTGCTGGGCCTGCTGGTGCTGCCCTTCTCTGCCACCCTGGAGCTGCGGAGTGGACACTGGCCCCTGGGGGGCACCCTATGTAACATCTATGTGTCTCTGGATGTGATGTTTTGTACGGCCTCCATTCTGACTCTGCTGGCCATCAGTGTGGACCGTTACCTGGCCATCTCAGCCCCACTCTGCTACCCCCGCAGGGTCACCCCTCCCCGAGTAGCCCTGGCCATCACCACCATCTGGGTCACTTCCCTGGCCATGTCCTTCCTCCCCATCCACCTGGGCTGGAACACGGCTGACTTCAGGGTGCAGAACCTGGACTGGGGCATTTGGGACGAGGTGGAGGAGGGACGCACCTGCCGCTTTGAGTGGCATAACAACTATGTGCTCCTAGATGCCTTTGGCACCTTCTACCTCCCACTACTGGTCATGTGCGGGATGTACCACTGCATCTTTCAGATAGCACGCAAACAGGTTCATTTTATTCCTTATATTTATTTGTTGTGTGGTAGTATCATCAGTGGTAGTAGTGATAACAGTAATTATGACTGGAGCAGCAATAGTAGTATTGGAATAATTAGTAGTAGCTACTATAGTTCCATCCATTTATTAACGTCATCATTTCAGTCATCCATCTGCTGACCCTCTTTCTCTTTAACCTGTCTTTATCCATCTATTCAGGTACGGCGTATCCGAGCTGCCACACCCTCATTCGCCCCCACAGCATCAGCGGCGGCCACAGCGCGGGAGCACAAGGCCACAGTGACTCTAGCAGCAGTCCTGGGGGCCTTCATTATCTGCTGGTTCCCCTATTACACCTTCTTTACCTGCATGGGCATCGGGGCAGAGACTAACCCCCCTACTACTGCCCACTCTGTGGTGCTGTGGCTGGGCTACTTTAACTCCGTTGTCAACCCCATCCTGTACCCGGCCTTGAATAGGGACTTCCGCAGAGCCTATTGGGAGCTGCTGTGCTGCAGGGGGCCGCGGTGGAGACACATATCCACAACTATCTGCGTGTCCTTGCAGAAACAAGTGCCCCTCTCTAGCGAACACAGAGACACTGATCTGACCAATGGCCACACAGACACCCTCCCTAAAGACAATTAGCCAGAGGGAAAGAGCTTCACCTCTCAGTAGATCAATGGCAGCAACATTGCTGACCAGACCTGGTAAAATACAATACACACTGGATAGGGACTAGGTAACACATGAGGGACAGTTGTGCAGGAGCTAGTACAGTATGATATAAAATGGCTGATACGTTATCTACCACCTGCTTATAAAACAAAGGAGAACAAACCCATACCAAGAAGATAAAGAGAACATAGCCGAGTCAATATTAACTGTCTCAATAGCTGTGTCCGTGCTGATCATTTCCCAGCTAACTGATGGAGACATAGGCAGTTACATGTTTTGGTGATCCTCTCTGTTGCAGACCCACTTGTGGTGAATTAGTGACTAACCTGGATGGATTTACTTGAATGTATATGTGTGTTCATCCCTAAAAGGTACAGAATGTCCAGTCAGAGCTACAGTATGTTGGATGGCTTCCAGGAGGTTGGCAGAGGGGATACAAGGACATCTGGATGTGTCATCCAGGCAAACCCTGGCCCCATATGGGATACCTGTCCACCTTTAAATAATGTACCCCTGCATCAACAGCCAGTTGATGTAGTTCCACTGAGCATAGGTTCCCTCGCGTCAGTGGTTTCTAAACCTTTTGGTGTCGTGACATCTTCCTATGGTCCTCAGATTAACATAACTGTTTCCTGCCACAGCCGACAGCCCAATCTGTGACGCAGTAGAAATAACTGACCTACTGTTTGACAATTATTAGCTCACATCAACCCAACAACCCCCACATTCACATGTGCTGCCAAGATACACTCACCTGTGCTGCTATTATATGGCATGTGACATTCACACCATGAGACGTTACTGTTGACTGTTTATCAGAATGTAGTGTAATTTGCCCACTGGATTTGTAGACTTTGTTTCTGTCTGGCCATGTGACCTCATATTGTACATACAATAGTTCATAATATAAGTGAATGACATTTTTCAAAAAGTCCCCGCACAATCAAATACTCTCATTCACACTCAGACACTTGCAAACTATGTACTTTGTCTGCAATGACTTCTATAAATGACATGTCCCTGCCCTCTAGTGACCAAATGTGTCATCACACTCACCCTCACAAGAAGAGGTGACAAAATCAATTGTATCAGTATCTGTGTGTACAAATCATTGTTACAGACATATGTTTATCTATAATGTATTATACATGTACATACGACCAATTATAATGACCTAATATGTCCTGGTTATTGTTGAACTGCAAAGCAAGAAATAAAATTCCAATCTGAAAATGGAATTTAAACATCACCTGACAATTTATTTTCACTAAGCACTTTCAGGCATGATACAGTACAGTACCTGTACTGTAATTAAAATCTGGAGAAACAACAACCAATTCTCCACTCTCACACTCTGAACCCTCTCCAGCAATCAAATCCTTCTTCTGGAAACTCTTGTTGCTCTTGCTCTCAGTGACGAACCACTTCATATCTGAAGACAGACAGCAATCATATCCTCAATATCATACACAACAGTTTTTGACATTATACCTTTACGTGAGGATATTGTTACTTCTTGTTATGTGTTTTTTTTTATGTCTGTAGTAGTAGTGAACTACCATTGGGATTACTGAAGGTCAAGACAGCTCGTGACCTCCAGGGAGAAGTTGTCTGAGCTCCAAGGAGACTCCTCAGCTCCACGCTTCTCTCCGGGCCCACTCTCTGAGTTAGGGACATCCTGACCTCCATCTGACACATCTGAGATTAAACGCACCAGATATTCATATCCAAGAATCAGATTCCTAATTGTACATTTCTCTGACATCATTTGCATATTTCTGCTTCTGACAAATTTGCGAGGAGATGTTGCCTGATAGGCCTGCATTTTGCAACACTGCTTTATGATATACCAACAGGGATTATTATTATTAAGTTTATAAAACAATACATAAAAGATGAGTCTTGGGTCAAGGGAATGCATCACAACAAGTCTTACCAGTTGTGTCTTATAACCACAGAAGCAAGGAAATAGCATTGAACAAATAGCAGAGAGGTGTTATCTGATAATTCATTACCTGTTAGCACCAAGGTGGAAAACGTGAAACAAACCAAACAAAAAGATGTTGGTCACATCCATTTAAATTCTCTTTTTGACAGCACCTCTTTTGATTTGAACGAAACCTTTCATTGTAGAAGTGGCCAGAAAGGGACTTTTTGGACCTGAATGCCAAAACGTTCAAGAGATAAAGGTGCTCAAATTGTATCTATTTTGCATACCCCACCATACCATGAGACATCCATGTCTTCGTCCGTGGAAAAGATAAATGGTTTGGATTGATATCATTTAAAAAACAATCAATTTTATAATTTAGTTTTTGTTTAATAATGTACAATATCTTTTTTTTTTTTTTTTACATTAAACGTCAATTATCTAAAATCTCGTAAAACTCCGATATTTTTCATATTTGTATATATTGCCGCTTAGACCCTCTTTTACATCATCTGAGGTTTTTGTGTTGTGCCTGTCATCGGTTGGAGACACAACATGCTCTTTCTATGATTTCAATAGGTTACTAGCCAACACTTAACCGCTAGGCTACCTGTTTACAACAAGTGATGGTAGACGAGGCGTCTGTTACAGCATTCCTTATTTTGATTTAGACAAACACATGACTAACTTCATCTTGGCGTGACAACAAAAGGTCAACTCATGCACAATTAGGCCTAATCTGTGCTTCAGTCTGTAGCCTACTGATGACAACCACAGCTGCAGGTAGCCTGTTAACTCTGATCCCATCTGGGCCAGGGGTAACGTCACGTCATGTTTTTATGGACTAAGTTATAGGCCCATTTATTTTTGTTCTGAGAAAATGTGAATGTGATCAACTGGGGTTTATATTCACACGTCGGGTGGCTTGGCTACCAAGACCTTTTTAATCCAGAATTATTGACTGGAAAGAATCAATCAACACAATAGTGATGACTCACTATGTAAGTATCTTTTTAATTACAGATCCAAAGGCCAACCCGATGCAACCCTGCATACAACCATCTCAGCCCTGTAAATTCTATTGTCCAATCAAAGTTGTTTTTTTAAACCATATAACCTGATTAGAAAAAAATAAAGCTGATTTATTACTGTCATACCCTACAACTAGGATCTGGAGTTTTACCTGGTTACGTTAGCCTACCAGATCAGGAAAAACTCTGGTCCCCAGGAAAACTATTTCCCCCCACCACACCACTCTTGGATACTACCTCTGAAATCACCACACAATGTTACAAATGAAGAAGCATACGCTACATAACCTGTAAGTACGGTCTACCATCTTGACGTTTTGGTGGCAGGAATGTGCTTCCATAGGTTAGCACTCAGGGGGATAGATGTGGACCTTACAGGAAGGACACATTTCCCCAGCAGGTGGCACTATGTCTCGGATAATAACTTTACTCAAATGTTCATGTTTAATTCCAAAATAACCGCATCGAGCCTATGCCTCATTAGGAAAGCATGTGGATCAGTTAGCCCTACGGGTCTACTTTCCAAAGTTCACAAGGTCCAGCAAGGCACATTAACAGGGCAGTCATATGGTGTATTTTGTTAGGATGTATTGGCATTAACAGATGCCATTGGAATTATTGGCTTCTCCTGATACTGAGATGCGCTGCCTGTCTGGTCTAGTGGATCATCATTCTCCCGAATAACAGAAAAATACCTTTCATCATGGCCACACATTTCTCTGGCGCAGCCAATATTGGAATCCTGGCACCGCCAGTGGCTGGCTGCAGCTTCTGTTGTGAGAGAGCAGTAGTAAAAGGTATGCACACAAGCACGAAACCCGCCCTGCCCGAATCAATTCTCAGAATTTGAGGCCCAGCCCAGGATAAGCCTCGAGTGGAAGAGGAAGGCAAGATAACAGAGAAATGTTTTTCATACCTTTTTTTTCTTCTTAGGTGGGACCCCTGGTGTCGTGAGGCCCCAGGCAATTGCCTTTTTTGCATAATGGTAATTCTGCCACTGCTGGCAGTAAACAGTCTGTAGTCTATCCAGTCACTGGTCTAAGACTACCTGATAACGCGCAGAAGGGAAGATGGCACAGGGTAGAGAGGTACAGCAAGGGCTAGGCCTGAGCTAAGACTGGGGCCTGGGGCTGGGCCTGTGTCTGTTGCTGCTCAGGACACTTGACAGATATACTGACAGACGGCATTATATATATGGACAGATGCCACTTTCCCTGAGGACAGGACACATTCTATCAGGATGTTACACGCATTGGATAACTTGCTTTATCGAAACCTGTCCCAGAGATCACTTTCAAATCGATCTCTAGTTGTGTACAACCACATTACCGAGCAAATGCGTCCCTACTGTATGTGATCCGATCTGTGATTTAATCATGCGCGTCCAGTGATTCTGTGGAAAAGTCAACCTGAAGCATGAACAAATAAAGTTTGTCATTTCCAAATGAAAGCACGGAGGGCTACATGTTGGAGTTCAGGCTTTTGACCATTACAGAGTACGAGGCCAAGTCTCAAATAAGGCTTTTCATATTTCATGGCTTTTAGAAAGGGCTCACAGAGCTTGTTTTTTTCCAACTCACAGCTGTCTCCCAGTGTTAGTTATTGAAGTTGAGATGTTCATGAAGCAATGCAGATCAAACTGAAGCATCTTGGGTTTTGTTTGTGTGTTCTACAACCTTGTAAAGATCAGGGGGTGACTGGGACAGGCAATGTAACTTTCATCAAGGTTTAATATGGTCTAAAAATGTTATAATCTCTTTTCATTGTCAGTGTCCTTTTTCAGCGTTATGATATGCGTAACATCCGTAATAGTTGTGGATGTTATGGATATTGATGTATCAATTCTTAGCTTCAGAATCTTGTGCATTCACCACGTTTTGTGTGCTTGTTTCTGATAAGTATTCTTCAGATTTTAATAGGAGCAATTGTTGATACCTTGAAACTGATGTGTTCGAGCTAAGATTAGGCCTGCTGAAAAAAGAGCATAGACCAGCTTGACATTTTTGCTGGTCTATGATCTTTTTTGCTGGTCCATACTGGTCGATGCTGGTCCATACTGGTCTATGCTGGTCCATACTGGTCTATGCTGGTCCATGCTGGACAGTGCTGGTCTAATACTGGTCAAGCTGTTCTGACCAACATGGTCTTGCTGGTTATGCTGGCTGGCTTGTCACCAGCATACCAACATCACCAGCATCAAAGCGTCCAAAACATAACAAAGACTGGTCACCAGCAAAACCGGCACTATGCTGGTCTGTGTTGTTTTTATTTCTGAAAGGGAACTTAGAAAATATATGCTGAAATGCATTTATTATACATGGCAGTTTGTTTTAGATAGAGAGGGTGTAACATCCAGAACAAAGAGTGTAATATTACATTTACATTTACATTTAAGTCATTTAGCAGACGCTCTTATCCAGAGCGACTTACAAATTGGTGCGTTCACCTTAAGACATCCAGTGGAACAGCCACTTTACAATAGTGCATCTAAATCTTTTAAGGGGGTGAGAAGGATTACTTTATCCTATCCTAGGTATTCCTGAAAGAGGTGGGGTTTCAGGTGTCTCCGGAAGGTGGTGATTGACTCCGCTGTCCTGGCGTCGTGAGGGAGTTTGTTCCACCATTGGGGGGCCAGAGCAGCGAACAGTTTTGACTGGGCTGCGCGGGAACTGTACTTCCTCAGTGGTAGGGAGGCGAGCAGGCCAGAGGTGGATGAACGCAGTGCCCTTGTTTGGGTGTAGGGCCTGATCAGAGCCTGGAGGTACTGAGGTGCCGTTCCCCTCACAGCTCCGTAGGCAAGCACCATGGTCTTGTAGCGGATGCGAGCTTCAACTGGAAGCCAGTGGAGAGAGCGGAGGAGCGGGGTGACGTGAGAGAACTTGGGAAGGTTGAACACCAGACGGGCTGCGGCGTTCTGGATGAGTTGTAGGGGTTTAATGGCACAGGCAGGGAGCCCAGCCAACAGCGAGTTGCAGTAATCCAGACGGGAGATGACAAGTGCCTGGATTAGGACCTGCGCTGCTTCCTGTGTGAGGCAGGGTCGTACTCTGCGGATGTTGTAGAGCATGAACCTACAAGAACGGGCCACCGCCTTGATGTTAGTTGAGAACGACAGGGTGTTGTCCAGGATCACGCCAAGGTTCTTAGCGCTCTGGGAGGAGGACACAATGGAGTTGTCAACCGTGATGGCGAGATCATGGAACGGGCAGTCCTTCCCCGGGAGGAAGAGCAGCTCCGTCTTTCCGAGGTTCAGCTTGAGGTGGTGATCCATCATCCACACTGATATGTCTGCCAGACATGCAGAGATGCGATTCGCCACCTGGTCATCAGAAGGGGGAAAGGAGAAGATTAGTTTACATACACTTAGGTTGGAGTCATTAAAACTCGTTTTTCAACCACCCCATACATTTCTTGTTAACAAACTGTAGTTTTGGCAAGTCGGTTAGGACATCTACTTTGTGCATGACACAAGTCATTTCTACAACATTTCTCCAACAATTGTTTATTTGACTTATAATTCACTGTACCACATTTCCAGTGGTATTTCCAGTAATATCCATAACGGAGGGTGTAACATCCATAACGGAGGGTGTAACATCCATAATGGAGGGTGTAACATCCATAATGGAGGGTGTAACATCCATAACAAAGAGTGTAACATCCATAACGGAGGGTGTAAAATCCATAACGGAGGGTGTAACATCCATAACAAAGAGTGTAACATCCATAACGGAATATGTAACATCCATAACGGAGGGTGTAACGTCCATAACGGAGGGTGTAACATCCATAACGGAGGGTGTAACATCCATAAAGGAGGGTGTAACATCCATAATGGAGGGTGGAACATCCATAACGGAGGGTGGAACATCCATAACAGAGGGTGTAACATCCATAACAAAGAGTGTAACATCCATAACGGAGGGTGTAACATCCATAACGGAGGGTGTAACATCCATTACAAAGAGTGTATCATCCATAACGGAGGGTGTAACATCCATAATGTAGGGTGTAACGTCCATAACGGAGGGTGTAACATCCATAACGGAGGGTGTAACATCCATAACGGAGGGTGTAACATCCATAACAAAGAGTGTAACATCCATAACGGAGGGTGTAAAATCCATAACGGAGGGTGTAAAATCCATAACGGAGGGTGTAACATCCATAACAAAGGGTGTAACATCCAAAATGGAGGGTGTAACATCCATAATGGAGGGTGTAACATCCATAACGGAGGGTGTAACATCCATAATGTAGGGTGTAACGTCCATAACGGAGGGTGTAACATCCATAACAGAGAGTGTAACATCCATAACGGAGGGTGTAACATCCATAACAAAGAGTGTAACATCCATAACGTAAGGTGTAACATCCATAATGTAGGGTGTAACGTCCATAACGGAGGGTGTAACATCCATAACGGAGGGTGTAACATCCATAATGGATGGTGTAACATCCATAACGGAGGGTATAACATCCATAACGGAGGGTGTAACATCCATAACGGAGGGTGTAACATCCATAACGGAGGGTGTAACATCCATAACAAAGAGTGTAACATCCATAATGGAGGGTGTAACATCCATAGCGGAGGGTGTAACATCCATAACGAAGGGTGTAACATCCATAACGGAGGGTGTAACATCCATAACAAAGAGTGTAACATCCATAACGGAGGGTGTAACATCCATAATGTAGGGTGTAACATCCATAAAGGAGGGTGTAACATCCATAATGGAGGGTGTAACATCCATAACGGAGGGTGGAACATCCATAACGGAGGGTATAACATCCATAACGGAGGGTGTAACATCCATAATGAAGGATGTAACATCCAAAACGGAGGATGTAACATCCATAATGAAGGATGTAACATCCATGATAATTTTATCTCTAAAGTAATAAAGGAAATTACAATACTTTCAAAATTATAATTTTTGTGAAACCTTTCCTTAAAAACTGCTATCTGTGTTTTGACCGAAGACTTAAAACTCGCAGACTTTTCCTAATATGTTCTGTCTCTGCAAAACGCTTGTTCATTTCATGTAACATCCATAATGCCTCTTATTTTATTTTTTTCTCCAACGTTTGCTTTTTAGGGTGTACACTCCCCCAAGGGGCACTATAGACAAACACATCGAAAGTTTAGTTTATATTTTGTTTGTCCATTCTGTGAGACATTAAAGTTGTGATTTTGCATTCAAATGAAATTGTCGTAACGCTGGAATCGCCCATATCTTTGCACATGTTGACCTATAAACATTCTCAACTCACATGTTGACCCATACACACTCTCAACTCACATGTTGACCCATACACACTCTCAACTCACATGTTGACCCATACACACTCTCAACTCACATGTTGACCCATACACACTCTCAACTCCCATGTTGACCCATACACACTCTCAACTCCCATGTTGACCCATACACACTCTCAACTCACATGTTGACCCATACACACTCTCAACTCACATGTTGACTTTATGCAAAATAAAGCATCACTAAAGCTTCCAGTATCTTAACTTACCCCAAAATAATTCTTACTGACCTCAAAATAAAGAAAAGGGAATGGAAACAGAGGTGATAATGGATGGATAAAGAGAGTGCATCAAAATGCAGCTGTAACTTTAGCACCTGTCTGCAGAGCCCCTAGGGTAAATGGATAGCTCAATGGGGGAAGATCTGAATACACTGTACCTCAGTTGACAACCGCAAATCTAGTTTGGAGACAATTACTCTCCTTCTCTATCCAACTCTCTGTCTGTTTTTTTCCATCGGTGTTTTCCAATCTGTTGAACTGACATGGTCTTCCCAGGTAAAAGTCTGTACGGATCAGATAAATCCTGTATATTGAAGATTTATTTCTCATGTGAATAAAATGCACAACGAACATTTATTACTCCCAGAGTCGGTAATACGGTAAAAGAAAAGCTACAACACTGCATCAGAGAAAATCTAGCATGAACACACAGTCCTACAGAGAAGTCTGGAAAAGGAATTGATCAGAGATCATTTCCAACACCAGGGAGATGGAGACTGTGTATTCCTCCAGAAGCCAGACAGAGGGAGAGGAGGAAAGCAGAATGTAGCGACGTGATATTGCAGCAGAGATTGCATGTTCTGCTGAGCTGTTTCATTACTTTTCCACTCATTCATACCTGTCCCTGTTATAGCCTTTATTTGTTGTTCTCTTTTTAACACTCTTTCTTTACTCCTCCTGAGGCTATTGTTAGTTTTTGATTCCCTCTTTTTATAGTTTTGTTTCTGTTGAGCTGGAGGGGGCTCCAATTCCCTGCATTACCGCTCCCCTCACATTTCGAGTGCTATCATTCACACTGCTGCAGTACAGAGAGAGTGGGGGCAGAGAGACAGGGAGAGGGGATAGAGAGAGGGAGAGCGGGCAGAGAGACAGGGAGAGGGGGTAGAGAGAGGGAGAGCGGGGAGAGAGACAGGGAGATGAGGCAGAGAGAGGGAGAGTGGGCAGAGAGACAGGGAGAGGGGGCAGAGAGACAGGGAGAGGGGGTAGAGAGAGGGAGAGCGGGGAGAGAGACAGGGAGAGGGGGTAGAAAGACAGGGAGAGGGGGCAGAGAGACAGGGAAAGGAGGCAGAGAGACAGGGAGAGGAGGCAGAGAGAGGGAGAGTGGGTAGAGAGACAGGGAGAGGAGGCAGAGAGAGGGAGAGTGGGTAGAGAGACAGGGAGAGGGGGCAGAGAGACAGGGAGAGGGGCAGAGAGACAGGGAGAGGGGGAAGAGAGACGGAGAGGGGCGAAGAGAGACAGGGAGAGGGGGCAGAGAGACAGGGAGAGGGGGCAGAGAGACAGGGAGAGGGGCAGAGAGACAGGGAGAGGAGGCAGAGAGAGGGAGAGTGGGTAGAGAGACAGGGAGAGGGGGCAGAGAGACAGGGAGAGGGGGCAGAGAGACAGGGAGAGGGGGCAGAGAGACAGGGAGACAGAAACAGAATGGGGGAAAATGAGGCATGAGTACAGTGCACAGTGTAAAATTATTTCTTCCTCTGCCAGTCTGTCTGCCTGTGTCTGTCTCTTTCTTATGCCCCTAATAAAGCATGGTGTTTCTCTCATAACCAGAGTAGGTGTAGGAAAAACAAGAGTCAGAACTGTGAGCGTTGCGTTAGCTGCAGTATCGTGATGGGGAGGGAGCAGCTAAATAAATGATTATTGCTGCTGTTTATAGCTGCACAGTGCAAAGGGCTATTCTAAACCTGCTACACAAGCACCATGCAATGATTACACCCCTCAGTGTAACACAGGCATGGGCACCTTATTACATCCTACTAATCACAGACACACAATTATCACAGTGGGGTGCGGTTACTATTACTGAATTATGCGACTACACACACACACTCTCATTAAAAGTGACACCCAAAAAATCAGTGCGGAAGGTATATCTGGAATGATGTATTATAGTATTAGTTGATCCAGACTCATTCTTTTGACTCATGTGCTCAATATAAAACAAATCAATATGACTTTACGTCCCTCCTGTATTTTACATGAATCCTCCAGTACACCTGGGATGCTTCACCAGTGGCCCCCTCACTGCCTTCATTCATGAATGGGATGGGATGGCGTGACAGCATTGATACTCACTAGGTGAGACATTTCTCCACGTACATACATACATGCTGATGTCTCACTCCATCTGTTGATGAATAGAGTATACTTGGCTAGCTGTTTTCCCCTCGTAAAATATTGACTGAATTAAAGGTACCCCCATCCTCCTCTGTGCGACGACTTCCCTGATAGCTACCTGACTCCACCAACCCCATCTCCAACCATAGCAGAAGGAACTACCTTCTCAGACAGGCAGAACGACATAGACTGTGAGAGGCCTTGGTCCAGGAAAGACAGAGAATGAGATTAGGGCAGATAAAGAGAGATGGGAGTTAAGGAGTGAGATCTGTGGTGGTTTAGGCACGGTAATGTTCAACACTGTAGTCATTCTCTGACAAATTCTCATGGACACAGTACGGAGTGTGATAACAGATTAGCCTGCGCTGGGTTTCAGTACTGGAGTTTTTGCAGTACAGGCATGTACTGTGTTGCAAGGTAGTGTCAAGTGTACGTGCAAGTGTTAAGTGTGTCTTGCAATAAACCAGGTCTCTGTAACGTTTCGCTGCCCCAGATATCCCTCTTCTCCCTGGCCTCCCACTGTCACAGAGCATAATGCCACACACAGTTAACTGCTAAACTCGCGGAGGCGTCTGGAGATCCCAGGCAGGTTTAGCATGTACATGCTGACTACACCAGTCACATGCGTTTGTTTATTGAACCTTTATCTAACTAGGCAAGTCAGTTAAGAACTCATTCTTATTTACAAAGACAGCCTACCGGGGAACAGTGGGTTAACTGCCTTGTTCAGGGGCAGAATAGTGTTGTACCTTGGGGATTTGATCCTGCAACCTTTCAGTTACAGGCCCAACACTCAAACCACGAGGCTACCTGCCACCCCCAAATGTTTGTCTACCCCCACCAGATGTGATCAGGACACGCAGTTTGAAATATCAAAGCAAACTCTGAACCAACTGTAATAATTCAATATGAGGACAGGTCGAAAGACATGAAACATTCATGGACATTTAGCTAGCTAGCTTGCTGTTGCTACCTAATTTGTCAGGGGATATAAATATTGGGGTTGTTATTTTTTCTGAAATGTACGTCCTTTTTTTAGCTGGATCTTTGTAGAATATCAACCCATTTCGAGTCATACAAAACCGTGTGTTCTCTGCTCCAACAATTAATCGACAGAGTTGGTTTCTAGTAATCTCTAGAGTTTTAATCTTCTGTGGATTTTATGTGGTGGTTGTCCACCAACTTTAAGGTGCTTTACTGCCACCAACTGGACCGGAGTGTGGACCTCGTTCATCTTTCAATCACCCACATGGTTCTATGCTCCTAAAAACCAACAATGAGATGGGAAAGGCAGGACTTGCAACGCATCAAGCATTTTACAGTTTTTTTTCAATTGTTTAAGCACAATTTTGAAAACAGGGCCCGGTTTGTCAAAACACGACACACAATTAGCACAACCCTACACCAAAGTAGCACAACACTTCAGATCATGTGCTAAATGGAACACTTTTGTCAAAACTATACACGACTTCGTAAAAATTATATTTTGTTACCATACGAAACACACACTTATGACTTCAATCTTTTTGAACCAGTTACACACTGCTGTTGCTAACCTAAAACACTTTTAGCAAGTCTAATTGTCAGTGAGTAGAGTACTATAAATGAAGTACACAGAGAAAATAAAACTACACAAACACTACACAAGACCAATGCTGCAGACTGAGGAAAACATAATCTATTTCTCTCCATATACCCAAATCAGTCAACATGTCAACATGGAGAATCACAACAAAACATGTCCCAGTGTTCATGCTACTACAGTAGTGTGCATAACACTTTTAGCTCAGCAAACAGACAAACGTAAAATACTGTATCCAGTACAGGTTACAATTACAGTAAATAACAACAAACAAAACATAATCTGAAAAAAACTGACAATATTGTACAGACAATATACTATACATACTATACATTATCTCTTCTCCTAGCTGGATCTGGCCAGAGAATTTCATCAACATCACAAGCAATATCATCATTAGCAAGACAAAGCGGGAAGAACAGTCTTGAATGTCGAATCCATCCTTGCACAGCTGCGGCGTCGACTTGGTCACAGGCGTCCACCATGGCCTGAATGAGAGGTACCTGAGCCTGGGGCTGGAGATCGTAAACCTTCCACCGCCATGCAGAGAAAACTATTCGATAGGGTTTAGAAACGGAGAGTATGGTGGAAGGTATAGTACTGTCAACTGTGGATGGTGTTGAAACCAGTTCTGGACCAAAGCAGAGCGGTGGAATGACACATTGTCCCAGATGACCGTGTATTGCATCTGGTGCATTTCATTACCTGCTGTGACGATGTGGTGCAATCGGTCCTAGAATGCGAGAATGTGAGGTGTGTGTGAATGTCTCCCTCGGTTTTGTGTGTGTGTGTGTGTGTGTGTGTGTGTGTGTGTGTGTGTGTGTGTGTGTGTGTGTGTGTGTGTGTGTGTCTACCCATTGTGCTGTATGGTGCTGTAAACTCATCAAAAAAAGATCATTCGTAACAATCCAAATAACCTCACAGATCTTCATTGTAAAGGGTTTAAACACTGTTTCCCATGGTTGTTCAATGAACCACAAACACTTAATGAACACGCACCTGTGGAACGGTAATTAAGACACTAACAGCTTACAGACAGTAGGCAATTAAGGTCACAGTTATGAAAAATTAAGACACTAATAAGGCCTTTCTACTGACTCTGAAAACACCAAAAGAAAGATGTCCAGGGTCCCTGCATGAACGTGCCTTAGGTATTTTTTTATTTTTTTTATTTTACCTTTATTTAACTAGGCAAGTCAGTTAAGAACAAATTCTTATTTTCAATGACGGCCTAGGAACAGTGGGTTAACTGCCTGTTCAGGGGCAGAACGACAGATTTGTACCTTGTCAGCTCGGGGGTTTGAACTTGCAACCTTCCGGTTACTAGTCCAACGCTCTAACCACTAGGCTACCCTGCCGCATTCGGCAAGGTGGCATGAGGACTGCAGATGTGGCCAGGGCAATAAATTGCAATGTCCGTACTGTGCAACGCCTAAGACAGCGCTACAGGAAGACAGGACGAACAGCTGATCATCCTCACAGTGGCAGACCACGTGTAACAACACCTGCACAGGATCGGTACATCCGAACATCACACCTGCGGAACAGATACAGGATGGCAACAACAACAGTCCGAGTTATACCAGGAACGCACAATCCCTCCATCAGTGCTCAGACTGTCGGCAATAGGCTGAGAGAGGCTGAAATGAGGGCTTGTAGGCCTTTTGGAAGGTGACGGTCGCCGGACCAGACAGAACTGGAAAAAAGTGCTCTTCACTGACCAGTCGCGGTTTTGTCTCACCAGCAATGCCACCAGCCATACTGCTTGTTCTGTGCATGATTTCCTGCAAGACAGGAATGTCAGTGTTCTGCCATGGCCAGTGAAGAGCCCAGAACTTGCAGGTGCCTTGGTGGAAGAGTGGGGTAACATCTCACAGCAAGAACTGGCAAATATGGTGCAGTCCATGAGGAGGAAATGCACTGCAGTACTTAATGCAGCTGGTGGCCATACCAAGTACTGACTGTTACTTTTGATTTTGACCCCACCCTTGTTCAGGGACACATTATTCAATTTCTGTTAGTCACATGTCTGTGGAACTTGTTCAGTTTATGTCTCAGTTGTTGAATCTTGTTATGTTCATACAAATATTTACACATGTTAAGTTTGATGAAAATAAACGTATTTGACAGTGAGAGGATGTTACTTTTTTGATGAGTTTATATGTATGTTCAGTCTCTACTGTGTCATAGATGTTTTCTTCAGTGCCATTCAGACTAGTGTCCTCATGGTTGGAGTGTCACGCCCTGGCCATAGAGAGGCTTTTTATTCTCTATTTTGATTAGGCCAGGTTGTGACTAGGGTGGGCGTTCTATGTTCTTTTTTCTTTGTTTTTGTATTTCTGTGTTTTTGGCCGGGTATTGTTCTCAATCAGGGACAGCTGTCTGTCGTTGTCTCTGATTGAGAACCATACTTAGGCAGCCTGTTTTCCCACTATGGGTTGTGGGTAGTTGTTTTCTGTCTTTGTATTAGTTACTAGACGGAACTGTTTCGGTTGTGCGTTTTGTTTACTTTGTATTGTAGTGTTCAGTTCAGGTTAATAAAATGACGAACACTTACCACGCTGCATATTGGTCTTATCCTTCCTACTCCTCCCCAGAAGAGGAGGAAAACCGTTACATGGAGACACTAAATCTACATCAGTTATTGTGACAGTTTTTTTTTTTACTTTTATGAAAGTTGAACACCGAATTTCAACTCTCAAATGTTGAACTGTGATGAACTATCGTGTTATCCGACGCTCTCTCATGTGTATCGTCTCCCTCCTTTTGTACTTTACTATTCAAGCTCTACCTTTCATTGGAGACATTCCCTCTCGCCTCCAGCTCTTTGCTCTCATGCAGTTGTACAGAGCTGGCTGGGGCAGTTAGTGCAGTTGATAGATATTGGAGAGAAGGGTGCACTGTTGGCTGTTTGCCAAATCTTCTCACTGATGTGGATGACCTTACTCTCTTTTGAAATGTTGTTTAATAATAGGGACATGGTTTTACTCTACACAAACCTCCACTGTTTATATTGCTCTCACTACTTTATGCAAAGACTCATCATCATTTAGATTCCTATCTACGTCTTTCTATCTTCTTGACTCATTTAATGACCTCTAACTGCTCTAATTTACACTCATTTTACTTTGATCTACTTTTTTATAATAGCTGCTTAAAGCAAACATCCAAAGAGGAGGTTTGACTGGATTAGTGATATACTGTATGATATGCTGATAGTGGTTCTGACAGTGCTGGCTGTCTTTGGGTTACTATTTTTACCTTGCCACTCTCTGGGTGAAGTGCTCCTCTCCTCCTTGTGTAAACCACCTCAGGTCACAAGAGCATCATCCTCCCTGTGTGTGTGTGTGTGTGTGAGTGCCCATTTGTGTGGTGTTATAAATAGAATGTAAGCACTTTATTTTATTTTATTTTATTTAACCTTTATTTAACTAGGCAAGTCAGTTAAAAACAAATTCTTATTTTCAATGACGGCCTAGGAACGGTGGGTTAACTGCCTGTTCAGGGGCAGAACGACAGATTTGTACCTTGTCAGCTCAGGGATTTGATCTAGCAACCTTTTGATTTCTGGCTGAACACTGTAACCACTACGCTACCTGCCGCAACTTAGTAGAAGCAATCTTTAGCAGTGATCACTAATTCCACACCTGGATTGTGCAACATTTGCCCATTATTATTTTCTAAATCCTTCAAGCTCTGTCAAATTGGTTGTTGATCATTGCTTGGCAACCATTTTCAGGTCTTCTTGGTAAGCGACTCCAGTGTAGATTTGACCTTGTGTTTTAGGTTATTGTCCTGCTGACAGGTGAATTCATCTCCCAGTGTCTGGTGGAAAGCAGACTGAATCATTTGGCCTCCATTACGTTTATTTTTAAAGGGGAAAAACTACCAAGCCCGTAACGATTACAAGCATACCCATAACATGATGCAGCCACCACTATTCTTGAAAATAGGGAGAATGTCACTCAGCATTTGCCCCAAACATAACACTTTGTATTCAGGACAAAAAGTGAATTGCTTTGCAACATTTTTAGCGGAATTACTTTAGTGCATTGTTGCAAACAGGATGCATGTTTTGACATTCACTGCTCGGCCGTGTGGGGGAAAAAGATGGGGTAGTCTTCAAAAATAATTTCAAACACTATTATTGCTCACAGATTGTGTCCATGCAACCGGATTATGTGACTTGTTAAGCAATTGTTTCCTCCTGAATGTATTTAGGCTGCCATAACAAAGGGGTTGAATACTTATTGACTCGAGACATTTCAGCATTTTTTTATTCGTTTATTTTATTTATATTCATTTATTCATTTGTTTAAAAAAAATGAAAAACATAATTCCACGGACATTATTGGAAGTGTGTAGACAAGTGACAAAAAAAATCTCAATTGAATCCATTTTAAATGCAGGCTGTAACACAACAAAGTGTGGAAAACGTCAAGGGGTGTGAATAGATTCTGGTGGCATTTGTGAGTGACAAGAATGGAAGGTTATTGTTGGGCTAAAATAGTCTCTGAGCAATAATTGTCAGCCCTTCTTGACAGAAAAAGGGTGGAGGTAGAAATAGAGCCTCCTGCATTGACTGACTGAGCCAGTTCAGTGGAGTGAGCAACAGAATGATGTCTAAAAGCTCTGTCTGCATACAGCACCAGCTTACATAATGGTTCCCAATCCAGTGTCTGTATCTGTCTCTCTGGGCGTATTGTGAATGTGGATTTGGATGTTTGTGTGAATGTCTCCCTCGGGTTTTGTGTGTGTGTGTGTGTGTGTGTGTGTGTGTGTGTGTGTGTGTGTGTGTGTGTGTGTGTGTGTGTGTGTGTGTGTGTGTGTGTGTGTGTGTGTGTGTGTGTGTGTGTGTGTGTGTGTGCGTGTGCACAAGGCCTTAGTAAGGCCTTGCCAGCTCTACTAGCTGTCTGAATACAGATGTACGATCTTAATTTGATCACTCTTTTGTTGCTGAGAATGCAAACTTGCAGTGTATTTGAGATTTAAAAAGGCATCTAAAGTTTGTGATTTCTACTTTTTTTTATGATTATCAAACCTTACTAAATGTTTATTATAATCCAAATAATGTTTCACAATTCCTGTTGCTGCCCCATTATTTTCCTGCTGTAGCAAACTGGCACAAACTAAGATCCTACATCTCTAGGCAGAGATGTGCATTTAGGACCTAAGGGGCAGCCTCTTATGACTCATTGTATTTGTGAAAGCCTGCATTATTAATGATTGTAAAACTCACTGCTCTGCTGTTTCAGGAGAAAAACTTTTTTTTTTCACACAAAGTCAATTTTCTGGTCAAGGGCTATTTTCACTGAGATGTGTACCATATTACGTCACAAATGTCCACAATCATCCGACCTCAACCCAAATGAGATGATTTGGGATGAGGTGGTCCGCAGGGTGAAGGAAGAACAGCCAACAAGTGCTCAGCAGATGTGGGAACTCCTTCATGACTGTTGGAAAAGCATTCTTGAGAGAATGCCAAGAATGTGCAATGCTGTCATCAAGGCAAAGGTTGGCTACTTTGAAGAACCTCAAATATAAAACATATTTTGGTTTGTTTAACACTTTCTAGTTAATACATGTTTCCATATGTGTTATTTCATAGTTTTGATGTCTCCACTACTATTCTACAATGTAGAAAATAGTAAAATATAAAGTAAAACACTGGAATGACTAGTTGTGTCCACACTTTTGACTGGTACTGTATATATATATTAGTGTGTTTTGTTTTCTGTATTTGTGTTTCCAAATTGATGTGTATGCATTGGGAGTAAGTGTCTGTGTGTGGATGTAGGTGTGTGAATGTGGGTGTGTATTTGTGGATGTGGGTGTTTGTGCGTATGCATGTTCAGCTAATGCTGTAATACTCCATTATGGTGATTGCATATCCTTTGGGGAACACCGGGGAAAGGCAGCAGCAAACAGAACAGAGTCGCTCCATAAAGATTCTGCTCCCAAATTGCTTCACTGAATGGAAAACAACGACCCACTAAAGTACCCCTGCAATGGTGCACTAATAAGTTCCTTTACCGAGCAACCCTAGGCTTCTTACCTGACTCAACACAACCATCCCGTAGGCCTGAGTTTTAGTTAGAGGGATGGAGGGGTTGGACGGAAAACTCTTGATGTCAAAAACATATTTGAAGGTTTTTAGAAATGAGGAAGAATTAGAAATGTGAGCAATAGGAGAGAGAATAGAGGAGTCCAGAGAGGTTCACTAGGAAGAGAAAATATCGACATAATGTAATACCAGAGATATGTAAGAGGATATGCAGAGTCATTGTAACAAGGGACAGATGGAAATAGAGTCATCATAAAGGGGTATAGTTGCATTTTAGTGCAATGTTAGACTTAGTGGGTTGTTTCAGTAGGTCTAGGACACCAACTGAAACACTGAGGTGATAGTCTTAAGTTTTGGGGATGAGTCACAAAGGAACTCAATTATCTTTAATTACGGATCGATGAGTGGCACCAGGTAGAGAAGAAAAGTGCAATAGATCCTCACAGTATTTTCTCTACAGTATGACTCCTGCGCTTAAAACAGGCTTGTTCGCACGAATGTGTCGAAGGAAACATCTTCCAACTGACGACCGAAGTCAGCATGCATGCGCCTCACGCCGCCGCAAGGAGTCACTACAGCGTGATTGGACGACGCTGGGCCAATTGTGCACCGCCTCATGGGTCTCCCGGTCGCAGCCGGCTGCAACGTAGCCCGGGATTGAACTCGGATCTGTAGTGACGCCTCTAGCACTGCGATGCAGCACCTTAGACCGCTGCACCACTCGAGAGGCCCAGAAGAACTTAGAGTTAGAGTAGAGGCCCAGAAGAACTTAGAGCTAGAGCAGAGGCCCAGAAGAACTTAGAGCTAGAGCAGAGGCCCAGAAGAACTTAGAGCTAGAGCAGAGGCCCAGAAGAACTTAGAGCTAGAGCAGAGGCCCAGAAGAACTTAGAGCTAGAGCAGAGGCCCAGAAGAACTTAGAGCTAGAGCAGAGGCCCAGAATAACTTAGAGCTAGAGCAGAGGCCCAGAAGAACTTAGAGCTAGAGCAGAGGCCCAGAAGAACTTAGAGCTAGAGCAGAGGCCCAGAAGAACTTAGAGATAGAGCAGAGGCCCAGCTGCAGTAACAGACGGAAATGCAGTGCTGATTCATATCAGAAAGTGTCCAGGAGCCTCATTTATAAATGTTGCAATTCTAAATGTTTTATACATGCCAGAAGTTGTCATTCATAAAAACTGAACTTGACGTAAGAATGTGCTTGTCCTCCCGCAAACTTTAGACCAGGCGTACGCACAGTTTATAGTGGTTGAAGTATTGCATTGCAAGAATGCAAAAGTAGTAGATGCCTTGCGGGAATGGGGAATATATTATGCTTATTTATTAAAACACTAAAAAACTGGTAGCTAAACATAATAACAAGATGTAATCAATTGCTAGAAGAGTGAATATCTGTTTATTTTATCTTCGCATTCTAAAATAATTTCTGACTGTGAGGGTTTCATACTCGTCAAATAACCTATAATATAATAGGCGTTATTGTCACCATAATAGGCGTTATTGTCACCATAAATGGCGTTATTGTCACCATAATAGGTGTTATTGTCACCATAATAGGCGTTATTGTCACCATAATAGGCGTTATTGTCACCATAATAGGTGTTATTGTCACCATAAAAGGCGTTATTGTCACCATAATAGGCGTTATCGTCACCATAATAGGCGTTACTGTCACCATAATAGGCGTTACTGTCACCATAATAGGCGTTATTGTCACCATAATAGGCGTTATTGTCACCATAAAAGGCGTTATTGTCACCATAATAGGCGTTACTGTCACCATAATAGGCGTTACTGTCACCATAATAGGCGTTATTGTCACCATAATAGGTGTTATTGTCACCATAATAGGCGTTATTGTCACCATAATAGGCGTTATTGTTACCATAATAGGCGTTATTGTCACCATAAAAGGCGTTATTGTCACCATAATAGGCGTTATTGTCACCATAATAGGCGTTATTGTCACCATAATAGGTGTTATTGTCACCATAAAAGGCATTATTGTCACCATAATAGGCGTTATTGTCACCATAATAGGCGTTATTGTCACCATAAAAGGCGTTATTCAGGCAGAGTAATAATGCTCATTCACTCGTGCACAGTTTTACAACCGGTCTGATTTTGCAGTGACTATCTCTGTCTCCGGGCTTGAAACCCATTGAAAACTGCTGGTTTGCATTTAAGAGGGGAGTACATAAGGGCAGAGGAAGATTATCAAGGACCTGGATGGATTGTCTATGTAGGAATGGTCTAAGATCCCTCCCAATGAATATTCCAACTCATAACACCTTCTAGAAAGAGGCTCAGTGCTGTTGACCTCGCAAGATGAGGTACTGAAAGGTATTGGAAACATTTTGACCCGTGCCTTCTTGAGAGAAAAAAATAGCACTTGTTAAACAAAATCTCTTCCTCTGGGCCATCCTATTAGAATAAAATAATATCATTTCCAAAAAATGTTGAGCATACAATATAGCTCAGTATTTGAATGATTTATTTTATACAGTAATTTTTGCTCATCTTTATCAAGGGTGTCAATCACTTCTGATCCCACTGTACATATATATTTATCATCATATCATTCCTCATCTAAAGTGTTACGCAGAAAGAACAAGGTGCTCAATACAGCATGGGAGTCAGTGGCCCTCCATTGATTACTATGCTCTGCTCTAACTCACCTCCTTCCCCTCCTCCATGTCAGAAAGCATCTCCATGGCGACCAGCCTTTAATTCTCCTTCTCACTGCTCCAGGTTCATCTCTACAGCTCTGCCTCGCAGGGCCATCCTCCTGCAGCCCTACCGCATACCTCCTGTACACAGTAATACAACAGACCCCAACACAACACTGTGTGTTCTAGAGCAGTGCTACCTAACCCGGGTCCTGGAGTACCCCAAAACAGTTTCGTTGTGGCCCTTGACAAACACACCTCATTCAACTCATTGAGGGCTTGGCGATTAGTTGACAAGTTGAATCAGGTGTGCTTGTCCATGGTTGCAATAAAAATGTGTACTGTTGGGGGGGGGGGGGGTACTCCAGGGGGGTACTCCAGGAACAGGATAGGAAACACTGTTCTAGAGAACATGTTACGCTGAAACGGTCTCTCACTGCGGCAAACGAGGAGTTAACATCTGTCCCAGCGCTCACTCCAATAAACGTCATCCGACCTCTTGTTGACCCCAACCCCAGGAGAGGAAGACTCAGCCACACCTTGCGTCCACAGGCCTACAGCACACACACCCACAAAGCCAACCTTCAACTTGCATTTTCCACACTAACGCAGCTCAAATGAGATCATGCACACTCAGTGTCTGAGAGTTCTGACTGTGCAGAGGGAGCACTCTAAGCTTGGAACAGAGGAAGACAGTGTGTCTCATTACATCTTCCATTAACCTGCCTTCCTCTGACCTACATGTCACTCCATTCCCACTGGATCTGTAGCTTTACACTGCTGTCTACTGCCAGGGATACTGAGGACAGATGTGTCTATTCTGTATAACAGGGACCAAATCGCAATTCAGTAGTAAGCGCAAATAACCCAATGTATTATTCCAGGCTAGAGCAATTTCCTTCCTGTTCAACAGAAATAGAGTAATTGTAGTTTCATCCTCCGTTGTTGGCCTCTAAACCCTGAGCTCTCTCAGCTCTAGGCTAATAGACATTTTATCTCTTATTTAACATCTGGCTTTAAAAATAGACAATGATTAACATTAGCCACCATTCTATGGGGCGTGTGCTGACCCCATACGAATGGTAGTAAGAGCTAATGGTTCTGACAGAGTGTGTGGATACACCTGGGGTGACCTGGCCACGGGAGGAAACGCTGCCACCCCCTATTAACCTACATGTACCACTGTTTATGTCATGAGTTACTTAATGAGGTGGTAATAGACATTTTTATGCGGTTATTATGGGGTGGAAATACTGCAGTAGCAGCAGCTTTGTTTTAGCCTACTGAGATGGGGTTTTAGGGTACTCTTGTATGCTGTTTATGTAGTATTATTGTTTGTATTCTATAAGGAAGAATTGCTACAGTGGTTGATATACTGTATATTTAAGCAATAAGGTCCGAGGGGGTGTGGTATATGGCCAATATACCATGGCTAAGGGCTGTTCTTATGCACGACGCAATGCAAAACAGCGAAATGCGGAAGACACATTTAAGTTGGAAGAACTCGGAAGAATGTACTCAGTTGTACAACTGACTAGGTATCTCCCTTTCCTTTCCCTTGGACGTGATATATTTGCAACATACCACAAACCCCCGAGGTGTCTTATTAATATTATAAACTGGTTAACCATGTAATTAGAACAGTAAAAATAAATATTTTGTCATACCAGTGACATACCACGGCTGTCAGCCAATCGGCTTTCAGGCCTCGGACCACACAGTTTATAATATATGCTAATGCTAGTGGAGCTTCTCCTGATTTCATACATTTTTGACAGAAGTGCATTACCATGTGTTTGTCTTTAGGATGTTTTTATTGCACAGGTAGCAAAGTGGCAACACTGCATTAAAGGTAGAGCAGTATCATGGGTTTTGAGTTAGGCTAGCTTTGCATGATGACGATGTACCAATGGGACAATAAACAGGATACTGTATTTAATTGTGCAGTGTTAACACCACTAACTAATTAGGCAGTACCTTTGTAGTGGTACAGTGGGACCTGGAAAATAGGGGCGGATTGGCCATCTGGCAACTCTGGCAAATTCCAGATTGGCTGGACCATTTTTTTGTTGGTTGAAAATAACACACACACCCATTTTTTTATAGAAAGATTTTTTTTTTAAATGAAAAGGTGGCATGGCCAGCAGCCCACGGGCCTGTTAATGTTTTTACCTTTCTCTGTTATACAAATCTATAATGAGCCTTTGGCTGATCTGTGAGCAATGGCCGGAGATACTTCCGTAGAAGTGCTCCCTCTATTTCGCCTATCGGGGTCCAAGGTTCCCACGGTCATTTCCCCGCTGACCGGACGGGTGTTGGAATGGGCTACGGCCGTCTGGGAGAGAGGAGAAGAGGAGCTGGGTTCCTATGAGAGGTTCATGGCTCTGTTGAGAGCAGTCTTCGACAACCCTCCAGAGGGCAGAGAGGGAGGTGAGCAACAGAGTACGCCCTCACCTTTCGGACTGTGCCAGCCTCCAGCGGATGGAATGAGCCAGCGTTACACACTCTATTGTGCAGTGGACTGTGCGAGGAGGTCCAGATGGAGTTGGCATGTCGGGATAACAACATATCCTCATCTCGATGGCCATAACCTTTTTCGGAAGTGTCGGTGTCCACCTCGCCACTCACCTCCCTCCTTTGGCGTTGCTGGAGACAACTGGGGCTCTGTCCCTATTGCGGCCAGGAGAGGGAACACGCACCTGCCACCTGCCCTCCAGAGCGCATCTACGTCCCCACGGGGGTGAGACTTCAGCTGTTGACCTGGGAACACACATCCCTTGCCGCTGAACACCCAGGTATCACCCGCAAAATCCTCTCCGATAAATACTGGTGGCCCACCTTGGTGCAGGACGTCGCCCACTATGTCAACTCATGTTGGGTATGTACTCAATCCAAATCTCCCGGCATGCTCCAGCAGGTAACCTATAGTTTAGAACTTCCCACCAACTACCGGATCTCACCCTCCTCTCATGTTTCCCTCCTCGGGCCGGTGGTTCCTGGTCCCCTGGCTGATGCCGTCCCCCGCGACACACCTCCACCTCCCCTGGACATCGAGGGGTCCCGGTGGCGGACATGCCTACTTCTGCTTCCTCCCGCTACTAACTACCGGTCCTGGCAAACCACATTGCGCACACCTGGCAACCATCATTGCGCACACCTGGCAACCATCATTGCGCACACCTGCTTCCCATCTATAAGCACACCTGGACTTCCTCACCACCCTGATTACTCTTTCTCCATATGTCCAGACGCTTGTATTGTTTGGTAACTCTCCACGTTCGTTATTATTAAACTCACCATCTGCACCTGCTCCCTGACTCCCTGCGTCTTCATTACAGCCCTGCCCCTATGCCTGTACCCTCACTGGGGCCTGCTGCTGTGATGAGCATGCCACTCTCATCTCCCCCCCCATGTACCCGAGAGACAAATGTGTTCTGATAGTATAACATTTCAAAATGCAATTGCTGGGAAAACACAGCTTTGAAAGCTTCGTCCCCTTGTCACCGCTGAAGAGAGAAGCGTCTCAGCTTTCTGTAAGTACAATTAGTATTTCTCAATTCTCAATAGCATCTGTTTTATAGTTAGCTTTCTACTGCGTGCCTTTAAAAGCACACAATGTGTACATCACAAGGCCACACACAGCAGAGCGGATGTTAAACGTATCACACGGTATAGTCCGCATGTTAACTTCAAACCTCACAGGCTGTTTCAGGGAAAAACAAGATCAATCAATGTGACACAAATGTGCTTATATTCGCACACACATTCCACAACACATGCACAGATACTGGGAAATACATTAGATACATTCGTAATTATCCACAATTCAATGTAAACATGAGATCACTGTATGATACGTCTCTTGCTCCAGTACAACGATCTGGTTTTAACTGAGTGTGAACTGAGCTGATTTATGACAGTTATGCATGTGTCATGTGTCATGTGTCACGAGGTGGAAAGGTGACAACGTGTATTAAGACGTGGTTTTCCATATTTCCATTTCGACACATTCCAGTTTCTAATTCACACTCAATTGCTTTGTTTCCATGAATATCATTTCTTTGACTTTTTACTCTGAAACCATGCTAGTTAAAATCATCAAAACAAAACAAAGAAAACAAAGGGGCACAGGAAGTGGCGCAGCACGGAAGGCAGGCATCCATCTTCGCAACACTTCCATTTTATCTTACAGAACCTCCATTAGCCATGAGCTCACCAAGAAAAGCAAGCATGTGTAGCTGCATCCCAATGTGGTGACCACAGAATGGGCGAGTGGGGCGAGTCGAAAGGAGTAGGTGTATGGAAAGTGAATCAGCTAATTGGGCAGAGTGTTTGCCACTTAATGCTTGACTGATTGGGCTGCACTACGAGTCGCTAGTAAGCCGGTATCCAGTGCACCGGTGTTGTGCCTGGGTATCATGGTCGTGTCGCCGGTGGTAGCTACATGGTCATTCTTCCTCATATGATTATATTTCATGTATGATAGCAGCTTATACAAAAAAAATAACTAACATTGATAACCATCTAGTTGTCAGCTTGATACATACATAAAGTCTACTACTCAATGGGGATGGCATAAATGTCCAACACAGCAACAACACATGGACAGAGTGCCCTGCACTCCCGCTTGACAAGCACTACTGTCCGACAACGGCGTGGAAAGTCGCTACCTAGCCAATATTAGGTTCACAGTCACAGTAAGCACACGCATAAAATGTATGAAGCAACAGTACACCCTTCATCAACACTTGTAATACAAAATAAATCATCTTCAATGTTATAACTCAAAGCGTACAGTTATTTGTGTAAAACTAACAGTGAAATTAGACTCCGACTAATCGTCTGGCTTAAAAACAGAGGTCCAAACTCTTTCGGTACGGTAGCTCAATGTACGGTAGTTGCATCATGGTATGAAAGGAAAGAAAAAAAACACAGCTGAATCAAAACTGGCTAACCTATAGCAAAGCACTTTCGACACACCCACTCCTTTCCACATGCCCACTACGTTCCTTTCGACACACCCACTCCTTTCCACATGCCCACTACCTTCCTTTCGCTCACCCACTCGGCCATACTCCGGTCGCCATATTGGGATGCAGCTACCCCCTTCTCAAACAAAGCCCTACATTCACGAACAAAACCTAGGATCCACCATGCCTTCGGACTGCATTCACAAAACCTAGGATCCACCATGCCTTCGGACTGCATTCACAAAACCTAGGATCCACCATGCCTTCGGACTGCATTCACAAAACCTAGGATCCACCATGCCTTCGGACTGCATTCACAAAACCTAGGATCCACCATGCCTTCGGACGGAATTCGCTTCTTGTCGGGGCCGCAGAGAACACAAAAACAGGAGAGTTTGAATACACAGATTCCAAATCACATGACTCATCAATTATCCAGTAGATATTCTTAATTTAGATCGCATGCAAATAGCGTACCACTGTGACACATCTGATGTACACTGAGTGTACAAAACATTAGGAACACCTGCTCTTTCCAGACCAGGTGAATTCAGGTGAAAGCTATGATCCCTTTTTGCTGTCCACTCCAGTCAGTGTAGATAAAGGAGACAGGTTAAATAAGTATTTTTTAAGCATTGAGACAGTTGAGATGGATTGTGTATGTGTGCCAGAGGGTGAATGGGCAGGACAACATATGTAAGTGCCGTTGAACAGGGTATGGTAGTAGGTGCCAGGTGCACCGGTTTGGGTGTGTCAAGAACTGCAACGCTGCTGTGTTTTTCACTCTCGACAGTTTCCCGTGTGTATCAAGAGTGGTCCACCACCCAAACGACATCCAGGCAATGGCAGGCCAGTGGTCGAAAGCAAGTCATTGATGAAAGAGGAGAAAGGAGGCTGACACGAATTGTGCGGAGCAACAGACGGGCTACAGTTAGTCAACTGACAGTCCAGTACAACATTGGTGCACAAAGACCCATAAAAAAAATGCACAACTTGTCGTACCTTGACATGAATGGGGTATGGCAGCCGATAACCTTACAGATTTCCTCTTCTTTCAGCAAGAATTAAGAAACTGCAATTGCCGTGGGCAAAGGAATGAAAACACTGTACACTGGAGAATTGGAAAAACATTGCCTGGTCTGATGAATCCCGGTTCCTGCTGTTTCACGCTGATGGGAGGACCACGGTATGGAGAAATCCACGAGTACATGCATCCATCATGCCACGTGTCAACATTACAGGCTGGAGGTGGTGGTGCGATGGTGTGGGATGTGTTTTCATGGTACACATTGGGCCCCTTGATAAAAGTGGGCCCCGTGATAAAAGCTAAACCTCTGGAACAAGTTGACTTTCTCATCCATAGCCTAAAAACACATATTAAGTGCAAGGGCACTATTTACCTCACATCTCAAGGCAGGGGGGAATTTAGGACGTCTACTGTGGATCGCTAAAATATCCTAATGATTCAGATCACACTTACTCAATTAAAATATTATGGTTTGGTATGGTTTAGAAACTTGGGAATCAAGTGTTAGAGTTGCGTAAATTCGAATCTGGTATCAGGATAAATATGACAATGAGTCACCGATTGTATACTATGTATGTTTTATTAGCTAAGCAATAAATGGCAAATGCAACTTTCGTATATACGGGCTCACTGTAATATCACGCAGGGCAGAACAGGGAACTGACAGGATGTACGTAAACAGTTGTTCTTATACTGTGATAGACATAGTTCCAACCCGTCTGTTGGCCTATCACAGTGGAGGCTGAGCGTGGTTTAGACTTGCTCAGCCTATCGCAGGCGCTCAGGCGGGTCCCCGCCTCTTGGCGCTTCTTGGAGTCCTCCCTCCGTCGATGTATAGATTCTTACTGTTCTGGTATCGCAGCCTAGTTATAACAGTTGCTCAGTTCCTGCTATTGTGTTGTTCAGTATTTTTCCATCTCAGTTAAACCTTGTGATGACCACCCCTCCCTATACCTGATTAACCACAACTTTGTAAGATACAGCAAGTCACACCATGTGCTCAATATTGTCACATACAAACACAAGGACAAAGCATCTACTGGGCTGTTATCTACAGTTTTGCAACATGCAGGTCACATCATGTTACTCAGTTCTTGTCACACACACAAACAGGCAAGTAGATGTAGCAAGCAGTTGTTTAATCTCATGATGATGCTCAAGTGCACAAATGCAGATACCTCACACAGCCAACATCAGATAATATTTAATCATATATATATAGTAATGGCTATAATGTAAAATACAGAATCCCACACAAGCTTGAGACATCAGTGTAGCCTGCTGTAGTGACACCCCATCCCGGATCCGGGAACGTAATCATCGACTGACACTAATTATTATAACGCAACGGACATAAATATTACTAGAAAATATTCCTATTCATGAAAATCACAAGTGAAATATATTGAGACACAGCTTAGCCTTTTGTTAATCACCCTGTCATCTCAGATTTTCTAAATATGCTTTACAGCCAAAGCAAGACAAGCATTTGTGTACGTTTATCGATAGCCTAGCATAGCATTATGTCCAGCTTGCGGGTAACTTGCAGGTAACTTGGTCACGAAAATCTGAAAATCAATCAAATTAAACCGTTTACCTTTGATGAGCTTCGGATGTTTTCACTCACGAGACTCCCAGTTGGATAGCCAATGTTCCTTTTTTCCAAAAAGATAATTTTTGTTGGCGAAATAGCTCCGTTTGTTCTTCACGTTTGGCTGAGAAATTGACCGGAAATTGCGGTCACGACAACGACGAAAAATATTCCAAATTAACTCCATAATATCGACAGAAACATGGCAAACGTTGTTTATAATCAATCCTCAAGGTGTTTTTCAAATATCTGTTCGATAATATATCCACCGGGACAATTGGTTTTTCAGTAGGACCGATTGGAAAAATGGCTGCCTCTGTATTTTACGCGAGCCATCAGGTGACCACTTACACAATGTAGCCGCTTACGGGTATTCTTCAACATAAAGGCGTAAAAATATGTCACAATGCTGTAGACACCTTGGGGAATACGTAGAAAAAGTAATCTGGTTGATAGCCCATTCACTGCTCAATAGAGACGCATTGGAACGCAGAGCTTTCAAAACATGAGGCACTTCCGGATTGGATTTTTCTCAGGCTTTCGCCTGCAATATCAGTTCTGTTATACTCACAGACAATATTTTTACAGTTTTGTAAACTTTAGAGTGTTTTCTATCCTAAGCTGTCAATTATATGCATATTCTAGCATCTTGTCCTGACAAAATGTCCCGTTTACTATGGGAACGTTATTTTTCCAAAAATGAAAATACTGCCCCCTAGTCACAAGAGGTTTTAACATCTGGACTTGTCTTCACGCCTAGAACATAACATCCAGGCTTACGTTATAGCTGTCACATTATAGAAACATTTGTGTAGTACTAGTCTCGTGAGAATAGCCTAAATTTGAACTCCTGCAGAATTAAGCATTTATTGCAGTAAAATTATACACCAAATGTAGGCAAAATATGGACAGCTTCTACCCCTAACCATAAGACTGCTGAACAGCTAATCAAATGGCTACCCAGACTATATGCATAGTCACTTTACCCCTACCTACATGTGGGGCCATATTACCTCGACTAACCTGTACCTCCGGACATCGGTACCGATACCCCCTGTACATAGCTTCCTTATTGTTATTTTATTGCTTCTCTTTCATTTTTTACTTTAGATTATTTAGTAAATATTTTACTTAACACTTATTTTTCTTAAAACAGCATTGTTGGTTATTAAGGGCTTGTAAGTAAGCTTTTCATGGTAAGGTTGTATTCGGTGCATGTGACAAATAACATTTGATTTGATTTGACTTCGCAACAGGAGTGGAGAAATATGTTTTATTTATTTCTGCATCTTTAAGGAATGTAATGCTCAGTTAGATACCATCTGTTGAGGTGCTGTCTTAATCATAAAAGTATCATTAAAGCTGATGGTATTTCAACCACATCAAATATGCATCAAAGCGGAACTGAAATCTTATCAGAAACACATTGTTTTTTTTTCACAGTTTTCTTTTTCCTCATAACTGGTCAAACTGATGTCATTTGGACATTTTTCACAAATCTTTCCCGTTTTTTATTTTGCGTTATTGTATTTACTCCTCTCTCCCTAAACTTATTTGCTCTGTGAGAACTTTACCGATGTCAACTGGATTTAAGAATGAATTCTATCGAATGAATTCCAAAATGTCGGAAATGAATAAGCAGAAACATATGGGAAAAACAAAAAAATACTGCACCCCCAGTCAAAAAATTGCTCTGCAGTCTTAGACTGTAGCCTATAGCGCATTTTCTATATTACTTTAACACACATGGTCGGGTGGTTGTGGATGGGTTATCAGCAATTGCGTCAGGGTGCTGGTGAAAAAACAGCTGATCCAAGCACCACTAGTGTGTATTACTAACTCGCTACACTGTCAGTTCATGGCTGGACAGACAGCCTAATTCAAATTTGTATTTTGACTAAAGACCAATTAGTGAAAGAAAATAAATATCAGAATTGTCCTGCCTGTGTAAACACAGCCTATGTCTCTCACTCCCTCTCTGCTTTTAATGCCAATCTATATTTAAACCAGCTAAAAGAGTGCATCATTCACTTCTCATCAATCAAGCCCTCCTCCCACAGACATGTTAGAGTCCCCTCAAGGAGCAAGACTCTAACCCGGACCTTATAAGAAATCCTGCTATGCCCTCCGACGAACTATCAAACCAGCAAAGCCAGCAAAGCGTCAATACAGGGCTAAGATCGAATCGTACTACACCGGCTCCGACGCTTGTCAGATGTGGCAGGGCTTGCAAACTATTAAAGACTACAAAGTGAAGCACAGCCGAGAGATGCCCAGTGACACGAGCCTACCAGATGAGCTAAATAACTTCTATGTTCGCTTCGATGAAAGTAACACTGAAACATGCATGAGAGCATCAGCTGTTCCGAAAGACTGTGTGATTACGCTCTCCGCAGCCAATGTGAGTAAGACCTTTAAACATGTCAACATTCACAAGGCTGCAGGGCCAGACAGATTACCAGGACATGTACGAGCATGCGCTGACCAACTGGCAAGTGTCTTCACTGACATTTTCAACCTCTCCCTGACCGAGTCTGTAATACCAACATGTTTCAAGCAGACCACCATGGTCCCTGTGCCCAAGAACACTAAGGTAACCTGCCTAAATGACTACAGACCCGTAGCAATCATGTCTGTAGCCATGAAATGCTTTGAAAGGCTGGTCATGGCTCACATCAACACCATTATCCCAGAAACACTAGACCCACTCCAATTTGCATACCATACCAACAGATCCACAAAAGATTTGGCATGTGTCCTCAGATCTTCAAAGGTTTTACAGCTGTACCATCGAGAGAATCCTGACGGGTTGCATCACTGCCTGGTATGGCAACTGCTCGGCCTCCGACCGCAAGGCACTACAGAGGGTAGTGCGTACGGCCCAGTACACCACCGGGGCCAAGCTCTCTCTCTCTCTCTCTCTCTCTCTCTCTCTCTCTCTCTCCCTCTCCCTAGTTCTCTCTCTCTCTCTCCCTCATTCTCCCTCATTCTCATTCTCCCTCTCCCTCTCCCTCTCCCTCTCTATCTCTCTCTCTCTCCCTCATTCTCCCTCTCCCTCTCCCTCATTCTCTCCCTCGTTCTCTCTCTCCCTCTCTCTCTCCCTCTCCCTCGTTCTCTCTCTCTCCCTCTCCCTCTCTCTCTCCCTCGTTCTCGTTCTTGTTCCCTCTCCCTCGTTCTCTCTCTCTCGTTCTCTCTCTCTCTCTCCCTCTCCCTCGTTCCCTCTCTCCCTCTCCCTCATTCTCTCTCCCTCTCCCTCATTCTCTCTCTCTCTCTCTCTCTCTCTCTCTGCAGATGAATTGTTTATTATTATTGCTATCCTGGTATGCAGCTGTGTGCCTGTAACTGTACAGGCAAGACACTGTGCATTGCCTACATGCTCTCCTCTCTTTTCCTGCCAGTACCTTTCTGTGTGTTGTTTCCATTCAGTGGTAGGTGGCTCTATACAGTGGGGTCCGGAATTATTGGGTCGATTGATAAAGCTGATCAAAAAATATTGTATAAAATGAACAATACAAATACTGAGCTATATTGTATGCTCCAAAACATGGAAAGATTAGTATTATATTATATATTATACTAATACAATTCCTCAGATAATTATTTTATTTAAGAAGTAAAAAATATATAAAGAGATCCCCTGTTTTCAATAATCCAGCACCCCTCCCCCCGCGAGGATAATGACACTGAGACTTTTTCGAAAATGGTTTATGAGATTGGAGAACACATTGGGAGGGATCTTAGACCATTCCTACATACAGAATCTTTCCAGATCGTTAATATGCTTTGTCAACGCTTATGGACTGTCCTCTTCAGTTCAAACCACAGGTTTTCAATGGGGTTCGAGTCCGGAGACGGAGATGGCCATTGCAAAAAGTTGATTTTGTGTTCAAAGGCTCAGTGTCGTTATCCTCGCAAGGGTAGAGTGGCGCAGTATGGAAAACAGGGGATCCAATCATTTAGACCCATATTACTTCTTAAATCAAATATATTTCTCTGATGAATTGTATAATATTATATTTTTTGAACAGGGTACGGTAGTAGGTGCCAGGCGCACCGGTTTGCGTGAAGAACTGCAATGCTTCTGGGTTTTTCACGTGCAACAGTTTCCCGTGTGTATCAAGAATAGTCCACCACTGAAAGGACATCCAGCCAACTGGACACAACTGTGGGAGGCATTGGAATCAACATGGGCCAGCATCCCTGCTTTCGACACCTTGTAGTGTCCATACAATTCAATATTAAGAAGGCAATATTAGGAAGGTGTTCTTAATGTTTTGTACACTCAGTGTAGCTAGTGTTCATATTTGAACAGCTTTAGTAATGACAAAATGAGATATGCCTTCTCGTGGGGATAATCCACTTTTCAAACTCACACCATTCCAGATAAGAATATCTCTATGGACCGAGCAAGGCCCAACACTAATCTGCACTTTAATTAGAACTATGAAAGGCTTTTTAGAAGCATATTCTCTCCTCTTTGCATACCTATTTCTCACCACTCCCCCTTCCATCCATCCTCCATCCCTTCCTCCCACAGCCTCTTTGCACAATAATCCCAGTAACTTGCCCTACTACTGTCATCTCAGTGGCTTCCTCCTCTAGCAGTCACCATCCCTGTAGCTGGCTGGTGTATTAACCCAATGACGGCAAGCAATAATCAGTGGCTTAAGGCTCACTTAAAAAGGATGAAATAATATACATTAAAATAAAGAAAAGATAGATTCAAGGAAGAGGAAGAAGAGTGTGAAGTAGGAAGAGTGTGATGAGACAGAAAATGAGAGAGAGACCAACAGAGAGATAGAGAGAGAGAGAGAGACAGAGCACATGTGTGAAAGGGGAGGAGGGAGAGCGAGGGAGCAAACAGCGGTGGAAGTGGGTGGCGTTCTCTGCTGCAGGGATCTGTCCAGGAGCAGAGCTAGACAGCGGAAATACACAGTAATACAGAACCGAACAGAACAGAACCGCACAGACGCAGGGCTCCAGCTATAAGCAGCCCAGAGAGGACCAGGCAACAGAGAGAGAGAGATTGAGAGAGAGGTATATAAAGATAGAGAACCCGCTGTCCACCGAGCCCTCAAGAGGAACACCTCAGAGACTGAGGGAGAGAGAGGGGTGATCAAAAAGAGAGAAACACAGAGGGGAGGAGAGAGGAGAGGACACAGGAGAGAGGAGAGGACACAGGAGAGCGGAGTGGACACGGCATCTCCACGGACACAGAGAACTTTCTGCAGCGCACAAATCTCTCTACGATGGTCTGCATTCTACGCCTTCCTGAGCTACTCAATTATTAATCTTTCCCTTCTCATCTGATGTTGAAACATAACTTTTCCTTTTAAAAGTCTGAGAGACCGACGTCTGGGTATTTCTTACCTACCAACATACTGCTGGCTGTTTTTCTGTCTGTGCAACAGAACAGGCTTTGGGTCTTACCAGTGTGCCTGAGTGTGTGTGTGAGTGTGTGAGTCGGTGTGTGAGTCGGTGAGCGTTAGTGAGAAAGTGTGTAACTGAGCGTTTGAGTGTGTAAGTGATTGAGTGAGTGTTAGTCTGAGTGAGTGAAGGATTGAGTTTTGGATTCAATGTAAGAAAGGCCGGACGACAGGTACTGTACCTCTAACTTAAAAGTGGCTTCATCTTTCCTCACAGTTTTCCCCATGAGGATTCTCTAAATGGGACTTTGAAATCTCTACTCTAAGGGCCTCATCAAGAAGATATGTGTTTTCACACTGGATAATTTTAAAGGGTACATCTTTTGCGTGTAAGGAGCCAGTGAAGGAGACATTTCTCCACCTTGGGCTCCTGTCATCTCTTTGAAGGAGGCATTCCTGTCACATATAATGAACCTTTGAGAGACACTTTGTTCTACTCTTCTCTACCCCATCAGGAGTGGGTGAGGAGGACAGTGGCAGATCAGCTCCAGTGAGGCTCCAGTGGCCACGTCGGCCAGTCTCTGTCAGGATGGCTGGCTGTACCTGCCGCTGCAGACAGGGGGTGCTGAAGTTCATTCAGTCTCTACGCAGACTTGTCTCTGGGACGCTTACCAAAGGTACTGCACCCGCCTCATCTAACACGCCTTTACATCCTCTGATTTCTTTCAGTTCTCTTATTTTCCTTGGCATCCTCTTTTACTCTCACGCCAGCCATGTACTGTAGATATGATATTGTAAATATTATGCGAGAAAGGAAGTAACTACGTCTGGTCATTTCCATGTAGAAGGACCCATGAGCACCAACATGTGAAGTTTATCGGAGCATATCAAATTGGGTGTCAAATGACAGCTAAGAGACTATATATTTTTTTTATTTTAATTAAGGAATATATAACATTTTCAACCATTTGAAATTGTAAAAATGTAGAATAAGCAAAGGCTTTGATTTCTTGTCAAAGACATTGAAAAGGAGGTTTAGAAAACGGGAAAAAGACTAAAAATGTATCACAAATACAGTACCAGTCAAAGGTTTTGGACACACCTACTCATTCAAGGATTTTTCTATATTTTACTATTTTCTACATTGTAGAATAATAGTGAAGACATCAAAACTAAGAAATAACACATATGGAATCATGTAGTCACCAAAAAGGTGTTAAGCAAATCAAAATATATTTTAGATTCTTCAAAGTAGAAACCCATTTCCTTTATGCCAGCTTTGAACACACATTCTCTCAACCAGCTTCACCTGGAATGCTTTTCCAACAGTCTTGAAGGAGTTCCCACACATGCTGAGCACTTGTTGGCTACTTTTACTTCACTCTGCAGTCCAACTCATCCCAAACCATCTCAATTGGGTTGAGGTTGGGTGATTGTGGAGGCCAGGTCATCTGATGCAGCACTCCATCACTCTCCTTCTTGGTCAAATAGCCCTTACACAGCCTGGATGTGTCTTTTGGTTCATTGTCCTGTTGAAAAACAATTACATTTACATTTACATTTAAGTCATTTAGCAGACGCTCTTATTGATAGTACCACTAAGCGCAAACCAGATGGGATGGCATAGTGCTGCAGAATGCTGTGGTAGCCATGCTGGTTAAGTGTGACTTGAATTATAAATAAATCACTGACAGTTTCACCAGCAAAGCACCCCACCCCATCACACCTCCTCCTCCATGCTTCACGGTGGGAACCACACATGCGGAGATCATCCTTTCACCTACTCTGCGTCTCACAAAGACATGGCGGTTGGAACCAAAAATCTCAAATTTGGACTCATCAGACCAAAGGACAGATTTCCACCGGTCTAATGTCCATTGCTCGTGTGTCTTGACCCAAGCAAGTCTCTTCTTATTATTGTTGTCCTTTAGTAGTGGATTAATGTCAGCAATTCAACCATGAAGGCCTGATTCACACAGTCTCCTCTGAACTGTTGATTTTGAGATGTATGTTACTTGAACTCTGTGAAGCATTTATTTGGGCTGCAATTTCTGAGGCTGGTAACTCTAATGAACTTATCCTCTGCAGCAGAGGTTACTCTGGGTCTTCCTTTCCTGTGGCGGTCCTCATGAGAGCCAGTTTCATCATAGCGCTTGATGGTTTTTGCGACTGCACTTGAAGAAACGTTCAAAGTTCTTGACATTTTCCTGATTGACTGACCTTCATGTCTTAAAGTAATGATGGACTGTTGTATCTTTTTGCTTATTTGAGCTGTTCTTGCGATAATATGGACTTGGTATTTTACCAAATAGGGTTATCTTCTGTATACCACCCCTACCTTGTCACAACACAACTGATTTGCTCAAATGTATTAAGAAGGAAAGACATTCCACAAATTAACTTTTAACAAGGCAATTGAAATGTGGCAATTGAAATTTGTTAATTGAAATGTGACTACCTCATGGTGACTACCTCATTCCAGATGACTACCTCATGGTGACTACCTCATTCCAGATGACTACCTCATGGTGACTACCTCGTGGTGACTACCTCATGGTGACTACCTCATGGTGACTACCTCATTCCAGATGACTACCTCATGGTGACTACCTCATTCCAGATGACTACCTCATGGTGACTACCTTATTCCAGATGACTACCTCATGAAGCTTTTTGATAGAAAGCCAAGAGTGTGCAAAGCTGTCATCAAGCAAAGGGTGGCTACTTTGAAGAATCTCAAATGTAACAAAATATTTTGATTTGTTTAACACTCTTTTGGTTACAGCGTGATTCCATATGTGTTATTTCATAGATATGATGTAGAAAATAGTAAAATCGCAAAACATGGTTGGGTCACCTGCTACTGTCCTACCGTCCACTGGTATACTGTTCGGCTGATAACTGTTTTCTTTCTCTTCTGGTCGTCTGGTGGTCAAAGTAAGAGTATGAAAAGTCTGGACAACCCCTACCTCGCTCTCTTTCTCTTCTCTCTCCCTTCAGTTAATGTCACCTCTCCCAGCTCCTACTGACACCTACCCATGAGCCCCCTCTCTTTCCATTTACTTTAACCAGCACCCTCACCCCCTGAGCACCGGCCAACACGGGATGTTCATGGACGTTGAAAAGTAGTTGAAATTTGGGCAGTCCGCCCTGGCCTTGATTTCAACGTCCACAGACGTCGCTTTTTGGTCCTTCATTTGGCCCAAACCAAATCTGAACCAATTATATATGTCTGTATTTCACAAGTTTGGACAGCACAGTACAGTACTGTACAGTACATTGATTTGATGACAGTTCAGTACAGTACAGAAAAGTAGAGTATAGTTCAGTAGAGTACAGTCCTATACTGTACTGTGCTGTTAATTAGAGTATAATATAGTGGAGTAGAGTTCAGTACACAGCAGAGCAAACTAGAGTTGAATACACTAGAAAGTACTGTCATGAGTTGGCCTGGGGGGTAGGTTTATGACAGTCATAAATACCTCTTCCCCCCTTTTTCCTCTCTCTACTCTACTGAGGTTAGATTTGCAAAACCTTTGGTTAACATAGAGATTCTGGGAACATCAGAAGGTGGGGGTATATGAACTATATTCTGGTAATCCGACCAATGGAACATATGCGGTGGTACTTAATGAATATGATGTCAGTTCGGTTGTCATCTGAGACATTCTCGTCAATGAAACTTTGACATTAGCTAGGTGCTGGGTCAAGCCTGAGGCTGACAGTAGAGAACAGCAGTATCACATCAAACCATTGATGCCACTATATGACCACTCTGACTAATACAGCTACTCTTATCACATACAGTCTATTGTCCATTTCATCTTCGTCTTTCTCACACTGTCCAATCTACCCGGTGTCCTCAGAGGGCTAAGAGACTGGCTGTAGGCATGGGCTCAGGATCCTCAGAGGACTAGGAGACTGGCTGTAAGCACAGGCCTCAGGATCCTCAGAGGACTAGGAGACTGGCTGTAGGCACGGGCTCAGGATCCTCAGAGGACTAGGAGACTGGCTGTAGGCACGGGCTCAGGATCCTCAGAGGACTAGGAGACTGGCTGTAGGCACGGGCTCAGGATCCTCAGAGGACTAGGAGACTGGCTGTAGGCACGGGCTCAGGATCCTCAGAGGACTAGGAGACTGGCTGTAGGCACGGGCTCAGGATCCTCAGAGGACTAGGAGACTGGCTGTAGGCACGGGCTCAGGATCCTCAGAGGACTAGGAGACTGGCTGTAGGCACGGGCTCAGGATCTTCAGAGGACTAGGATACTGGCTGTAGGTACGGGCTCAGGATCCTCAGAGGACTAGGAGACTGGCTGTAGGCACGGGCTCAGGATCCTCAGAGGACTAGGAGACTGGCTGTAGGCACGGGCTCAGGATCCTCAGAGGACTAGAAGACTGGCTGTAGGCACGGGCTCAGGATCTTCAGAGGACTAGGAGACTGGCTGTAGGCACGGGCTCAGGATCCTCAGAGTACTAGGAGACTGGCTGTAGGCACGGGCTCAGGATCCTCAGAGGACTAGGAGACTGGCTGTAGGCACGGGCTCAGGATCCTCAGAGGACTAGGAGACTGGCTGTAGGCACGGGCTCAGGATCCTCAGAGGACTAGGAGACTGGCTGTAGGCACGGGCTCAGGATCTTCAGAGGACTAGGAGACTGGCTATAGGCACGGGCTCAGGATCCTCAGAGGACTAGGAGACTGGCTGTAGGCACGGGCTCAGGATCCTCAGAGGACTAGGAGACTGGCTGTAGGCACGGGCTCAGGATCCTCAGAGGACTAGGAGACTGGATGTAGGCACGGGCTCAGGGTCTTCAGCTTCAGTTTCTTCAACGAAGACTAATGAAGTCATTCCGCCTCTGGCAACTGGTCTGTGTTCTCAATGATCTCACCTGCTGAATAAGGAGGAAACAACCTGTCCACTTTCTCTTTTACTCTGGGCTGGAACATCTACACTACAGACAATCCATCAGTGCCAAATGAACCAGGCATTATTAGATGGCAGTTCAATTAAAACCCAATTGTGAACCTTTCACTGAAGGGATGTCTAATCAAATGGGGGCCATCGCACTCTCCCAGAAGTTCAGTTGGTGTGTAAAACCCCTGAATTCAGATTAGCAAATAGGTGTGAGGGGTCCCCAGGAGGGATTTCTGGCAGAGTCTGATAAAACTGACTGGTAGTGTGTCAGGGATGAGCATTCCTTCCCTCTCTCTCTAGGTGCCACGGTCGGTTACCATGGTGGTGTGTCTGTGTTGGATGGTGTTTTACGGTGAGCGAAAGCGAGGCTAGCTCTTATTTATCACCCTGGTTTACAGCTCTGTGTGACAGTAAGCTCTGGAAGATAATGAAAAAGTGCTTGACATTTTCAGAGAATGACAGTGCGATCAATCTGGCTGTTTTGGGAAGGGTACAGGTGTAAAACCACTTCCCTCACGCGTTGGATAAAGCATTGCGTGTGTGTATGTGTGGGTGTGTTTCCTTGTGTTTGAGTCAGTGTGTGTGTTTTGGATTCTAAACCTGAATTCATGCAGGACTAAGACCTTCCTCTCCTTGAGGCTGAAGCCGCAATTGAAGTGTCCGTTTACTAAATGTGCCTCACAAGGTTCTCTTTCTCTCCCTCTCTCTCCTTCCCACTAAGTACCATTACCTTGTTTACTGTATCCTCTGGCCTTTCATCCTCTCATTACAAATATTCCAATTCCAGCCACGATGATTCCTTCTTCTCTCATATAGCACCACTGGAATATTCTGGTGCCAAACCGTCTCCGGCAGAGTCTTATGTAGATGTAACATTAGATCCAGCAAGCATTTTTTCAGGCCCACCACACTGGCACACCCCCCCTTCTACCTCTTATCTTTCCTCCCATAATGAGCAAATAATGACTGCATGATGATTATGAATGTGTATATTTCTGTAGGTTTTTGTGTATTTCTGCAAGAGTGTCTGTAGGTGTATGCCTGGGATGCATCGTAACCTCAGGCATAAGCACAAGCAATGCTGATAGGAGGTATCTCAGGTCAGGTCCTATCTGCAGGCTGCATGGGCCTGGCTGGCGTGCCATGGGACTGCTGCTCTGCTACACCACTCATCCAGTCATCCGCTCAGATACACTCAGAGAGAGCATGGGAGAGATGGAGTGAAAAAAGGAGAGTGCCCTGCCTTCCTGGCCTCTCATGGACTGTATTTGGATTGCTATATATGACGAGTATTGGTGTGTGTGTGTGTGTGTGTGTGTGTGTGTGTGTGTGTGTGTGTGTGTGTGTGTGTGTGTGTGTGTGTGTGTGTGTGTGTGTGTGTGTGTGTGTGTGTGTGTGTGTGTGCGTGCGTGTGAGAGAGAGAGCCCTTTCTAATCACAGCAGGCCCTAAACAACAGTAAAGGTCCATGTTTTCTATTCAACCCTTTGAGGGTTGTATGGACCATTAATTAAGGGCATGTTTTTTGTCTCCGTTTAAATGGCTGTATGATGTGCAATATATATTTTATTGTTTTACTTATTTGATCACTTAATTCTCTCCATGTACATTGTGAAGACAAGGTGTAAATAATTCCTGGAACATTATCCAGTGATTGCTGGTGTTCTGTACCTTGTGTTTGGCGCATAACATCCCAGTCTCAAGGTGTTTGTATGAGCAAATGTGTCCATTGGACTGTGGCAGATCTGATTTGTTCAGGCATATCTAAACTGCTGAATTAATAAATAAATAAATGCCAAACTAATTACCATAGACATGTGAGTGAGCTGTAGCAGTTACCATGGTTATGGTTAACAGTTATTTTTTGAAAGACCTTTCAGGGGTCTTGAGGGGAAACTTGAGGGAGTGAAGCGAGACATTGAAGTGAGAGTGAGAGCAACAAGAGAGGCGCTGCTGACTGCACCTTCTGCCCAGTCACTCAGCTCTCTCCCAGAGGATTATGGGTAAAGTTGGGCGTCTCTTTCTTTTGAGAGACCAGAGGAGCACAAACTGAACACACACTCACACACTTGGACGCAAACAGAGACAAAGACACATTCTCTCACGAACATGCAAACACAACAAAGAGTCTTACGCACTAATACACACAGATACACACACACACACTCACAGAAAAACCCACACGACACACTTCAAATAGGCCCACACTCCTTGATACGGGCACATCTACGTTCCTATAAAGGTTATAAGGTCTGATCACGCACATTGGCATACACTCGGGTGAGTTTAGTTAGAACATCTGGACCCAGGTCCCCACTGGTTGGGGTGTGGGGCCACAGCAAGGTCATTTGTCCCCCTCCATTATATCCTAGCCCCGCCCCTTACACCCTGGCTAGACTGGCCACATTGCGTGCAAGAGCATTGCACCATAAATGTATGCGTATATGTTATTCAATCATTTCATCTACACCTGCGTTGCTAAAATGTAACTCATTTCTATTTGAGACGCTTGACACGCTGCGAGTACTGCCTCTCCCACCTCCGTATTGGTTTTCACAGAGATACAAACCCACGTGGCTGCTTGAAAGATGAACAAGGAGAGATTAATCAAAGACAACTAAATAACAACTCAAATCTGTGGAGGAATCATTTTAATGGAGAAACACACAATTGTGTTCTACAAAGAACCAGCTGAAAAGTGGACCATACTGTATGCATGTCAGATCTAATAACAAAGCAATATTAATCTCCCAGGACAAACTAGCTAGCAACAGCTAGCTAGCTAAATATACATGGATGTTTAATGTGTGCTTCGACCTGCCCTAAAATGAATGTCATTGATTCACAGTTGGTTTTGGTATTTTAACTTGATGGTGTCTGGTGGGGAGAGACAAAATCCTCATGTGCACGATGATGTACACGGCATGTTGAACCAAGGTGTTAGGTATTTAATCCCCCTCTCTCTTACCCCCAGTTGCTCTCTGCAGCATCACTCTTCCCCATAACCATCATGACCATGCTCTCCCCCATCTACCACCGCAGGTACAATGACAGTCTTTGACTCTTCATACTCACTGTGACTCAACCTTCTCTACAGTACATCCACCTGAACGCCCTGCTCACTTAGATGTACACAGGCGACTTTCCTTTTTTCTCCTCCACTTACACCCTTCTCTCTCTCTCTCTCTCTCTCTCTCTCTCTCTCTCTCTCTTTCATGGTAGTAGATTGAAGCTGACAGTGTGCACGTCACCACTTTTAATTTTTAAATCCTTTCTCCTCCCTTTTTACGTAATCTCATTCCCTCTCAGTTTATTTATATATCTGGCCCCCTCTCCCTCTCTCTCTCTCTCTCTCTCTCTCTCTCTCTCTCTCTCTCTCTCTCTCTCTCTCTCTCTCTCTCTCCCCTCTTTTAAACACTGCCCTCATTTCTATCTCTCTCCTTTACATCTTGTTCTTTCTCTCCGTCTCTTTGGCCTATCCTCATTTGCCATCAGTATGGTACGGTACATTACAGTACAGTTTGGTATAGTGTAGTATGGTACGGTACATTACAGTACAGTTTGGTATAGTGTAGTATGGTACGGTACATTACAGTACAGTTTGGTATAGTGTAGTACAGTTTGGTATAGTGTACACATTACAGTACAGTTTGGTATAGTGTAGTATGGTACTGTATATTACAGTACAGTTTGGTATAGTGTAGTATGGTACGGTACATTACAGTACAGTTTGGTATAGTGTAGTATGGTACGGTACATTACAGTACAGTTTGGTATAGTGTAGTATGGCACGGTACATTACAGTACAGTTTGGTATAGTGTAGTATGGTACTGTATATTACAGTACAGTTTGGTATAGTGTAGTATGGTACGGTACATTACAGTACAGTTTGGTATAGTGTAGTATGGTACGGTACATTACAGTTTGGTATTGTGTAGTATGGTACATTACAGTACAGATTGGTATAGTGTAGTATGGTACGGTACATTACAGTACAGTTTGGTATAGTGTAGCATGGTACAGTACATTACAGTACAGTTTGGTATAGTGTAGTATGGTACGGTACATTACAGTACAGTTTGGTATAGTGTAGTATGGTACGGTACATTACAGTACAGTTTGGTATTGTGTAGTATGGTACGGTACATTACAGTACAGTTTGGTATTGTGTAGTATGGTACATTACAGTACAGTGTGGTATAGTGTAGTATGGTACAGTACATTACAGTACAGTTTGGTATTGTGTAGTATGGTACATTACAGTACAGTTTGGTATAGTGTAGTATGGTACGGTACATTACAGTACAGTTTGGTATAGTGTAGTATGGTACGGTACATTACAGTACAGTTTGGTATAGTGTAGTATGGTACGGTACATTACAGTACAGTTTGGTATGGTGTAGTATGGTACGGTACATTACAGTACAGTTTGGTATAGTGTAGTATGGTACAAGACATTACAGTACAGTTTGGTATAGTGTAGTATGGTACAAGACATTACAGTACAGTTTGGTATAGTGTAGTATGGTACGGTACATTACAGTACAGTTTGGTATAGTGTAGTATGGTACGGTACATTACAGTACAGTTTGGTATAGTGTAGTATGGTACAAGACATTACAGTACAGTTTGGTATAGTGTAGTATGGTACAAGACATTACAGTACAGTTTGGTATAGTGTAGTATGGTACGGTACATTACAGTACAGTTTGGTATAGTGTAGTATGGTACGGTACATTACAAAATGATATAGTATATAATGAAATAGAGAAAAAATCCACTCTTTGTTTTTTACAATTTCAATAAACTGTATGTACGTCTGGTATTCCATTCACTTATAAGGAAATGAGAGCCCTGGCTTGAAGTGGTGTTGACAGGAAAACTACTGTAAAGCTACTGAAATTGTGTGCTATGCTGCCATCTGTTGGTCATGAATTTGCACCACAGCAATGTGTTACTACAGTAAGTGCGTGTTTTCTGTGTGCTCGGGTGTTTGTATGTGTTTTTGATGTGCTAAGTATGTATGCTTGATTGTAATACAACTCGTAGAATCTACACAGCTTTGGTAGAGATAAATTGATCTGTTAGAGATGCAACTCTCAAATGCAGAAAAATAAACTCTCTGAGTTGACAAAATGTGAAGAAAATGCTCTTTTGCTATTGTTTGGTGGTCATCTCATTTCTAACTCATTTTACCACAGATGGAAATGTGCTCCTGCTCTATCAGGGGCCATGGAGAATGGAGAATGGCATTGAGTGAAAAGACAATATCTGAAACAGAGTGAAACCAAACAGAATAGAATACTGAATAGGGGGTCATTTGAGTGTATGCTATAGGATGAGTGTATGCTATAGGGTGAGTGTATGCTATAGGGTGAGTGTATGCTATAGGATGAGTGTATGCTATAGGATTAGTGTATGCTATAGGGTGAGTGTATGCTATAGGGTGAGTGTATGCTATAGGGTGAGTGTATGCTATAGGGTGAGTGTATGCTATAGGGTGAGTGTATGCTATAGGGTGAGTGTATGCAATAGGGTGAGTGTATGCTATAGGGTGAGTGTATGTATGTGAGAGAGAGTTTGAATTGGATAGGTGTGAAAAACTAAGAGAGAGAGAGAGAGAGAGAGAGAGAGAGAGAGAGAGAGAGAGAGAGAGCATGTAAATAAATGATAAGAAAAAGACAGGAAGGGGGAACATAGAGAGAGCGTCGGGCTACGGGTGAATATTTATGAATGGAGAGCGGAAGCCTAAGTGTACTGTCCCACTCTTCCTGTAGTATTTAACGATTAACCTCCCATTAAAGTGTCTGATTAATCCTGATGGATTTAACTCCCTTAAAATAAAGGTCACATTAAATTAAATATGTAGAGGGCAAAGACTCAGGGGATCTTAGTCCATGTCTCAACAGTAGTACGTCTGGATGCCTTGTAGAGAGACGGCAAAGACTCAGGGGATCTTAGTTCATGTCTCAACAGTAGTACGTCTGGATGCCTTGTAGAGGGCAAAGACTCAGGGGATCTTAGTCCATGTCTCAACAGTAGTACGTCTGGATGCCTTGTAGAGAGAGGGCAAAGACTCAGGGGATCTTAGTCCATGTCTCAACAGTAGTACATCTGGATGCCTTGTAGAGAGAGGGCAAAGACTCAGGGGATCTTAGTTCATGTCTCAACAGTAGTACGTCTGGATGCCTTGTAGAGAGAGGGCAAAGACTCAGGGGATCTTAGTCCATGTCTCAACAGTAGTACGTCTGGATGCCTTGTAGAGAGAGGGCAAAGACTCAGGGGATCTTAGTCCATGTCTCAACAGTAGTACGTCTGGATGCCTTGTAGAGAGAGGGCAAAGACTCAAGGGATCTTAGTCCATGTCTCAACAGTAGTACGTCTGGATGCCTTGTAGAGAGAGGGCAAAGACTCAGGGGATCTTAGTTCATGTCTCAACAGTAGTACGTCTGGATGCCTTGTAGAGAGAGGGCAAAGACTCAGGGGATCTTAGTCCATGTCTCAACAGTAGTACATCTGGATGCCTTGTAGAGAGAGGGCAAAGACTCAGGGGATCTTAGTCCATGTCTCAACAGTAGTACATCTGGATGCCTTGTAGAGAGAGGGCAAATACTCAGGGGATCTTAGTTCATGTCTCAACAGTAGTACGTCTGTATGCCTTGTAGAGGGCAAAGACTCAGGGGATCTTAGTCCATGTCTCAACAGTAGTACGTCTGGATGCCTTGTAGAGAGAGGGCAAAGACTCAGGGGATCTTAGTCCATGTCTCAACAGTAGTACATCTGGATGCCTTGTAGAGAGACGGCAAATACTCAGGGGATCTTAGTTCATGTCTCAACAGTAGTACGTCTGTATGCCTTGTAGAGGGCAAAGACTCAGGGGATCTTAGTCCATGTCTCAACAGTAGTACGTCTGGATGCCTTGTAGAGAGAGGGCAAAGACTCAGGGGATCTTAGTCCATGTCTCAACAGTAGTACGTCTGGATGCCTTGTAGAGAGAGGGCAAAGACTCAGGGGATCTTAGTTCATGTCTCAACTGTAGTACGTCTGGATTCCTATGTTCCTTTCTCTTGTTCATCCACTCAGGTATTCATGTCTGATATCACTATTGAATAGCTAGAATCATTCAGAAAGAGCCATGATCCAATAGTAGAGACTAGTAGAGAGCACCGTCATTATAAACCAATTACAGACTCTCTCCTCCTGACTCACCTCTGCTGGTTGGTTTCCCTGTCCTCACTGTCCTCGGGACCCAGTGTGAAGAGAGGGACAACGTGGGCAGAGCAGGAGGGGGAGAGATGTTAAGGTTAAGGTGAGAGCAAGAGGAGAGCGACCGAGAGATGAAAGGATGAGAGTTATTGTATGGACAGATTAAAGGGGGTTTAATGGAGGCCCAGAAGCACTAAGGCCTCTGACAGTACCATCCACGTAGACAGGGAAGAAATGAAAACGCTCATATTTCCTCCCTGATCTCTAACACTCCCTTCTCTCTTTGAGGCTATTTTCTCATCTAATCATCGGTTTCTTTATCCCCCTTTCTCAGTCTTTATCTCTTGCCCTCATTTAAATAGTCTCTACCAACTCATAACCTTTTCTCCCTCACAACATTACACCACCAAAAGTGAACCAGAGACATGGTCTCAAATGTTATTGGTTTTTCCTCCAAATAACCATGGTTCAGTGCGTTCAGGTGCACTCCAATCTGTATTGTCCTGGGTGTGTGGTCATCCCTCTGTTCTCACCGTAGGGGGACATCGAGTCAGTGATACAGATGAACACTCCTCCTTTGACCCTCCTCCCAGGGGATTGTAAATGAACTATCTCATTTCATCTCTGCTCCGCTCTCTCCTCGGTGTGTGAGGGCCACCGAGTGTGTGTGACCCCGAGAGGTCCATAAAATAGCGAGTGTGGGGCAATGTTCATTGGCAAAGGGTAGAGGAACTATTTCTGTGAAGACTTACGAACGAGCATGTGTGGAGACAAACGACAGGACAAACGACAGGACAAACGACAGGACAAACGACAGAGGACAAACGACAGGACAAACGACAGGACAAACGACAGGACAAACGACAGGACAAACGACAGGACAAACGACAGAGGACAAACGACAGGACAAACGACAGGACAAACGACAGGACAAACGACAGGACAAACGACAGGACAAACGACAGGACATGTTGTTAATTCATCTGCTCACGACTCTTCGTTGTCGCGTCACACTTTCGTTTGCTGCATTTGAATGAGCACGTTGCCCATTTGTTTCCAAGTATGTTGTGTTTATTAATGCCGTTGACTTTTATGAATGACAGACAGGCGACAGGAAGGGAAACCCATTGATTTATCACGCAAAAAAAATGTCCCCTTCAAGTCTTCAGGGATTGTGTGAGATAGAGGGTAATGGCGAGAAGAAGAAAATATGTAATCAAATGTCAAATGTCCCACTTAAATCACAATGTGTGACTTGGCCTGTGTGTGTGTGTGTGTGTGTGTGTGTAACTCCCTGTGGACTTGTGACACTTTTATCCATAACCTCCTCTCCTCACTCCCATCTCTCCCACTTATCGCCGTGTGCAACACACGCAGCCCTCTTTATCCACAACATAGAAAGTAGAGGAGGAGGAACTAGAGAGGAGGATTCAGGGAGCAGAAAAACAAGTTCGGAGAGAGAGGGTGGGAGAGAGGAAGAGCGAAGATTTTGAAACAAAGACCACGGTTTACCGCAGAGAGAAGCACACACTGGTGTAAGAGAACAGCAGGGGCTGAGACCCGCCTGTAGAGGGGTAGAGAGCAGCAGGGGCTGAGACCCGCCTGTAGAGGGGTAGAGAACAGACTAACAGCGAGGAACTCAGAAAGACAGTGAAGGAGAGAGGCAGAGAAATCCAAAGTCTTGAGAAGAGAAGAGGACCTGGACATTGAGATGGGGGTTGTGCTGGGGACTTTCTCCGTGCACACCAAACAGGTCGACTACAGACGACGAGGTATGAGAACACCTGAAAATGTGTGTGTGTGTGTGTGTGTAGACACATGAGGAGTTCTAGACCAAGTCAATAGCACAGCACTCTCCAAGAGATGCATTTCAGAGGTTTATTATAACCTGTTTACCTATTGATTGTTCATTGATGTTGTTTATGAGGATTCAGCACATCCGTCTTTAAACACATTACAACTTTGATGTGAGAGCACTGTGTGCATTTGATTTAGAGGAGTTACTTTGTGTTAGTGTGTTTAATGCCGTATGAGGCTGCTGAAGAGTACAGAGCTGGTTACCAAACCAAGCATGTTTTAGGGCAGTTCATCTGACTGTGTGTGTGTGTGTGTGTGTGTGTGTGTGTGTGTGTGTGTGTGTGTGTGTGTGTGTGTGTGTGTGTGTGTGTGTGTGTGTGTGTGTGTGTGTGTGTGTGTGTGTGTGTGTGCGTGCGTGCGTGTGTGTGTGATGTATGTTGTGGTGGCATTTCTGTATATTTTCCCTATGTTTTGGGCCATTATCAAAGTGTTACAAAGTCTCTTCGTGGTTACAATTGGCTGCGAGCTGTTTTGAATGGAAAGAGAGGGAGTGAGACAGTGCCAGTAGAAAGCAGAGAAAGAGAGGTGAAGAGGCTGTTAAACATGAGATGAGAAGGGGAGATACAGGGAGAGCAGGGTGGGAGAGTCGGATGGTTACACATCCATGATTATTCACGCCTTGATGTTTAATTCATCGCTGCTGTATGTATGAATACACACTCACTCACTCTCACACATGCACACACACGCAGGCACACACAAACAGCCTCACATCACTTGCTCGGTTTGATAACCAAGACCCTACCTTTCAAGTGAACATGTTGACATGTTGACGTTCAGATGGTTGTCTATACTACTCTACTGTATGTGGTGCTACAGATACACTGTCTGATCATCTATGTCTGCTGGTCAAGCAATGGTGACACACAGGACGGTGTTAGGAATTAGTGGAGAAACACTGATCTATTGTCAACACTGAGATGCATACAAAGGGCATCTGACAGAGCCCAAGGATAACCAAAACACCTACCGATTTCATGGGAATGCCTAATATAGTAGATATTGGCTATTGGACCGCTTCTTATCATAGTTATCAACATCCCTTCCACAGGAATAGAATGCATCGTGTAACCGTTTGATGTAAATCTGCACTTTGTTGTTGCCCACTTACTCTCTCTCTTCTCCAAGCCTTCCAGTCTTTTTGCTATATGAGAGAGAGAGAGAGAGAGAGAGAGAGAGAGAGAGAGAGAGAGAGAGGAGAGAGAGAGAGAGAGAGAGAGAGAGAGAGAGAGAGAGATCCTTTCAAGTATGAAGAAAAAGTTGAAAGGGGTGTAGAAAAAAGAGAGGGGATGCATTTTTAGAACACTGACACACGCAGACACACGCAGAAAGAGAGAGGTAGAGAGATGTACAGTGTTGGTACAGATCCAATGGGATTAGAAGTTCTGGGCAAAAACACAAAACCCCTCAGAATGTTTGAAGCCCTTTTTTCAAAACCACAAGAGCTTTCTGGTGGAAAATGTCCTGTCCTACTGTAACTCTCTCTGTATGTCTGTCAGTGTCTCAGTCTCTTGCACAGGCAGGAAGGAGATAGGGGTGCTGTTGAATGAGTCCTGGATCCTATGTAGACTGGTTATGGTTGCTGGCTTTGTTTCTGTGTATGCCTGGTTCAGATGAACTCTTATACTGTGGGGACTGACTCTGATGGCCTGCTTTCAGGACTAAATAAACCAGGTTGGTGTGGTGTGAGAGGACTGGCTATGAATTGAGTAGTAAGAAGCAGACACAGCTAACTATGTATTGGCAGGCTCTGAATGCTCAAATATTTATCTTACATGTAATTAAAGCCCAGAGGGGATTCTGTCTGTCTAACTACTGAAGCTCTCCCTATCCCCCTCTACTTCTCTTCTCTCCCTATACCCCCTCTACTTCTCTTTTCTCCCTATCCCCCCTCTACTTCTCTTCTCTCCCTATCCCCCCTCTACTTCTCTTCTCTCCCTATCCCCCCTCTCTATTTATTTTCTCTCGATCAATCCCCTCTCTGAATACCAATTGTCCCATCATCATACTAAGGCAGTAACATATATATTCTCACAGCATGTAGAACACTGAGAGTTATGCAAAACACTATTCACTACTCAAATGCTACAGAGAGCAGCGATAGGGTTGAGTAGAATCCCGCCGTGTGCAGAGGAAAGACTGTATTAGTCTCTAATAGGCCGTTCTGTGCTCTGTAGCCAGAAATCCAACATAATTGGGACGAATCGGAATCTCAGTTCCTGAAATAGTTTGTTTTTCTTATAATTAATTAGGATGTAAAGTTTTGATTTAACTTCAGGAAACTCTCTCTCATCTCAAACCTCTCAGTTAATGAGAGCAAACATCCGACAAAGCAGGGAACGAAAACAAGCAGCTATTTATACAGACCATTAGAGACAGAGGAAGCTCCAGCTAAAGGAACTGGGCTCCGAGACACACAAACACAGCGTGAGTTTGTGCATGAGTGTGTGTTTGTGCGTATGTGCATACGTGCTTACATGCATTCACAACTCTGTGTGGGTGATGGGATTGTGTCTACGTTTTTCTACATAATTCTCATTTCCATCATTATCTTTTTTCTCCTGAAATGGAGAATCCACATCTCCTGTACTCATTCCTCCTCGCTGGCACTGACATGTTGTTCTTCGGGAAAATACACATGCAACAGCAAGGCAGGACCCTGCCATATGTCAAAGCAATCATGCATGAAGGGAAGCAGAGGGGTATTTTAGAGGTCATCGTGTGTGTGTGTGTGTGTGTGGTGTGTGTGTGTGTGTGTGTGTGTGTGTGTGTGTGTGTGTGTGTGTGTGTGTGTGTGTGTGTGTGTGTGTGTGTGTGTGTGTGAGAGAGAGAGAGGGGGGGGGGATTTTCCTATGGTTTGCAAAGAAGGGCACCTATTGGTAGATGGGTGAAAATAAAAAAAGCAGACATTGAATATCCCTTTCAGCATGGCAAAGTTATTAATTACACTTTGCATGGTGTATCAATACACCCAGTCACTATAAGGATACAGGCATCCTTCCTAACTCAGTTGCCAGAGAGGAAGGAAACCGCTCAGGGATTTCACCATGAGGACAATGGTGACTTTAAAAGAGTTACAGAGTTTAATAGTTGTGATAGGAGAAAACTGAGGATGCATCAACAACATTGTAGTTTCTCCACAATACGAACCTAGTTGAGAGTGAAAATAAGCTACAGTATAACACATATTCCATAACATGCATCCTGTTTGCAATAACTTTGCAATAATAAATACTGCAAAAAAATAAGAAATTAACTTCATGTCATGAATACAAAGCATTATGTTTGTGGCAAATCCAACACAACACATCACTGAGTAGGGTAACACGCCGTCATTTATTTTGCCTTGTCTTCCAGGAACATTTTGTGGGGTAAGGCTTTCAGGACTGTTGCCGACTCAGCCTTTCTTTTCTTAGGCCTCCTTGGCCTATTACCTCTGCCGCTGTTAGTCGTTGTAGAGCTGGTACTTTAAACAAAAAGAAACAATCAAATAAACAACAACAAAAACTCATTGGTTCAACAAACACTTCTTTCTAATCACTCTATATGTTACTATATATTTCAGAGAATTTATGATGAGGTTTTTTTTCTTGCCAACGTTCGGAGCAAGGTCACTGGAGACCTGCTGGCTAGGCTGTGGGGTGGAGGCTGTGGGGTGGAGGCTGTGGGGTGGAGGCTGTGGGGTGGAGGCTGTGGGGTGGAGGCTGTGGGGTGGAGGTTGTGGGGTGGAGGCTGTGGGGTGGAGGCTGTGGGGTGGAGGCTGTGGGGTGGAGGTTGTGGGGTGGAGGCTGTGGGGTGGAGGTTGTGGGGTGGAGGTTGTGGGGTGGAGGTTGTGGGGTGGAGGCTGTGGGGTGGAGGCTGTGGGGTGGAGGCTGTGGGGTGGAGGCTGTGGGGTGGAGGTTGTGGGGTGGAGGCTGTGGGGTGGAGGCTGTGGGATGGAGGCTGTGGGGTGGAGGTTGTGGGGTGGAGGCTGTGGGGTGGAGGCTGTGGGGTGGAGGTTGTGGCAGAGGTTGTGGCAGAGGTTGTGGCAGAGGTTGTGGCAGAGGTTGTGGTAGGGGTAGAGGTCATAATGGGGGTGAAGCCAACAGCTCAAACCAGACAGTTTTTTTGTGGGATACGGATGGATAAAACAAGTCTATGCCTGCCAACCACCTTTCTTTACTGAATGCCTTATGGATTCCTGTCCTCTCCGCCAGGTCAAAGGCCAGTTTCCAGACAGCCGGGGGCTCTTTTCATTTCTGGGATATGACTCACCAGGTCACATTCGAAAGAGATTGGTAACCCACCCAAATGGCTGTGGCCTGGGGTTTTGACCTGCTTGTCTCGGCAGGGCCTCAGGGTTTTGACCTGCTTGTCTCGGCAGGGACTCTGGGTTTTGACCTGCTTGTCTCGGCAGGGACTCTGGGTTTTGACCTGCTTGTCTCGGCAGGGACACAGTGTTTTGACCTGCTTGTCTCGGCAGGGACTCAGGGTTTTGACCTGCTTGTCTCGGCAGGGACTCGGGGTTTTGACCTGCTTGTCTCGGCAGGGACTCAGGGTTTTAACCTGCTTGTCTCGGCAGGGCCTCGGGGTTTTGACCTGCTTGTCTCGGCAGGGACTCAGGGTTTTGAGTTGCACATTAAAAGCATGTGCAGTAAATGCCCTGCCCTATTCTGACCCCTAACAATAACCGCTATTCTGACCCTAACCTTCTAACCCTAACCCCTATTCTAACCCTATCCCCTATTCTCACCATAACCTTCTGACCCCAAACCTAACCCCTATTCCTTACAATAGCCCTAACCTATTTTGACCCTAACCCTAACCCATATTCTGACAATAACCCTAACCCCTAATCTGACCCTAACCCTAACCCATATTCTGACAATAACCCTAACCCCTATTCTGACCCTAACCCTAACACCTATTCTGACCCTAACCCTGTCCCCTATTTTAACTCTGACCCCTAACCCTAATTCTAACCCTGCTAACTGGGGGTTATCTGGCTATGCTAGCAGACATTACCTTATGCTAACTAGCTGGCTAGTATTTATTTCACCTCAGATTGACTAAATTACTGCTAGAAACAAATGATCAACCAAAAGGGGGCATCTCACTCCATTGTGGGGGGGTGGGGGTTCTCTTGACCTCATCATACTAACCTAAATGACCTTTTTCTAAGTGGCAAAACATTTGATAAATGTACCTCAAAATCGTTTAGATGGAATGACTTCAAAAATGTTGATGAAACAGAGGTAATTTGTAATTGATCAAGACTAGTGGCAGCTAGAGGAACTGTATAATTTTTTTAGGGGGACATCTTGTGGTTTTTCTGAGAATTATGGGACACACACACACACACACCTAGCACCATAGTACCTTAGCACTTTTCATTTTTCAAGCATGGTGGTGGCTGCACCAGGTTATGGGTATTCTTGACATCGGCAAGGAATAGGGAGTTTTTTTTATCATAAAAAGAAATGGAATAAACCTAAGCACAGGCTAAATCCTAGAGTGAAACCTGGTTCAGTCTGCTTTCCAACAGACACTGGGAGACAAATTCACCTTTCACAGGATAATAACCTAAAACACAAGGCCAAATATATACTGGAGTTACTTATTAAGACGACATTGAATGTTCCTGAGTGGCCTAGTTACAGACTTAAATCTGCTTGAAAATCTATGGCAAGACTTGAAAATGACTGTCTAGCAATGATCAACAACCAAGTTGACAGAGCTTGAAGTCATTTTCAAAAGAACATGTGCAAATATTATACAATCCAGGTGTGCAAAGCTCTTAGAAACATATGAAGAAAGACTCACAGCTGTAATCGCTGCCAAAAGTGATTCTGACATGCCACTCAGGGGGTTGAATACTTGTTTTTCATATTTTCATTACAAATGTTAACATCTGTATTTTGTGTAGATCGTTGACAAATCAGATGTCAATGAAAACCATTTTAGGGGTGTGAATACTTTCTGATGGTACTATCTAGAGAGCTCTCATGCAGCAAGATGACAGGCCACATAGCTTTAGATATTCCACCCTGTCATAGAGTAGACATGGAGGGAAGGTACGAAGGAGAGAAGATGAAGTAGCATAGTGAATGTGGGTAGTATGGATCACTCTCAGCCTGACATACTCTATCTACATCCATACCATTCACTAGTCTGGAGGTGTGAGCACAGCAACAGTTACTGACACCGCATAACAACAAGGTATGAGGAGAGAGAGGGAGGAAAGGATGGAAGAGGGAGGTGGGGGTGAAGAGTGAAAGACAGGGAAAAAGAGAGTGGGGTGACCGAGGAGTGAATGAGCGCAGGGTGGGAGGGGCATGGAGAAGCAGGAGCAGCTTGTGTGCGTTTGGGGAAGGAGAATTTGAGCCATTTTTTCGTTCACTCAGAAACGACGGCAAAAGAACAGGGGCTCCCCCATAGTGAGGCCCGGCGTGGACCAGACCGAGAAGAGACAGGAGGAGGGCAGAGGTATAGAGAGGGAGAAAGCCATAGAGAGAGGAGGACTGCTCAGTCCTCAGTTTGTTCGAACAGGCGGGTTTCCACGTCGACAACATGGGCGCAGTGGTCGGCACGTTGACCATGCAGACTAAGCAGAGGAGACGACCATCCAGAGGTATGTCAACTACAGTGCATTCGGAAAGTATTCAGACCCCTTGACTTTATCCACATTTTGTTACGTTACAGCCTTATTCTAAAATGGATTAAATAAATGTTTTTCCTCATCAATCTACATACAATACCCCATAATGAGTAAGCGAAAACAGTTTTTTTTTTTTTTTTACAAATGTATTAACTAAAACATGTAAATACCTTATTTGCATAAGTATTCAGACCCTTTGTTATGAGACTCTAAATTGAGCTCAGGTGCATCCTGTTTCCATTGATCATCCTTGAGATGTTTCTACAACTTGATTGGAGTCCACCTGTGGTAAATTCAATTCAATTGAGACATGATTTGGAAAGGCACACACCTGTCTATATAAAGGTCCCACAGCAAAAACCAAGCCATGAGGTCAAAGGAATTTTCCGAAGCGCTCCGAGACAGGATTGTGTTGATGAACAGACCTGGGGAAGGGTACCAAAAAATGTCTGCAACATTGAAGGTCCTCAAGAACACAGTGGCTTTCATCATTCTTAAATGGAAGAAGTTTGGTACCACCAAGGCTCTTCCTAGAGCTGGCCGCCCGGCCAAATTGAGCAATCGGGGGAGAAGGGCCTTGGTCAGGGAGGTGACCAAGAACCTGATGGTCACTGACAGAGCTCCAGAGTTCCTCTGTGGAGATGGGAGAACCTTCCAGAATCTCTGTAGCACTCCACCAATCAAGCCATTATGGTAGTGGCCAGACGCAAGCCACTCCTCCGCTTGGAGTTTACCAAAGGCACCTAAAGAACTAAGACCATGAGAAACAAGATTCTCTATTCTGATGAAAACAAGATTGAACTCTTTGGATTAAATGCCAAGTGTCACGTCTGGAGGAAACATAGGAAACCATCCCTACGGAGAAGCATAGTGGAAGCAGCATCATGCTGTGGGAATGTTTTTCAGTGGCAAGGACTGGGAGACTAGACAGGATTGAGGGAAAGATGAACAGAGCAAACTACAGAGAGATCCTTGATGAAAACCTGTTCCAGAGCACTCAGGACCTCAGACTGGGACGAAGGTTCTACTTCCAACAGGACAACGACCCTAAGCACACAGCCAAGATAACACAGGAGTGGCTTCGGAACAAGTCTCTGAATGTCCTTGAGTGGACCAGCCAGAGCATGGACTTGAAAACGATCTCGGGAGAGACTTGAAAATAGCTGTGCAGCGACACACCGCATCCAACCTGACAGAGCTTGAGAGTATCCTCAGAAAAGAATGGGAGAAAAGAATGGGAAAAACTTGCATTATTCCCAAGAAGACTTAAGGCTGTAATCGCTGCCTAATATGCTTCAACAAAGTACTGAGGAAAGGGTCTTGTACTTATGTAAATGTAATATTTCCAAACACTTGTAGAAACCTGTTTTTGCTTTGTCATTATGGGGTATTGTGTGTAGATTGGTGACGAGAAAACAAACAATTGAATCCATTTTAGAATAAGGCTGTAACGTAACAAAATGTGGAAAAAGTCAAGGTGTCTGAATACTTTCAGAATGCACTGTACATCAATTAGACAGACCACAGAGAGACAGAGAGAGAGACAAACTCAAAAGACAGACACATAGAAGACGACAATGGCTGACAAGCAGGGACACCCTAACTGGATAGAGAACCTGAACTACACTCTCATGGTTATGACTGAATAACCACGGTCCTTAACCAGCAGCTAATGATCATGAGTTTGGCTGTGACATGTCTTAGTCTCTATGGGAACTCTAAGATAGCATGTACAGGATAATGCTATTATTATTATTAGTAGTAGTAGTAGTAGTAGTAAGCAACTTACTTCAAACTGCACAGAGAGACAGAAATGGTATCCACAAGTTCATCTGACTCTGGGGAAGTAGATAAAGGGCCTCAATGCCATGATCCCAAAGTATCCCTTTAAAATCATGAGACCTTGCGATGTTTTATTATCAACTAATAATATATTGGATCTTTCTATGTGACTTTGTTTAAATCTGATGGTCAACGATGATCGATTCAGATCATAATTCACCATAATAAGATGATAATATGGCAATGCAAGGGAGACATTATTGCTTAGAACAAGTCTTAGACTGCTTTATTGCAGCATTAGAGTGCATTATAGTTGTGGGCTTCAGGTCAAAGGTTACACTCTCTAATATGTCTGATAGCTAGATAAACAGTTAATTCAGTAAGGTGACAAATTAAGTGCTAGGGGGGCTACATAAATGGATGACATTACTGTTGAGGAACCATGTCCACTCATACTGCCCTAATGGTTGTGTAGTAACACGTGTGGACAGGAAGAGAAGTCAAGGGACAGAGCAATAGAGAAACTGAAAGACTGAGAGTGACAAAACAAAAAGGAGATAGAGATGGATAGCGTGACTGACACATACGTGAACGCAGATGAGAGCGAGGAACAGTGACCAGGGGAGGACTATGTGTGTGAAATATGTGGCATCTTTCCTGAGGTGCACATTGCATGCTGTCCCACAGGCACGGTTGAAAGATTGTTGTCATATATAAGGATGCCCTTGAGAAAGACAGGGTTCAGAATCATTGCTCCTGACTCAAAAGCCTTTTATTACTGTTGGTGTGTGTCAGAGGAGGCTGGTGGGTGGAGCTACGGGAGGAAAGGTTCATTCCAATGGATGGAATGGAATCAATGAAACGGAGTCCACGTGTTTGGTACCATTCCATTAATTCCATTCCAGTCGTTACAATAATCCTGTCCTCCTATAGCTCCTCCCACCAGCCTTCTCTGGTGCGCACGTGTGAGCATGTGCGTGTGCGCTTGCTTGCGTGTGCACAGATGCACATGCATGTGTTCTCAAGAGGAGCAGAGTGAGAATGTGCGTATGTGTTTTGCATGTGAGCATGTGCATTGGCACTCAGCTCACATCTCATACCTCTTCCTGTCCGTATGCTTGAAAGGCTGTTGTCATGGAGACTGCAGGGTTGTTAGGTCATAAGAGGGGAATGTGAACAATCCTCTGTGTTGCCTGATGGATGGATTATGAAGTGATGGTACTATGATATGAAGTACAGACTCCAGGGACTACTGCAATGAGTCATACTGTGTGGTATTACATGAGGGGCACCACCAGAATCATGTTAGGCATGGCTTTCTACAAATACCTCACATGTAGTGGGAGGTTGTATACTGGAGGGATATGGATCTTTTGCCCAGACTTATTCTCAGTGATGAAATTCTCTAAATTGTTTGTTTTCTTGTTTTAAAATGGGGTAGTTGTTTAAAATGTGTTTATATTAATAGTAGATGTTAACAGAATTCCAATTCCATGTTCTTTTTAAATTAAAAAACCCATTTGGCAATCTTAAAAATGTTAATAGCAATATGAGTTATGGCTTGGGGGTGAGGGGGGAATTCTGTATTCATACATCATCACATTGACAATCAATTAGGAGGATTGATCTCCTTGATTAAAATCCTGCCATTAATTAAGGCTGACGTATATCAATGCATTTAATCCCACAGATTAAATGTATTGATATACACAGCAGCAGGCGGCTGTTGGATTCATCTCCAAAATCACTTGGCAACTCTTGGAAAATAATTTGACCATCACTAACACATCCAATCCCCTTCAGCGGTTTGTGAGAGAAAAATCTCCTTCAAACAGCGTGTTTTCTGCAGAGGAGAGACGGCGTGTGTTTTTCTCCTGGAGAGGAGAGACAGCGTGTGTTTTTCTCCTGGAGAGGAGAGACGGCATGTGTTTTTCTCCTGGAGAGGAGAGACAACATGTGTTTTTCTCCTGGAGAGGAGAGACAACATGTGTTTTTCTACTGGAGAGGAGAGACAACGTGTGTTTTTCTCCTGGAGAGGAGAGACGGCGTGTGTTTTTCTCCTTGAGAGGAGAGACAACGTGTGTTTTTCTACTGGAGAGGAGAGACAACGTGTGTTTTTCTCCTGGAGAGGAGAGACAACGTGTGTTTTTCTACTGGAGAGGAGAGACAACGTGTGTTTTTCTCCTGGAGAGGAGAGACAACGTGTGTTTTTCTACTGGAGAGGAGAGACAACGTGTGTTTTTCTCCTGGAGAGGAGAGACAACGTGTGTTTTTCTCCTTGAGAGGAGAGACAACGTGTGTTTTTCTACTGGAGAGGAGAAACGGCGTGTGTTTTTCTACTGGACAGGAGAGACGGCGTGTGTTTTTCTCCTGGAGAGGAGAGACAACATGTGTTTTTCTCCTGGAGAGGAGAGACAACGTGTGTTTTTCTCCTGGAGAGGAGAGACAACGTGTGTTTTTCTCCTGGAGAGGAGAGACAACATGTGTTTTTCTACTGGAGAGGAGAGACAACATGTGATTTTCTCCTGGAGAGGAGAGACAACATGTGTTTTTCTCCTGGAGAGGAGAGACAACATGTGTTTTTCTCCTGGAGAGGAGAGACAACGTGTGTTTTTCTACTGGAGAGGAGAGACAACATGTGTTTTTCTACTGGAGAGGAGAGACAACGTGTGTTTTTCTCCTGGAGAGGAGAGACAACATGTGTTTTTCTACTGGAGAGGAGAGACAACATGTGTTTTTCTACTGGAGAGGAGAGACAACATGTGTTTTTCTACTGGAGAGGAGAGACAACGTGTGTTTTTCTCCTGGAGAGGAGAGACAACATGTGTTTTTCTACTGGAGAGGAGAGACAACATGTGTTTTTCTACTGGAGAGGAGAGACAACGTGTGTTTTTCTACTGGAGAGGAGAGACGGCGTGTGTTTTTCTCCTGGAGAGGAGAGACAACATGTGTTTTTCTACTGGAGAGGAGAGACAACATGTGTTTTTCTACTGGAGAGGAGAGACGGCGTGTGTTTTTCTCCTGGAGAGGAGAGACAACATGTGTTTTTCTACTGGAGAGGAGAGACAACATGTGTTTTTCTCCTGGAGAGGAGAGACGGCATGTGTTTTTCTCCTGGAGAGGAGAGACAACGTGTGTTTTTCTCCTGGAGAGGAGAGACGGCGTGTGTTTTTCTCCTTGAGAGGAGAGACAACATGTGTTTTTCTACTGGAGAGGAGAGACAACGTGTGTTTTTCTCCTGGAGAGGAGAGACAACATGTGTTTTTCTCCTGGAGAGGAGAGACAACATGTGTTTTTCTACTGGAGAGGAGAGACAACGTGTGTTTTTCTCCTTGAGAGGAGAGACAACATGTGTTTTTCTACTGGAGAGGAGAGACAACGTGTGTTTTTCTACTGGAGAGGAGAGACAACATGTGTTTTTCTACTGGAGAGGAGAGACAACATGTGTTTTTCTACTGGAGAGGAGAGACAACGTGTGTTTTTCTACTGGAGAGGAGAGACAACATGTGTTTTTCTCCTTGAGAGGAGAGACAACATGTGTTTTTCTACTGGAGAGGAGAGACAACGTGTGTTTTTCTCCTTGAGAGGAGAGACAACATGTGTTTTTCTACTGGAGAGGAGAGACAACGTGTGTTTTTCTACTGGAGAGGAGAGACAACATGTGTTTTTCTACTGGAGAGGAGAGACAACGTGTGTTTTTCTCCTTGAGAGGAGAGACAACATGTGTTTTTCTCCTTGAGAGGAGAGACAACATGTGTTTTTCTCCTGGAGAGGAGAGACAACGTGTGTTTTTCTCCTTGAGAGGAGAGACAACGTGTGTTTTTCTCCTTGAGAGGAGAGACAACATGTGTTTTTCTACTGGAGAGGAGAGACAACGTGTGTTTTTCTCCTGGAGAGGAGAGACGGCGTGTGTTTTTCTCCTTGAGAGGAGAGACAACGTGTTTTTCTACTGGACAGGAGAGACTGCGTGTGTTTTTCTCCTGGAGAGGAGAGATGGAGCGATGAATAGATGGAATATGTGACGCAGAGGTTCTGAAAGCAGTGTCAGATAAAGAGACATTCCACCTTGGGGATCTAAAACTAGTAAACTCAGTGCCTCCTCCTTCACCACTCTCTAAACAGCCATGTCAGAACAGGTGCTGATGAATATTCATTGGATGAGAAACCATGAACTAATGAAGTACTAACCTCAGACACTCTCTCTGACTGTCTGATTTGCCCACTGGCCTACGTCCTGTCTGGATCTGGCTGTGACTCATGGGAGATGTCTCCTAATTGTGACTGACTGCTTAAAGACCTATTTCCACAGGGGATGTATCTGGTCCTGATCATCATGGGACTGAGTCACAGGAATTGTTGTCTTTCAGATAATTGGGTTTGTTTTGCAGTGATATGTGGTTTTGAAGCTCTGTCCGAAGGCTGTTGTGCATACGTAATCAGACTGTAGTTGTGGCAGTATTCTGGCTGTGCATTGTAAAAGTATTGAAGCCGTTAGTATTGAGAGGCCTGGTTTCTCTTTGTACCCAGGCTGAGCAGAATGAGAGTATGTCCCTCAACATCGTGCTGGGTTTGGTTTCGTGGGGTATCTCTTTTTTTTACTCCAATTTAAATTAGGTATGTGTCTAAATCTTCCACCCGCTTCTCCTTATCCCTCCCTGTGCCCTCCAGACATCATCTGGATTCCTTTATTCTTCTCTGCCTCCATGTGTGTTTGTTTGTGTCCTCCTCTCTCTCACTCTCTTTCACTTTCTCTCACTCTTTCTTCTTCTCCTTTTCTCTTCATCACTTCAGCCTGCTGCCTTTTCACACATTCACTCTATCCTGCCACCCACTATCTCCTACCCGCTTTTCATCCTCTATATCATTCCCACCTTTATCTATCTCCACCTCTTTCCCTAGCTCTTTGTTGAGGACTCTATAGCAGTGAGGGGCAATTTTGATGGGTGTGTGGGCCACAAAAAACCTGAACTCATCATGAGGGGCTGCAGGGGCTTGGGGGTTTGTGTACGGACATCCATACCCCCACATGCAATCATAGCCTGCTCTAGCCTTTTGGGGGAACTAAGTGAGAAAAAAATGAAGTTTTGGAATTCATCTCCTGAAATTCTACACGTTTTGCCATGGTGTAGAGAGAAATGTTTCCAGTTTTTTATACAGTGCCTTGCGAAAGTATTCAGCCCCCTTGAACTTTGCGACCTTTTGCCACATTTCAGGCTTCAAACATAAAGATATAAAACTGTATTTTTTTGTGAAGAATCAACAACAAGTGGGACACAATCATGAAGTGGAACGACATTTATTGGATATTTCAAACTTTTTTAACAAATCAAAAACTGAAAAATTGGGCATGCAAAATTATTCAGCCCCTTTACTTTCAGTGCAGCAAACTCTCTCCAGAAGTTCAGTGAGGATCTCTGAATGATCCAATGTTGACCTAAATGACTAATGATGATAAATACAATGCACCTGTGTGTAATCAAGTCTCCGTATAAATGCACCTGCACTGTGATAGTGTCAGAGGTCTGTTAAAAGCGCAGAGAGCATCATGAAGAACAAGGAACAAACCAGGCAGGTCCGAGATACTGTTGTGAAGAAGTTTAAAGCCTGATTTGGATACAAAAAGATTTCCCAAGCTTTAAACGTCCCAAGGAGCACTGTGCAAGCAATAATGTTGAAATGGAAGGAGTATCAGACCACTGCAAATCTACCAAGACCTGGCCATCCCTCTAAACTTTCAGCTCATACAAGGAGAAGACTGATCAGAGATGCAGCCAACAGGCCCATGATCACTCTGGATGAACTGCAGAGATCTACAGCTGAGGTGGGAGACTCTGTCCATAGGACAACAATCAGTCGTATATTGCACAAATCTGGCCTTTATGGAAGAGTGGCAAGAAGAAAGCCATTTCTTAAAGATATCCATAAAAAGTGTCGTTTAAAGTTTGCCACAAGCCACCTGGGAGACACACCAAACATGTGGAAGAAGGTGCTCTGGTCAGATGAAACCAAAATTGAACTTTTTGGCAACAATGCAAAACGTTATGTTTGGCGTAAAAGCAACACAGCCCATCACCCTGAACACACCATCCCCACTGTCAAACATGGTGGTGGCAGCATCATGGTTTGGGCCTGCTTTTCTTCAGCAGGGACAGGGAAGATGGTTAAAATTGATGGGGGAAGATGGATGGAGCCAAATACAGGACCATTCTGGAAGAAAACCTGATGGAGTCTGCAAAAGACCTGAGACTGGGACGGAGATTTGTCTTCCAACAAGACAATGATCCAAAACATAAAGCAAAATCTACAATGGAATGGTTCAAAAATAAACATATCCAGGTGTTAGAATGGTCAAGTCAAAGTCCAGACCTGAATCCAATCGCGAATCTGTGGAAAGAACTGAAAACTGCAGTTCACAAATGCTCTCCATCCAACCTCACTGAGCTCGAGCTGTTTTGCAAGGAGGAATGGGAAAAAATGTCAGTCTCTCGATGTGCAAAACTGATAGAGACATACCCCAAGCGACTTACAGCTGTAATCGCAGCAAAAGGTGGCACTACAAAGTATTAACTTAAGGGGGCTGAATAATTTTGCACGCCCAATTTTTCAGTTTTTGATTTGTTAAAAAAGTTTGAAATATCCAATAAATGTCGTTCCACTTCATGATTGTGTCCCACTTGTTGTTGATTCTTCACAAAAAAATACAGTTTTATATCTTTATGTTTGAAGCATAAAGATATCAGTCGGTAAAATCGACCATGATTACTACACGTTTAGATAGCTGGCTAGACTAACTTACTAATAAAAAAAAGTTTAGCTGACAAGGGCTAATTGAGTGACTGTCAGTGACTGACATAACAAGAGAAAACTGTAATTAACTTATGTTATTCAGGTTTTCTCTGTGCTCTTCTTCATAATTACTGGTATAGTGTGTGGGTGTGTGCGCGCGTGTGTGCGTGCGTGCGTTACATGTCCAAAGTTTGGACACACCTACTCATTCAAGGGTTTTTCTTTATTTTTTACTATTTTCTACATTGTAGAATAATAGTGAAGACATCAGAACTATGAAATAACACATGGAATCACTTAGTAACCAAAAAAAGTGTAAAACATCAAAATATATTTAATGTTTGAGATTCTTCAAAGTAGCCACCCTTTGCCTTGATTACAGCTTTCACACTCTTGGCATTCTCTCAACCAGCTTCATGAGTTAGTCACCTGTAATGCATTTCAATTAACCGGTGTGCCTTAAGTTAATTTGTGGAATTTCTTTCCTTCTTAATGCATTTGAGCCAAACAGTTGTGTTGTGACAAGGTAGGGGTGGTATACAGAAGATGGCCCTATTTGGAAAAAGACCAAGTCCATATTATGTCAACAACAGTTCAAACAAGTAAAGAGAAATGACAGTCCATCATTTCTTTAAGGCATGAAGGTCAGTCAAGATAAAAGATAAAGATATATCTCGTAGTTAGTGAGGAATGAGTGTCTTTGTGAGAGTCTGTGGGTGAGTGTGTGAAGTCTGTCCCCTGGAGAAGAGCCGTCTAGCCTGTATGTTTCATCTCATCATCTATAATCCAGATGATCATAAACCTGGAGGGCTGTTTCTCTTCATCTGCATGATCAGTGTTGGTACTGATACGTGATCTGAATTGACTGACAATCATTTAAATCAGTTCAAGGATGGAATCAAACGAAACCATGTCCACCTGATACAGTAATGAGCAGAGGGCCTAACCCTCTAATTACCAAAACACAATTTGTGAAGTTGATCAAATGTAAGGATTGCGTGGAGGATCAAAAAAAAGAGAACACAATTCAATATAAGCTGTACTGCACAAAGGGATTCAAATGATAAAGAAAAGCCTATCCAGCACGGGTGTTCGGGATGGCGGCGAATACACAGTGTGTTCAGGGACCTATTACCATGGAGATGCCAGCAGGAGCTAGGCACTCAGGATCAGCTGATTCAGCTGTAAGGGGATTGAAGCTTTGGGCAGATTCTGTTGGAATGATGTATTATACCAATGAGGTACAGACAGACAAGAACACTCAATGTGATGTAGTAAGATCTGTGAAGTCTGGCTCATTAGGAGTTACAGGTGGGATTTGATCAGTACATCAGTCAGTCGTGTCTCTTCAATCTGAATGATGGGGGGGGGGGGGGCTCAGTGTCTCCCTCTGTGAATTAAAATGTAAAAAATGTCAAATGTAATTGCCATCTTCCACTTCCTCTGCAACAGTCCCTTCTTCATTTGAATGTCCCTCCCTTGCACCCTTTCTCAAAGCCTCAGTGATGCGAACACAGTTACTGCTGGACCTGCAGGGTAGGGTAGGGTGTGTGTGAAGTTGGAATATTTTCCAGGTATTTTACAAACGTTCCATCCCAAGGATAAATCACTTTTCTCCCAGGTAACCCAGTGTTTCCCGCCAAACAGGAAGTGTCATGTAAAAGCATATAAATAGGCCTGTCTGGTAGTGTTTGGCGATTTGATCAAAAATCCAAGCCTGATGAGCCCTACATTAAAGACATTTAATGAGCCCAAGCTCAAAAAAAGACCAAAGGATTGGGGGCTTTTGACTTATCAGGAATCAAGGTAAGACCCAAATGCAGACTGTGTGAAGTAGCAATGTTTATTGTAACCACAGGGACAGGCAAACGACAGGTCAAGGCAGGCAGGGGTCGATAATCCAGAGTAGGAGCAAAGGTACAGGACGGCAGGCAGGCTCAGGGTCAGAGACAGGCAGCAGTCAGGTACAGGGTCAGAGACAGGCAGTAGTCAGGCGGGCGGGTACAGGGTCAGGACAGGCAAAGGTCAAAAACCAGGAGGACGAGAAAGAGAGAGTAGGGGGAAAACCAGGAGCTGAGACAACCCGCTGGTAGGCTTGAAAAAATAAAAATGTCAAACTGGCAACAGACCGACAGAAAACACAGGTAATAATACACAGGGGATAGTGGGGAAGATGGGCGACACCTGGAGGGGGGTGGAGACAAGCACAAGGACAGGTGAAACAGATCAGGGAGTGACACTACATATTATGAAAGGTGTGTGTATATGCATCAGCCTACTAAGGCCCTAGTATATTTCAAAATTCAAATTTGCTCGCTTATCCTTGTAACTTTGTAGGCCGCACGTGCTGCACCAGAATCGTATGCTCTCTATCGACTTTATCACCTACTAATTGTAGGTTGATGCATATACACACACCTTTCATAATATGTCCCCTAATGTTAGACTACCTCCTCTTTCTCTATTGTTGCTTCATTCCTTCCTCGCTTTCAACAGTGAAATTAAATACGTTTAGTTGTCCTTGTCTTAATCATTCTCATGACATAGTTGAATTAATAGAGGACTAGAATTATATGCAGAAGGCTTTCACTTCTCTTCACGAAGATTGAATGGTTACGGGTCTGAATAAATAACCGCTATAGCCTACCACCATCGCACGTTCGCTCTTCTTTCAAACTCCCCGTGAGTTCTATTGGCTGCTGTATTTAACTTTCAGCAAACAAGAGTTAGCGTCCTTCTTCGAATAGTCTATTGATATTAGAAATGCTATGACGTCCAGCAAGATATTCTAGTCTAACTTTTCCTGCACGGGACTTCAAGATCTAAGGAGTGTTTTTTAAAGAGTGAGGTCAGCGGCGCACAGGTGTGTGCGTATTGCGCAAGAAACAGAGGACATACGTTAAGCTTATTATGCTAAATCCATAATTAATTAGATAAATATACAGTAAGGCTAATACTGCATTGAATGTATTACCCGAAAGAGGTAGGCTAGGACATCTATACAGTGCCTGTATTCAGACCCCTTGACTTTTTCCACATTTTGTTATTTTACAGCCTTATTCTAAAATGGATTAAATTGTTTTTTTCCTCATCAATCTAAACACAATACCCCATAATGACAAAGCAAAAACAGGGTTTTTAGAAATGTTGGTTAATTTATTAAAAATATCACATTTACATAAGTAAATGTTGAAGCACCTTTGGAAGCGATAACAGCCTAGGGTATGACCCTACAAGCTTGGCACACCTGTATTTGGGGAGTTTCTCTCATTCTTTTCTGCAGATCCTCTCTAGCTTTGTCAGGTTGTATAGGGACCATTGATGCACAGCTATTTTCAGCTCTCCAGAGATGTTTGATCGGGTTCAAGTCTGGGCTCTGGTTGGGCCACAAAAGGACATTCAGAGATTTGTCCCGAAGCAACTCCTGCATTGTTTTGGCTGTGTGCTTAGGGTCGTTGTCCTGTTGGATGGTGAAACTTCACCCCAGACTGAGGTCCTGCTGTCATGTGCCTTTTACTGAGGAGTGGCTTCTGTCTGGCCACTCTACCATAAAGGCCTGATTGGTGGAGTGCTGCAGAGATGGTTGCCCTTCTGGAAGGTTCTCACATCTCCATAGAGGAACTCTAGAGCTCTGTCAGAGTGACCATCGGGTTCTTGGTCACCTCCCTGACCAAGGCCCTTCTCCTCCGATTGCTCAATTTGGCTGGCCGGTGTGCCTTTCCAAATCATGTCCAATCAATTGAATTTACCACAGGTGGACTCCAATCAAGTTGCAGAAACATGTCAATGATGATCAATGGAAACAGGATGCAACTGAGCTTAATTTTGAATCTCATAGCAAAGGGTCTGAATATTTATGTAAATAAAGTGGGGGGGGGTTTATTACATTTGCTAAAATATTTTTTAAAAAACAGTTTTCGCTTTGTCATTATGAGGTATTGTCTGTAGATTGCTGATGTTTTTTTAAAATTAAGGCTGTAACGAAACTAAATGTGGAAAAAGTTAACGGGTCTGAATACTTTCCAAAGGCACTGACTATAGGGCTATACATCAATCTAGAACAGGATTATCTATTTTGGGGTTCATGGGGTGAGACAAAGACTGCGAGAGAGTGCTTGAGCGTGCCCTGATTTAAAGCAATGATATTCGATTGATAGGCTGTTTTTAACTCTGCAGGTGCAATTAAAAAATATATATCTCTACAATGAAAGAATAAGGTGACTCCTGAAAGCCAAATGGAGATGGATAAATTTGACACTCATTCAGTCTTTATATTACTGTAGCACATACTATGCTGCAGCAAATGTAGGCCTACCTGTCACAATAAAAAAAAAGTTACTATGATGAGATAGATGACAGGTCTACATGCATTGTGAATTGCGTTCCATACCGAGATGGGCTGTCTGTCCCCACCCTGAGCGTTGATGATTCATCATGCAGAGGCCGTAGAGATGCCACATTTAGACATTGCATATCATTTAACAGTTCCAATTTACGCCATGCTGTTAATATAAATAATTTATTATAATTTACCTGTTTCTCACGGGTATTTATCCTGATTAAAGGGAGTGGTTTTGGGTGGTAAATCCCGATAAATTCTGCTCATAGATTATGCATGTATGAACTACACTATGACACATCCAGCACAAAGCTTGTGTGTGTGTGTGTGTGTGTGTGTGTGTGTGTGTGTGATGATCGACTCCTTTCATGATATGCAAGAGTCTGTGTTTTGAAATAGCGACGTGTATTTGTGTGTTTTAGTTCTGAGAGGAGCACGTCTGTGCATGTTTCCTAGTCTCCTCCAGTGGGCCAGAGGCTGTCCCTCCCCCGCCCCCTCCTGAGAGGACGCTAGCTCATCACATCATTACCCAACATTCATCTCTCTCTGGCACCCAAAGCACAAAGTTACCATCAGTAGAGTTCCCCAAGTCCATAATGGGGAGACCTCTAATCCTCCCTCCCTCCCACCTCTTCCTCCATACAATCTTCTCTCTTCTGAAACCTTCTCCCCTGGCTCATTTCTGTATTCTTCCTCTCCCAACATCATACTCCCCTTTTCCTTCTCTCATATTGAACTCCTCTTCTGTTTGTTTAACTTGCCATGCCTCATCCTCCTCCATTACATCCCTCTCTCTCTCTGCTCTCACAATCTTCTCTAGAATTCTTCTGTAGGCTTCTCTTAACTTTCCATATGTTTTGCTGTCTGACTCTCTCACCACCTATACAAAGACTCGAAGTGGGGTAACTTTAAAGCTTATTCTTTCTGGCAACAATGATATGATGTACTGTGAAATAAACTGTGATGTTTAAATTATGATGCATCTGTGACATTTCACGCTGGTTTGTTTACATAAACACACAATTAATATCTCCCTCCCTCCCATACTCCCTCATTCCCTCCCTCCTGCCCTCTCTACTCTCTAGACAAGATTGATGATGAGTTGGAGATGACCATGGTGTGTCACAGGCCAGAGGGTCTGGAGCAGTTGGAGGCCCAGACCAACTTCACCAAGAGAGAGCTACAGATCCTCTACCGAGGCTTCAAGAATGTACGCACCTCATCCTCCCTCCTCCCTTCCACTGTCTGTCTATCTTCATCTTCCTCTCTCTCTCCGTCTTTCCTCTACTATCGCTCTCCCTGTCTTTCCTCCGCTATCTCTCTACCTGTTTTTCTTCCACTACCTTTCTCCCCGTCTTTCCTCCACTATCTCTCTCCTTGTTTTTCCTCCATTATCTCTCTCCTTGTTTTTACCTCCGCTATCTCTCTACCTGTTTTTCTTCCGCTACCTTTCTCCCCGTCTTTCCTCCACTATCTCTCTCCTTGTTTTTCCTCCGCTATCTCTCTACCTGTTTTTCTTCTGCTACCTTTCTCCCCGTCTTTCCTCCGCTATCTCTCTCCTTGTTTTTCCTCCGCTATCTCTCTCCTTGTTTTTCCTCCGCTATCGCTCTCCCTGTCTTTCCTCCGCTATCTCTCTCCCTGTCTTTCCTCTGCTATCTCTCTCCCTGCCACTCTTAAGTATACATTCCTGCCTATGTTGCCTCTCTTCTTTACAAGTGTTAATGTCAAAGCACTCTTATCTCTTACTCCGATAAGTAAATGCATTCAGCCTCGTGCCTTCATCACTTCATATGCTGCTAATCATTTTGTACAGGCCTGCAGCTAGAGGAATTAAGTCTGTCATACACCATAACAACAATTAAATGCTGCGTTACCCATATACACCCAATGGGAAAATATATGTAAACATATATTCTCTACACACAAACATGCTCAAACACCCACCGACACACCCCCACATACAAGTTATATACAAATTGCTAGTTAATTAGCTGTTAGATTTGACTGACATGTTAACTCTGTAACCAAGGGTGGTGCCATTTGAGCGTAAATGATTGGTTGATCTGGGCGCTCACCAGAAGAAGCTGCATTATTTCGTTGTTTGAAGTAATGTTCTCACATGGTTTCCACAGGAGTGCCCGAGTGGAGTGGTGAATGAAGAAACATTTAAACACATCTACGCCCAGTTCTTCCCCCACGGAGGTACAGTAAACCAGACACCGCTCATTTAGACACATAACATGGCCCTTTCTTGTTTGCGACTCATTTACAAGCACTCTGGGATAAAAACAAACCTCATGCCCGTATCTGGTTGTGTTGCAGATGCCAGCACTTACGCTCATTACCTCTTCAATGCGTTCGACACGACAAGCAATGGATCCATCAAGTTTGAAGTACAAACCACATGCCACCACTATCACTCAGAGAGTGCTTTAAATAAAACATGTCTTTATCTTATTTGTACTGGTGTTATCACTCAGGCCGAACTCAGTAATTTGGTCATCTCTCTCCCTATGTGGTGACTCACTCAGGAGTTTGTAATGGGACTGTCTACACTGCTGCGGGGCACTCTGAGAGACAAGCTGGAGTGGACTTTTCATCTGTATGACATCAACAACGATGGCTACATTAACCGAGAGGTCTGTGTGTTTATTTTGCATGTCGGTTACATTGAACGATTTACATATGACGCACTTGTTAACACAGCGTTTTGTATTTCTGTGTTAAAGGAGATGACTGAGATTGTGAGGGCCATTTACGACATGATGGGGAAATATACCTACCCTGCACTCAAGGGAGATGTGCCGAAGCAGCATGTGGATGCTTTCTTCCAGGTGACTTTACCCGACGTCATACAGTACAATGTAATACCAAAACAGATGCTTTACTGCAGAGGGTTATGAAACCCTTAGGTGTGCGCAACGGTTTAGACCACATAATAACAATATCATACGTATTGAAATAAAATCATGTACAATTCTCTCACCTCTTCCCTCCCCACAGAAAATGGATAAAAACAAAAATGGAGTTGTGACTTTAGAGGAATTCATTGTCGCATGCCAGGAGGTATGTATAGTACAGGCGTATGTTGATACATTTCGATATTGCTGTCGGTGTCTATGTAAGATGCTATCCCTATTTCATGATGTGCTTTGAGTTCCATCATTGGACCCCCCCCCCCCCCCCCCCCCTTTCTTTACCGTCTTTCTCCTCTTCTCCCCTCAGGATGAAATGATGATGAGATCCATGCAGCTCTTCGAAAATGTGATGTAAAAAGGGCGCCGGGCGGAAGGAAGGAGAGAGAGTGTTGAAAAAATCGAGAGAGAATTCTGCGTGTGTGTGCTTCAGTCCGTGCGCTCCTGTGCGTATGTCCGAGCACGAGTTTTGTTTATCTGTGTGTGTCTGTCAGAGTGGATGAATGTGTATGTATGTCTATCTCTCTCATCTAACTTGTCAGCGTCCCTGTGTTTGCCAAATAATGTCTCTGCCTGGCTCCATGCTGTTCTATGGATCAGATGAAGCCAGAACCGCCCAAATGACCAGCTGAGAGCAACAAGCTCTCACAGTCTCACTGCAGAATTAGACATTCATCCACGTTCTCAAAACGTCAAATTTCTAAGTGTTTTTGTTGCTCATGCTGCTCTGTATCGTTCCATTTCTCCAAACATCAAATTTAGAAGTTAAGGGTTAAGTTTAGGCACTCATTCTGAATGGTCCTCAAGTCAAATTTCCACGTCAATCTTGAACGACCTGGCTGCTGAGAGACCCCTGGACTTGATTGTCATATTGCTGAGCCCGGGAGCATGCAGGTGAATTATCTGGATAATGCTTCCTGCCTTTTTATGTGACATGAAGGTTTGTAAATCAGATGATCATACAACACAGGCTGAAGTGTGAAACAGCTGAGAAATCTCAAACCTATACGCTGCTCCCCGCTTAATATGTGGAAACCCTACCTCCGGAAACTACACTGGGCTACTTTGGGTTCTTTTGACTTTGTTCTTTTTGCCAAAATAGATGCATGCTTGACCCAGAGGGATATCTCCCATAGAAATAGAATAGTGATTCTACTCTATGCGCCCGACCATACATGTGCTTGACCGGGACATGGACCTTTAATAACCTCTTGACCTCTGTATTTAACTCATGCGTCCAGTGAATGATTTATGGACCAATATGATCTACTTATCTACTTGTTTATTAACGTGTTTATGCTGTAAAATATGAGGTTGTCCGAATGTATTATTTGTTGGCTTTAAGTGTCATATGTCGTGTCCGTTTGACTATTGTCGTGGTGACCTCCGTACCTCTGTGTTGGCTTTGCTGTCGCTCTCCCGTCTATTCCTGTAGTTGTCTGTCTGTCCCTGGCGGATGCCTGTTATCATGTGTGCTTACAAATACACCCAATAGACTTGGTTTATGACTATGATGATACATCATCTTGTATGTTGGCTGGATCTAACTAATGATGGGAAATGACCATCTGCGTAATGCAATGTGAATGGTGTGACTTATCTGTTGAAGTGTGCATTTACAGTATATATGTGTCTAAACCCATTGAGGAAAACAGAAATGTGAACTAAGTATTATTATGGAGTGAGGGAATGTGTCAGTAAAACAAAGGTATGGAGAGACACTGAGACACAGCTATAAAACATATAAAAAATTATCACAGACCAACGCCACCACTCTTCTAATGTCGAACAATTATTATTTTTCTTCAAGGAATTACTCATTTGTGTTGACTTTGTCGGTTTCTCCTCAGTGTGCAAGATGGTAAATATATTGAATTAGTTTAGCTCCGGGTTTCAAAAGGGCAAAACAATATGAATACAAAATGTAAGCAACAGGTGCACCTCATACAAAACTCTATCTCAGACTGGGACCGATGGAAAGATTTAGATTGGAGAGAGTTTCAGCTTTCATGTTATGTTGTACAGTGCAAATGCTATCAATAAAATGTTTTAGAGAATATGTTGTGTTCTCTCTCTGTGTGTGTGTGTGTGTGTGTGTGTGTGTGTAGAGATAGAGAGGAGAGAAAGGGGGATCTCTGAATCAAATAAAACATTAAGATAATGATTGTATATATTAATAAATACGCCTCTTTCCGTCAACAGCTGTGATTAAAGGACTAGACCAATAAAAATCTTCCCGCATTCTAGAAAGAAGATGTGGTTGGAACAACCTTTCTGAGTTCCAGGAAGTGCCCAGTGGGGGTTAAGGGGGTTTGAAATGTGGAGGCAGTGCAGATAGTTGAAGGAGTGAGTGGAAATTAGGAAGAAATGGCAATGGGATGCCCCGCAGCCTGCAAGAACGTCTTATTCATCAGAAATACTGAAGTAGATTTATTAGAATAGTTTCTGTATTCTGTAAGTGTGTCTACCACAATCCGTGCCCATATTCAACCTAACTCACAAACAAAACTTTGAGCTGTGAATATAACATTTTACACAAATTAAACCATAATCTGTGAATTAAACCATAATATGTAATATTCACGATTAATCACAAATGAATCCATGATCTGTAAATATATTCAACATAGCTCAAAAATAAAGCTACTATTTGATCAAATGTATAACGATTTGTGAGCAAATGATTAGAAATCCCAAACATTTACAACTGTGGAATGTGCATTTGCGCATTCAAAAAGTGCTTACGGAGCTGCAATTTACGCTTACATCATTTTTTTGACAAACTTTCCGTCTGTTGATGTATTACTATCTACAAATCTCCATTCATTGAGATAATCTTTGTGTCATTCTCATTCAGTAATTTCTTGGGAGAACACTTTCTAGCTAGATAAACTTCATCAAATGTGAGTATAAGGATGATTATTGATTTTTAATTAAATAGTGGTATATAGGTGTAGGGTTAGTTGGTCGTGCACTTTTTTTACTTTTCCCCTTCCTTTTGTATATCACAAAATGTAACGTGATTGACCACACACTACCGCACAGTAGGTGGTGGCATGCACAAACAAAGTGTGAGAAAGCCAAGATACCAAAGAAGAAGAAGAAGAATTTGAGTATAACATTTATTTATTCAAAAAATGATGTTAAAATATTCAATAAATGACTTTCATATGAATGTTAAATTTTATCATTGGGGCATGCAACACAGAGTGTGTGCTTTTGACATGAGCCCACTAGCCTAGTCTGATTCATCAGGTTGTAATACACCATGAATTGGTATATACAGGCTGAGACATTTGTGGTGTAAATGTTCCTTAGAAGCCAGAATGCTGCGCGAAATTTATGACTAAATATCCACAGAGTAGGGTTATTAAACCTCTTGAGTGTAGGGGGCAGTATTTTGATGTTTGGGTGAAAAATGTACCCAAATTAAACTGCCTATTTCTCAGGCTCAGAATCTATAATATGCATATAATTGTCCGATTAGGATAGAAAACACTCTAAAGTTTCCAAAACTGTCAAAATATTGTCTGTGAGTATAACAGAACTGATATTGCAGGCGAAAACCTGAGGAAAATCAAACCAGGAAGTGGCCTCTATTTTGAAAGCTCCGTGTTCCATAGCCTGCCTTCGCTCCATTTAAAGGGGTATCAACCAGATTCCTTTTCCTATGGCTTCCCCATGGCTTGAACCGTCTTTAGACATAGTTTAAGGCTTTTATTTTGAAAAATGAGCGAGAACGATCACATCGCGTCATTGTATGGCTGGGTGCCAGCAGTGTTTTGTATGCGCAACAGCTTGGAGCATCCTTGGGTTGTGCCGTGGCGGAGATCTTTGTGGGCTATACTCGGCCTTGTCTCAGGATGGTAAGTTGGTGGTTGAAGATATCCCTCTCGTGGTGTTGGGGCTGTGCTTTGGCAAAGTGGGTGGGGTTATATCCTTCCTGTTTGGCCCTGTCCAGGGGTATCATCGGATGGGGCCACAGTGTCTCCTGACCCCTCCTGTCTCAGCCTCCAGTATTTATGCTGCAGTAGTTTATGTGTCGGGGGGTTAGGGTCAGTTTGTTATATCTGGAGTACTTCTCCTGTCTTATCCGGTGTCCTGTGTGAATTTAAGTATGCTCTCTCTAATTCTCTCTTTCTCTCTTTCTTTCTCTCTCTCGGAGGACCTGAGCCCGAGGACCATGCGTCAGGACTACCTGGCATGATGACTCCTTGCTGTCCCCAGTCCACCTGGCCGTGCTGCTGCTCCAGTTTCAACTGTTCTGCCTGTGATTATTATTATTTGACCATGCTGGTAATTTATGAGCATTTGAACATCTTGGCCGTGTTCTGTTATAATCTCCACCCAGCACAGCCAGAAGAGGACTGGCCACCCCTCATAGCCTGATTCCTCTCTAGGTTTCTTCCTAGGTTTTGGCCTTTCTAGGGAGTTTTTCCTAGCCACTGTGCTTCCACACCTGCATTGCTTGCTGTTTGGGGTTTTAGGGTGGGTTTCTGTACAGGACTTTGAGATATCAGCTGATGTACGAAGGGCTACATAAATACATTTGATTTTGATTTGATTTTCTCTCTCTCTCTGAAGAAGCTACATTCCCGGTTGATATATTATCGATTATATATTGTAAAAACAACCTGAGGATTGATGATAAAAAACGTTTGACATGTTTCTACGAACATTATGAATACTATTTGGAATTTTCGTCTGCGATGTCGTGACCGCTCGAGCCTGTTGATTTCTGAACATAATGCGCCAACCAAATGGAGGTATTTTGGATATAAAAATAATCTTTATGGAACAAAAGGAACATTTATTGTGTAACTGGGAGTCTGGTGAGTGCAAACATCCGAAGATCATCAAAGGTAAGCGATTTAATGTTCCTTTTCTGACTTTCGTGACCAATCTACTTGGCTGCTAGCAGTTTGTAATATTTTTCCTACTGAGAGAGATGTGCTTACATAAACGCTTGGTATGCTTTCGCCGAAAAGCTTCATTGAAATCTAACACGGCAGGTGGATTAACAACAAGCTGTGTTTTGCTATATTGCACTTGTGATTTCATGAAAATTAAATATTTTTTGTGATTTAATTTGAATTTGGAGCTCTGCAACTCAGCGGTGGTTGACGAAAATGATCCCGTTAATGGGATGGGTGCATCAAGAAGTTTAACCTGCCTGTTCAGTATATTGGTTTGTACTTCCATTTAAAAAAAAATGTTTTATCGAATGTGACTAACACTTCCACAATATGGCCGAGCCTAACAGAACCACAGCCCGAACGGAAAACACTTCCACAATATGGCCGAGCCTAACAGAACCACAGCCCGAACGGAAAACACTTCCACAATATGGCCGAGCCTAACAGAACCACAGCCCGAACGGAAAACACTTCCACAATATGGCCGAGCCTAGCAGAACCACAGCCCGAACGGAAAACACTTCCAGAATATTGCCGAGCCTAACAGAACCCCAGCCCGAACGGCAAACACTTCCAGCTGATTGAGGAAAACGTGCCTCGGTCGACGTCTTATGTTCGGCTATTGTTTACATATTGTCCATCACGGGCAATGTCAAGAGATTGAAAATACAAGCGACAGAACTTGTGGATACCTTATCTCCACCTAGTACCGCCAAAAAGGACGAGCATCATGTACAATGGGGGAAGTAACCTCATATCATTCTATGAAACATTCTGAATTTTAGAGAATATTGCTTTTTTTTTTTACAACGACTTCTTTCAGACTGATATCATGGAGTAACCATGGTAACAGTTTGATGTTTAGGCAACCCACTATACAAGCTAACTAACTGGCAAACGTTGGACACTCACAAAGATAGCAGGTGATCCCGTCAACTATTTAGACAAACAACCAAAGAAAAACAAATGAATTCATTGTTAAGAACTGCTCAGTTTTAAAATCCTGAAGTGGTGATCTGCCTAGCCAGCTAATGATAAATGTTCAAATCCTATTTTTCAATATGTGATTTGTTTTGCAGGATGAAGCACTCTTTCCCGACTGGTGTGGAGGAAAGAAATTGTACTGTTATCTGATTAAAAACGCTAGAAATTCAGCTAGCTATTTTCTGTTCCATTTAGGCTTGCTTGCAAGCAATGCCTGGTTTTCAAACCATATGCAAAAGCTTGCTAGCCGCTCCCAATGCTTTGGGACTGTGCTTTGTCTCTTGAGTGTTCTGACTTCTGAGAAATGGTTTACCGTTTTATTGTCGCTACAACACACTACTGTCAACTTGGGGTGAAGTAGCTAGCTAACCAACAACAACTGGAATGCCACACTCAGCCTTCAAGTGCCTTTTTAAAATATGTGTTTTATTTAACCTTTAACTAGAACGAAGCCTTTAGCAACACTGCAGTCAAGTAAACAAACTCACAAATTGCTTCCTTATGTCTAAAATAGCTGGAAAACACATCAATGTTAAATTGACTACTATTTCAGACAACAAAGACTATAGCTATTATTAGACACAAAACAAAATAATATAGCTTGTGTGCCATTATTGACTGCATGCACACTCCCTGTTAACCTACAACCAAGCTTACCTTGTTCTGAGCTGAGCTGGGGCTAAGTGCTAGCAACCTCTGGCCCTGAAGATCATCCCTCCATGAAGACGCATACATTGTTGGCAAATTTTTTGTTTAGTGTTTTTGCATTTGTATAATTGTTTCTTCCTAAGTTAAAGAACAATTAGGGGCTGGTGTGTAGCGGCCATTTTGGCCTGTTTATGAGTTGTGTATACTTTCTTTCAAGGGTTATTTTTACCTGTTTTGTACACTAGAGGAAAGGGTTATCACAACATATGTTGGGGTCACTGGTCTCATGTGTGTATATAGGTAGCACATGTGACCAGGAAGGGTTATCACAGATGAGAGGAGAGCACATACAGTTGTTACTGTATCACATTGCATTAACTCCCTTATCTTACCTCATTTGCCCTCACTGTATATATACTTTTTGTTTTCTTTTGTTCTACTGTATTATTGACAATGTTTTGTTTATTCCATGTGTAACTCTGTGTTGTTGTATGTGTCGAATTGCAATGCTTTTTCTTGGCAAGGTCGCAGTTGCAAATTAGATCTTGTTCTCAACTAGCTTACCTGGTTAAATAAAGGTGAAATAAAAAAAATAAAAAAACATATATAGCTCATGGAACGCATCTCTGCACCTTTTGTATAGGAATGTGTTTTGGAGCTATTTATATACGCAATAAATGGGAACTTCGCCCCAAAAGAGTAACGTTAGGAAAGCTGTTTTTTGTGGACGCATTATGGACAGCTCTTCTATGCCAGTGGCAGTTCATAGGGAATCGCAACTACGACACCTAATGTCATAACTCAAAGTGGATAAGAAAGGTTTGCTGAAAGAGGTTCTCTTGCAAAGCAAAGACCCTTGAGCAGATTGCTGTATTGTACTCTGGGGGTTTTTCTGGACCACACGATTGTTTTACTGCATGAGCGACCTGTGTCTGCCTTAAATTATGCCGAATTTTAAAGGGCGGCTGAGCTTCCGAATTTGCCCTTGTTTTAGATTTGGTTCATTAAGAAACACTAGAGGCCATGAGTGAACTCAAAAGTGAATTAATTTCAGGGTGTAGTTTGTCGTGGATGTTCGCAGGTGGAAAGAGTTAGACTAATTATTTGGCCAATTAGCTTCAGCTGTGCATCACGTGACAAAGTATATCCCAATGAATGGACTGGAAAATTGTTATGTTTTATTCTGTAAGCACAGAATTTGTTTTATTTAGTTAACCATTATTTTACCAGGTAAGTTGACTGAGAAGACATTCTCATTTACAGCAACAAGCTGGGGAATAGTTACAGGGGAGAGGAGGGGGGATGAATAGGTGACCATGATGGTATGGGGCCAGATTGGGAATTTAGCTAGGACACTGGGGTTGACACCCCTACTCTTACAATTAATGCAATGGTATCTTTAGTGACCACAGAGAGTCAGAACACCTGTTTAACACCTGTCCCCAATCATAGCCCTGGGGCATTGGGATATGTTTTAAGACCAGAGGAAAGGGTGCCTCCTACTGGCCCTCCAACAACACTTCCAGGAGCATTTGGTCTCCCATCCAGGGACCAACCAGGACCAAATCTGCTTAGCTTCGGAAGCAAGCCATTTGCTCACATTGTTCTGCATTAGTTCAAATTGTAGTTTTATTCATGAGCGGTGTTGAATATATTTACAGAGCATGGATTTATTTGACTTATGGTGAATAGTTTTATTTAACTAGGCAAGTCAGTTAAGAACAAATTCTTATTTACAATGACTGCCAAACTCTAACCTGGACAACGCCTCCAAATCCCGGCCAGTTGTGATAGTCTTACATTTACATTTACATTTAAGTCATTTAGCAGACGCTCTTATCCAGAGCGACTTACAAATTGGTGCTTTCACCTTATGACATCCAGTGGAACAGCCACTTTACAATAGTGCATCTAGGTCTTTTAAGGGGGGGTGAGAAGGATTACTTAATCCTATCCTAGGTATTCCTTAAAGAGGTGGGGTTTCAGGTGTCTCCGGAAGGTGGTGATTGACTCCGCTGTCCTGGCGTCGTGAGGGAGTTTGTTCCACCATTGGGGGGCCAGAGCAGCGAACAGTTTTGACTGGGCTGAGCGGGAACTGTACTTCCTCAGTGGTAGGGAGGCGAGCAGGCCAGAGGTGGATGAACGCAGTGCCCTTGTTTGGGTGTAGGGCCTGATCAGAGCCTGGAGGTACTGAGGTGCCGTTCCCCTCACAGCTCCGTAGGCAAGCACCATGGTCTTGTAGCGGATGCGAGCTTCAACTGGAAGCCAGTGGAGAGAGCGGAGGAGCGGGGTGACGTGAGAGAACTTGGGAAGGTTGAACACCAGACGGGCTGCGGCGTTCTGGATGAGTTGTAGGGTTTAATGGCACAGGCAGGGAGCCCAGCCAACAGCGAGTTGCAGTAATCCAGACGGGAGATGACAAGTGCCTGGATTAGGACCTGCGCCGCTTCCTGTGTGAGGCAGGGTCGTACTCTGCGGATGTTGTAGAGCATGAACCTACAGGAACGGGCCACCGCCTTGATGTTATTTGAGAACGACAGGGTGTTGTCCAGGATCACGCCAAGGTTCTTAGCGCTCTGGGACGAGGACACAATGGAGTTGTCAACCGTGATGGCGAGATCATGGAACGGGCAGTCCTTCCCCGGGAGGAAGAGCAGCTCCGTCTTGCCGAGGTTCAGCTTGAGGTGATGATCCGTCATCCACACTGATATGTCTGCCAGACATGCAGAGATGCGATTCGCCACCTGGTCGTCAGAAGGGGGAAAGGAGAAGATTAATTGTGTGTCGTCTGCATAGCAATGATAGGAGAGACCATGTGAGGTTATGACAGAGCCAAGTGACTTGGTGTATAGCGAGAATAGGAGAGGGCCTAGAACAGAGCCCTGGGGACACCAGTGGTGAGAGCACGTGGTGAGGAGACGGATTCTCGCCACGCCACCTGGTAGGAGCGACCTGTCAGGTAGGACGCAATCCAAGCGTGGGCCGCGCCGGAGATGCCCAACTCGGAGAGGGTGGAGAGGAGGATCTGATGGTTCACAGTATCGAAGGCAGCCGATAGGTCTAGAAGGATGAGAGCAGAGGAGAGAGAGTTAGCTTTAGCAGTGCGGAGCGCCTCCGTGATACAGAGAAGAGCAGTCTCAGTTGAATGACTAGTCTTGAAACCTGACTGATTTGGATCAAGAAGGTCATTCTGAGAGAGATAGCGGGAGAGCTGGCCAAGGACGGCACGTTCAAGAGTTTTGGAGAGAAAAGAAAGAAGGGATACTGGTCTGTAGTTGTTGACATCGGAGGGATCGAGTGTAGGTTTTTTCAATCGAACCAGGGTGACACCTCTAGCACTTACACGCAATATGATTTAATTTATCCCTAATTTCCCCGTGTTTATTTTTTTTGCGTTGAAGTTCCCCAGTTTTTCACCCTACATAGTAGGTGGCAGCATGCACCTCTGTGTGTTTGCGGAATGCCATAAATACAATAGAAGAAGAAAGAAGGCGTGGCGATTGAGCCCGGGTAGTGTGTCTGCGTAGTGAGCGGGCCTGTCAGTTTTTCCATTATCTTCGAAGTGCCCTGTCTCAGCAAAGAAAATGAATGGTCTGGACGAGGAACAAATGGGACCACAAACCTTTCTCTATGGTGAGATACTCTATTTGAACTGACAATAGTTTTTCGTAATCACTTTTATTTAAATAAACATATCAGTAAGCTAACTACTGTATCGAGAAAAAAACGCTGTTCATCAGACACAAGCAACACGAGGTACATCAAGCTAATATTAGCACAATTAGATAACTTTACCACTAACGTTAGTTGTAGCTCTAATGGGGGACATGTCGGAGTTTCATCAACGTATGGCCTAAATACCATTGCATTACACTATTTGGTAATGGAACTTGCTTACCCAGTTGTCAACTCTAGTTTATCCACGAGATATCAACTTAGCTAACGTTAGCCAGCTAGCCGATAGTTAGCACATGTGAGCTAATTATAGTTGGCTGGCCATCCTAGCTAGCTAGTCAAGCATCTTGAAACCACATTTGTTGCGTTATATTTTGAAGGTCTTGGTGTCCCGGTTGATTATGTATGTGTTGTGTTAACGTTAACTGGGCCAGACTTATTTGTGATGGACATTAGCTTCTCACTGGGTACCCCTCCATGCTTATCAAATTTCTCAACACGTGCTTTAGGCTAAAGATGGCGCACAAGGCCCTCTCGATAATGTCCATGCAGCGCAACACGAATTTGTGAACATTGCCCAAATTTCTAGTGTTGGCTAAAGTTTATCTATAATTATTCCACTTCATGGAGGTAGTATATATTGAAGTGCATTGATCATGGCATGCTTTGTCAGGGGCGGCAGGGTAGCCGGAAGATTCAAACCCCCGAGCTGACAAGGTAAAAATCTGTCGTTCTGCCCCTGAACAGGCAGTTAACCCACTGACCCTAGGCCGTCATTGAAAATAAGAATTTGTTCTGAACTGACTTGCCTAGCTAAATAAAGTCAAAATAAAATTTGGGGGTAACCGTTCCAGATTGAAATTGATTGGACACGTTTTTTTTAGTTTTTTTTTACGTGGCATATGTCTTTGTCAATTGTGTAGTTGTTGCTTAAAAAATGGTTGCTTAATGGCCTGTCTACCTACCTGGTTGGCTAGTTTCATTGACATGGTGAGGGTGCACGTGCGCATTCAACCACGTGGGTTGGTGGCCCAAGTTTGCCTCACCTCAGTCTACCTTTTAAGGAGATGTCCAGAAGACCTTATTCCCTCAGGACTGGTTTGGGTGCAGGCTTTGTCTCCAGCCAAATAAGAAATCAAACTGATTTTGGAATTTTTTAAACGTGTTCTATTGGGTCTTTTTGTGTCGGCTATTTAACTGTCTCAAAAAAAGGCCTGAAACCACACTGCATCCCACAAGTTGCACACCCCAGCGTTGGACCCCTTTACTGATAGCAATGCATAATCTTCTCTTAGGCAATTTCCCCTTTTGTAATTTACCATTTTTCTCAACAGGGTGCGAGTTGAAATCTGGGAAGGATGTTGTCTTCAACCCTGAAGAGGATGACTTTGAGCACCAGCTAGACTTAAGGATGGTGAGTGTTACAGCTGTCTTTCTGCAGAATAAAATATAAATTACTTTCCAGGTATCTGTTTTTCCTCATAGGAATGAGAAACCATTTCTAAACTTGGTGTCTCTTGTTGATTGCTCTTAGCTGTGTGTGGACCTCAGCACCAAGGATGAGCTGCACATCGTGGAGGTGGAAGGACAGGACACAGAGGGTCAGAAGGTTAAGGCTGTGCTGGCTTCACTCAAACCTTCCACCCTGCCAAGTGTGAGTAGTCAGATCTAGAGTATCATCAATGCTTCTGTGCCATCCCTGAGTGAGGGATTGTGGGTGTATGGCCTGTGTAGAGTTCATGTTAAGTAACAAGTTAATTGTCTTGCAGGTGTGTCTTGGTGGGTTCGCAATCACACCCCCAGCAGTTTTCCGTCTCAAGGCTGGATCCGGGCCAATCCACATCAGTGGCCAGCATCTTGTCAGTGAGTATGACTTTGTTATAGGACAGTGTTCCCGTGGTTTCTTTAGTGATGCAATGGCATCTGTTGTCGAAGATGATATTTGTTGTGCTGATTTACTGATGCATTTTCAACACTGCTTACCAAAAGACTGAGACTGAAGATGACCATTCCCTTGTATGGAGAATGTACCTTGTCTACTCAAAGTTAACAAAATCATTCTACCAGTGATGGGGGGAGATCAGTCATTTGACGAGGATGAAGATGATGAAGAGGAAGAAGAGGTACAAACGTCCAAAAAAAGGCCTGCGTCAGCACCGGCTCTTAAATCTCAGGTTAGTCCTGACTACTGGCCTTCAAGCCGACACACTGTCTGGATAATCACTTGTCAGTGTACATGTCTGCTGCGTTACTGTTGCGTTGGCCTCTGTAGTCAAAGATGATATTTGTTGAGCTGATGATCCACTGAAGCATTTTCAACACTGCTTACCAAAAGACTGAGACTGAAGTCGGCCACTCCCATTTCTTAGAATGTTCCCAGTCTTTGCTCTTGCTACACACATCCTCACCTCCATGCCACTAACCATGTCCTTCCCTTTCTCCCCTTCACAGAAAAAGATGAAGATGGATGTTGGTGACGAGGATGACGATGAGGAGTAAGTCTGTTTGACTAAAGCACCTGCTCCTAGCTGAGGTTTTATAAAGAGTTGAATTGTAACGTGTGACTCCTCTTTAGGGATGATGATGACGAGGATGAAGAGAGTGAGGCTGAAGAATCTCCTGTTAAGGTGAGTGCATTTTTATTTAAGCCTATACTTATTTTGCCCTTGAGAAAGCATAGAAAATGTCACAAGAAACCTTGCTGTTTTTATCAGGCTAAGAAGACTCCGTCCAAACCTCAGACTCCTGCCCACGGTGGAAAGGGCTCTAAAGCCAACACACCAGCCGGAAAACAGGTTAGTCCTCTTACACATCTTTTGCCCTACTATAACTTGGCATCTCGTCGAAGATGATATTTGTTGAGCTGATGCTCTACTGATGCATTTTCAACACTGCTTACCAAAAGACTGAGACTGAAGATGGCCACTTGTGTTTCTGAGAGCATTATTGTAGTGATGCATGTTCTCATGTTACATGTCTAACAATTTGTATGGTTTTCACAGGCAAAGACCCCCGGCAGCAAGGGTGGACAGACTCCTAAAAATGGACAGACCCCCAAAGCAACTGCCAAGACCCCCAAACAAAGTCTCCATGTCTCTGAGATCAAGGTCAAGATGATGGCGACTGTGGAGAAGGTTGGTGTCTGTTGGATTATGATATAATCTGGAAATACACAGGCCTTCTTAGTGATTAGCTGATCTTATCTGATGTATGCTAAAGAACTGTTAACCGAAAGACTAGGGACACTTCTGAATATATAGACTAATGTCAAGTCTTGCTATTTCAGGGAGGGAAGTTGCCTAAACTCCAGTCCAAGTTTGAGAGCTTTGTGAGGAACAGCTTCAAAGTCACAGAAACCAAGGTATGTTAATGCTGCTCCGGGACATCATGGTGTTTGTCAAGAACACAGGTTAAATGGAATGTTTGGGAAATGAATGACCGTAGCGCTGTCAGGGAATCGAAACACCCTAAAGAGCAATGAAGACTATTTTGGTTTTGATCAGCAATGAGGAAAAACACCAATACCTCTAAGAAGTGCTGAGCTCTCATCAATTACATGTTTTCTAACAGTTGCACAGTTATGATTATGCTTTAAATATTTTCTCCGAATCTTTTTCAGACTGTAGAGGAACTGTGGCAGTGGAGACAAACTGTTGAAGACAGCAAATAACTTTTCTTAAACTATTTTTAGTTTGATTACTTCAGCCATCTCATCAACCCCCCCGCCTGCCTACTCTGCCCTCTCTTGGCCCTTCCCATGTCTGAGTCAATGCTCTGTTACTCTACACTGCTGCAGCATTTCATGTCCAGTGTCCTGCTAGGGTGGAGCTAATGGCACTGAGCCCCATCACCCCTGGCCCTACCAGCAATCACCCTCTCCAAGAGGACGGGAGGGGTGGTACTATTCCAGCTTTCATGTGGACGGACCTGGGGAAAGCCATTTTCAACTTTGCATTTTGTAAATGTGTAAATTAAATCCTTGCTACTGTGTTGTACGTAGCATTCTGAAGTTTGTCAGAACTGTCCCTGGCATTTTGGAAGATATCTGTTCATGTTTGTTTCATTTTGAATTATTTAAATGATGGGTGAAGTGAAATGGCAAGTGTTGTCATCCATAAGCTGTTGAATTTGTCGAAGCTTGTCTTTCCCTTCCAGGTGGTAGGCTCTAAGGTCTGAGACATTAACTTTTGCCAAGCATTGTATTGAACGGTTTTAAGAAATTCTCACGTTTATAATTTTTGCAGTAAGGGTAGAGTGAAGCAGCTAGTTCCCTGGTGACATGAATGTCATTTTGAAAGTAAAAATATTCCTGTTTTATTAGACCTGCATCTCATCTCTGTTTTAATTGTTATACATGACGTATATGATCAGTTCTCCATCCACAGAAATATTCTGATCCACAATTAAACGTTCTGGGGAAGATTGTCTCTAAGCTTTGTTATTGATGGTAGAATTTCAGTGTGAAGCCTTTACATGAGCCTCTGCAGGACATTTTACCCCATAATAAAGACCCCGAGGTATGAACTACATTGTTACATGAAATTATGAAGGTATTTTGAGGGTGTACTTTTGGTCTACTCTGCTAAATAGGTGTGAACATGAAATAAACGTAGATGTCTGGTAGACATCTGCTTTGCTGTTGGCCCACTGTCTTAGACTATGAGACAGCACTGTTACTCCTTCCTTGTGCAGACCTGCACGCTCCATGACCTGTCCATTGTTGACAACTCCATAATGCTACGATGCAATGTGAACTGCACTGTTAAGGGCTTGTAAAGTAAGCATTTCCTGGTAAGGTCTACTCTTGTATTCGGTGCATGTGACAATTGAAGTTTGCATTGATTCACAGAAATGCAATCTATACTTTTGCATCTCGGGCTGCGCTCTCATATCTGCCTTCTACCAGGTGACATGGAAAGGCCAGTGTCCATACCTTGCCCTCTCGCTGTATACATGATTTCTCATCGAGGTTCACTTAAAAGTTACTCTAAAATGTTGGGTTGACTAATCTTAAATAAGCCATTACCCCCTCCCCCCTACTGACAGCTAATGGAAGCTTGTGTGCTACAAGGGAGGGTAAAGAAGACAAGCATGACCCTATTGGAGCATTTCTAACCTATTGATCTATGGGCAACGGGGTTGATGTGTAATGCTTAACACAATGTATGCTACCCAACTTGAATGTTTCAACATTTACACAAACTGAGGGACATAACTTCATGGACTCACACCCTAAGTATGGTTTTATCCCTGTTCAAAGTATCTGACAGGGAGACCCATTCTCCACTGCATCACTCTGACAAATACAAGACACCAGCCAGTAAACCAACTACCACTATGCATCTTCTGTATTGCTTTGGTCCCAAATAAGGTGGACAGACTCAAGTCAGTAGGTTTGGAATGTCACCCAATCTCATTCCCCTATGAGTCACTATAGACTCCGGCCAGCAGAGGGGGCTGGTGTATAAGTAAGCCCTTTCCTGACAGCCTTGGTTGTGTTGCATCCCTGAGGGGTGATCTCATCTCATCCTCCCAGATCTGGAGCAGGTCCAGGAGGTCAGGAGACTTCCTGTATCAATTATCCTGAGCAGAGAGGCTTTATTAATGGCTGCTCTCCCTAATGGCCTCTCAGACTATCAGGAAGCGGGTTCGTCCTCTTGCACCATCACGTCTGCTCAGCTCTAGTGTGTATGAGTATGAATAGGCCTATCTAAATAGCTGTTGGTGATTCTGCAGCTTTATATGGCGATGCTGAGATATCTTTTGTGATGTCACATTCTTCACCACATTCATAATGGACACAGCACTGAGACCTATCAATCTCCCCCCAGGTCAGCTGAATGTGAGTCAACAGCACTCAGTGAGTGGGGGGGGCTTTTTATGGTCTCTGTGGATCTCCCCCTGTAAGTGCCTTAGATCTGTCGTAGGCTAAATCCTCCCAGGTCAATGTGTTTGTGTGCGAGAGAACGTTAGTGGTATCGATCTTTCTGCTGCTGTTTTTGTTTGCATTGTATTTGAGTGTAACGAGCATGTTCTGCAGACATTCCACTTTCTATGTAAACAATAAAGTAGCTATGGAGACCAACAGAAGGGCATTGAAAAATAAGGAGTGATTCAAAGCTAAAACAAGAGAATGCTTTTTTTTTTATTATTATTAGGTTTTGTTTAGTTATTTACATATTTGTCAAATATGATACACGGGGAGAGATGCTGTTATCATCCATCTATTTCACCGCGTCAAATATTCTCAGATGACTCATACAACAAAGTCCTTTACACCACATTTGAACGAAGTCAACCAGACTCTCCACCTCTCAGGTCTGATATACCACCCTCATGCACCACACTTCCCAGTGAATGGGTCCAGCCTGGCATGAATAAAACAACACTATAAATAATTAGCTTCCTCTTTTACTGGATTTGCTTCTTGTCCCACTGGCACATGTTATTATTCTAAAATAGCCCTTGAGCTGTGTATTAACCCTTCAATGAGTTACATATATATATATATATATATAGAAAAAAAGTAGATGTCTTGCTTGTGTTCTGGGTGGCTCCTGTTTGAAGAGGTAGCAGTTGTCTGGTTTGTCCAGACATCACTAAACACTTGCCCAATAGAACAGCAAGCAGTTGATTCTACAATATCTCACTTGTGGCTATCTGGTTTTATAGTTTGCCTTCTTATTCAAATGTAATTATTCACCCTAATTGAGCTTCAGAGTGTTAATAGATTGGAATCAAAGCGTGTAATACATTCAGTGGCTTTTTAGGATCAGTGTTTGCCTAAGTCCGTCTCCCCCCAGTACAAAAAACATCCTGCTAACCAGCAGTCTAAAGAGGAAACAATTAGATGGAATTCAAGATGGAAAATGAGAGGATGATGAGAATGATTCCATGCAACAACGACATTTTATATATTCTCAGAACATTAGTGTATTCTCTCTCTGTTTCCCATCCATTTCTTATCCTTTGCAGACTGGTCGGCTCTGAGATGCAGGGGCACAGAGCTGATAGTGTAACTGTAGTGGTGAAGGAACAGATGGGACGTGGGAGAAACAGATGAGCCAATCTCTGCTGTGTCAGTCAGTCAATATGTCAGTTTGGAATTATAGGGCTGGCTCAGTGACGTGTGTCACGTACATCGCCACAGCTCATAGGCTACCACCCAGGATGCGTCTGACACAAAGGACCCAGCAAACATTCTGCATGTCCAGATCATATCAGGGTACTTAGGAACTGGAGTTTTTGCTTAATCTTCAGACTCCCTCAGACACAATTTGGCTATGTTCTGGATGGACAATAATAAATCATTCATTTCAATTTGCTCACGGATCACCTTTGTGCAGTTTCTTAGATATCAGTCCGAGTGTGTAATGTCCAGAGGGCCCCACCCTGTCCCTGTCACACTAGAGCGGTGACACGGCCCATCTTTGCTGCTTCCTCAGAGGCCCACGGCTGCAGGTTCTGCAGGGCGAACAGGGAGGAGTTGTGGATGCAGAGTGGATCGGACGGAACCGAGTCACTCAAGGACTTCTGGAAGGCATCATGCTGCAGCTGGATCATCAGCCGATTGGCCTGCTGCCGCTCCGCCTCCCTCTCCTCAGCTGTCTGTCGCCTGGCAACGAAGACAGGGCGGGTAGGGAGAGGACAGGGACAGAACAGACATAGACAGGACACTTATTAAGATCCACTGTCAGAGGAATTGGTTACACAGACAGAAAATGTGATGCACCCAGAGACATCGAGGCCAACATCAGAACAGGGACACTGATGACGACCACCTGTCAGCAGCTATCACATGGTTGATTCAGTAGAGCAGGAGAGACACCACACTGGCATGAGCCATAATGAACCATGGGAGAAACCAGAGAGGACACTGACCTATGTTGCCAAACAGAACATGATTGCACATTATTGCACTCAAGATGGAGCAACTCTTGCAGATAATATAGATAACAGAACCTTCTGTGTACATTTTATATTTTGCAGACACCACTATAAGAAATATTATTATTATTCATTCTAAAAATAGTAACGTGTTGATTATTTGCAAACGTGTCAAATTGTTCATTTATTATTCGTATTTGACCTTTGACAAAATAATTTTTATACACTAACTCTATTTAATCAATGTACCAATTCAGCTTCAGGAAGAAGCATAGCACAATTACAGCAGCCATGAAGGTTTTAAATGATATCACTGAAGCCCTTGACAAAAAACAGCACTGTGTTTCACTTTTTATTGATCTCTCTAAGGATTTTGATACAGTTGATCATGCTATACTGAGGCAGAGATTGTCGAGCGTAGGTCAGTTGCATGGTTTGCTAACTATCTGTCTGACAGAACTCAGTTCACTCAAATTGATGGGTTCAAGTCTGTTAAATTGTCTGTCTGTAATGGTGTGCCCATGGCTCTGTACTTGGGCCCCTCTTATTCACTATTTATATAAATAATTTAGACAAAAATTTGCAAAATGCGCAACTTCACTTTTATACTGATGATACTGTTATTTATTGTTGTGCCTCGTCTCTCACAAAAGCTTTACAGAACATGCAAACTGCTTTTTATACTGTTCAACATACCTTGTGTCAATTGAAGCTTATCCTCAATACTGACAAAACTAAACTAACTGTGTTTTCTAAAGCAAGAATAAACCTCTGAACCTTTCACCTATTACTACCTGTCAGGGCAATGAGATTGAGGTTGTAACCTCATATAAATATCTTGGAATTTTAATTGATGACTGCCTCTCTTTTAAATTGCATATTCAACAAATTACAAAAAGATTTAAGCTGAAGTTGGGATTTTATTTTAGGAATGAGGCCTGTTGTTCATTTGAAGCCAGAAAGAGGTTAGTATCAGCTACATTTATGCCTTTACTAGACTATGGGGATATTTTATATATGAATGCTTCCACTCAGTGTTTGAGATCAATTGACACCGTTTACCATGGAGCATTGAGATTTATTTGAAACTGCAAAACCCTTACGCACCACTGCACTTTATATACAACAATTGGATGGCCTTCTTTAGTCAATCATAGGCTCAGTCACTGGAATACTTTATTTACAAAGCCATTTTGGGTTTACTACCATTTTATTTGGGCATTTTTATTGTTCAGAAATGTGGTGGGTACTCTCTTCGTTCGCAGGACTTTATCCTGCTAAGTGTTCGAAATGTCCGAACTGAATTTGGTAAAAGGGCTTTTATGTACTCTGCGCCATAGACTTCGAAAAGTTTTTAAATACTTTCAAACTGGAGGAACTTGCCTCGATTAGTGTTTTTAAATCATTGATGAATGATTTTGAGGCTGATTCCCTGACCTGTCAATGTTTTTAATTAGCTGTTTTATGATTTTGTTATACTCTTGTGATTATTATTATTATTTTTACTATATTACCTGTAGTTTTTCTACAGGTACTACTAGATTACCTGATTTCCTGTAGTTGTTGTCTGTTTGTAATTGTGTAATGACTTGGTGCTGCCTATCTTTTTTTATTTGTATTTATTTATTTCACCTTAATTTAACCAGGTAAGCTAGTTGAGAACAAGTTCTCATTTGCAACTGGGACCTGGCCAAGATAAAGCATAGCAATTGGCCAGGACGCTCTTGAAAAAGACATTTCAAATCTCAATGAGCCCTTCCAGGTTAAATAAAGATTAAATATATAAAAATGGCAACATGTGGAATTGCAGGAAATTATTGAAAAACTGCAGCCTTTTCTCTCAGTGTCATGGCAAAATGTGTAAAATAACATGAGATCAGCTATAAAACAAATCTTTCTGTTTGCCCCTTAGCAAAGTGTGTAGAATTTTGGAAAGTTAGCTGTCCCTCCCTTCTCTCAGACCTTGCGGAAATTGCCGGTACACAGCTGATATTACCAAAGTTGTAGGCTAGTTGTACACTTTTTGGCTATTTAACCTATGGTTTTCTTCGTCAAATAAATGAAGATATTTGTGTCAACATAGCTCACATATATTTAGCCTAGTCCTACATAATAATAAGCTAATTCATTTTTGTTATGAGTCAAATGATAAGCCTACTTCAGTAGGCACATCTTAATACTGACCCAATCCAACACATATGACACCAGAGCCATGCCTGTGCAATACTCATAAAGCTAGCTCTTTCAAACTAACTCTCTTAACACTGTTTATTGTACTCAGGCTTATTGCTCCAAGAATGCTCCTTCGTGATATAACATCACAATTTATTTTGTGTCCCTACATTACATTTGATTGTGTGGGTGTGCAAGTGATCCACTTAATACTTTATAGGTTAAGCTATTACATCTGAATGTTTTATCTCCAAAACTGTCAAGCCATGTTTTACATATGTTACAAGATCTTTGATCCAAACACTGTGCAATATTACTGATACTCTATAGAGCTGAGTGAACGGTGTTAGGAAAACCATAATCCATGAACTGTCCCTAGACTTGTGTCCTGACTGCAGAGCGGAGTGGGCAAACTATGGTCCGTGGGCCAGATCCGGCCCACAAGCTCATTCAATCTGGCCCGCTCGAGGTTTGAGTAAAGAAAATATGCCATGTTGGGTTAGAAAAACACTCCCGGCCACTCTTCAACGTCTAAAACTAAATAGAAAGCATGGAGAAATTATAACAGACTTTTATACATTCTAATGACTGCCCTTTTTCTGGCACGCAAATTGATTTTGACAAACAGTGCGGTCCTCTGTTGAATTTCGAAATCTCAATGTGGCCCTTGAGCCCAAAAGTTTGCCCAGCCCTGCTGTCGAGGGTCATGGTTGTGTTTGTGAGCTGTCCAGTAACATAAAGCGGAGTGAATATGCCTGTTAGGATTTGCGCACCTGAGTTATTGGGTACCCATTAGCATTGATGCACAATTAGCTTGGGACCTAACACACCTCTATAACATGTATTAGAAGTCAAAGTTACTGCGGATATTGCTTTCAAGCCATCATTTATAAAATTGAAAATTAACATCAGAAAGTAGTAACTGATTATATGTTTCTCTGCTGACCACTCTAGAGTAAATGTAGACTAGATCCTCATCTTTCTCCAGAGAAAGCACTCAGAAAACAACTCATCTTTCCCCTCCTACCCCTCTCCAGCCCAGTGTCTCACCTCCACTTGGTCCTGCGGTTCTGGAACCAGGTCTTGACCTGTGCGTCGGTCATCTTGAGGGTCTTGGCGAGAGCGGCCCGTTCAGCGCTGGCCAGGTACTTCTGTCTATGAAAGCGTTTCTCCAGCTCACAGATCTGCACCCGGGAGAAAGATGTCCGCGGCTTCTTCCTCTTCGGAGGGGTGCGGTTCTGATAGGGGTGACCAATCCGCCGGGTCACTGTGAATGGCGTCAGTGCAGCTGTGTGTGTGTGTGTGTGTGTGTGTGTGTGTGTGTGTGTGTGTGTGTGTGTGTGTGTGTGTGTGTGAGAGAGACATTGGACAAACAAAGAAAGCAGGTCATGAACAGGTTCACAAGATCTTATGTTGTGTTCAATTTGTTGTGGACATTGTAGTCCGCATGGGAATCTCTAAATTGATACTATAATCAAAAGAAATGTACAAGCTCATTGGTTTGACCTATATACCACCCTTCCCTCTGTCTCATAGAGGTGGAATGTTGGAGTACAGCTGAATCTGTTTTATAGCTGTTTTATGGGTCTTTAGAGGCCAATTTTTTTCAATGAGTAATTCTAATCTAATTCTAATCAACGCAAAATCCAAGTTGAGCATATGTTTAAATTATTCTTATTTATTTTGAAACATGGCAAAATGATCAATTCAGTGTTAGTCCATGGTTAGTTGATAAAAGTACTGCTCAAAAGATCGTTGTATTATATTTCCTCTGACACAGTGGGTTATTGCCTAGTAGTAGCAGACATTGCTGTAATAGTGCTGTAATAGTGCTGTAATAGTGCTGTATATTCAGGAAAATAAAGATGTGTTGACAGTCAATAATGCTGATGATGTCGATGAAAAGAGGTTGAGTGTTTTTCCCCATTCAATTCTGATGTGGAGAGTTTCTTCCTTCTGTCACAAAACACTGACAGGCAATCATCTATAACCCTTCTGCAATATTAATGACACTTTACATAGTGCCCCCCGGAAGATAAACAAAGGTTCTGATACATGTTATAGGACATCCACTAAGACAGACTGAGAAAAATGATTTACGTTACAGATGGAGAGGTTTCCTATTTTACTTTTTTTCCTGAAGTGTCCGATTTACAATTATTTTATTACAACGTGACAATGGCAAACAGTAGGCCTACCATAAGTATTGGCCAATTATCTCATTTCTGTCAATATAGGAATAGCTTAGTAACTTTCAAGTATTTTCTACTGTTAATTCATCTAGATGTTCCATGTAAACATTTCGTTTGAATAAATAGAAACAGAAAGGCTTTACCCCTTCTAGTACCCCAAATTGTGGTTTAAAATAGTGCCATAACTGTATATGTTTTGTGGAAATAATAATAATAAGAATTATTATTAATAATTATAGGCCACATTTATGTAATAATAACAATAATAATAATCATCATCATAATACACTTAGCATTATAATATGTCCCGTTTAGGAAGACACACACACACACAGGATTCAAAATCCAAGCAAAAACTGTTCCTTCAGTAGTAACAAAATTAGGTCGAGTTGCTAAAGACAAGTGATGTAGCTAATACCCTACGAAGAAGTCTGAAACACTTGTGCAACGTATCTGAGCACTTTCGATAACAGCACACCCCTCCTATTGATCTAAATCGAAATATCAATTTCACATTTGGATAAAATGTGTTTATTTTCATAAACGGTTCTAAATTGATGAAAATGTAAATAGTTATAGTTTAATGCGAGTATACAGTTTTGGTCTTCCGGTGAAATAGGCCTGTGTTTATTTATTAGAATAACACGGGTTGCATTTTTATATTTGTGATCAGTTCATATTTTCTTGTTCAATTGTGTGGTAAAACCTGCATGAAAAGTGTGCTTATTGTTATATTGACATAGTTTTAATGGTGCAACTTGCAAAGTATCGTTGTGCCCAACGCATCGCTTTGAGAGAACGAACCTAACTCGGGTAGTATTTCTACCGCATGTTTTCAAGTTGTTTTCAAGTTAGTCTTTCGCCTTTGAGTTAGGCTAAACCTTACTTTGAAATATGAAATAATATAGTATAATGAATAATTCAGTGTTCCCTTATTTGGATCTGTTTGCATTTTCTTTGCATGCTATGTTCTTGTTGAATTGATTTATATCCGTGTTTTCCCTCAATAGAAAGCTTTCAGAATTAGGCTACAATTCAAGTTAATCTGGTGACCTGATTCGACTAGTCCTGTATAATTTATTTGTGGAACTGGGTAAATCCATGTAAACTCCACGAGTGAAACAAAAATTCCCCTTTGAAAAATAATAGGCTAAAACTTATGAAAACACTGAATTTACCGAGTTGAAATGGAAATGACCACAGCCTGGTGATGATCAGGTCTGCTGCAGTACATCCCAACTATGTGATTGTAGGGCCGGTAGCCCCAGTCCCAGATTAAGCCGCCCCTGGACTAAAATAGCCTACACATTGAATGGAGATAGTTTACCTGCGAATCTTTCCTTTGCGAATCTTTGGCTGCTCTCCATCCAGGGGAAGCTGATGCTGCCTAGCCCTGGTACCGCGCTGGCTATAGGAGGAGGCACTGCGGCGGCCAGCGGCCTGTGCGCCGGGACTCGTATCACCCCTCCTGGGGTGAAAGTCAAGTTCACTCCGTATGCACTTGATTCCTCGTATGATGATGCGATTCCATGGAAAGAACCGGAAAGCGAAGTGAAGGGCGCTGCACTGGCTCCACTTGGACTAACGAGGTGGTAACTTCCTCCACTTGTGAAGTTCCCAGTATCCGAACCACTCCGGGCGGTGTTCTGTGAACCGTCCTGGTCGGTACCACTGAGAATCTGGTCAATGCCGAAACTAATAGGTTCATGCTGGGGAGGTTGTGAGGGCTGATTTACGCCGCTGGGGCTTGAGCTTGGCGCCCGCTCCATTCTCGCTCCCAAAACCTTTCCAGTACCTTTACGCAGTCCTCGGACAGAGCCGATGTTGCATAAGGTTATGATGTAGCCTACGAGTAAAAATGTGTTATGTTGAGTTAAGCATCCAGCTCTTTCCCGATTAAATCTCGTTTTGGATAGTTTGCGTTCTATGGCTTTCTATGGCAGCGAGTTTTCCACCATCCTTCGCGGCTCTGACGGATCCGTCCATTTGCGATTTGCTGATGTTTGGCACACTGACTTTGCAGGGCAATCGCAGTTCGGATCAATTCTATTTCGCCCACTACACCCCCCGAACGCAATAGTGTTTCCTCTGTCCCTCTTCCGATTGGTTAGAGTAGCTTTCCTGCACCTTATTGGTTGAAGTTTTAACTTTAATTTGCTGAATTGAATGGGAGCTGAGGGAACATTCCAAAGTGACATCATTTCTTAAAAAGCGCTCATTGCGGCGGATTCATTATTATGTTGGCTGTAGGCCTATTGTCTACCACCAATGGTGTGTTGTTATAGTCCATCATAACCACGGATTATGAAAAAAGGGAATGCTTTCAGAGATTTAATGACAATGCTTTGATAGGCTTAATGATTAGCATGCATATTCCAATTTAGCGTATTTCTACATCAGTGGCAACCCAATGGGCACAGACAACATTTCAACTTCTAGTTTTGATTTACATTTGGTTGAGTTGTCAACTAACATGAATTCAAAGTGAAATCAACAAAATACGTCAGCATGTCATTGGATTCAGAAAAAAATACTAAATGTCTTTAAAGATGACTAAGCAGAAATCGCTCCACCATTTCCTTGTTGCTACAATTCTAATACTTCGCTTAATTTCAGTTTATGTAACAAAACAAGCAAGTGTAGTGTAGAGAATAATTGTACCATCTAAACCACTGTGAAATATATTTTCCATAAACAAAAATATTGTATTTTCAGCTGTTTGAAGCTGGTATACAAAACCAAAAGTGTACATAGAACATGTCTACCACATTTTAGACGTGCTTTCAACGAGAATGACAGATCTATAACACACAGTCTATGCGAATTAGGTTGGTTCATTCAAAAAGTTAAACATTGAAGCTTTAAATGGATGACTTTCTCAAGTCCAATCAGTTTTCCACGTTAATTCAATGTCATCACATTGCATTTTTTTTGTTAAACTGACGTGGAAACAACGTTGATTCAATGTCATCACATTTCATTTTATTTGTTAAACTGACGTGGAAACAACGTTGATTCAACCCGTTTTTGCGCAGTGGAAATGAGGGAACTGAGACTTGCAGAACTCCTCATCAACAGCCACTCATTTGTTGATTTTGGACGCAACCATAGACTTTTCACCGGGGCTGAGGTCAACTTGATTCAATTCAGAGTGGAAGTTCGATGGTTTTCATACAACGAAAATGAACTGATTTGATTTACTATAAAACATTAAGCTCTATTATTATTATTATTATTGCTATTATTATTACTATTATCATCATCCTATTAGGATGTTATTAATTATATACATAGCGTAGAATATTGATTCGATGAAGAGCTGAGATGGTTTTCACGTGCCTTATACGGTTGATCTGAAGATGGGATATCATAGGCCTATTTTGTAAAAAAAATATATATATATATATGTATATGTTTCATTCACTTAAACTGTCGAATCATATCAGTCGTGAATTTGAGCTTTGATCTATAGCCTAATAGTAGATCAGCTGCTTCTAGATTTTAAACTCCATGCACTCCAACGAAGTAGCTGGTCGTTTCAATGCTAAATATTAGCCTGAAGGGCACGGGCCTATTTACTATTCTATAAGCCATGATTTCTTTTTGTTTTCAAAAGGCATGTTTTTCAGATTCAGTGAAAACAACTAGCTTATTAAAAATCACACGCATCGCAATGGTTTATTATGCCAATGTTTCAGGTTAGGATATAAGCTAAAATTAGACCTGGTATTTGTTCAATTTGATGAATTGAAAATATTGCCATTATTAGGCCTATTAGTTCGTTATACGAATTCATGTTAAACAGGGCTCAAATTCAGTTTTTAAAGATTTTGTGGGGTTACTTTGTGCTGGCGGTCAAGAGTGGCACGGGGACACCGTTTATTTATACCGGAGGAAAACAGTTTCCACTCCACGCGCTAACTGAACGGGGAGCGCCAGGACACCGGATCTGCTGACATGGGATCTAAGTGGTTCCTTGTAATCTGCCGCGTAAAAGCGATTATGCTCCTAGGGCCTGGCCACCGCGTTTGATTAGCTTCAGGGGATTCAAGCTGACCGAGGAAAAATCCGTTTACTTTGAAGTAGTTGATATTTTAATAGACCATTAGTGAGTGCTGATGCTAGGAAGCACCATTCCACTGAGACCTGCGCTCAGCCAGTGGCTGAGGACACTTACGTCATCCCATGGCGCTTAGTGGTGAACATGGATAACCCTTCACCGCCAGCCCAGAGCCCTCTCTGACCCTTGCTTAATGTGCATGTTTAAAGCATTTTCATCTATTGTGTCTAATGCATATTGCATAACCCCCAATTATTTTTATTTTATTTATTAAAAAACGTAAAATACTGCACTCATTCGCCATCCTCATCACCATCCCCATTAGACCTATGCTTACTATTGGGGCATTGACAACGACCAGAAGACATGAAGAAAACTGAAGGACTAGGAAAAAGCATGCCATATTCTGTATACTCGACCATTGATCTCAAATCCCGGAGTAAAATTTGTCAGTCTGCCTGCACACCGCAGAAGGCGCATATGACGCACAATGTAAACCAAATTAAAAGCAGCTCCATTAAAGCCCAGAAAATAATATGGTAGAGAACGACAAGAAAAACAATGGCAAAATATGAAAGGGCATTAAGCTTTAGAGCTTTATATAAAAACGTAGTTAATATTTCATAAGAGGAGACAAGAGTGGCAAAGGAAAAAAACGAGAGACGGTAAACTTTCATTAAGCAGGTTATTTCGCTGGGAGGGAATTTCGGCGTTTTTCTCTTCCATTCCTTTTATTGCAATCATACTGATATCTCTCTCACTCCAACCCCTCCTCCTTCAACCCATTTCCCCCTCCCCGTCTCCCTCATTCTCGGCTTTTTTTAAACGTAGTAATAAAAATATACTAGATCCTTTTTAAATGCACTATTACTTATCATAGCCTTTTCATATTGTACCATCAGAGGCGTTTTAGAGGCGCTATAAAAGCGCATCATTTATTATTCAAAAGCAGCGTCGCCTTTTTGCATATTGTCTGCTGCGCTTTAGCTGCGAGCCTGCCAGATTTCCCATTACCCATGCATGGCGAAATTGATAAAGGCAGACACACGCAATAAAAACAGCACCAGGGGCGGTCCGGCACGCGCACCCTCATATGCAGATCGCAGTAATTACTCTAGCATCTCGCATGCCTCTGTTATCTTATCTTTTTTTGGGGGGGAAGATGGAGGGATTTCATGCTTTCATTTATTTTGGGTCAATCCATCGGTTTGATCGCCCATTTCTCAGTGGGTTTCAAAAGTTGTGGAGGGAAAATAACAGTCTGTCTCACAAGCACACCCAAGGTTAAACACTTTGGCATGCTGGAGGTATGAGTTAACTTCAATGTGTGTTTTAATCACGTAAAGTAATATGTGTTTGGCCTCAACTCCAGATTACATTACCATCCAACACAATGGCATACAGTTATGTAATATGGAGTCGCTGGCACAGTAATAAACCTAAAAAAGCTCAGTGCGGTGTTTGTGTGAATATTGCCTTGTCCCATTGGTGGTCAGTGTCAATAGTACAATATTGATAATTGTACAGAAGAAGTAGTGTAGAAATATATTGAACTAAGCTCTACTTTCCTTGCAGTCACCAGATGAAAAATGACATGGAGAACTGATAGATTGAACATTGCTGCATTTTTAAAATTTAATCTTCATTATACTAGGCAAGTCAGTTAAGAACAAATCCTTATTTTCAATGATGGGTTAACTGGCAGAACAACAGATTTGTACCTTGTCAGCTTGGGGGTTTGAACTTGCAACCTTCCGGTTACTAGTCCAACACTCTAACCACTAGGCAACACTGCCACTCCATTTGAGGACCAGGTCGCTCTGGATAAGAGCCTAAAATGTCAAATGTAAATCTAATGAATGAAAGTTTGTGTTAATGAACTACAATTACCTGCACACATGCGCACCTGCACAAACATGCACACACACACACACACGCACACACACTCGCCCTTCCTGAGGTCATCAATCCCAAGGAGGTTTTCTCTATGGCCATCAGTCTGGAAGTATCTGCTGCTGTTGCATCCTTTCCATTACCCACACATATGCCAATGGACTCACTCAGAGTACTCACAGCTGCACAGACATGAGCAGAAAATAGACATACACACACACACACACAAATGCACTTACATACCGACATATGCACGCACGCACGCACGCACAGTTGTTCAAACAGCATCTGCTCTTAAAACAAGGCCTCCATTACTTATTAATGGCCTGCAAATGACACGCAACCAGACACCCTCACACAATTTAAAGCCAAAACAAACACATTCACGGCATCAATTGTCCTCCAGTTTTATTAATTGATTCATATTTACAGTAGTCTGCAAAAAAAAAAAAAGTAATTTATGGTGTTTTTCAAATCTAATCTTATGTTGCATCTGCCGCTGAGATGCTGAGAATAAAACAAATCAAATTGCCCTGTTTACAGAGGGGTTTAGAGGGTAATATGACACCTCAAGGATATGTAGGACCTCAGAAATGTTCACACCAATCCTAGAATCTCCAGGAAGAATGAATAGCAGGCCTAAACTCTGGTCATATATTCAATTGTATAAATGTCTCCAATGTATATGTAGTCTTATTAGTTATAGCTAGCAAACATGCTTTAATTTGTGTTCGGAAACATTCATTTAGTAATTGTATCACGAATGAAATATAATTGACATACAATGGCTGTAAAGCACAAGGGAAGGATTTAATACAAACACCAGTTGTGTTGTTTTACAGCTGTTCGGTCAGTCTGATTACCTGTTTATACAGGCATTGGACACCATTCAAGTTCATTTGGGAAATTAGGGACATAGTGCCATGTTGTTGTACTGTATGAGTATAGTTATAACGTGTTATAACAGTTACAATTAGTCAACTAAGGGAATTAGAATTTAAAGGTCATGTAAACTGTCAATGTGTTTCCCAATGTGTTCAACTTGATTTTGACATTTTAGCGTGAAAGGATGAACCCAACATTCAACTTTTCTCAAGAAAGCGGGAATGTGATTTAGATTAGCAGCAAGTCTGTTTTCACCGGGGAACAATGTTGACCATTACCCTGGATGTTTACAGAGTAATTCAACTACAGTGACGGTGATGGTTCAATGGACAAAAAACGGGTAAATGTGCCTCGTAGTCTTCTAACTCCGTCCCAGGGGTGAGGGAGAGGAGGAGGAGAGATGGGGAGGGAGAGGAGGAGGGAAAGGAGGAAGAAGGAATAAGAGGAAGCAGACCTCAGCATTTGCGGCCTCCAGCAGAGTCCAGTCAGACAGTTGGGGTTGCAGAAATGCCTGCTGCACTTGATTATGAAGGCTGAAAGAAAAAAGGGATGGCTAAACACAGTGGAGGGGAGACAGATAATGATAGTGAGACTGACAGCTGTTTAAGACAATGGTCCATGCTCCAGAGTAACCTGCTAGTTGGGAGTATTTAAGGAACAAAGAGCAGAAAGAGGGTCTGCCTGAGGGAGGAAATGTATACCCTCTCTGCCCACTACCCCCTGGAGAGAGGCTCTGCCTCTCTCTCTCTCTCTCTCCCTCTCTCTCTCTCTCTCTCTCTCTCTCTCTTGCGACAGGGTATGAGGGCTGGTGGGGGGGGAGATAGACGCTCAGACAGGCAGACAGACAGTAACATAGCAATCATGTTCACAGGGCTGAGTGTGTGTGTATCACATTACCAGGCTGGACCCCCCCCCCCCCGCCCCGCTCAGCAGAGCCACGCTTGATTGAGCCGAGTTTAACGTGCCACGCTCTGTGGAGACGAGCTGCAATCGGAAGCGATCTCCTTGTCTTCCTCATGGTTGATTGTGTGTCTTGTAACCTCACTAAACAGAGGGGTACAGGGCTTTGGTTTCACATAACGGCCCGGTCGCGTGAGAGGGCTTAACACGTCATGCTCTGCATATTGACGACACTAACGTTGGTTATGTCTCTGGTCCGGATTTGGATATTGAAGTTTGTCTTCAGTCCTTTTCAGCTTGTTGTCAGTGTCGAAAAGGGATTAGTGTCCAAGAGTAGTGTGTATACTTGGGTAGAGTTTGATACTTGGGTAAGTGGAGATTAGTTTTAAAATGCAAATGTTTGAGTGTCTCTGAGCTCTGTAACACAATAGAGCATGATGGGGGAGAGAGGGGAAGGGTGTTGGGTCTGTAGGACAGGGTTATGGGACAACAGTGATGGAAAGGTGAGAGGCATGATACGAGAGGTACAGTGTTGATACGAAAATAAATCCTTGGATCACATGGTGTGTGTTGTAGGAAAAGGCTTTTACATGAGAATGAAGGATTCATTCGTTTTTTGAATTTCTAGATTTGGATCATGTAAAGAGTAGTGAGGTAGATTTAGGTAGAATGTAGTTCTCGATGATAGGTCAGTGAAGGACATGACGCAGATCTCTGATGTTAAGTGCTGTGGAGTGCAGAACCGCTCCCCTGATGGTTGAACGCGTGGCTGCTTACCACGCTAATGAAAAACAAGGAGGAAGGGGTGAGGGGTCGTGTGGTGGTGTGGTGCGCTGAAAAGCATAGGAGGAGATGGGTCATAATGACAGATATGGAGCAATAATGTGTGTTATTGTGTGTGTGCACGAGTGTGCGTGCTCGTGTGTGAGTGTTCATGTGTGTCTCTGTGCATTCGTGTGTTTGTGTTTTGCTCACGCCCACCCGCGGGGCAAGGGATGTCTGTGTGTGTGGTGTCAGTGTCGGCAGCACTGTAAGCCTTGTCAACGGCACTCAATAAAAGCCGATTATCCTCTCTTGTCGCTGTGCCTCCCTTTGTCCTCCTAACGACTGGCTTTTGACCTTCTCACCCTGCCTGCTGCCTGCTGGTGGGGGGGAGCCAGGACCAGCTGCCACCAGCAGTGGCCTCCCTCTCCTTGGCAGCAGCGTTACTTCAGCCCCCTGCTTTTTCCTGGCCTGCTGGGCCCTCAGGGTGGAGCAAGCTGTTGAGCCACCAGTTTCCCCCTGCTGTCCCACCTGCCCTGCCTGGGGGCAGTAGCCCAGAGCCCTGCCCTCTACCTCTTCTGGCTCCATCCCCTCTCTGAGTGCCTTGCCTGGGGCCCACCACCTCCCTCATCCATCCATCTCTCTCCTTTCTCTCTCTCTCACCCTCCATCTACTCATAAACGCTCTCTTTATTCCACCCTTTTATCGCTTTGTTTGTTTACGATAGGCCTCATCCATCTCTTTCTCTCCCCTTTTCTCTCTCAGTGCTCCCCTCCATTTTTCCTCTTAGCTTGAAATATCCATCAGAGAGAGATGGCTAATATATCTGATAGAGGTAACGTCAGTCCATCCAAACATTCTGGATTTTGGATCCTGTGTGTGTGTGTGAGTGTGTGTGTGTGTGTAAGAGTATGGGGGCTAGTCACCTAACCTGGTGCAGAGGTTAGTGAAGGGGATTTGTGACTGGGAATATTCTTAAATAAGGGGTTTTGTGAATATCATCATACTAAATGGATGGAGTAGTCATTAAAGCCCAATACAACCAGCCATGAACTCCACCGATAATGTTTTGTAAATGCAGGATATCACCAGCTATCACCTGCTTATTGCGTTTGAGGTTTGCAGGCACACACAAATGTACTTTCATACGTACATACCACAGGAGGTTGGTGGCACTTTAATTGGGGAGGACGGGCTTGTGGTAATGACTGGAGCAGAATCAGTGGAACGATATCAAATAAATTGTTCGCTCTGTTCCAGCCATTATTATGAGCCGCCCTCCCCTCAGCAGCCTCCTGTGGTACGAACACATCACTTTTTCAAAACACAGACACTTTCATATCAGGAATGGAGTCGACCACAACCCCAATGACACACGCAAGCAGACATACGTGCACACGTGCACACGTGCACACACACACACGCACGCACGCACAGACACACACCGCCCACACTTGTTTTAGTCCTGTCTCACTCTCCTGCCCTCCCTCTCTCACACAAGCATGATGGATGGGTCTCAAACACACACTTTATGAGCTCTGGATTCATCTGGAGTCAGAGCACTCTGGTAGAGGGAGAGAGGGAGGGAGGTAGTTGTAGCTGTGAATGGAGGGGTAAGGACTTAGGAAATAGCCTGAGATATTAGTGGATCAAATGCAGAATACCTTTTTTTGAAAGTTCACAAAAATGCAGAAAAATGAAAAAAAAACAACATGTTTCACTTTATGTTGACTATTTGGACTCATACATAAAAATGCTATCCTAAAGAGTACCTACTGTACTGAGACTAGCCATTTCCCTGGTGTGTCTGAGGCAGTGTGTAACTTGGTTGACTTATGTAAATTTGACATTTGAGTCATTTAGCAGATGCTCTTATCCAGAGCGACTTACAGTTAGTGCTTTCATCTTAAGATAGCTGGGTGGGACAACCACATATCACAGGCATAATAAGAACATGTTTCCTCAATAAAGTAGGTATCAGGGAAGTCTACACTAGAAGGGGGGGGGGGGGGGGTCGAGGTGAGGAGGGTGATTATTTAAGATGATATTTGAAGAGGTAGGGTTTCAGGTGTTTTTGGAAGATGGGCAGGGACTCTGTAGTCCTAGCTTCAGGGGGAAGCTGGTTCCACCATTGGAGTGCCAGGACAGAGAAGAGCTTGGACTGGGCTGAGCGGGAGCTGACCTCCGGTAGGGGTGGGAGGGCCAAGAGACCAGAGGTGGCAGAACGGAGTGCTCGGGTGTAGGGTTTGAGCATAGCCTGACGGTAGTCAATGGCAGGTCCTCTTGCCATTGAAACCTAGGTGGGCTGCAGCATTCTGAATAAGTTGCAGGGATTTGATGGCACAAGTGGGGAACCCAGTCAAGAGTGAGTTGCAGTAGTCCAGACGGGAGATGACAAGTGCCTGGATTAGGACCTGTGCCGCTTCCTGTGTGAGGTAGGGTCGTACTCTACGGATGCTGTAGAGCATGAACCCTCAGGAGCGAGGGTTTGATGTTTTGATGTTTACAGAGAACGACCATGTGTTGTCCAGGGTCATGCCAAGGTTTTTTGCACTCTGGGAGGGCGACACTGTGAAGTTGTCAACCGTGACGGAGAGGACTTTGAGCCGACAGGCCTTCCCAGGGAAGAAGAGGAGCTCCGTCTTGTCGAGGTTGAGTTTTAGGTGGTGGGCCAACATCCATGAGATATCTGCCAGGCATTCAGAGATGTGTGTCATCTCCTGGGTATTAGAAGGGGGAAAGGAGAAAAGTAGATGAGTATCATCATCATAGTAATAATAGGAGAGACCATGTGAGGATATGAGGGAGCCAAGTGACTTGGTGCATAGAGAGAAGAGGAGAGGGCCTAGGACCGAGCCCTGGGAGACACCAGTAGTGAAAGTAGGTAGCAGACACAGATCCTAGAAAGTAGCAGACACAGATCCTCTCCATGTCACCTGGTAGGAGTGGCCTGCCAGGTAGAATGTAATCCAAGAGTGTGCAGAGCCTGAGACGCCCAGTCCTGAGAGGGTGTAGAGGAGGATCTGATGATTCATGGTGTAGAAGGCAGCGGATATATCTAGGAGGATGAGAACAGAGGAGAGAGAGTCAACTTTGGAAGTGCGGAGAGTCTCCGTAACACAGAGTAGAGCAGTCTCGGTTGAGTGACCCGTCTTGAAGCCTGACTGGTTAGGGTTAAGAAGATCGAGCTGGGAGAGAGTTGATCAGAGCATGCTCAAGTGTTTTGGAAAGAAAAGAAAGAAGGGATACAGGTCTTGTTTTTTACGTCAGATGAGTCAAATGTTGGTTTCTTGAGGAGGGGACTGGGGCCATTTTGAAGTTAGAGGGAACTCAGGGTTGAGTTGATGAGGGAAGTGAGGAACGGGAGATGGTCTCCAGAGATGGTCTGGAGAAGGGAGGAGGGGATGGGGTCGAGCGGGCAGGTTGTCGGGTGGCCAGACCTCATTAGTCACAGGAGGGGAGAAAGAGGTCAAAGCATAGGGAAGTTCTGTGTGAGTGAGACCCGTGGACTCAATAGGCTGAGGGAATGAGGAGTGCATGTCATTAACCTTCTTTTCAAATTGGTTGACTAAGTCATCCGCAGAGATTGAGTGGGGGGGAGAAAGGATGATAGAGTCTCAGGAAGTTGAGTTTTTCAGCAGCCCTGTTCTGTAAGCTAGCAACTAGTCACTCAGCTATGGAGCAGAAGGGGAGGACCGAACTGGCCAGGAGGAAAGGGGATAGTGCGAGTCATAGGATGCAGAAAGGGAGGCGAGTAGGGTCGACATTGCATGACTCTTCAGTCACTGAGCCACTGAACTTTGCCTGAACAAAGTTTCATCTAGTCTCCGCCAACACTGGGTCTCAGAGACACGAACAGGCAATGAAAACTCAGTTACTGTTGGTTACAAAGGACCTAAGAAGCTTGGGTCTTAAGTCTGCTGCTGATTCAACGTGTGTGTGTGTGTGTGTGCGTGTGTGTGTGTGCGTGTTTGTGTGTGTGTGTGTGGGGGGGGGTCTCTCTCTCCTCTTTCCTTTCCTCTTTTATTTCTCTCCCTCTCACAGCGATTAATGCCCGGAGGAAAAGACAATAAATCCAGGACGTTCTGAATGAACGCGATTCATCATATTCATTTTCCTGTCGATACAATTATGAAAAGCCTCTGGCCTTTCTCTCTTCCTCTGGAACTCAATTCTACTCTGGGAAAACGCAATTAGTGCAGTATGTGTGGGAGAGGGCTATCTCAAAATCCCTCGCCCTCTCCTCCTCCAAAACTATGTCCTGTTCCCTCTCTCTCTCTCTCTCTCTCTCTCTCTGTCTCTCTCTCACTTCCTCAAAAATGTGAATTCAGATATTCCATATTGGTTGGAAATACACTGTGTAAATATTGTCAGTGCATATTGTTTGATGCTGAGTTTCTCCCTCGGTCCCACCAGCGTCAGCCCTTCTCCTGAGAATATGTGGAGCAGAAAAACTGAGCACTGCCCCAGACGGACTGACACCCACTGGTCCTCTGTAGTATTGCAGTAAGTGCTAGGATTTCCTCTCTAAGGCACGTCAATATTAATTGAGCGTTACGTGGATCTCTGCCTGTGCTTCTCTGTCAGCCACTGCATCCTAGCTTGTCAATTAGTGTGTTTGTTAATGGGTCAGTAGATCTCTGAGCGTCTAAGTGATTATCACCCAGTAATGGCCTGAGTGATCAATACCATCTTAATCCACAGAGAGAGAGAGAGAGAGAGAGAGCGAGAGAGAGAGAGAGAGAGAGAGAGAGAGAGAGTCCAGCTCTCTGACCACTTACCATACTTTATCACTTGTTCATGAAGCTGCACTTTACCAAAGTATGATGCAAGTTGCGTTACAGTTACTGTGAGATGCAACACATAGGAACATATTACCGAGGTAAAATAAATCAAGGAATGGATATGGAGGAATTCTGGAAGTCCCTTTGCAAGCTAAATTATTCATCCCTCGCTTTCTGAAGAGAGAGAGAGAGAGAAAGAGAGAGGGAGAGAGAGAGATGGACCAAGGTGAGAATGAAAGAGGAGAGGAGAGGAGAGGAAAGATAGATGGTGGAGTGAGAGAGCGAGAGATGGACAGAGAGAGGGAAAGAGGAGGAAGCTGGGCGAATGGGTAAGCAATAAGAGAGGCGACTCCAGGCCCTCTAGCTGTTCTCTGAAAGACGATTTAACATTCATTAACACACATCTTTAACTGGTTTCAATTGTACTTTCAGCAGCAATAAAGACCAAGTGTTCCTTAAGCCATCTCTCTCATGTTCACTCCTCCGCTGTCCTCAAGTCTTCCTCTCATCTCAGGTAATTCATGAGGTCCACACTCTGACTCTTTACTTCAGTTTCATCTCTCTCCCCTCATAATATTTTCCTCTTTCATACCATTATTAATGAAGACAGAGATGGGGGGGGGGGTGAAATAGGGTGATTGTTAACCATTGAAAAGACGGATGAGGAAAATAAGATCATTAGAGAGGGAAGATAAGATACAGTAGTGATAGAACAGGGGGAAGAGGAGAGGAGAACAGATGGGGATCAGGGAGGAGAGGGAGACGACAGAAAGAGAGGGAGGAGGTTGGATCACAGGAAAGTGAGGCGAGGTGCTGCGTGGAGGCTTTGGGGGTGCTGGAGTGAGACAGTGTCCAGAGACAGGGCCATGTGTGGGGACAGTCGTCCTCTGTGGGTCCTTGCCCCCCTCTCCCCATCTCGTCCACCCCCTCCCGGTGCTAATTGATTCTGGCTGGGCAGGGCTGATTGGTGTGAGGACTCCTGGGGGTGGTCGGAGGGGAGAGACAGCTGTCCCTGAGTAGGGTGGCAGGGGACGACTCCCTCACTGTGACATGGCCACACCAGCGCCCTCTATTGGGCTGGAGCAGAACTGCCCCAACCCCAGATCTGCCCCAATCCCAGAACTGCTACACAGACAGAGGGTTATGTTATGATGGAATCCGGTAAATTACAGAAATGGGGTACCGCAAACAAGACCATGTGAATGATACATTTGATGACTTAAATTGAGTTTATCAATCAATCAAATGTATTTATAAAGCCCTTCTTACATCAGCTGATGTCACAAAGTGCTGTAAAGAAACCCAGCCTAAAACCCCAAACAGCAAGCAATGCAGGAATAGAAGCACACGGTGGCTAGGAAAAACTCCCTAGAAAGGCCACAGGAACCAGGCTATGAGGGGTGGCCAGTCCTCTTCTGGCTGTGCCGGGTGGAGATTATAACAGAACATGGTCAAGATGTTCAAACGTTCATAGACGACCAGCAGGGTCAAATAATAATAATCACAGGGGTTGTCGAGGGTGCAACAGGTCAGCACCTCAGGAGTAAATGTCAGTTGGCTTTTCATAGCCGATCATTCAGCGTATCTCTACCTCTCCTGCTGTCTCTAGAGAGTTGAAAACAGGACAAGGTAGCACGTCCGGTGAACAGGTCAGGGTCCCATAGCCGCAGGCTGAACAGTTGAAACTGGAGCAGCAGCACGACCAGGTGGACTGGGGACAGCAAGGAGTCATCAGGCCAGGTAGTCCTGAGGCATGGTCCTAGGGCTCAGGTCCTCTGAGAGAGAGAAAGAAAGAAAGAGAGAATTAGAGAGAGCATACTTAAATTCACACAAGACACCGGATAAGACAGGAGAAGTACTCCAGATATAACAGACTGGCCCGAGCCCCCCGACACATAAACTACTGCAGCATAAATACTGGAGGCTGAGACAGGAGGGGTCGGGAGACACTATGGCCCCGTCCGACGGTACCCCCGGACAGGGCCAAACAGGAAGGATATAACCTTTATTATCTATGTATAACAATTGTTCTGTGGGAAATGTCTGAACATGACTGGGAAATTATGGGTTGTAGGTAGACCCTCAGCTTCATCTCCAACAAGGTGTTCAAATCGCATCATCAGGCAATAAAATGAAAACTTGTTTAAACCGGTTGAAATCAAAGTATGAACAGATCAGTTGATGCGATGGTGTGTACCAAGTGAATCAATGCATGTAATTCACAAGTGTGAAAGGAAACAAAGCAAAACAGAGAAATACAGAGTGCGTGTGTGCTATTTGTCTTGAGATTGTTTGTGTGTGTGTTTAGTAATTGGCTGAATATTGAAGATAGTTTTGGTGCTGCCCTCACTAACATGGCAATAAAGCCCAAATAAGCAGTATTATTAAGAAACACCCAGTTGAAAGGCACAGAGGGGGTGGGCAAGAAAAAAATTGAAAACTGAAAAGTATTGGACTTTTTCTTTGCTCATTTTTTGTCTTTAAAAGTCCAAATGACCACTCAAATTGGGTAGTGCATCATTTCCTGTCAAGCTGGTGAAAGGGTGGCGGACAGCCCTAATTCATCATTTAGTGATTTAATAGCTCAGAAATATATTAAAATAATAAAAAGAAGGCTGAAATGCCCTGGATCTGCGGTGATAAATAGCCCTCCCTGTACTGATCGGATTAGGGGCGCTAACAGATATATTGCGGTCAGGATTCACGCAGGCACGCGCAATTGTTTTCCAATAAAAAGTTGCATATTAAATTCCGACACAGAAAAGGAGGGGAGAGGTCCCTCCATCTCCAAAGCCGAAAGGAAAAGAGAGGGAAGGAAGAGAAAAGAAAGAAAAAATGACAAAGTCAGTCTTCAAAAGAATGTGTTGGTTATGTTTTCTCACCATCTTGTGCTCACACACACTCTTGTGCGTAACGTGTTGTGTGTGGTCTCACGCCAGGGATAAGAAGACTCTAATTGTACACAGACTCATCAGGATGAGCTTAATTGTAATTAATTAGTTCATTTGTTTATGCAAATGTACGCAATTAAGTCGTATTGTTTACTAAACAGATCATTGTCTAAATCAGGGAGGTATGTTGTGAATCTGAAAGCAAATTATGTTCTGGTAATTAAGCCCATTAGTCCAAAAGTGTAATTAACAGTTCCTAATTAGGAAAATCGTCAATTCTGAGGATACCTGATATGTATGGACTCCTCAGTTGGCAGCTGACAGACAGAGAGACTGTAAAGATAGCCAGGATTGGAAAGTAACCGAGTACATGTAATCAGTTACATGCTATCTGATTTTAAAAATGTATTATCAGATTACAGATGCTTTAAACAAAACTAGATGATTACTTCTTGGATTACTAATTCAGAAAGGATGTTTGTGAAAAAAAAAGTACATTATGACACATTTCTGTTTTCGAAAATGACATTCAATTCAGGATTGAAAAAATGTGCCAATTTGTTACCCCTGAGCGAGTCTGACCACAAGTCAGAGACCACTATGATGTCAGAGACCAATATGATGACACATCTAATGTGTTTGATGGATCCTTCTTGTCTTCTTCGTATGGCTCTTAAGGGGAAAGCCATCCAAAAGTAACTGAAATTAATCAGATTTCATTACTACAATTTGGTAATCCAAAAATTACATTACTGATTAAATGTTTGGACAGTTAACTAGTAACTGTAAGAGATTACATTTAGAAAGTAACCTACCCAACCCTGAAGTTAGTTACAAAGAAAGAGGGGTAATCCTGACGTTTTCTATGCCAAAATAAGGCATATTTTGCTCTTCATATTATAGTTAAATAGGAGATGAGTAGTAGTATAGTGTATGTGTGTGTGTGTGTGTGTGTGTGTATGCTTGCATGCATGTGTGTGACTGAGGTCAGAGGTGTTGGCCACATAGGGGTTAAATCATTTTCATTATTACTTCTGAGATCGGCCTGAGGGGATGCAAGTATGAACGATTAGAGGAAGACGGAGAGAACGAGAGAGAGAGGGAGGGAGAAAAAGAGCGACTGCAGGGTCTTATAAATCATAAGAATCATAACCCCGGGACACACGGTGACAAAGAGGGGGGAGACGAGACACAGTGCAGGAGGAGAGGACGACCCAGAGAAAAGAAGGATGGATAACGGAGAGAGCAGACAAAGACCGGTGTGTTTTAGAAAGAGAAGGGAAAACGACTAGAGGGAGAAAGAAAGGGAGAGGGGAGGGTCTTATGTCTAAGGGATGCCAATTTGGGTGTAGACCATTCATCTGGTGTTGGTGAATAATCAGTAATAGTATCTGAGTTGTTCAGCTAGTCTGTGTGTGTGTTGTGTGCATGCGTGTGTGCGTGCGTGTGTGTGCGTGCGGGTGTGTGTGTGTGAGAGAGAGGTGCTCAGATATGAGCTATTTCATGCTTCAACTCAATCTAGCAGATCTTGATAAAAATACATGTTTGAAAAGCATAAAGAGAATGGTGTTAGTGTGTTGTGGCTTACATTCTGTGTGATAAACACTGAACCTGCACAGTCGGGTGGACATAGGGAATGACATTTAACACTGTGTGTGGAGTAATGTTTGTAAATATCTCGGAGAGTGAGAGCGAGCACATTATTAGACCATGGAACATGAAATGAAAAATCTTCACATCTCTTCCTCATAATAACAAATGAAATCAGGACGACAGTAGGCACAGCTTAAGAATGGTAGAGAACACGCTGAAAGTAGACTTAGAGTCAATTATTTTTACCGCTCTCTCGTAAGACTCGTTATACCAGACACCATCCACATTAAGGGAAGTGAAGAGCCCAATTTGTTTCAACGCAAGGACGTTGAGAAGAGCGGAATGGAAATGGGGTGAGAGGGGGCAGTTGAAGAGGAGAGGAGAAATGAGGAGTAAGGATGACTTGTTTTGGGACAGTGAGCGGCCCTAAAGGAATTTAGACAGGAGGATTTCATGTGAGAAACAAATCAACAACAAGTTAACTGTTATGGAAACAGTTGACAGACGTGTAATACTGAGCAAGGATAGAAGAGGTGTGTTTGTGTGAGTGTGTGTGGGCGTGCGTGTGTGTCAGTCAGTGAAAGGGTTTTGAGAGTGACAGGGAAGAACAATGTGGCGGTATGAATGGTCAGGCTTGGAGGGAAGGGTTTGATCGTGGTGTCTTACTCAAATTGGTTTTCAGTTTTAATCTCTTCATGGTTCAAACAACTAGGGCAGTTTGATTAGCACTAAGTAGGCTGCTGTAATACGTTTCCGTGACCTGCAGGATTCCTCATCGCTTGAGTACAGGCTAAGGACCTTGCTATCTTAAACTGCTATTAAGACCATCTCTCTCTCTCCCTCCCTCTCTCTCTCTCTATCTCTCTCTCTACCTCTCCCCCGCTCTCTCTATCTGTGTTTGTGCCTACTTGCGGACTTGTCCCTTCCCACTTTCTCTCCCTCTCTGAAGACTAATGAGCTAATGAAAACAGCAATTTGTGAGAGCAGCGTCTTCATTGCTATTCCCATCATCGCCAACCAACCGGGGGGTAGGAGGGGAGGAGGGTAGAGGGATGGAGGAGGGAGGGAGAGACAGCTTATAATGAGATAAGAGGAGTCATTAGAAACTTACATTAGTGACTACAGTCCTTCTCAGTGTACATCTTCAGTTAGCTACAGCGATATCTCTTCATTCTACATCCTTCAATCTTTTTATTTGCATGTGTTTTTTTCCATATGTATTTTTCTCTGTGCTGTATGAACACTTCATCCAGGCTAGCCATCTATGTATGAACAGATGGGGCGATAGGTAGCCTAGTGGTTAGAGCATTGGACTGGTAACCGAAAGATTGCTAGATCAAATCCCCGAGCTGACAAGGTAAAAAACTGTCTTTCTACCCCTTAACAATGCAGTTAACCCACTGTTCCTTGGCTGTCATTGTGAATAAGGATTTGTTCTTAACTGACTTGCCTAGTTAAATAAAGGTACAATTAATGTTTGACTCTGAAAGAAGAAAGCTAAGTGTAGGGATCTGATGTGTTACTCTGTCTCCCTCTGCTTGTGATTGTAGGATAACACAAATATCATTTTCATATCTGAAATCACGTTTCATAGAATCTTGAACAGTCATTAAATGATTAATGTTTTTACTCTCCATAAATAGCGAACTTGAAAATGGGTGGAAAACGTGGTTAAGGTTAAGACCAGAGTGAGTTCATGCTTGCTGTAATTTGATTATTCAATTTGAGTTCAATTTGTAATGACAAAAGCAACCTTAAGAGGTGATGCTGCATTAACAGAGGGACAAGTAGAGTATGTAAGGGTGAATGAACTAGAGAAGGGAGGAAAAGGGGAAAATAACTAACAAGAAACTAAGGTAAGTAGGGGAGAAAAAGGAAACGGAATGGGACAAGGATGGAGAGACTGGAAGAAAGTGAAAAAATATTCAATGAAGTATTAGATAAGAGAAAAGAATAGTTTTAAGTTGATAGGGATTGCCAAGACAAGCATTTCATAGTACTCAGCATAACACTCACACAGCAGAGTTCCTCTCAGGTTTTAGTCCTGCTCTGGTGAGAAGCGTCGGTTTGTGTTGTCGATGAAATCTCTGAACACTGACACACGGGTGTAGACAGACAGATTTGCTCCCCAGCCTCTTACAAGACTTGAAATCCTGGCCAGTACAAAATGGCAGTGATTTTGACAAATCAGAGGTCCCCCAGAGTCTCCCTGCAAATACAGTATAACACACACACCGGAAAATGAAAGGAAAATAAATGCATTGCATTGGTATCGTACCTATACATTGGATGCAATTACTGTAATCACTGTAAATTTTATGCATAAGAAATACATGCCTTTCTCTCCTCAGTAACTATCAATCAATCCTTTCTCCACTGAGTGATAGACTAACAAAGCAGATGCCATTCCCCGTCCGTCCAGGACACATTATGGATGGTGTGACTTCAGGGTGTGTCCTCAAACAGACATCATTGGCCTCAATTAGGGCATACTCTTCTTGAAGAATGTTTGGAGGTGTCAAAACGACTGAACAAAAATAGGAAATAACAAATGTTGAAGAGAAAACCTATGGCGCCTCATAGGTTCTTATTTTCTTTTGTCGTTGTGTAGTTTCTGTTATTGGTACTTGCAAAGCACATTCAATTTACAGACAGTGCTCAGGTCTCTGATGTGCTCTGAGATACAGTGTCACTGCTGTGTGGAGAGACGGACCAAGGCGCAGCGTGCTCTGAGTTACACACCTTTATTTTTGTGAAACTTACAAAACAAAAAGGAAACAAACAAGGAACTGTAACATAAGCAGTGCAACATGCACTAACTCAAAACAAGATCCCACAAAACACAGTGGGGAAATGGCTGCCTATAGGAACCCCCCTAGTCACACCCCGACCTAACAAAAATAGAGAATAAAAAGTCTCTCTATGGACATACAGTATACCTGTCACTGTGTTGTCCCTATCTGTGTCTTGGGATACTTTCGTAGATTGAAACTTAATAGTACCATAATAGTAAACATAAATATACCAGTTTACTACACATACTGGAGTCAATATTCAACCTTGGAGATGCAGTAAGAGATGATGAGTACTGTAGAGTCAGAAAGACAACAGGTGAGAGAAATTAGTGCCATTGTGGATGGTACAAAGAGTTGAACGGTCAATATGGAGTACTACAACAATAAACATGCTTTCTCGACAACCCCCAATCACGTCGTTTTGACTGGTCTTTAATTTAAAAATGAACACGTACTGTTTGTGTGTGTGTGTGTGTGTGTGTGTGTGTGTGTGTGCGCGCGCACGAGAGAGAAAGAGAAAGAAAAGATTGAGATACTTTACTGAGGAATCAAGTGAATGCAACACCAGTTACCACATAACTGATCATGGTCAACTATCACGCTGATTAATGCAAAATAGGTAGATATCAAAGACCAAACTGACTGTGGTGATTGTGGCAGCTGAGAGATGAGAACCACGATGTACACTTCATTTTCAGTAAGACGACACAGCAATGTTCATGCAGTAGCAGTGGAGGCTCCTCAGAGGAGGAAGGGGAGGACCATCCTCCTCAGTGAATTTCATAAAAATAAAAATAGTAAAACATTTAAAAAGTTATCCTTTTTAGATAAAACTATACTAAATATATTCACATGTCACCAAATAGTTGATTGAAACACACTGTTTTGCAAGAACGGTCTACAGTAGCCTCAACAGCACTTCGTAGGGTAGCACCATGGTGTACCCGGAGGACAGCTAGCTTCCGTCCTCCTCTTGGTACATAGACTTCAATGCAAAATCTAGAAGGCTCTTGGTTCTCACCCCCTTCCATAGACTCACACAGTAATTATGACAACTTCCAGAGGACATCCTCCAACCCATCAGAACTCTTGCAGCATGAACTGACATGTTGTCCACCCAATCAAAGTATCAGAGAATGAATTTAGCACTGAAAGTATAAGCTACAGCTAGCTAGCACTGCAGTGCATAAAATGTGGTGAGTAGATGACTCAAAGACAGAAAGACAATAATAGTTGAACAGTTTAGAACAAATTAATTTCTTAAAAAATGAAGAAGTGAGAGAGAGTTATTATTTTTTTCACTTTCAGTTTCACTTAGCTAACAAATGCAGCTAGCTAGTTTAATCTACTCAAAACACCCTGCTCAAACAGAGGGATGCTAAGTTAGCTAGCTGGCTATGACTATCCAAAACAACACGGGTACTCTTCCAAGTCAAGGTAAGCTTTTAGTTTTATGAATTTATTGCCACAGGGGTCTGACAGTTTAACCGCTAAACTGCTTAGTAACTGTAACGTAACTGCATGATTGCAGCGGATTAGTTCTATTAGCTATGCTGACTAGGACGTTACTTTAGCTAGTATGGTGACAACGATGTAGGCTGTGTGTAGTGGTTATGATATGGTTTGGCTTGGAAAGGGTTTTTCACCTGGTTACATAGAGCTGATGTGCTGTGCATTGAAGTCCACAAACAAAGGGAACATGTGAGAGCAGGAGAGAGCATAGATGTGAGAAGGAATGCAAAGTGGCTGCTATGAAAGTGAACTCTGTTTATGCCTGATCAGGGGTGTATTTATTCCACCAATTCTGTTGAAAACAAACGGAACAAAACACGGATGAACATACAGCTAGAAGAGGCAGTATTGAATGTGTCACTGTCTTTCCACGTGTCACTGTCTGTAACCTCAAAATGTTCTCTCTGCTTGTGTGCAACGACATTGTAAACCCTCATTTATCGGCTAGGTTGTAACAACCTCATGATGGGTGCAGGGGAAATTAGAGTATCACGTAGTAGCCTAAACCGATCGATGTTACATTGAACTGGGTGAATAGAATATGAATGACAGTCATCTAATATGCTGTAATAGAAATAAGGCAATGCTCATGAGAAAAATATTGTCCTCCCTCATCATAAACAGCACTGACCGCCACTGTTGAAATCGTAAACAATCACTTCGGATATTATTAGATGCATTGTGAAGCCATCATGAATTGACTTAAAATAGATAAATCCCATTATGATTTTTAAAATATTCATGCACTCAGAAACAAATGTATCAGTTTCTACATATCATTTTACTTTTAGATTTGTCTTAGAACTTGGACAAAACAATACTAGACAATCTTATTTCCAGCACGTTCCATGCTGCTCTGTACTTTTTAGACAGGTATTTTGTCACTGGTGAGATAAGCTTTCTTTCAGCAAACAACTGAAAGTGACAGCAATCAAATGTATGGGACAATGCACTATGCAACCTGTATTATGTACCAGTTTTGTTTATCAAATCAAATCAATTTCTAAAGCCCTTTTTACATCAGCAGATGTCACAAAGTGCTATACAGAAACCCAGCCTAAATCCCCCAAAAGCAAGCAATGCAGATGTAGAAGCACCTTTTGCATATGATCCACAGAGAATTGTGAGTGAGAAATACAGTACAACTTTAGTTTGACTTAGTTTTTAAAATCTGCATCAAAACATCTGTATCTTAGGACCAGGTCTCCCAGTTCACTGTGTTTTGCTCTTCACTATCTGGGTTTTCTCAGTTTTTTCCTATTTGCATGGGATATTTTCTCTGTTTTCTTTTCATCTAGTTGTGTGTTTTCCACTTTTTTCCCTTTGTTTTAGGTTTGTCCTCTCTTATTGTGTTCTCTGGTTTGGGCATTGACTTCTTGGACCTTTGTTTGAGTAGCACTCTGACAAAGGAGAACAGAGCCCCTACAGAGCCCAGTGGGATGGTCAGTAGTAGAGCCAGCACATAAATACCAGGGCATGCTGTAGGCCTCAGTACGGAGGTGGGCAGCACCTTCGTTCCTGATCACATACTCCACCCAGAAGGCAGCACGGTCCAGGGGGTGGAGAAGCTGGTCCCGGTTTAGGGTGCAGAGTCTCTTCATGCTGCGCTGGTAAGAGGGGTTCTTCAGGATGTCCTGCAGCGCCTCCAGGAACTCCCATTCAGTGAGCGTGGCTGCATCCAGCAACCGGGCCGCCCTGCTGGCTTTGCCAACGCACCAGGTTGTCCTGCTGGTCAAACAGCAGAGGCAGGCCCAGCACAGGGACACCTTGGTAAATGGCCTCATAGACACCGTTGGTGCCTCCATGGGCCACAAATGCACGGGTCTTTGGGTGGCCCAGGAGGTCATTCTGGAGGAGCCGTCCAGCAGCAGGGTGTTGTTCCCTAGAGAGGACAGTTTTTCTCCCATGAACCTCCACACCACCTCCTGTGGCAGTTGGGCGAAGGCGGCAGCGACAGCCTCAGTCACCTCCTTAGGCTGGAGCAGAGATGAGGGTTCCCAGGGACAACCCAACCACACCCTGCTCCCCAGAGCTCTGCATGAACCCCCTTATGTAGACCACATTAGGCATACTGGGCCACAGAAACTCAAACACAAGTCCACCCTCATCAGCCACACATCACCTGACTGCTGCATGGGCAGCAGGTCACTCCCTCGGGGGAATATTGATCCAGTATGTCACTGTAAATGGGTTGGAACAACAGGAGGAGGTTGATGATGTAATGTAGGAGGTTCTGTGACCTCTGGAGGAGACCCATGTTGTCAGTGAGCCCAGAGCCTGGTACAGGCACATACGAGATAGGAGAGGAGGCTTTGTAGAAATGGTCCTCTCCAAAACTCATTCAGTACACATTGTAGAGCATGGTTGAAGAAATTCACTAAGATGAAACCAGCATGCATGCCAAGGTCTGTGAGCATGAGGTCAAAGCTTGAGTCCTTGAGCTCTGCCATCAGGGCCCGGAGAGCATGGTTATGGTGGCACTGTCGGCAGCTCTCTGATCTGGATCAGGCCTGTGTCCTTCCAGGACATTACGCACAGCATGCTCAAAAAGGTCGAACTCTGTATCCTCCGGCTTCACCGTGACTGAGGTGTAGTGGGGTGAGGTCTCCCTGACAAAACCAGCTGTCAGCCTGTCGTATGACGGTCATCTGTTGGCCCCGCCCATTGAGTTCCTTCACCAGCACCTCCATGTTGACCCAGTGGCTACCATCCATAGGGAACACCAGGATCCTGCTGCCATGGCAACTAGGGGCTGGTGTGAGAAGGAGGAGCAACAACGGGAGGAGGAGCCAGACAAAGGTGGGCAGGACCAGGGCTTTCAGCACACGCTCAGACATTTCTTTCACCTGAATAGAAACAAGATCATAGTCATGGGAAATGGAAATAATTTACACAAAAGTGTATTTATTTTTAATAGCAAAAAAAAAATCATGCAATGCTTAATAGTAGTACAAGTACAGTATTTTAAGGTGGAGAATATATATTTGGAAGGTTGGAATGAGTTGTAAAATAAACTTTCAATGTTTTATATCATTCTTACAAATGAATGATTACATTCTGTATGTTGATTTTGATTGCTGTGTTGTCTAGGTTTTTCTAGCTAGGACAGACTTGTGGGTGGCACACAGGTGTGCACCTGAAAAGCAACCAACCAAGCAGGGCCCATGAGCTCCAGTAAAGGCAGACAGGTACTCTATCTAAACTCTCCCAAGGTGGAGCAGGCAAAGCAAGGACAGCACCAGAAACCATAGCAACCTACACAAACAGTCAGACACACCTCATCAACAGAGAGAGCAACAACAATACCACTCTTTTTTGAGACTATTCGTTTTGTAACTCTTACTACAAGGAGTGAAAACAGTCATAGCCTGATCGTGTCTGTTATTCATCAGTGTTGCAGTGGTGGCTTTGTGAAGGATACTCAGAGCATAGGGGCTGATGGGATATGATTTCCAATGGATACTCACAGGATGGAATGTCCAGACAGCAGTCGAAGAGGCCAGTATTCCCGCCCTTCAGAGAAGGTGCTGCCACCTGCTGATGGACTATGATATTTGCTGCATGGTGATCAGACCTGCCTGCAGACACAATGACATGGAAGACAACACTCTTAATAGTCCTTTTCTTGTGGGGGGAAATATGTCTTGTAATAACACAGAAGTAGCGACATACAACAGACTTTACATATGCTGTATATTGTTGGCTTTTTACTCGTGACCCAAGGATTTTGTTTTTGATTACATAGCATCAGCATGGTTGAGGGAACAAAAATGGATGGGGTTGGAATGCTGTTAACAAGCCTAAACCACCTAAAGGTAACATTAAAGCTGGATAGAGTAGCAGCATCATGACGCCTTCAATATTTTAAAAATAAGTATTGTTTTAATTGTTGCGCTGATATTGAGTTGTATGTTCACATGATATTGCCTCAACATGCTTCAATGCCTCAGTAGTATGCTTCCTCAGGCTCTAAATGTCAACTTTGTATTGTTCTCTGAGATCTAGCAGGACATCTTCTTGTGGGTTGGTTTGGCTTTTTAAAATGGTTTTTCAGCGTCAAGTTCAAGCCTAATTATTGGCTGCGCTGTAAATCATTCAAGGTGGTCCAACTCAAAAATATTGAGTTCCACTTCTTTTTGAACCTCACCTAACATTTGTGTTGCATGTAATTCACATTTGACCAACACTTTCTCTGAGTCAATGAGACAAGTTGGGAAATAGCAAGTGACAGACAGAAAAAGTAAATTACTGTTCTACTAATAGAATCCACTTCCTTTCTAACTTCAGTCATGGTCCAATCATGGACCAGATGGAGGGTTCTGTCAAATCTATCCAAGCAGATAAACAGGTGCAAAAAATGTCACTAATAATGAGAACAAATCCCCATTCATGCTCTTTGGTTAAATGCATCATATTTCAACTGATATCTATGTTTTGAATTGTAAATGTTCCTTAACAAGTAAATTGAATAAAATAAAGTACTTGCTGAAAGGCACAATGGGCAAAATGTTTATTAAACTCATGTATCTTAAGCCAACACAGTATTTTAAATTGTGAGTCTTGGTCAAATAAACTTGTTCTGTGAGTAACTAGTTGCTAAATCCTATTTAGTTCGCCCCCCTCAGATGTTTTTTTTTACAGTGTACAGAAGAAAACTCGTAAAAATGTTGCCAGGAATGTATAGCAGCGTGACACAATTGTGGCTTCCTGTTTACTCATTCACAGTCCGGCTGTAACCCGCACCCATTTTACACTATTATCCATTATTATCAATTATTTATAGTTTTTATTATAAAGAAACATTTTTGGATCTATACCAAGCTAGCACATTCGGTTCCTTGGAAGTTGTGGGAACGTGTGTTTTTGGTTTCACATTGCTTGTGGGAATGAAGCCATAAGTTTCCTGACTGGTAAAACTGAATTTGTAAAAAAAAAAAACATTCTGAGAACAGAAGTGAACATTTTGACTGTTCTGGGAACGATTTTTTTTTTTAGGTTGAATGGAGGTTCTGAGAATGTTTTACTCTTGTTACTTGAACGTTTACTGGGAGGTTTTTATTAACACAGAGAAATTCAATTATAGGTTATTTGGAGGTTAAAACCTTCACTGAATGTTTCAATAACACTTTAAATAACACTGTTAGCTTATTTTGGGTTCACTTTTTCGTAAACCAAGCACAGATAGGACACATGGAAATGCATTTCCTTAGGCATTAAACATGTGAACACATTTCTTTTTTATTGTGGCACAGCATCAGTGAGATTCAAACCTATGATTTTCTGGTCTCTATCCATTGAATTAGTACACTGTGGCACCAGGATTAGTTGATGCTGAGAACAGAACACATGTTTTTAAATAGCATTCTTAGAACATTCTCGGGAACGCTCGTTAAGTTTTCTTCACCATCTGAGAATGGAATTTAAAGCGTATTGATGTTTATGTGCACACTTCTATTTTGTAGAACACTCCCCGAATATTGCCATGAACTGACATAAAAGAGAACCATACATTCTCTGAACGTTCTGAGAACGTTCCCAGGATTTAGTAAAAATATGACAATAAATTGAACCACATGGGAACTTGTGTGGATTGTGCTAAGACAATGTCAGTACTTACACAGAACACTCCACACACGTTCCCATGTGGTTCTACTTAAGAACGTTGTTTCTTGAAGTTCTCTGAACAATTTGAGAACATGACTTTAGGAGAATATTCCATCAACGTGGTTGCCATGTCGCTTGCAATGTTCTCAGAATATAAGATCATGTTCTAGACACGTTTCGTGAGAACATTGCAAAAACATTAATTTTAGTATCAACCGTTAATCGGCCTATTTGGACACCGATTATGGCCGATTACATTGCAATCCACGAGGAGAGGTTCACGAGGTTTCCAGTTTTCTGAGGGCTAGAAGAATTTTCCATCAACGTCCCACCAAACATGGTTGAGGTTTTTGCTTCCATACATCCTAACTAATAGAAAACTGGACACTCAAACATCTGGGGAACATTACGGGTTACGGGTTACATTACAAATACATTCTCTCTCCCTAGAATTGTTAGCTGGGATGACAGGAGACGACTTTGACTTAGTCATGAAGCACAATACAATATGTCTGGAATAACTGCAGGTATGCAAGCTACTTAATGAAAAGCTCACACAAAAGCTGCAAAACCTGAATGAGGGCCTTTCGTTTTGATTAACGGAAAACAAAAGTGTTACAACTGGAATTAGGTTGGTGCTTTGAGTATAAATGTATAAAAAGTGCGTTTACAAATAAAGTTCAGATCAGTTCAGATCTGTTTAAACTGAGATAAATTCAAATGTAGGTTGATTGAGAGGGCATTGTGGCAGAGGAGATTAACAGCAGACTGGGCCAATGACGGATATATACAGTATGCCCTGACTCGAGCAGCATTCACACTATGCCTATCTGCCCGCCACTGGGAACAGACGTCAATTCAATGACTATATCACGTTGGTTCAATGTAATTTCATTGAAATGACATCGAAACAACATTGATTCAATGTCTGGACGACAGATTAAGTTATTTCTCCATGAAAAGGATCATTCAAATGATCCAACAGGAAATACAGGAAGGATCCGTTTTAACAAGGCCAAAAGACGGAACCAGGGCCGGCATGAAAATACTATGCAAATGAGAGGGTTGAGTTGAGTAACATAATGACATAGCCAAGATGAATGCCAACTCCAAGGCAATGGAGAGAAACATACATTTTAGAGAGGTGGAAAACAATTTGTTTTACGCCTCTAAGGTGTTATGCAATCATTGTCACAAAATGCCTCCCCCTGGACAGTCAGAACAGACATCGTCCTGCAGATACAGACATACATACCTACAGTTGAAGTCAGAAGTTTACATACACCTTAGACAAATACATTTAAACTCAGTTTTTCACAATTCCTGACATGTAATCCTGGTAAAGATTCCCTGTCTTTAAGAATGTGAAATGTCTGTCACGCCTTGGTCATTGTATTTTGTGTTTTTGTCATATGTTTGGGTAGGCCAGGGTGTGACATGGGATTATATGTTATGTTTCGTATTGGGGTTTGTATTATTTGGGATTGCGGCTGATTAGGGGTGTGGCATAGGCTTGGCTGCCTGAGGCGATTCTCAATTAGAGTCAGGTGCTTTCGTTGTCTCTGATTGGGAACCGTATTTAGGCAGCCTGAGTTTCGCTTGGTATTTCGTGGGTGTTTGTTCCTGTCTCTGTGTTGTAGTCACCAGATAGGCTGTAATTAGTTTCACGTTCTGTTTGTTGTTTTGTATTCTGAGTTATTTCATGTACCGCATTTCATTCATTAAAGTCATGAGTAACCAACACGCTGCATTTCGGTCCGACTCTCTTTCCACAAACGAAGAACGCCGTTACAATGTCAGAATAATAGTAGAGAGAATTATTTATTTCAGCTTTTATTTCTTTCATCACATTCCCAGTGGGTCAGACGTTTATATACACTCAATTAGTATTTGGTAGCATTGCCTTTAAATTGTTTAATTTGGGTCAAATGTTTCGGGTAGCCTTCCACAAGCTTCCTACAATAATCTGGGTGAATTTTGGCCCATTCCTCCTGGCAGAGCTGGTGTAACTGAGTCAGGTTTGTAGGCCTCCTTGCTCGCACAATCTTTTTCAGTTCTGCCCACAGATTTTCTGTAGGATTGAGGTCAGGGCTTTGTGATGGCCACTCCAATACCTTGACTTTGTTGCCCTTAAGTCATTTTGCCACAACTTTGGAAGTATGGTTGGGGTCATTGTCCATTTGGAAGACCCATTTGCGACCAAGCTTTAACTTCCTGACTGATGTCTTGAGATGTTGCTTCAATATATCCACATAATTTCCCCTCCCCATGATGCCATCTATTTTGTGAAGTGCACCAGTCCCTCCTGCAGCACGGTTGGGATGGTATTCTTCGGCTTGTAAGCCTCTTCCTTTTCCCTCAAAACATAACGATGATCATTATGGCCAAACAGTTTCTTGTTTCATCAGACCAGAGGACATTTCTCCAAAAAGTATGATCTGTGTCCCATGTGCAGTTGCAAAAGTAGTCTGGCTTTTTTATTGCGGTTTTGGAGCAGTGGCTTCTTCCTTGCTGAGCGGCCTTTCATGTTAGGTCGATATAGGACTCGTTTTACTGTGGATATAGATACTTTTGTACCTGTTTCCTCCAGCATCTTCACAAGGTCCTTTGCTGTTGTTCTGGGATTTACTTGCACTTTTCACACCAAAGTACATTCATCTCTAGGAAACAGAACGCGTCTCCATCCTGAGCTGTATGACGGCTGCATGGTCACATGGTGTTTATACTTGCGTACTATTGTTTGTACAGATGAACATGGTACCTTCAGGCGTTTGGAAATTGCTCCCAAGGATGAACCAGACTTGTGGAGGTCTACAATTTATTTTCTGAGGTCTTGGCTAATTTCTTTTGACTTTCCAATGATGCCAAGCAAAGAGGCACTGAGTTTGAAGGTGGGCCTTGAAATACATCAACAGGTACACCTCCGATTGACTAAAAAGTATGTAAATTAGCATATCAGTAGCTTCTAAGGCCATGACATCATTTTCTGGAATTTTCCAAGCTGTTTAAAGGCACAGTCAACTTAGTGTATGTACACTTCTGACCCACTGGAATTGTGATACAGTGAATTATAAGTGAAATAATCTGTCTGTAAACAATTGTTGGAAAAATGACTTGTGTCATGCACAAAATAGGTGTCCTAACCTACTTGCCAAAACTATAGTTTGTTCACAAGAAATTTGTGGAGTGGTTGAAAAACAAGTTTTAATGACTCCAACCTAAGTGTATGTAAACTTCCGACTTCAACTGTATGTATCAGCATGGGTTACTTACATAGTGACACTCCAGCCTAATACTTAAGTTAATCATGAAAAGATGCAGCCTAACAGCAGGAGGGAGAGACAAACACATTGATATTTAAGTTTGACTGACTTAATGAGAAACTGACTGACAGGCAGAGACAGTCATTACTGAGCTGCAAACAGAGACTGATATACTGTACACAGACATAGCTGACACACAGGGGTTCAACCTAAATTCATTTGATTTGTTTCATACTGATCTACACAACCTTCTCCACAATTTCAAAGTGAAAGAAGATTATAGAAAATGTTTTTTTTTAAGTTACAAAAAAAATACATATATATACACTACCTTTCAAACGTTTGGACACACCTTCTCATTCAAGGGTTTTCCTTTATTTTGACTATTTTATTTTGACTATTATTCTTCTAGAATAATAGTGAAGACATCAAAACTATGAAATAACACATGGAATCATGTAATAACACATGGAATCATGTAGCAACCAAAAGAGTGTTAAACAAATCAAAATATATTTTATATTTGAGATTCTTCAAAGTAGCCACCCTTTGCCTTGATAACACCCTACAATTAGCCTACTAGCTAGCTAGCATCCAAGACAATATAGAAACCTTCCTCCAATAGCTCTGTTATCATCATTATTATGATTTCTATCCTTTAGGGTTTAGGCATATAGCCTGCAGTTATTCCAGTTGTGTTATCCAGCTAGCGTTATACTAATAATGAGGCTTGCTAACACTAACAAGCTAGCTAGTGTTTACATTGAAAATGAACTACTCCTAATACTAGTGTTGACACAAGTAGCTAGCTAACGTTAACATGCTGGGTGTGTCTTATGTAATACCCTTGGGTAAAGATACCCTGAGAACAAGGTTCATGGAAGATAAGACCATTGAGCCCAGTTAGCTAACCTTTGGTAGCTAGCTAATGTTAGCGGTCAAGGCATAGAAAGTATATTCTGTATGTTAAAGACATGCTCCGGAATTTAGTTCATACATGCGTAATCTATGAGCAGAATTACTGTTTTACCTCAATTAGCCACAAAATCCCTAGTTTGAAAGTGACTATTTATTGGAAGCCGTGTGGCGCCATTTTCCCCCACATGGGACAGCCCCTAGCAATTTGAGTTCCAGCCAATGAGATTCAGCCCCTTGACATTTGAGTGACAGCTAGCAAGATGCACATACAGCAGAGAGAGAGCAATGATGTGGTGCACACATGTGATGTGGTACGCAATTTTGGGGACCACTTTTGGCTCATGAGCACTACTTTCAGAACTACAACCTCTTTACCTAAATTAGCTAGCTAGCCTAGTTGGTAGGCCTACCAAAAAGAGCAGCTAATGTTTGCTAGCTAGCTTGGGTATTATGTTGGATGATTTAACATAAGTAGTTCGCTAGCTAGCTAGCAAGCTATTGTTAGTTAGCTAGCCAACACCAGACTAGATAGCTGGCAAACGCTAGCTAACTACCTATACGCTAAATCATTCAGCACAATTTCTGTATTCAAAAAGCCAAACAAATTGCATCTCTCTTTGTGGACATTTGTGTCTCCTCTACAACACTATTTCATGACAATCTCATGTCTGGATTTTGCACACTGTCACAATGCACTATCAACATAAATTGTGGGCACGTCATATTTATTTTGAGCATGTTGCACAGATGAGCAGATCGTGGCGTGATGCCTTATTTCCTGGGATAAATATATAAGTGCACCAATGCATCCCATCCAATAGTGAGAATGTTCCTCAACCGTGAAACCCTTGCAAGGTTCCATGATGAAATAAGAGGTTGTCTTATGACCATTTTAAGTGAATTTATAAACCATTATTCAACCAAGCTTATAATATGCTCACAATTTGTCAAGCACTGAATGACTATCTCACAATTTTAGTCATACCTGTTTACTAACGTGTTAAATCTTTTTGATTTACGCTTAACCCAATGAGTCCCACCGTATTTCCGGTGCGCTTTGGACTTCTAACTCCTTTTAAACATTGTATGGTTGAGCTACAGACTTCTGGGTTGAACAATTGAATGTGTTTATCCCTTCCGCATCCATAGATACCATTAGACTGTGTGATTAACGAGGGTAGAGCTGCGTTTGGGAGACAAGGGCGGAATCCGAAGGAGACCGAATGGTTTGAGCTACAAACTCTGGCGAACATGCACATGTAACAAGCTCACATAGTTGCTGTCACGAACTCCAAACTCCACACAGTTCTCACTGACTGGTTGGATATTCATTTCCCAGTGGGCAAATCATTTCTGTACTTACAGCATTGATATACATTTACTTTATCAGGTTTTTGCTTTATTTTTTAAAACATTTCTTTTTACATTATTTTATTTGTATTTTTATTTGATCTGTCAATAAAACTTATGAATGCAACTGTTTATGTCAAAATGTTTTGTGTTCTACTTGTAGCCCTGGTTGTCCTGAAAAGAAAAGGGTAAAGCCATAGCTGCAGGAAGATGTTTTGAGTAGAGGGTGCTGAGTGCAGGAAGATGTTTTGAGTAAAGGGTGCTGAGTGCAGGAAGATGTTTTGAGTAGAGGATGCTGAGTGCAGGAAGATGTTTTGAGTAGAGGATGCTGAGTGCAGGAAGATATTTTGAGTAGAAGGTGCTGAGTGCAAGGAAGATGTTTTGAGTAGAGGGTGCTGAGTGCAGGAAGATGTTTTGAGTAGAGGGTGCTGAGTGCAGGGGGGAAAATCCTCTTTATAATTAAGTAGTTGCAGGCTAACAATGAAATAAAATTCCTAATGTGATGAGTAGCCTAAGCATAGGATACAATTCGGTAACAGTATCACTGCAGCCTAAAGCAAATTGAAATAAATTTGCCAAAATGATATAGGCTTAATTACTCTATACAGAAATAAATAATAATTCAAAGTACTTTTCCAGACAGCATGATTTCCACTGCTTCTTTTAAAGCGGTGGAATGTTTCAAGCCTATATGCCTAGTTGGGAAGCCAACAATTTGAAGCTGTCAGTGAAATGCAATGCATCTAATATATGTGTGAAGATAATGTGTCTTGAGTATATTTTGAAATGGAACTCCGTGAAGCTTTTATTTGGGCTGCAATTTCTGAGGCTGGTAACTGGAATGAACTTATCCTCTGCAGCAGAGGTTACTCTGGGTCTTCCATTCCTGTGGCGGTCCTCATGAGAGCCAGTTTCATCATAGCGCTTGATGGTTTTTGCGACCGCACTTGAAGAAACTTTCAAAGTTCTTGAAATGTTCTGGATTGACTGACCTTCATGTCTTAAAGTATTGATGGACTGTCGTTTCTCTTTAATTGAGCTGTTCTTGCCATAATATGGACTTGGTCTTTTACCAAATAGGGCTATCTTCTGTACACCTCCCCTACCTTGACACAACACAACTGATTGGCTCAAATGCATTAAGAAGGAAAGAAATTCCAGTTAAATTAACTTTTAAGAAGGCACACCTGTTAATTGAAATGCATTCCAGGTGACTGCCTTATGAAGCTGGTTGAGAGAATGCCAAGAGTGTGCAAAGCTGAGGCAAAGGGTGGCTATTTGAAGAATCTCAAATAGAACATGTTTTATTTTTAACACTTTTTTGGTTACTACATGATTCCATGTGTGTTATTTCATAGTTTTGATGTCTTCACTATTATTCTACAATGTAGAAAATAGTAAAAATAAAAACCCTTGTGTTCTTAAAACTTTTTACCGGTAGTGTTCACTGAGTGTACAAAACATTAAGAGCACCTGATCTTTCCACAACAGATTGTCCAGGTGAATCCAAGGGAAAGCTATGATCCCTTATTGATATCACTTGTTAAATCCACTTTAAATCAGTGTAGATGACAGGGAGGAGACAGGTTAAAGAAGGATTTTTAAGCTTTGTGGCAATTGAGACATGGATTATGTCTGTGTGCCAGTCAGAGCGTGAATGAGTAAGACAAAAGATTCAAATGCCTTTGAACGTGGTATGGTAGTTGGTGCTAGGCACACTAGCTTTTTCACACTTAACAGTTTCCTGTATGTATCAAGAATAGTCCACCACCCAAAGGGCATGCAGTCAACGTATTATGTATTAGGAAGGTGTTTTTTGTTTTGTACACAGTAATTGGGCCAAAGGGAGGGGGGGGGGCAACTCAATATTAGGAAGGTGTTTCTTTAATGTTTTCTGCACAGTAATTGGGCCGGACCCACACTCATTTGATTGATTTCATACAATATTGCACTTCACTAGCGATAGCAAACGTTAAGACAGATAGAAAGGGAGCCAGACAGGAGGAATAGAGATTAATGTGATTTAAAGAACCTGTATCATCATCACAATGTTTTCTGTTTATTTGTTGGCTTTATGTATTTTGACTCAGTTGACAATGGAGGTTATAGGCCTACTGAAAGAAGGTAAAAAGTTTTTGAAATTAAACTATTCCACAAAAAATGGCTCGCAGGTTGGTAGAAATTGTAGGATGCATTTTAAGTCTTCCCCAAACTTGAAACTCTCATGCTGCCTAGGAATACGTTGTTATGAAATAGTGCACTGTTCTTTGTAGGCTGTTACGTTCCCTGGCAAGAAACCAAAAGATGTCGCTGAACAGAAGGGGAAACTAACAGAGTCAGTAACAACCAAAACGAAACAGGAGGGGTTCTGAAAGACACTCGGGGGTGTCCACTGAAAGTTGACGAGCAACAACAACTGTAACCTAAGACACCCACCATGAACGCCCACTAAATTTGCCCAAGTAGAGGCAAACAATTAAAACACACACAATTTAAAGACAGGAAGCAAACAAAAAAGGAGAGCAAAATGAAAACAGAGATTTTAGAAATCAAATAGGGAGAGCCATCCACTCTTAAATATCACCTGTGCCAGTACATCTGAAACACCTTCTGACTAACGAGATGACAAGCTAGCACAGATGTAATACATATTGACTAATGAGGTGATGCCAATCGGTGTGCACAACGTGCTAATGTTCAACCTCTAAATATAAATGGTTAAACCAAAGCCTGTAACAAGGCCTACTGCAAAATTACAACGAGAGAGATAATGAGAGGGGTGTTGTAACTAAGATTGTGCCTATTGAAACTCGGCTTATCCATCGCGGCAATCCATCACGGAGAAAAGCGCTCACCTCAATCCAGCACCAACGGATGGATGGAGATAAGAGAAGAGGAAGAGAGATGGAGAAATCTGACTTAACTCAAACTAAACTGTGTTTCGTACCATCTCGCTCTACACAAAAGACACATATGAAGATATTCAAACAAACAGAGATGAACAGAGATGACAGGAAGGAAAAATGTTAGTATTTGTAAATATATTTATTTGATATATATATTTTATAGAATAAAACATTTATAATATGTCCTTATTGGGGGCATAATAGTTCATAGAACGACGTATATACATCATTTTAAGCATGCATAAATATTGTTTTAATATACACTGTTTACAATGACTTCTTGTCAAACAATCTGACAATTCGGGCATGTAGGAATAAATACACATTCCATAAACACAGAAACATGACTCTGAAAAAGGTTATGGCTGTATTGGGATGACTACGGTGATATTGAGGTTATGGTAACATGTTGGTCATTCGTTCCTACTTCCTAGCACTGACCAGGACAATGGGGATGATGCGGCTCTTCATCTCTCTGGACATCTGGCACCAGACACAGCAGTTGCAGCAGGTGGCGTTCACACAGTCGTTACAGATAGTGCCCTGGAGACACAGTCAGCAAATTTACAACAATGGTCATATAGCAGACATTGGAATGGCCAAGCACCAGAAAAGAGAAGGGAAAATGTTCACTAACTATTAAACCTATGAATATCACAGTGCACTAGGTAGGTGGTTGGTGGTGTATAATTATGTACTTTATTTCAGTTCGGTAATGTAATGTTTTTTTCCAGAAGCAGCCAACTCTAAATGTACTTACTTTGATGCCGTAGCGCTGGCGCATGGAGACCCTCATGGACATTGTGACGGGTGGGATGATGTCGAAGATGTCCAGCAGAGGGAGACAAAGACACTGTCCGTACTCCCTTGTATGTATACAGGCATGGCAGGGACAACACCAGAATCCAAAACAGCCTGGCCAAAGTGAATGAAGCACCAATCGAGAAAACACACTTACATAAACTATGAATTGTAATGATACGCTCACTAATAGTCTTACATACAAATATACACAAACAAATGTGATCGTACAAACACATGCACACACACACTAACAGTCTGCCATGTCATCGGTGCAGTCACAGATTCCGGAACTCCACTGGTCAGACTCCTTGGACTCCATGACTGGCAGAGGCTGATCGATGACGAATGAAGGCATGATGACTTCTTACCTACAAAGACAGAGGTCAGAGGACATCTTCAATAAACCACTCATGGCTTTGGTTTGCTTTGAGAGACAGTTCTTAAGCTGTTCTCATCATTGTACAGAACTAATGCCAGCAATCAGACAATTCCTAATTCCCAAAAGATATCACATTCATTAATCATTCCATCAAACTTCAATCCCAAAAAATAATTCAAAAAGTGTCTGGTCTTCTGTTATTACCGAATGATCACAACATCCTTTTCCATCAGGAAAACATAATCAAATTAGATCTCAACCAAAACATGACTTGGATTAGAGAGTAAACTATGGAGGCAAAGAAATTATCTGATACACAACTAGTATTCCTCTCCATATAACCTTATTGAATCTCACAAGTGCATTTTTATCTTAAAATGTTTATTGATAAAATATAATGAATGTAAAAAATAAAAGTCCATTGATAGTCAAAGTCTGAACATCAAAAAGATGGCCACCTCTTACATCATTTACATTTACATTTAAGTCATTTAGCAGACGCTCTTATCCAGAGCGACTTACAAATTGGTGCATTCACCTTATGACATCCAGTGGAACAGTAGTGCATCTAAATCTTTTAAGGGGGGTGAGAGGGATTACTTTATCCTATCCTAGGTATTCCTTAAAGAGGTGGGGTTTCAGGTGTCTCCGGAAGGTGGTGATTGACTCCGCTGTCCTGGCGTCGTGAGGGAGTTTGTTCCACCATTGGGGGGCCAGAGCAGCGAACAGTTTTGACTGGGCTGAGCGGGAACTGTACTTCCTTAGTGGTAGGGAGGCGAGCAGGCCAGAGGTGGATGAACGCAGTGCCCTTGTTTGGGTGTAGGGCCTGATCAGAGCCTGGAGGTACTGAGGTGCCGTTCCCCTCACAGCTCCGTAGGCAAGCACCATGGTCTTGTAGCGGATGCGAGCTTCAACTGGAAGCCAGTGGAGAGAGCGGAGGAGCGGGGTGACGTGAGAGAACTTGGGAAGGTTGAACACCAGACGGGCTGCGGCGTTCTGGATGAGTTGTAGGGGTTTAATGGCACAGGCAGGGAGCCCAGCCAACAGCGAGTTGCAGTAATCCAGACGGGAGATGACAAGTGCCTGGATTAGGACCTGCGCCGCTTCCTGTGTGAGGCAGGGTCGTACTCTGCGGATGTTGTAGAGCATGAACCTACAGGAACGGGCCACCGCCTTGATGTTAGTTGAGAACGACAGGGTGTTGTCCAGGATCACGCCAAGGTTCTTAGCGCTCTGGGAGGAGGACACAATGGAGTTGTCAACCGTGATGGCGAGATCATGGAACGGGCAGTCCTTCCCCGGGAGGAAGAGCAGCTCCGTCTTGCCGAGGTTCAGCTTGAGGTGGTGATCCGTCATCCACACTGATATGTCTGCCAGACATGCAGAGATGCGATTCGCCACCTGGTCATCAGAAGGGGGAAAGGAGAAGATTAATTGTGTGTCGTCTGCATAGCAATGATAGGAGAGACCATGTGAGGTTATGACAGAGCCAAGTGACTTGGTGTATAGCGAGAATAGGAGAGGGCCTAGAACAGAGCCCTGGGGGACACCAGTGGTGAGAGCACGTGGTGTGGAGACGGATTCTCGCCACGCCACCTGGTAGGAGCGACCTGTCAGGTAGGACGCAATCCAAGCGTGGGCTGCGCCGGAGATGCCCAACTCGGAGAGGGTGGAGAGGAGGATCTGATGGTTCACAGTATCGAAGGCAGCCGATAGGTCTAGAAGGATGAGAGCAGAGGAGAGAGAGTTAGCTTTAGCAGTGCGGAGCGCCTCCGTGATACAGAGAAGAGCAGTCTCAGTTGAATGACTAGTCTTGAAACCTGACTGATTTGGATCAAGAAGGTCATTCTGAGAGAGATAGCGGGAGAGCTGGCCAAGGACGGCACGTTCAAGAGTTTTGGAGAGAAAAGAAAGAAGGGATACTGGTCTGTAGTTGTTGACATCGGAGGGATCGAGTGTAGGTTTTTTCAGAAGGGGTGCAACTCTCGCTCTCTTGAAGACGGAAGGAACGTAGCCAGCGGTCAGGGATGAGTTGATGAGCGAGGTGAGGTAAGGGAGAAGGTCTCCGGAAATGGTCTGGAGAAGAGAGGAGGGGATAGGGTCAAGCGGGCAGGTTGTTGGGCGGCCGGCCGTCACAAGACGCGAGATTTCATCTGGAGAGAGAGGGAGAAAGAGGTCAGAGCACAGGGTAGGGCAGTGTGAGCAGAACCAGCGGTGACGTTTGACTTAGCAAACGAGGATCGGATGTCGTCGACCTTCTTTTCAAAATGGTTGACGAAGTCATCTGCAGAGAGGGAGGAGGGGGAGGAGGATTCAGGAGGGAGGAGAAGGTGGCAAAGAGCTTCCTAGGGTTAGAGGCAGATGCTTGGAATTTAGAGTGGTAGAAAGTGGCTTTAGCAGCAGAGAGAGAAGAGGAAAATGTAGAGAGGAGGGAGTGAAAGGATGCCAGGTCCGCAGGGAGGCGAGTTTTCCTCCATTTCCGCTCGGCTGCCCGGAGCCCTGTCTTACCTGTGAGAGAGAGCTTTGAGACTGAACCATTGATGACATCAGCTGAACTGACGTCTGACACAGGATTTTCTGAATAAGAGCTGTGGAAGAGTGGAGGAATATTTGACATGAAGTAATGTCTCAGATACATTCCTAGAAACCGCACCAGCCTGTCAATCCTGAACATTCCAGGTCAGGGTTAGACTCTCTAGAACAGAGTCAAAAAGAGGGTGAGGCAATTAGGCTACTTAAGGTCAAAGAGTAAGGGTAACATGACATAGTAAAAGCAAATCACCAGAACTATCACACCACACAGGATGACACAAAATCGAAGCTAGCCATGTTCGATGGAAATTAAAATGAGGAGTCCTTTCTGTTCCATTCAAACGGCAGGCTAGGAAGTATGGCTGGAACGGTGCTCAGCGGGTTGACCGGCTACACGAATTCCTGCGGGGATCAGCCATCAGAAATGTATGCTCACTGCCAGAGTAAATTCGGGAGGACTATAACCTTCTCAAGGAGCGGCTGAACCAGCTTTTTGGTCAGTGGAACCCCCTGCCCAAAGTCAGAAGGATGTTGGGAGAGCTTTGCCAATCCAAGGAGTAGTCGGCTGAATTTGCAGAGGAAGTGCGCTGGCTGGTCACACTTGCCGATCCTGGTGTAAACTGTCATGGCGAAAAATATTAGATGCAATGGTTGTAAAGGTGGAGAGAGGTCTGTTCGTAATCAAGAGATGTTCTACTTTTTTGACACCACACTCCACAAAGCAAATCCAGCACGCTCCAGTTTTATCTTGTCTTGATAACTGTCCAGTCATATGGTCAAGTGCTGCAAAGAAAGACCTAATTAAGCTGCAGCTGGCCCAGAACAGAGTGGCACGTATTGCTCTTCATTGTAATCAGGGGGCTAATATTAATACTATGGATTGCCAGTCTCTCTTGGCTAAGAGTTGAGGAAAGACTGACTGCGTCAAGTTCTTGTTTAAATTAGAAACATTAATGTGTTGGAAATTCCAAATTGTTTGCATAGTCAACTTACACACAGCACTGACACACGCACTTACCCCACCACACATGCCACCAGGGGTCTTTTCACAGTCCCCAGGTCCAGAACAAATTCAAGGAAGCGTACAGTATAATACAGAGCCGTGATTGAATGGAACTCCCTTCCATCTCATATAGCGCAAGTGAACAGCAAACCTGGTTTTAAAAAATCATTAAATAACACTCACGGCACAATGGCTCTCCTTCCTTATGTGACCTACTTGTTGTGTGTATGTACTGACATGTATGTGGAACTGATAGATGCGCAGACACACACACTACATGTTAATGTTTTTGAACATATGTAAATTGTAAAGTATTTTGTCTGCAATGTATTTTTCGTTATATGTCGGACTCCAGTAAGACTAGCTGTCACCGTTGGCGTCAGCTAATGGGGAGTCTAATGAATCAAAACAAATCAAAAACTAGATCTGCGAGATCAACTAGCAACCAACGCATTCCCTCAGGAACCAGAATGTGGCTTATGAGGTAATGAATCAAGATCCCAGCTCACTTGTGGAGGCTCAGAGACTTGCAGAAGATGAATAAGCTACAGCTAAAGCTTGAACAGGCTGCCGCTGTGGACCACAGGATCCAGGAGTTCCCATAGTACTCTCTCAGGCAGTTCGAGGGCAGCAGTCTTGAGAGTCAGGAGAGGAGACAAGGACGTTTAGCACTGCAGCAGGTTAACAGGACGAGAGTCCGCTCATCAAGTCCCACCCGCACTGCTACAGGGCCGTGTTACCAATGTGGTGAGGAAGGACACTTCCGGAGAGAATGTGTGAGGCCCCTCAGCCTAACCCCTCCCAATACCCGGGGTGGTAAAGAACTTTGCCAAGCTACTTCTGCAGGTGGGCTTGTCAGCCAATGGAGCCAGTCCCCTACTGTACAAGTCAGCTGTACTACAAACAGAGGGCCAAGTTTGCAGATATCTCTGACAGTCAACGGCATCCCAGTCCAAGCTGTTGTAGAAACTGGAGCTGAAACAACAATCCTCTCTGAGAGCCGTTACCAGCAGTTCCCTGTGAGTGAGCAGACAGCACTCAAGAAGACACTCCTTTGGAATGCTGAGTCGGGGAAAGACATGACTGCCATGGGTGGACTGAAACTTATATTTAAGATCTGCACCAGGAGCTTTGAATGGGAGGTGTACATGGCCCCTATACATGACACTTTCCTCCTCAGCCTGGACCTGTTGAGAGCTGCAAATGTAACTATTCATGCCAATGGAAGAGTCTTCATCGAGGGGGAACTTTTGCCTGACAAAATCGTTGGAAGCGACAGACCAGACTACTTCGTAGCTCGGGTGCTCCTGGAAAAAGACACAACCTTCCTACCAGAATGTGAATGTTCAGTCTGGGGTGAAGTTGACCATCCAAAGCCCGGTGTCTCTACTGTACCTGAGCCTCTAAGTATCAACGAAGTGGTGTCCTCCAGAAGTGTCGTCACAACCATGGAGCAGAGGGTGCCTGTCAGGCTCTGCAACCTTTCGAGCAACAAGGCCACTCTACCAAGAGGAGCTTGCCTTGGTTTCCTGGTTGAAACATTCACTGATGACCCCTCCAGTCCATCTTGTCCAGCTGAGCAGAAAGTGCCCAGCGACCAGAAATGAGAAGAGTGACTGCTGCCACAGACCTATCTGAACATCTCCGGGCCATGTTTGCTGCTTCAAGCAACAAACTCAGTGGAGTACAAGTCCCTTTTTGAAATGACCAACACTGACTTAGGTTACATGTCTGCTGTCACCCACAAGATAGACACTGGAGTGGCTAGGCCAGTACGTCAACAGGTTCGACAGACAACTCTTGGGTTCCAAGGAGAAGAGGAAAAGCACCTCAAAGCCATGCTGGAAGCAGGTGTCGTCACACCATCCTCCTCAGAGTGGGTATCCCCCGTCATCTTAGCTTGTAAGAAGGATGGTGGAGTCCCCTGGTGTGTCAATTACCACCGCCTCAACAACCTGACAGCCAAGGATGCATACCCCTTGCCCAAGATTGAAGAATGTCTTGACGTCCTTGGCGGAGCAAATGTCTTCTCCACATTAGATCTTCAATCCGGGTATTGGCAGATAACAGTCGATGAAAAGGACCGGGAGAAGACGGTGTTTATCACTAGATATGGGCTCTACCAATACACCTGTATACCATTCAGCCTTTGCAATGCCCCAAGAACGTTTCAGAGGGCCATGGAGCTCGTCCTCTGTGGACCCTAATGGGAAACACCTACTGCTCTATCTGGATGACACCATAATCCTGGGGAGAAGAGTTGACGAGAGCCTAGAACGGCTTGCAGATGTCTTCCAATCCCTTTACAGCTACGGACTGAAGCTGATGTAATCCAAGTGCAACCTACTCAAGGAAGAAGTCCTGTTCTTAGGGCATGTCGTGAGTGGTGAAGGCAGAAGTCACGACCCTGCTCTGATCAAGGATGTGTAAGCCTGGCAACCTCCTAGTAATGTGCAAGAACTCCAAGCCTTCATAGGGTTACGCAATTACTACCGCAAGTTCGTTCCAGCCTTTGCAGAACTTTGCCAGCCCACTCAACATTCTCCTCAGGAAGGAAGCTAAGTTCCTGTGGAGAGAAGAGCACCAGAATACCTTCAATCAGCTTAAGGAAAAACTGAGAACAGCCCAAATACTAGGGTATCCAGCTGCAGAAGGGAAGTACATCCTTGACACGGATGCCTCAAACCACAGTATTGGCTGCAGTGCTTTCGCAACTACAGTGGGGAGAAGATAATTATCACCTATGCAAGCACCAACCTCACGCCAGCTCAGCAGAGGTACTGCATCATTAGGAGCTAGCTACTGGCCACTGTCCGCTACACCTGCCAATTCTGCCACTAGCTATCACTATCACAGTAGCCTGACTTGGTTGTTTCGGTTCAAGCACCCAGAAGGCCGGCTAGCTCGCTGGTTGAAAGAGCTCAGCCAGAATGACTTTGACATTGAACGCCGGGGAGGCAACCGCCACTCCAAAGCCGATGTGATGTCAAGATGGGACGGCTCCAGTGCTTGTGTCTGTTATCAAGCAGGCAAGGATGTAATGGACCTACCATGCCAAGGTGGTTAACACTGCCAGAGACTGCATGAACAGTGAGCGAGGTTCGCAGATGATGTAGATGATGTAGTGCCGCTGGCGCTGAGGTGCATTGGACTTGGAGAGACTGAGAACAAGGAGCCCAACAGTGCTAGTAGCGACCCATCACAGGAAGACAGCCTGCCAGATGTGCCAACGCTAGAAGCTCCAACTGTAAACTGGCTTCGGCCACTTAATAGTGAGGAACTAGCCAAAGAGCAAAATAAAGATCCTTTCCTCTCCATCCATCGCCAGTGGAAGAGTCAGGAAGCCTTCCCACTAAGGATCAAGTTACCCTGGAGAGCCCTGCACTAAGAAAGTACTGGCTGTGCTGGCCTCAAGTTGAACTATGCCAAGGTGTTCTCTACTACCACTGGGAGAAAGCTGGTGGACTCAGCCCATCTTCATTGTTGCTGGTGCCAGCCTCAATGCAGACTGAAGTGTTGCAAGCTTGCCACGACCCTTATCCGCCAGAGTTACCACTGGTATGGAATGGGAGGAGATGTCCACCTGTTTATAGAGAGATGTCAGCACTGCAATTCTCATAAATCTGCAGGTCCCATTAAAAGAGCCAAGATTCAAACTAACAAGCTGGAGCACCTCTGGATCGTCTCCATGTGGACATGCTAGGCCCATTTCCAGGATCCAGTTTCGGAAACAAGTACATCCTCAACATCATCGACCAGTTTACTCTGTGGGTTGAATCTTTTCCTGTTCCTGACCAAGGAGCTAAAATGGCTACTAAGAGACTGGTATATTACTTCAATGCCAAACTCGACACAGACCAAGTTTTCTGTTCAAGAGTGTGTGCAGGCTCTTGCAGATCTCAAAGACAAGGACAACCCCCTATCATCCGGCTTCCAACGGTCAGGTTGAGCGGTTCAACCGCACACTACTCCAGATGATCTGCTGCTACGTGGACCAGAATCAGCAAAACTGGGATGAACACTTGCAGCTCCTGACGTCAGCGTACCCCAGCTCCCTTTAGGCAATCACTGGGTTCATTCCAAACCGGCTGATGCTTGGAAGAGATATCCATCAACCTCAGGATATCTGGTCTGGTGCAGCAGAGGTAAAGTATGACAGGATGGAAGGCCCAGCGTTCCTCTACAACCTGGAGAAGGTCTAAAGGAAGCACAAAGAACTGCAAGGGAGCATTTCCGAGCAGCTCAGCAGAGACAAAATAAAATATATGAGAGAGGACTTACTCTGTCGGAGATCTTGTCTACAGTTGAAGTTGGAAGTTTACATACACTTAGGTTGGAGTCATTAAAACTTGTTTTTCAACCACTCCACACATTTCTAGTTAACAAACTATAGTTTTGGCAAGTCGGTTAGGACATCTACTTTGTGCATGACACAAGTAATTTTTCCAACAATTGTTTACAGACAGATTATTTCACTTAAAGTTCTCTGTATCACAACTCCAGTGGAAGAAGCCACAGCTTGCTTTCTTCCTTGGAGTTTCCAGTCAAGTATATATATAAGTCAGAGAGACTGTGGACTTTGTTTATTTATATTTATTGTTTAAGCCAGTCTACAGCAAGTTTAGACCGTAATGACGGTAGTTATGTCATACTGTAGGTTAAGGGGTTAGGGTTATGGCATTTGTGCCCAACCTTCTTTGACTTGAGATCTACTTTTTCATTTGCCAGCCTGATGAGATCTACCAGTCTCTAAATCTAAACTAACCAACAAAATGTATGAAACGCAACACATCGCTGATTATGGACCTGCTGCTATGACACCTATTTGGTACCCAAATATAATTTGGACCAATAACATGTTTTCCACAAATAAGTGGAACTCATTTAATTTTGTACCTTAGTGTGACTTTTGGCATTGGGTGGAGGCAAGTAGGTTTCATAGTCAGGGCTGTAAGCAGCTTGTTGCAAGTCTCATGCAGGCCAGAAGGTGGTCAATATTCATAGTAGATCTGTACTTGGACTTTATTAACTTCATGTGAGAAAATGCAGATTCACAGAGGTAGGTTGATCCAAAAAGGGCTAATACGTTGAGAGCACATCTTCTTATGTTGGAATACTTCTCCTCTAGCAGTAGTTCTCTGAACTCTTCCTTTCTCAGTGGTTGCCCTGGATTTCAGCTGAATGTCATTTTGAAGGGTGAGAAATTTAGTTTCTGCTATTGTCGTGTCCAACTGAAAAGGTGATTCCATTTTTGGATTCAATGACCTCCAGATTTATGTCTGTGCCAAACGGAAAGCACATGTACTGTAAGTGGCAATAGGCTCAAGTGATGCAAAGTCAGTGAAACGACTGTCAAACTCAGATAAGATGCTCTGGACTTGCTCCACATAACATGCACTGTCAAGCTGTGCTGTGTCCTTGCCCTGACGTTCAAGTTCTGAATGCATGTGTTGAAAGAAGTGCAGGTCCTTACGTTGCAGCTTTCTTGTGAGCAGTTGTAGTTTGCATTGAAAAGTGTTCACAGAGCTGATCATGTCGATTACGTTGGCCTTTTCCTTGCAGCTCTACATTTAATTCATTAAGCATGTAAGTTAGGTCAGTGAGAAAAGCTAAATCCAGGAGCCACTGTGTGTCCTCTAGCTGTGCATATTCTGCATGTTTGGAGACCTTGAGAAACTCCTTGATTTCAGGCATCAAGTCACTGAATCTCCCTAAAAATGTATCTCGGCTCAGCCACAGGCACATCTGTGTGCAGCAGCAGGCCTGTGTGCACCACTTCAGTCTCTTCTAAGTGAGCCCGAAATAGCCTCCGCTGTAGGCTTCTTGCTTGAGTAGAACACACAATCTTCATCGCAACATCCATCACCTTTTTTCATGTTTAACATCTTCCTGCACAAAGCTTGTTGATAAATTACGCAGTAATAACTAAGGAAATCCGGGAAAGAATCATCCTGTTTGCACAATGCAACGAACCCACTAATGCGGCCTACCATAGCGGATGCCCCATAGGTAGGAATGAAAACAAGCTTACAAAATGGTCATTTGGAATTTGTTAGCAAACCTCATAAAAGCTTGAAAAATATATTTGCCCCTTGTGTGCTGTGCCACCAGAGACTCTGGGCAGCCGGCTGTGACCGGGAGGTCTGTGGGGCAACGCACAATTGGCCTAGCGTCGTCCGGGTTAGGGAGGGTTTGGCCGGTAGGGATATCCTTGTCTCATTGCGCACTAGCGACTCCTGTGGTGGGCCGGGCGCAGTGCACACTAGCCAGGTGTACAGTGCTTCCTTCGACACATTGGTGCAGCTGGCTTCCGGGTTGGATGCGTGCGGTGTTAAGAAGCTGTGCGGCTTGGTTGGGTTGTGTTCCGGAGGATGCATGGCTTTCGACCTTCGTCTCTCCCGAGCCCGTATGGGAGTGGTAGCGATGAGACAAGATAGTAACTACTAACAATTGGATACCACGAAATTAGGGGGTAAAATGTATAAAATAATCATGTTTTTTTTTAAATGCATCACTGTGCCACACCTACCATATCTGTGGACTCGTCAAACTGGAGGGAATAACACTCGCAGTTGTCAATATCCTTCTTCAGTTGATTCTCAAGGTTCTCTGCTATTCCCTCACATCTTTTTGTCACCGCTTTTCTGGACAACTGAATGTCATTGATGGCAGCCTCAATAAATGCTTCATTGATTGCCTCCCCATCTTTGAATGACTTTTTATGCTTAGCAAGAACCCGACTCACACGATAAGATGTTGCCGCCTTCCCAAATGCTGCGCTGTCAGTTGTTTTTTTAGTTTTTGTACCTTTCTTCTTCGTAATTCAGTCTTTGCTGGAAATCTATTTCCTGGGTTTTGTGTGGTTTTAAACTGTTGTTCTATGTTACTTTTCTTTGGGATAACGATGCTATTTTGGCAGATGAGACACACACATTTTGAGTTTGACATGACGAAAAAATAATAATAAAATAAAATAATAATTTGTGGAAATGACCCATTATCTGTTTTTTCTTTGTATTCTTCCCTTCACTCCTTATTGGTGCTCTCGACCACACAACTTAAGAACAATTTAACAACGAATCTGACTACAACGTTTGCTAGCTAGCTACCTGCCTATCATCACTGTTACCTCGACTTGGAGTTGGCGGGCGGCATCTGACCGCGCTAACTAAGCATACGTAAATAAGTGGGCAGGGACGGGTCATATTTTACGTAAATCACGTGACTTTTCAGACATTGCTGTGAATGGAGGATTGTCGAAACATTAAAACAGAGATTATAGGCATTGTGTGGCTGAATTTTAGTAGATATATAATCATCTCACGATCGACTGGCAAGCACTCCACGATAGACCAGTAGATTGCGATCGACTGGTTGGGCACCCCTGGGTTAGGGGAAGGGCTAGCTAACATGCTAAGTAGTTGCAAAGTAGCTAGAATGTTGAAAGTAGTTGTAAAGTTGCTTAAATGCTAAAGTTGTCTGTGATGAGATTCGAACACGCAACCTTTGGGTTGCTAGTTGTTCGTGTTAAATATCGTACTAATTTGGGTGCCCCTGATTTATGTTTACTATGTTGCATCTATTCTTAACTGCTAAGCAGGTAGCTTAGCGGTTTAGAGTGCTATACCAGTAATTGAAAAGTTGCTGGTTCAAATCCCCAGATCAACTAGGCACTTAACCCTAATTGCTCTTATAGGTCACTCTGGATAATAGTGACTGCTAAAGGATGTAAAAGTAAAAGAAACCAGGCTGGGTAACTAGTCTGACCTAAGAACAATGTCCAATTGCTGGTACAAGTATGTTGTTTTTAGAAAAAGGGCGTACCAGGGTAACTGATTATAAATAAATGTTTCTAAATCACCAAATATTTGATTAACTTACCTCAGAATAATTTTATTAGAGTGACTTAAAAAATGTTGATTAGCATTTGAACTCTTGTGCACCCAACATGTTCAGGAAGATATTAGGGTCACAACACCAAAACACTTCATTGCATTTTCCCCTTTTATCGACCTCTCATTTCCAGGAACTGAGGATGTCCAGGAAGGACATTAATAATGGAGATGTGATAATCAAACATAGAACTGTCCTACTACTTTGACAAGTCCTTTCACACGTGGGCTATAATTGCAGCAGGGGAGTGAATGGACAGACATGTTGGACATTAGTGTGTTGCAACAACAATAAAACAGCTAGTCCTGCAATGTACCACACCAAGTCTTTCCAACATTCTCTCACCATGCGAAGCAGGATATTACTTTCATCAGAGAAGTTTGATGACTCATACAAACAGAAAGACCGATGTAACACATCTAAATGAATAAGGCCAGATGTCTGAAATATGCAGGCCTATTCTGTGACTGTGTCTGCCCGAACAATGTCTCTTCTAACTCCACCCAGTCAGCTAAATGGAGGCACTTGTTTAATGCTGTGACTATGATCAGATTCACAACCTCTTTAGTCTCTTTATTATTTGCCTGTTTGTAATGGAATTCCATAAATACGAGTGTGTGAGTAATCTCATACTCATACATCGATTTTTTTTTGTGTTTTTTTTTTTTCCACAATTCCTGCAACTTCAATTCGTTCATCATGACGCTATCAGGTTTTGGTTTGGGAAATCCCGGATTGTAATAACGCATTTATCATTGACGGTCTACACCTTTAAGACGTCGAAACTGTACGTACTGGGAGTGGGCATATGTTCAACTGTAAAATCACAACAACACATCGCAATTGGGGGGTATGTGAAGAGGACTCTCTTCAATGACCACTAGTTATAGAAAAGGTTTGAAATAATGTACACCAATATTTTACCAGATTAACTGAAAAGTGAATCATACTGAAACAATATTGATGGGGAAATGCATTTGGGATAAGTTTTGCGCAATGGTCGAGCAAGCGTCTTGGTCTGCAGACGTCAACACATTTAGTGTGACAGTTTCACGAGCTGATATTTTTCGTTTTGATTTGCCTCTAGAATGTTGTAATTTAATAGTCTGACATTTATGGCAGAAATGTGTTGTGGATCAGCAGGGATACTGTGCCGGCAAAGTGTGAAAAATGTATTCAGTTGATTTTTATGAGTTTTGTTATGTACCACATTCTCCATTTTAACTACGTCTTCAGCCAAGAACAACGACATTTATCTCATCAACACTAAAATATCTGCCGGTATCCTGCATGCTGTACTGTTGTGGAAGCAAGGACAAGGAGAAGCAGCGCTCGGACGCTGCTGAGGTGTCGAGAATTCTAGAGACAGAGAAAAACCGAAAGAACCGTGAAAGCGCACCTCAACCACTGGAAATGTACGGAATAGCGGGAATACCCGAGTTTCTACCCCCCTCTGGCGTACTCCAGCCCAGCTCAGTAATCCCACTCGAGTCTGGTGAGGTGCCTGGTTTGGGGAGTCGATTCAACAGGGGTGTGCTGAGCTTTGACTCCCCCCAGCGGAGACGAGGCCAACGGGCCCCGAAGCTAGGGCAAATAGGACGTTCGAAGAGAGGTGAGTGCGGCAGATAAAGCAAGCAAAAGATAAGGAACGAGAATTGAGACGAAAGAAACTGAAAATATAGTTGGTCTAAAATATAGTTTCATTCTAGGTTTATCGATAAAATAACTAAGTTAGTCTGACCAGAATATGTACTTATTTTAATTGTATGATTATACAGAATCAGACGAACCTTGTATGTCTTTACTCCTGCTTTTAATATATATATATATATTTTTTTACAGTGGTGATAGAGGATGAGGACTTGGATGACGTCATGAACAACAATGGCCTCCCCATATCAATCAATATCTCTCCTGTTGCCTAAACACTGTCAGACTGTCCAGACCTCAAGAAGCTATCGTGCACATTTGTGAAATTCCACTTGTTCTGGACCATACCCAGTTCAGGTGCCCATTGCAAAGTTTACAATAGCAGCATGCGCATCACCAGTAGTTTAGCTCTTCCCGGAGGGAAGGTGGGTGTCCCAAGGAAATAGAGGGAACACGGTGCACCTCTGCTGCTGTTCTGGTTTTGAACGGGAGGGGAGCAAGTTGGATAGATTTGGAGCCAGACAGTCTGAAACATAAGCACACACGAGAAGGCCCTACCCATCAAGACCTGCCCCTTAAAAATGAGTTGACCTATGCTTTTTCATTGTTTCACATATTCTTTTGACAAATACACTTTATTTTAGCCTTTGATGGTCGACAACACTGTCTCGTTTTGGTGCAAGTGAAAGTGTCTGTAAAATCTTTTCTAAAACATGATAGATAGATACACTGATACACTTTCATTTGTCATGCACGTCCTAATTAGAAGTTTAGTAATCCTAAACCCTGCCTATTTGTAATGTATTTCATTTTTACCCTTGAGTTACTAGACAAAGGAGTTCTCACTGTGAACTAGTGAACTTCTATGTATCCCTGAATAGAGGTGTAAAGACAACTTTTTTTTTTTGTGAATTAGCTTCTTGTCCAATGTCCTTCACCAATCACCATAATAATCTAATCTGGTCTAAAAAAAATAAAATCGTATGACATTCAGACAAGTTGCCTACCTCTGCTCTTGGAGTATGGAGTATCATTCTTTTTGGTGGTTCATGTAAAACCCAGTTACGAATCAGAACGATGAAGTAGATCGCAACATGGAGGAGAAATGTGGTATTTGGTGCATGACTGACCGAGCTGTGAGAAATACATTGTTTTGATATGGAACCATTGGTCAGTTTGGCTCAGACTTTTTCCCGATGGCTGTAAAGTTATACAATTATATCACTAAAAGGGTTAGGCCTACTTCAACTCCAGTTACAGTAATTCAATTCTCATTAAAACAAAAATAAATGATATGCTTGGACTGAAACTAAAGTGAGTGTTTGTTTTTTTACTCTTTGCATGAAAGAGTCTGATAAGTGGCGTGTGTTATTGTAAAACCTTGATTATACTTCTTGGAATGTGATATGCTGTTGTACAGTGATAGTACCACCAGATGGAGATAAAGTCCAAGGAACACAGTGCTCTGCCCAGAACTTTTGTCTCACTCAACTAGTACAGACTTGTAATTCATTTGGAATAAAAACCTGTTTGGGTAGTCTTTGGAAATTAACCTATTTTTGGGTAGTCTTTGAAAATTAACCTAAGTCACAAGATCACTGTTGAAGACAATGAGAACATTTTGGGTTTGAGGAGAAGTGTTATTTTGGCAAAATGTAGATCTGAGAGAACTTTGTGGATGTATCCTCCCCTACATATTTATTTGGACAGTGAAGCTAAAACATTTAACTTAGCTCCATATTCCAGCATTTTGGTTTTGAGATCAAATGTTTCAAATGAGGCGACAGTACAGAATGTCACCTCTTATTTGAGGGTATTTCAAATCAAAGTTTATTGGTTGCATACACAGATTTGCAGCTGTTATGGCAGCAGGTAAACTAGTGGTTAGAGCGTTAGGCCAGTAATCGAAGGTCGCTAGTTTGAATACCCAAGCCGACAACATGAAAAAACATTTTGATGTGCCCTTGATCAAGGCACTTCATCCTAATTTGCTCCAGGGGCGCCGTACTACCAAGGCTAACCCGAGAATACAGTATATACTTAAACAGTGAGTAAACAACAGAATATGAGGTGACCCGTGTTCAATGACTCTAAATGGGGAATTAGTCTCAAAGTTCAGGGCAGAGTACCGGGCAGACAGCCGGCTAGTGATGGCTGTTCAACAGTGATGACATGGAGATAAACTGCTTCTTTCAGTCTCTCGGTCTATGCTAGAAGGGTGACTGAGGTCCTTGATGATGTTATTGGCCTTCCTTTGACACCGAGTGCAGCGTGCACCCGGTGATGCGTGCCCCCCATGATGCATTTTTTCATACATACACTATGTGACCAAAAGTACATGGACACCTGCTCTGAGAATATCTCGTTCCAAAATCAACGGCATTAACATGGAGTTGGTCTCCCCTTTGCTGCTATAACAGTCTCCACTCTTCTGGGAAGGCTTTCCACTAGATGTTGGAACATTGCTGCGGGGACTTGCTTCCATTCAGCCACAAGAGCATTAGTGAGGTTGGGCACTAATGTTGGGCGATTCGGCCTGGCTTGCAGTCGGCGTTCCAATTCATCACAAAGGTGTTCGATAGGGTTAAGTTCTTCCACCCGATTTCAACAAACCATTTCTGTATGGACCTCGCTTTGTGCATGGGGGCATTGTCATGCTGAAACTGGAGGGGCCTAGCCCGAACCATGAAAAACAGCCCCTGATCTTTAGTCCTCTTCCACCTAACTTTACAGTTGGCACTATGCACTGGGGCAGGTAGCGTTCTTCATGCGTCCATTGGACTGCCAGATGGTGAAGCGTGATTCATCACTCTAGAGAACGTGTTTCCACTGCTCCAGAGTCCAATGGAGGCGAGCTTTACACCACTCCAGCTGAAGCTTGGCATTGCCATTGGTGATCTTAAGCTTGTGTGTGGCTGATCGGCCATAGAAACCCATTTCTTGATTTGTTGGAAAGGTGGCATCCTATGACGATGCCACGTTGAAAGTCAGGGCTCTTCAGTAAGGCCATTCTACTGCCAATGTTTGTCTATGGCGATTGGTTGTGCGCTCAATTTTATATACCTGTCAGCAACGGGTGTGGCTGAAATAGACGAATCCACTAATTTGAAGGGGTGTCTAGATACTTTTGGATATAGTGTATCCGTTTACAAATCAAACACTTTATTTATCTAGTCTTCCCATCTGAAGGTGTCATAGATATTTGGACAAATTCCAAATACTATAAAGTAGTCAAACGTTTAGTATTGAGTTCCATATTCTTAGCACACAATGACTACATCATGCTTTGAAAGTTTGTTTTGGTTGCGTTTCAGATTGTGCCCAATAGAAACTAATGGTAAACAATTGTATTTTGTCATTTTGGAGTCACTTTTATTTAAAGAATAGGTTTCTGAACACTTCTCCATTGATGTGGATGCTACCATGATACAGATAATGAATGAATCGTGAATAATCAGAAAGTCTGAGGAACTAGAAAAAGGGACTCCAAAATGACAATACATTATTTACCATTCATTTCTATTTGACACAATCTGAAACACAACCGAAACAAACTGCAGATGCATCCAAGTTTGTAGTCAACAAGCGTGACATAGTGCTAGGAACAATGGGACCAAGTAAACATTTGACTACTTTAATACAAATAAATTTGTTCAAAAACTTATGACACCTTCAAATATGGGGGATTATATACACAGTGCCTTCATTTCTAAACAGTAAAACATGTGAAAATACTCAAAAATAAAAAGGTGACATTCTGTACTGTCACCTCATGAAACATTTGATCTCAAATCCAAAATGCTGGAGTATAGAGCCAAAAGAATATTGTATCTTCACAGTCTAAATAAATACATATGGGAGTGTACAATATGTTATGGAAACTTGCCTAGCAAAGGGTGAGTTACAGCCAAACTGCATACAATTCTGTTCGATCAAGAAGTGCCTAAGGAATAGGTTCAGGGTTGAATTTGGACAGGACATGTATATTTTTGCCTCGCTTATATCCAATGGCTTGGTATTTTGTGAAAGTTTTAAAAGGACAGAATGACTTTGGGGTAAAGCTCAGTTTGTACAACACCACCCTGAAGATCTCACAAGACAACACTGCAATTCACAGTTATGAAAACTTAGGACACTAAAGAGGCCTTTCTTCTGACTCTGAAAAACACCAAAAGAAAGATGCCCAGGGTCCCTGCTCATTTGCATGAATGTGCCTTAGGCATGCTGCAAGGAGGCATGAGGACACAGCTGTCCATACTGTGAGACACCTAAGACTACAGGGAGACAGGACGGACAGCTGATCGTCCTCACAGTGGCAGAACACGTGTAACAACACCTGCACAGGATCGGTTCATCTGAACAACACACCTGCGGGACAAGTACAGGATGGCAACAACAACTGCCCGAGTTACACAAGGAACGCACAATCCCTCCATCAGTGCTCAGACTGTGCGCAATAGGCTGAGAGAGGCTGAACTGAGGGCTTGTAGGCCTGTTGTAAGGCAGGTCCTCACCAGACATCACCGGCAACAACGTCGCCTATGGGCACAAACCCACCGTCGCTGGACCAGACAGGACTGGCAAAAAGTGCTCTTCACTGACGAGTCGCGGTTTTGTCTCACCAGGGGTGGTCAGATTCGCGTTTATCGTTGAAGGAATGACCGTTACACCATGGCCTGTACTTTGGATCGATTTGGAGGTGGAGGGGCCATCATGGTCTGGGGCGGTGTGTCACATCGGACTGAGCTCGTCATTGCAGGCAATCTCAATGCTGTGCGTTACAGGGAAGACATCCTTCTCCCTCATGTGGTATACTTCCTGCTGGCTCATCCTGACATGACCCTCCAGCATGATAATGCCACTAGCCATACTGCTCGTTTTGTGAGTGATTTCCTGAATGACAGTAATGTCAGTGTTCTGCTATGGTCAGCAAAGAGCCTGGATTTCAATCCCATTGAGCACGTCTGGGACCTGTTGGATCAGAGGCTGAGGGCTAGGGCCATTCCCCCCAGAAATGTCCGGGAACTTGCAGGTGCCTTGGTGGAGGAATGGGGTAACATCTCACAACAAGAAATGGCAAATCTGGTGCGGTTCATGAAGAGATGCACTGCAGTACTTAATGCAGCTGGTGGCCACACAAGATTACTTTTGATCCCCCCCCCCTCATACAAATATTTACACATTAAGTATGCAGAAAATAAACACAGTTGACAATGAGGATGTTTCTTTTTTTGCTGAGTTTATATTACACTGGTCATCCCCAAAGCCAACATCTTTGTCCACCTTTCCTTCCAGTTATCTGCTGCCAATGACTGGAACGAATTGCAAAAATAACTGAAGTTCTCCCTCACCAACTTTAAGCATCAGCTGTCAGAGCAGCTTACTGATCACTACAGCTGTACACAACCTGTGTAAATAGCCCGTGCAACCAACTACCTACCTCATCCCCATATGTTTTTCCTGCTCTTTTGTAGATCCTCATCTGCACAGATCACGCCAGTGTAAATTGATAAATTGTAATTACGTCACCACTATCTGCCTATTTATTGCCTTAACTCATTTGCACACACTGTATACAGATTTTTCTATTGTGTGTTATTGGCTGTACTTTGTTTATCCCATGTGTAACTCTGTTGTTGTCGCACTGCTTTGCTTTATCTTGGCCAGGCCGCGGTTGTAAATGAGAACTTGTTCAACTTACCTACCTGGTTAAATAAAAAACTATTTCAGCAGAGTTCACATCTGGTTGGTTACAAAGCAACCTAGCTAGTCAGGATAGGACTAGACAAGACTTATAGCAACAGCTCTGCATATCTTGTATTGAATCCCAAAGTATGCCCAAAACCACAACTTTATTTACAGACGCCAAATCTCATAACAATAACTAAAATAATATCTCTTAAAATAAACACAAAAAAACAAGTTGAATATTCTGAATGTGACAGAAAAGATTACAATTTTACCATCTTTGAAGCACACCTACTGTAGGCTACTAGCTAATAAAACAAACAAGTACTTGACCAAAGGGAGAGTATGGAGTCAAATGTTTTACCAAATGAGTCACACTGATTTCCTTTACCACTGATAATAGCAATAACTGAACTACAGCAAATAGTCTGTCAATCTCGTAAAGATTTGAGGGACTCCGTCCCAGACCTTCAAATCATACAAGTCTCGACTGGTACCTCATAGTATGTGTCGTCTTAGGCATTGAAATAAAAATATCTAGCATAAACATTAAGTCAGACAATAGATGTCCCATCTGGCTCCTAGAAGATGTTGTGAGAGGTTTGGCTATTGTAATGCAATACCAAATCATGGTGGCCCTTTCATCATTACAATCATCTGGCCTGTCCATGTAGCCTACAGTAATAGACATGGGAGAAAAGTGGAGTAATGGTGTGAGGGGGATATAAAACATTCTCACAGAGGCAGACACTCACCGTCTGCGCTCCCTTACAAGTAAATATCATGAGTAGTCCTCGAAAACAGTCACATAAAAAAAAATACAGATCTTAAAATTACAGCCTTACAATATCAGTAATTGAGGGTACACCGCAGATGAAATGTAAAACACACGTAGCTCAAAAAAAGACAATGCTATCTAGGTGGACTTGGCAGAGACCAAATGACATGTTGAGTTGGACTGGTGCACAGTACATGTGGGTTCCTTTCCTTCAGCCTCCAGGCAGCAGGGCAGAGAGAGAGGGGGGGTCTCCTGCTCAGACGAATTCCTTGGTGCTGCTAGGGGGGCGGGTGGCGGCGATGGGGTATTTGGGTGTAGGTTTGCCCTTGGGGCATGATGCTGCGAGCATGGCACCGCCGATTATGTCCAGGAAGGCTCCAGCCCAGGCAATGAAGATGGCTAAACCAAACTCATACCTAGAGGAGAAGAGGGTTTGTGTTGGTATCAGTACAATTACATACGTGACAGAAAATGGACCGCAACTTATATCATTCACCAACTCCAAGACGGTGAGTTAATGATTCCAGGTAACTAGAGGGGCAATAAAGAACGGAAGGAGGCCATAGAGGGATTCAGCAGTACTTACTTGGAGTTGACAGGAGCGAATGGATTGTAGAACTCTTTGATGATGTTATGAGCAAACCACGAGCAGGCAATAGTTGCAGACAGAGCTATGGAGAGGGAAAAAGGTTAGTTAAAATATCCGACCATACAGAGAATTTAGAGCAAATGACATATCTGCCAATTTCAAGGTAACTCACATCCAATCAGCAGGATGATGCCTCCAGTCATGGTGATGCGAGACTTCTTTATTTTGTCATCTCCTCCACAGTTGCTGCACTTCATTCCCATGGTTGCCACCCCCAGTCCAGCCACGGTCACAATGATGCCCACAATCATCAGGGCACGCGTTGCCTGGAGCGCACCTGTAGAGGTGGGGAGGACAGAGTTAATACACCAGATTATCCCTTTAGGGTGATATGCCCTACTAAACTTTTTTCTTTTCTTCTTTTCAACAGAGACGAGTTATAGTTTATAGAGGAAGGAGAAGTACAAATGGTCTAGTGAATGAATGACCATGTTAGTTGACAAATGTTTGATTTATCCACACAGACTTTAGAGGACTCTGCGACAAGTTGTTTTGGTCATAGGAATAAAAGGCTTAACTTGATTTTATAGGCATGTTTAGCTTTAATAGCCAGGTTATTAAGACCAGAAATCAGTAGCCACTGAAACTCTTCCACACTGAACTCGTCTCTGCCTCAACCTCTCTCTCCCAATGTAGGTAGATGTATAATCCGGTTTTGCATGAACATTGCCATTGAGAGCTTCCGCCATTTTAAAGTTGTCAAGTGGGTGGGGAGTGATCAGACAATGATCAGAGCATAGTCTTCTTCAAATTGCTTTGCCTAGTTTGTAAATGGCTTTAAGCTATATGTCCACTGTTTAGTGGCCACAATAAATTAATGGCAAGATTTGGTTCAAAACCCCAGCACTGCAGGTGGTGTTGTAAGTCACCAATATCAGCTTCAAACATCAAAAGAAGATGTACTACTTTTAGAATTAGATTGCATTAATGGTGCTGCCCATGTAGTCACAGCTATAACATTGCGATCTCTATAAATCTCTATGGGTGCAACAGAAACCATATCCAACGGAAACCTTCAAGGGTGGAGTGTGTGTGGGTGGGTGATTCTCATGAAACCAGTTTAAAAAAATGTCTGTAGCAAATTGAGAAACAAACCGTGATGCATCTGCAAATAATCAACTCCCATTCTGGAGGACTAAGATCTCATTTTAGGGAAAGTGTTATTTTAAATAAATAAATGTGCATGAATTGTACAATTTCACCTCAAATTCCCGTAAAGCGTCCGGATTAAAACTCAGGTATTTTTTTAACACTTTAGAAAAACCTAATTTTAATAAGACACCAAATATGTTGCTGTAGTTTGTCCATAAATCATAAAAATAGTTTACTAGTTGAAGTTTACATGAAACTAATATTTATGCCTACAAACGGTGTGAACGTGTCATTGCCATAACACTTAAGTTCCTGTAAAATACTCCAATCAGTTTCTAATTAAGTTTTAGTCACCCATGATGCATCTAGGAGTAGCCCTTAGATGAGCACAGTGAGTTAAGTTATCTGCTTATATGCCTTTAGAATAAGGTTCTTATTCTCAAACACCACCTTCACCCCACTAAAAAGCTCAAACTGGGAAAAAGTTATTATAATTTCATTTGAAATATATATATTTTTTTCAGTCTTGTGTTTAACTCAGGCCTTCTCATAATTTTGGAGGGCATTTTCTTAAAACTGCATTGTTGGTTAAGGGCTTGTAAGTACTTCACTGTAAGGTTGTATAGATGTAACAAATAACATTTGATTTGATTCATTAGGGGAGCAATATAAGTATTAGAAATACTGATTTGTTTCACTTTTTTGGACTTGTTATGTAATGAGAATTGTGGAAAAATGCATATTACCCGAATTAAATAAAAACTAAAAACTATGAAATAGTTACGTAAACATCCTAATCTCAGTAATTCAAGAAGGAATTGTGAAAAATTACAGAATACATCTTCATTTTTACAGTTCCGTAAGAATGACCTGTGTTTGTGTGTTTGTGTGCAACCCCTCCCTGGCTCAGTCAGCAAGTCAGGAACAGGTCAGACCAGTCTTGAGACGGGAGAGTCGGGTTTCACTGAGGGAGACACTCCCTCTCCATGCCGCTAAAAACATTTCCTTCCTCTATTGGCTAGCTAGACCCTCTTACAGCAGATAGATGTGGATTTAGCTTACAACTGACATTGAGCACATTCACAAGAGCCCAAATCAAAATGGCTGCCTTGAAGTCAGCAAAGTTCTCCAATATTGCATTACAACACCCCAAACAATTCAGGAACCATTTAGACACCATAGCAACATTTGAAACTACTATTAAAATGTGGTTGTGGTTCTGAAAAGCTCCAATCAGTATTGGCATGAGAAAAACTGTAGGCATACTCTGCAATCTTCACTTACCAGGACAACATGAGGACATTAAAGTAAACAGTTGGCACAACCTAACGCCTTATTCATATCTGGCCATATTTAATCTCCCGGCTATCAGCGCAATGAAATTGATATCAAGCTATTATTTTCTGACTTGTTACATCCGACCACTGGTTTGATAACAGTGCTTATCAGAACTGGCTTGTGTTCATGTTTGCAGATACAATAAAGCAAACAAGCAAAAGAGAGTAAGTGATAAGGAGTCTAAAACAATACAGCCTTATCAGAAAGGTGTTGTTGATACACAAGTCAAACAAAGTACTTTACAGCCACTAAAAAATAACTACCATAAACAGTCTAGGGAACTCAAGCAGCTGGAGTCTGGGAGCATAGGGAACTTCACAGGTGTACCATAGGTGAAGTGTCAGAAGACACGAGTGGAATAGATGGCACACCCGCAGTAAGCCACACACTTAACTCTACATCTAGACAGCACAGGGTGTATACTGATGGAGTAATGGAGGACACATTTTTACATTGCGATATAGTGGAGAAAAGACCATAGAATACATTTACATTTTGCAAGACTAATTGATAAGATAAAGGATCAAGCAATTTAAAAATCAGGGGGAAGTGGTCAGTAAGTGTACTGTAGTCAGAGGCTAACATGTAGCTGTAGCTCCATGTCTAAAATATTGCAATGTCATGATTTACAGTGTTTTGGTATAGGCTAATCATATTCTAACACGCCCGGACCTTTATCTGAAGAGACGGTGCAGAGGAAAGGCTGTAAAAGTGAGCGGACTATTGAAAAACAAGGGACGAGCAGGTGTACGATTACCCTTGGACACAGAGTTGAGTACTAATTCTCCCCATAATACAACAGGGCCCGGTTTCCCAAAAGTATCTTAAGGCTAAATTCATCGTTATAACCTTTGTCGGAGCAACGTTAAATCTCCGCGCTGTTTCCCCAAAACCATTGTTATTAAGTTAAAACAATGGTAATCAAATGCCTGCTTCGCCACTCGTAGAACAGCGAAGTGCGCAATTAGATGCTTTTTTACCCTCCCGTGTCACTACATAACGCTAAACATGACTCAGTCCCTCTGAAAGCCGATAACTTCAGAACAAAGTTGACAAAGTCGCAAATGTCTTCGCAAAGATGCTTCAAATTAGGCTAATGTAAACAGTAGGCTATAGGTCCATTTATCACATTGAAATAGCCTACATTTAGTGTCCAACCAATGTAGTTATATTATATATAGTTATATATTTTGTTACACCCTCGATCACCAACTTGGTCTCAGTATTTCCTATTATTTTATATGTAAATCCAAGACACTCCATTTAGTATGATATATTACATTTCGAATAGTATGTATTAATTTGTGGATGTCCATTACCCATTTCATATGGCATGTTACAAATCGCAAGCTGTACAATATTCCAATTTGTTGTGGCTAATGTTAACCAGCTCTAGGGGTTCGGGTTTAAGATTGAAAGTTAGGGGAAAGGCTAGCCAACATGTTAAGTATACTGAACAAAACATGTAAAGTGTTGGTCCCATGTTTCATTAACTGAAAAAAAGATCCCAGAAATTTTACTTACGCACAAAAAGCTTCTCATTTTGTGCACATCCCCGCTCGTGAGCATTTCTCTTTTGCCAAGATTATCCATCCACCTGACAGGTGTGACAAAGACACGGATTAAACAGCATGATCATTCAGAATTTGCAACCCCCCCCCTCTGCACATTTTCCGGGTGGCGCACGCATTGCTTTCATTGTTGTTTTCCTTCCTAACAATAGCTTTTGACATGTGCGTTAACATAAAAGTAAGTGCCTTATTATGTTATCATTCTAATTTCTGTATATTGGTGTTCTCACTTCTATTCTAGCACACCATATGTTTGGAGAACAATGTGTTTACATGTTTTCAAGTAATGTTGACCAATCTTGCATTCCGATTCTTGCATAGATTGTAATGGACACGTGTGTAAAAATACTTTGAAGGTTGTACGAATTATGAGGAACTAATTAACAGCCATGTTTGTTGACATCATACAAAACATTCTGATTGTCACAAACTGTCAGAACAAAGATGTATAACAAAATGAGGTCAAGTGAATGACGGTAGATGACATACCCCCCTTCAACATGCATGCTGCAAACAGACCCAAATCATTTTGCAACCTTTGGTTGATGCATAAACATTTTTTAAACATGGTGGTGCGCACAAACTACCCATCGTCGGCTTACTTGACATTTTTAGTGCTTGAGCTCACCCGTGATGTGATGAATAGTACCTAGTAATTGCTATTAGCTAATTCATATTATGGTTTCTGTCAACTTTCCACAGTTAGCACTATGACAAATGTTGCCTACGTTTTCCAGTTTGGATGAGAACAGTGTTATTCTGTCGCTTCTGTGATTGTCTGAGCATTGATTCCAAAAATGAACTGGTGACATTTTAAAGACTTTGCTTTTATTTTTTTACAGAGTGTCCAGCTCAACACATAATAATTTGAGCATTCCAGATCTAATCTATGAGACTAGTCTGCAACACGCCCATGGAGCACTAGCCTATAAGGGTTTTTCCCCACAGGCAGAAGAGGACATGGCATAGCCCGGATAATCATTACCGTGTTAACAGCACAAACCAGCCATAGCCACGAACTAATGTGAATACAAGTCATTCATTCAGTGGCCTGTGTTTGATTATATCCCCAGATTGTTGTATTCTCAGAGGTTAGATAGTGAACTGAAAGTGAGATTAAAAATGAAATATATCAACCCCATAGAGAAAGGGATAAAACAATTAAAATGTTTAAGATGGATAGCACGTAGAGGGTCTGAGTTGAATAGTAAATGGACAAAGCAACCAAAAGTTTACAATTGAGCATGGACACTAAATATGAGTCATAGATCCAGCAACAAGGTGTGTCAATTGCATAATATTATCAGGTTTCCAATAATGCATGGCGCATGCTAGCCCTTGTCATGAATCTGTTCCATCAAATTACACAAGTGTCAAAGAAGGAATCTTCTGTAGGGGGCAGAACATTAAACACGCATCGCTTGCAGTAGGTTTTGGGAGCATAAGGACATTTCATAAATCGGTGCGAAATTATTTTCAAAAACAAAAAAGGTTAAATTCATACACCTTTACACGTTTAGGGTTCCCTCACGACCATAGTTCTAAGTTACAACGCTTGTTTACTGAAAACAAAAATTTGACTACCTGTGCTAATTATCTGTCTCTGAACACCTGTGTGTAAACGAGAGGCCAGACATTTTTTGTCAATGAAAAATAGGGTCTGCTGCAAGTATTAAGTATACAGTAAGTGTGTAGTTTGCATTTCTGAAGTTGATTTCATATGGAAGTAGAGGAATTTGTTTCTAGAACCATAGCGCAATTAAGTCAATTCACGTTTAGATGGAGTATTTGGCAGGTTTGGCCTCGAGCAAATTCGCCCTTTAATAAAAACAGAACATGTAAAACTCCTCTAAGGTTTGACGTTAGTTTCCTTTAGTCCAATATTGGGCAAGGTGCATGCCTCATCCACATAGCAGTGTTAATTCCGTCGCCTTAAACATTCATACAGCATTGTTCAACATAATACGTTAATATTGCACTCATAGCTCTAAGATCCATACAGGGGCAAGGCAAACGTTCAATACACACACGTTTATATATTAAAACAAATTCATTAGCCTACTTACTGTCAAGTTGCAGAATTGAGTCATAGACTTTGCATTGGATCTGGCCGGTGCTCTGAAATGCACAAGACATCCATAATCCCTGGTACATAGACACTGCTGTGATGATGTTGTCCCCGACATAGGCGGACATCTTCCACTGGGGCAGAATTGTGCCTACAATTAACCCGATCAGACCCAGTAGCGACAGGGCAAACCCCAAAATCTGGAGTCCCGAGTTGGCCATTATGAACTCCTTGAATCAAACTGAGTTTTAGGAAAGTCACTGTTCTTGTAAAACCTGTAGAAAGTCTAATTGTTTTGTAGGAACAAAAAATAAATGACTGTCCACCTGGTTGAGACTAGCAGTCCTCCACGCGTTCACACAATGAATGTCTTAAAAAAAGAAGCTGTTGTTGTAAAATTGTTTTAGAAAGTAGTCTGCGAAATATAAACCCAATTTGGTAGTTTTGCCTGTAAAATGCAAAAGGGACTATTTCTCAGACACCTGTTGAATAGCCGCACCTTGAATATAATGAGGATTTGTCTGCGAATGGGCGTTTTTTAAAGTAGCTTCCTCCTCACAAGGGGCGGGGACGCGCACAGTTTCGAGTCATCAACAGGTATCTTGAAGACCTGAGGTTTCATGATGTCATGGTATCAATCACAGCAGAATAGACCCGAACCGCAATCTTTTTTTTAACGAATGCGATAGGGCGAATTTAGTGCATTTCTTGTATTGTTTTCCATAAATCAATGGCCGCAACTCCTGTGCTCAGACATAGGCTAGCTAGGGCATATCCCAGGGCACAATGAATGATATTTTCCAGTTTGCCATTTAGCTTAAAGTAATGGGATATTTTTCTCTCCACTGCATTGGATGACGAAAGATGCCTCCAGAGAACACTGTTTGCATGGAGATGGTGAGTTTATCGCCCCAAAACATCCCATACTGAAACTTAATATTTGGAATACATATATGTAATATATGTACTAGAATTTTAAAGAAATGTATATAAATACATTTATTACTCATGTAACATATATTTCATAAATATATTTTCTTATATTCCATTTTGCCCATCTAAAAAAATATACGTTGTAATATTTGACATATGTACATATATTTACATGTATTACTTATCCATATGTGGTAATATGCATTTTACATACATGTATTATTCAGATAATTATTGACCATATATGCAAATGTGCAGGCTAGAAATACATGTTGACAACATGCTGTGGTAGCTAGCAAAATATATTTCATAAGTATATGTTGACATTTATTTTTATGAAATACAAGATGTATACATTTACCTTAGATACAGTAGTTAGGCAACATTCAAATGCAACGCATAACACTAAAAAGTTCAACACTATTACACAATAGCATGCTTTAATAAATGACTCATGACTGACAACTAAAGGAGTGCTTTTAATAATTTTTATTTTCAGCTCAAATAACTTGGTCCATTGTTGAATTGTGGCATAGGAGTCACTGGAAGGTTGCATCTGGATAAAAAAAAGAAAGTACAAATGACCTCTGTGCACTTCTCATCTGTATTTGAAAATAAGGTATTTAAAGATCAAATTGATACTTACAATGCAGATTCCTTCTCCTGGTCCATTACCAGACTAAGGGTGCGTTTGTAAATTCACTCTGCGGTGCCAGAGTGTGCTCAGAGTGCGCTCTGGTTGCTCTCGGATTGTTCAGAGCCCACACTGGCCGAGGAGAAGGGTTGATCTGATCGTTCTGACCTCACAACGGCAGTCAAGCTAACTGGCTAACTACTTCCAGATATAAATGAGAGAACACCTCACTCTGACCATTTGACTCACCCTAGCAGAGCTGGTTAGGCAGTGTTCATGTTACCCAGAGCTTTGATGACTGTAACTGTGCGAATGGCAACAATTGAAATATGTTTTTTTTGCCGACGTTTACTGATACCAGCCATATTCAACGGGTGTTGAGAGTTCGTAAATGTATCAGTTATCAGTTATTCTGCTCTCTGGCACACTGAGACGAGTGTGCTCTGAAATCGGAGTAAATAGCCAGAGCGAATTTACGAACGTGCCCTAAGTTAACAGTTACCCTGTGGATAATGCAGAGACGGAGAGTCAGTAAAACATTTCCACAAGATGAAGAATAAGGTGTTAATGTTCATGAACACATTGTGTTCACACATGTCAGAAGGATCCACTGCAGGGAAAAATATGATTATTTTTTGCACGAAATAATCATATTTTTCCCTGCAGTGGATCCTTCTGGTTTGAAGGATCAACGGCCTATGCATAGACCTCAGCCAATATAAGTTATTATTTTGTTTCATTTAGTTAGCTAGTTAGTTACAGCCATCAAATTTGATCTTTAAATACCCTATTTTCAAATATAGATGAGAAGTGTAGCTAGCGATGTTGCTGTCAGAGAAACCCCAGATAGAACAAGGAGCTAGGATTAGTTGTGAAAATCTTTGGAGAAACCCAGCCCTCACTATAAAGCTATGTAGCTAGCTAGCTAGTAACAAGCAACACATTGCTTGGCAGGCATCATTTAATGAAAGGCCTAACCCAACTAAAATATTTTGTATTGTTACCCTAATGTTTGAGTGTCCAGTTTTCCTTTAGTTAGGGGAGCATTCCATCTATGTTAGCAAAACCCTTCTGAGAACCTTTTTAGAATGTTTTGATGTTAAAGTTAGGAGAACATTCCCTTAATATCAAGCATAACTTACCTAGAACGTGGTTACAATGGCCTCAGAATATACAACAATGTTTATGGGACATTGCAAGAACATTCATGTCTCCAGTTTTCTGAGGGTTAGAACAATAATCCATCAATGTCACATCAAACATACACAAAAAAATGGTTTCCATGTTCTCAGAATATAAGATTTGAATGTTCTAGACATGTTAAATGAGAACATGTATGTTTGGTGGGAATTTGATGGAATATTCTCCCAACCCATAGAAAACTGGACACATTAATGTTCTAGTGAGACTCTTAGGGGAACATTCTCTAAATTTGTGGGAATGTTTGATGTCATGATTATTTGCATCAATCCAGCTGCCATTTATTTAGCAAACTCCATCACGTGAGCTAAAGAAAGGGTAACTATACAAATTTCTTCGATTTTTCCCAGACCTTAAAAGTTGACTACAAATGTGGTTCAAGCATTGTTGTGGACTTAAAACATCCATTTTTTTATTAAAAAGTGTAACTTTGAGAGCAAAAACCTGAAAAAATGGGGGAATTGCTGACAAATTTGACACGCTCATTTATCTACATTGACCAAAAGTATGTGGACTGCTCGTCGAACATTTCATTCCAAAATCATAGGAATTAATATGGAGTTGGTCCCCCTTTTGCTGCTATAACAGCTTCCGCTCTTCTGGGTAGGCTTTTCACTAGATGTTGGAACATTGCTGCAGTGACTTGCTTCAGTTCAGTTGCAAGAGGATTAGTGAGGTCGGGCACTGATGCTGGGCAATTAGACTTGGCTCACAGTCAGCATTCCAATTCATCCCAAAGGTGTTCGATGGGGTTGAGGTCAGGGCTCAGTGCAGGCTAGTCAAGTTCTTACACACTGATCTCGACAACCATTTCTGTATGAACCTTGCTTTGTGCACAGGGCCATTGTCATGCTGAAACAGGAAAGGGCCTTCCCTAAAATGTTGCCACAAAGTTGGAAGCATAGAATCGTCTAGAATGTCATTGAATGCTTTGGAAGTTAAGATTTCCCTTCACTGGAACTAAGGGGCCTAGCCCCAACCACGAAAAACAACCCCAGACCATTATTCCTCCTCCACCAAACTTTACAGTTGGCACTATGCATTGGGGCAGGTAGAGTTTTCCTGGCATCTGCCAAACCCAGATTTGTCCGTCAGACTGCCAGATGGTGAAGCGTGATTCAGCACACCAGAGAACGCAATCCAATAAGAGTCCAATGACGGTGAGCTTTACGGTGAGCTTTACACCACTCCAGCCGACGCTTGGCCATGCGCATGGTAATCTTAGGCTTGTGTGCGTCTGCTCAGCCATGGAAGCCCATTTCATGAAGCTCCTGACCAACAGTTCTTGTGCTGACTTTGCTTCCAGAGGCACTTTGAAACTCGGTAGGGAGTGTTGCAACCGAGGACAGACGATTTTTACGCATTATGCGCTTCAACACTCGGCGGTCCCAAGCTTGTGTGGCATACCACTTCGTGGCTGAGCCTTTGTTGCTCCTAGACATTTCCACTTCACAATAACATCACTTACAGGCAGTTCTAGCAAGGCAGAAATTAGACTAACTGACTTGTTGGAGAGGTGGAATCCTATGACGGTGCCACATTGAAAGTCGCTCTTCAGTAAGGCTATTCTACTGCCAATGTTTGTCTATGGAGATTGCATGGCTATGCGATCCATGTAATACACCTGTCAGCAACGGGTGTGCCTGAAATAGGCAAATCCACTAATTTGAAGGTGTCCACATACTTTTGTATATATAGTGTATTTCAGTAGTAAGTCTACCATTACCTACTTGCACAGACCAGCTTGGGTTTGCCTGAATGTGAAATACTAATATGGGATTAATCATTTTAGGTCATTCAGAGTACATAACTGTTTTTCATATAATTTTTCACACAGGGCGCCTTTCCTTTGAACCGTTTGTGAAATTTTAGGTACATTTGAGTATTCACACTTCTCCAGGCACCACAACACCACTTGACTAGAGTAAAATAGTAGCCTATGTTTTATTATGTTTGTAATTGGGGTTGTTGTTGTTCCTGCATGTCTCTCTTTCTCAATATCTCATTAATATCATGTCACTAAACACTTATTTAATACAAGGTAACACAACATTCAAAGACGAGGTATGTTATTTGCATATAAGAGTAGGATAATGAATACACCCTAGGCAAAGACCATGGCAGAGACTGACCTGGGGTGTATTCATTACGTCTTACAATGGAAAACGTTCACTGTTTAAGAACAGAAGCAAATGGAACCATATGGGACCTATATGAATTTGTCCAATAGAAACTCTTGTTTTCGTTGCAAAACTACATTTAATCGTAATAAAAATTCCCTGTCTTAGGTCAGTTAGGATCACCACTTTATTTTAAGAATGTGAAATGTCAGAATAATAGTAGAGAGAATGATTTATTTCAGCTTTTATTTCTTTCATCACATGGGGGTCAGAAGTTTACATACACTCAAATAGTATTTGGTAGCATTGCCTTTATATTGTTTAACTTGGGTCAAACGTTTCGGGTATCCTTCCACAATAAGTTGGGTGAATTTTGGCCCATTCCTCCTGACAGAGCTGGTGTAACTGAGTCAGGTTTGTAGGTCTCCTTGCTCGCACACACTATTCCAGTTCTGCCAACACATTTTCTATAGGATTGAGGTCAGGGCTTTGTGATGGCCACTCCAAGCTTTAACTTCCTGACTGATGTCTTGAGATGTTGCTTCAATATATCCACATAATTCCATCTATTTTGTGAAGTGCACCGGTCCCTCCTGCAGCAAAGCACCCCCACAACATAATGCTACCACCCCTGTGCTTCACGGTTGGGATGGTATTCTTCAGCTTGCAAGCATCCCCCTTTTTCCTCCAAACATAAGGATGGTCATTATGGCCAAACAGTTATATTTTTGTTTCATCAGACTAGTTGTCATTTCTCCAAAAAGTATGATCTTTGTCCCCATGCGCAGTTGCAAACCGTAGTCTGGCTTTTTTATGGCGGTTTTGGAGCAGTGGCTGAGCAGCCTTTCAGGTTATGTCGATATACGACTTGTTTTACTGTGGATATAGATACTTTTGTACCTGTTTCCTCCAGCATCTTCACAAGGTACTTTGCGTCTGTTCTGCTATTGATTTGTACTTTTCGCACCAAAGTACGTTCATCTCTAGGACACAGAACGCGTCTCTATCCTGAGCGGTATGACGGCTGCGTGGTCCCATGGTGTTTATACTTGCGTACTATTGTTTGTACAGATGAACGTGGTACCTTCAGGCATTTGGAAATTGCTCCCAAGGATGAACCAGACTTGTGGAGGCCTACAATTATTTTTCCGAGGTCTTGGCTGATTTCTTTTGATTTTCCCATAATGTCAAGCAAAGAGGCACTGAGTTTGAAGGTTGGACTTGAAATACATCCACAGATACGCCTCCAATTGACTCAAATTATGTCAATTAGCCTATCCGTAGCTTCTAAAGCCATTACATAATTTCTGGAATTTTCCAAGCTGTTTAAAGGCACAGTCAACTTAGTATGTAAACCTCTGACCCACTGGAATTGTGATACAGTGTATTATAAGTTAAATAAACTGTCTGCAAACAATTGTTGGAAAAATGACTTGTGTTATGCACAAATGAGATGTCCTAACCGACTTGCCAAAACTATAGTTTGTTAACAAGAAATTTGTGGAGTGGTTGAAAAACAAGTTTTAATGACTCCAACCTAAGTGTATATGTACTTCCGACTTCAACTGTATTTAAAAAAAAATACTTTTACTCAAGTAGTATTTTACTGGGTGACTCATTTTCTGTGAAGGTATCTTTACTTTTACTCAATTATGACAAATGGGTACACCATTCTACTTCCTGATGAAGCATGTTCTAAACTACAGGACTGCTTTGCTAGCACAGACTGGAATATGTTCCGGGATTCTTCCAATGGCATTGAGGAGTACACAACATCAGTCACTGCCTTCATCAATAAGTGCATCGATGATGTTGTCCCCACAGTGACTGTACGTACATACCCCAACCAGAAGCCATGGATTACAGGCAACATTTACACTGAGCTAAAGAGTGGAGCTGCCGCTATCAAGGAGCGGGACTCTAACCAAAAAGCTTATAAGAAATCCCGTTATGCCTTCCGACGAACCATCAAACAGGCAAAGCGTCAATACAGGACTAAGATCGAATCGTACTACACTGGCTCCAACACTCGTCAGATGTGGCAGGGTTGCAAACTATAACAGACTCCAAAGGGAAGCACAGCCGAGAGCTGCCCAGTGACATGAGCCTACCAGACGAGCTAAATAACTTCTATGCTCGCTTCGAGGCAAGTAACACTGAAACATGCAATGAGAGCATCAGCTGTTTTGGACGACTGGGTAATCAAGTTCTCCGCGGCTAATGTGATTACGACCTTTAAACAGGGCAACGTTCACAAGGTCGCAGGGCCAGATGGATTACCAGGACGTGTACTCCGATGATGCGCTGACCAACTGGCAGGTGTCTTCACTGACATTTTCATCCTCTCCCTGTCCGAGTCTGTAATACCAACATGTTTCAAGCAGACCACCATAGTACCTGTGCCCAAGAACACTTAGATAACCTGCCTAAATGACTACTGACTTGTAGCACTTATGTCTGTAGCCATGCAATGCTTTGAAAGGCTTGTCATGGCTCACATAAACACCATTATCCCAGAAACCCTAGGCCTACTCATATTTGCATAACGCCAGGGGCGGAGCTAGCATGTTGGAGTGAACGGCTGTGCGTGAGAGGCTCCTGCAACTTTTTTGCGAAATAATCTAATTTAACCTACTTTATGGCACTTTTTACAAAAAACGTTTCTTTCTAATACAAGATTGTAACTTTTTATATGAAAATGCCGAGTAATAAGCGACCAAAGGACAATAAATCCACAGTGGAGGCCTACTCTCCACTAAACAACGAGACAGACATGGCGGGAGGCACATGCAACAATGTGACACTTACAGAACTTACCCGGGCTTTGGGGGAGCTACGTGTTGCTATAGCTGAGGATCTTAAGGACACTATTGCTGAACTGGACACCAAAATCGAGAGCATCATTCGAACAGTCGCTTCGCATGGCCAGAGTATTGTGGACCTTGAGAAAGGTTCTGAATTCAACGCTGGTAGGATCGACGAGTTAGAGAAGCTATGCACGTCATTGCAGGATAGTGTGCAGAGGCTTTCTGTGAAAGTGGTGGACCTGGAGGGCCGATCCAGACGTAATAACCTTCGCGTTGTTGGTCTGGCAGAGGGGGTAGAGGCGGGCTCTCGCCCCATCGACTTCTTCGCCAAGCTATTGAAGGATGCAATGGGATCGGATGTTTTGGATTCTGATCCCCAGCAGGACCGTGCACATCGCTCCCTTGACCCAGTGCCTGGACCGGGCCAACGTCCTCGCCCAGTAATCATCTGTTGTCACAGTTTCAAGACCAAGGATCTTATCCTGCGTGAAGCTCGAATGAGGGGCAACCTGTCACATAAAGGGCACCCATTCCGTGTCTATGAGGATTATGCGCCCGATGTGGCAAAGCACTGCGCCGACTACAGAGATGTCATGACCAAACTCTCCAAACTCCATCTTCGCCCAGCCTTGCTCTTCCCTGCAAGACTAAGAATTACCCCGCCTTCCGGTGAGAAGATTTGGATCTCCTCGGTTTTGGACGCAGAGAAGTTTATCCGGGGATATACACCAATCCCCTGTACAGGGTAGAGTGCCTTGTCATTGTGTGTTAGGGTCTGCTCATGGACTCGAATCCATACTATACCATATTGGGTGAAACCGTATTAAACGGGCTCAACAAGGGCTACCGAACATGTAAGACGCTGAGCCGACCAATGGATGACGGACAGAGCTCTCATTTAATGTTAAACTCACTTTCATCCCGGCTGTGCTCAGAGCGATGCATATTTTTACTTCCAGGTTTGATCACTGACACCTTCGGATGGATATACTTATATTCCCCCATTTTTGTTTTGTATCGTTATTTATTTGACAATCCTTACATTATTCTTACTACCATACCATTTATTTATTGCTTGCAGGGGACTGGGGGTGATGGTTGGGCAGACGCAGACACCTGGTTAGCAAGTTGATGTTTTGTGCCGTTCTGCCTTTGTCTAGCCGTAGGCCGCTCTCCCGACTAGAGTCCCACCAGCCCTCTGTAGTGCTTATGTCTGTGTAGGTGTGCGTACATATAATTACTATTTGTATTTTATTACTATTTTCTCTTAGCATTTTAGTATTATGTATGTGTATATTTTAAATCAGTGTAGATTGTTATTCTGGGGTATGAATGTTTGTATGTGTATATTATGTGTATATGTGCAAATGGATGTATATACATATTTTTTAAATATATATATGATTTTTTTGTGTGGGTATGTATGTATGTATGTATGTATGTATGTATGTATGTATGTATGTATGTGTGTGTGTGTGTATCTGTATGTATGTGTGTATGTATATGTATGTGTATGTATGTGTGTGTATGTATGTGTAGGTATATATATGTATGTCTATATATATATATATATATATATATATATATATATATATATATATATATATATATATATTTTTTTTTTTTAAATGTATTGGGGGGAACGTTTAATTTAGCAAATCCTTGTTCCGATCTCCTGACCCACAGTATGTAAAGGTACGGCTGACTATGTCGGTTGCGGATGGTTTATTTTTTGACCGGCAGTGCTTAGCAATATAATATTGAGGCTATATCTTGCTTATCGCTGGGATTGACCCAGGATGACGCTTAAATGTGCAATATGTTTATTAAGTTGCAACTTATTCTTTTTAGGTTTATTAGATGCTAACTGAACACTTTATTCGCGGGAGCCTCCTCAGTTCATATGTTAGTAGAAGTTCTAGGATAGTGAGAGGTGAACGTATAGTTGGGATTTTATTTTTGTTTTACCTCTTGTTCGAGGTCGCGCCGTGCTTCGTTGGCATCGGCCAGACAATGTGTTTATTATTATTATTTTTTTATTTTTTTTCTCTCCTGTTTGTACATGCCTGTTAAAGGTGGGTTGATGGGGGGGGTAAGTGTTGGGGAAAGTAGGGGAACAGGGTGGGAAGTAAAGGTGCTTGCAGGGTGGGAGGGGTTGGTTGGATACTGCTCGGGTGTAGGTGCTACATATGCTGATCGTGATGGTTTGGTGCGCTTTCTTACCTTTTTATCAAGTTACGTGTTATGCAGGCCACCATAGGAACAACAAACGAGAGGAGGGTGGGGCTTACATTCACTTCCTGGAATGTCAAGGGTTTAAACAAACCAATTAAGAGAGGCAAGGTCCTAGCCCACTTGAAAGCACTCTCGTCTGATATTATATTTTTGCAAGAAACCCATCTGAAGAATAACTCTCATAGCAGCCTTAAGTGTAGGTGGGTGGGGCAAGTGTATCACTCTAACTTCTCTGCCAAAACGAGAGGCACAGTGATTCTGGTACGGAAAGGAATTCTCTTTCTACATAAAACCACTATTGCGGATAAAGAGGGTCGGTATGTGATCGTAATAGGAGAAATCCACTCTACCTCAGTAACTCTACTAAATATCTATGGGCCAAACATTGATAACCCCTCTTTTTTCAAAAGAGTCCTTGCCCTGATTCCAGATATCTCCCATACTAACCTGGTCATTGGAGGGGACCTGAACTGTGTGCTAGACCCATATTTGGATAGATCCTCTACCCGGCGAACCCCTACCTCCTATTCAAGCGAATTCTTGAATACCTACATAAAACATTCTAACTTATTTGATATATGGAGGATCGCTAACCCTACGGGTAGGGAATACTCCTTTTACTCTCATGTTCACAATGTTTACACTCGAATTGACTACTTTTTGTTGGATGCTAGACTACTCCCCTATACCTGTAATGTGAGGTATCATGATATTATAATCTCGGACCACAGTCCACTCACCTTCTCCCTGAGATTGAGTGACATTGTACCAAACGAGGGGGTCTGGAGGTTGAATCCTCAGCTCCTCACAGAACCAACATTCTGTGAATATCTTAAAGCCCAAATTACATTTTTTTTGATACCAACGACAACACAGAGACTTCCCCAGCATTATTGTGGGAAACACTGAAGGCTTATCTGAGAGGCTGTATCATCTCCTTTCAGGCTGCCAGGAGTAGGCAAAACAGAGGAAAACTGGAAGAACTGGAGGGACAAATTCACTTACTGGATAAGGAGAATGCTAGCCATCCATCTATGGAGAAACATAAAAAAATTACCTCTTTAAAATTGGAATATAATCAGATTCTCTCAGCTAAAATTGTTAAATATTTTCTCTATGCCAAGCAAAAATATTTTGAGTTTGGTGACAAACCACACAAATGACTCGCCAGACAACTTCGAAAAAATGTGAGTGACCGAATGATTCACAAAGTTAAATCTGCATCTGGGGAATTACTCTCTTCCCCCAAAGACATCAATGACAGATTCCGGCAGTTTTATGAGACTCTATATACATCTAAAGTGGATCCTAACCCCTTAATTATGCAAACATTTTGGGAGGACTGTGCCCTGAACCAGGAAGATTCTAACTTCCTGAATAAGAAAATATCTCTTGATGAAATTCGAGAAACAATTAAATCTCTAAAGAGTGGCAAGACCCCGGGCCCAGATGGATACCCTGGTGAATTCTATAAAACATTCAGCAACATGCTCTCTCCCTACCTGCACAAAATGTTGGTTCAGGCCAATGAGGATGGAGCTCTCCCTTCTACTTTGGACGAAGCGTTCATTACCGTTATACATAAGAAGGGTAAAGATCCAGAAGAGGTAGGGTCATACAGACCAATATCTCTCCTTAATACAGACCAAAAGATTTTAGCAAAAACTCTGGCTAACAGGCTTAGCACTTTAATTGGCAAACAGAAACTCATTCTTCAATCTCAAGCGCCTCTTCAATATTATGTATTCTCAGAGGTTACCTAACGTGGACCTTGCCGTCATATCTCTTGACGCCGAAAAGGCCTTTGACCAAGTTGAGTGGCCCTATCTATTCAAGGTCCTACAGAAATTTGATATTGGAGATGGGTTCATAAATTGGATCCAGCTTTTATATAGGAACCCCTGTGCCAGAATACTCACTAACCAATCATTGTCGCCCCGATTTAACCTTTACAGGGGGACAAGGCAGGGTTGTGCGCTGTCGCCTATGCTCTTCGCCCTAATTATCGACCTGCTCCCTCAGACGATTAGATCTCATGCAGCAATACACGGCTATAATACTAAAGATACTCTAAATAAGATTTCCCTATACGCAGATGACATCCTCCTCTATGTAACAGAACCCCAGGCTAGTATCCCAGCTATTCTTGATGTGATCAATTTGTTTGGTACCTTCTCGGGATACAGAATAAATTGGAACAAGAGTGAATTAATGCCCATACGGTCGCAAAACACCTCCTGGCTAGAACATCTCCCATTTAAGTTATCTTCAGAAAAATGTACCTACCTAGGAATTGTAGTTACCAAACAATACTCCTTACTATTTAAAGATAATTTCCCCTCTCTGATACAAAAACTCAAGGCAAACATACTCTCCCAACAAGAAGAATTAATACCATCAATACCATACACAAATCCAAACGCTCGTGCAGGTCCATCCGAACGTCGGACGAAAACTTCAAAAAGTTATATTACAGGTCGAAGAAACTTGTCAAACTAAGTATAGAATTAATCTTTAGGGTGTTATCATAAATCTTCAATAAAGTTCCAACCGGAGAATTCCGTTGTGTGTAGAGAAGCCATGGAACGCAGGTCGCTATATCATGTGAATTGCGTGTGACCAGGCCCTGGCTCTCTGCCAGACACCTAGCTCATTCAGCTCCCATTCAGCCCCACAACACAGTACAAGCCTCATTCAAGTTTCTAAAGACTGTTGACATCTAGTGGAAGTCCTAGGAAGTGCAACTACATCCATATCCCACTGTGAATTCAATAGGGGCTGGGTTGAAAATCGACCAACCTCAGATTCCTCACTTCCTGTTTGGATTTCTTCTCAGGTTTTTGCCTGTTATACTCACAGATATCATTCAAACAGTTTTAGAAACTTAAGAGTGTTTTCTATCCAATACTAATAATAATATGCATATATTAGCAACTGGGGCCGAGGAGCAGGCCGTTGACTCTGGGCACCTCTGGGCACCTTTCAACCAAGCTACTCAATACTGCCCCTGCAGCCATAAGAAGTTAACCTTGGCACATCTAGCCACTGGGATTTTTGCCCATTTGTCAAGGCAAAACTGATCCAGATTCTTCAAGTTAGATGGGTTCTGCTGGTGTACAGCAATCTTTAAGTCTAAACACAGATTCTCAATTGGATTGAGGTCTGGGCTTTGACTAGGCCATTCCAAGACAATTAAATGTTTCCCCTTAAACCACTCAAGTGTTGCTTTAGCACAGGGCTTAGGGCCATTGTCCTGCTGGAAGGTGAACCTCCGTCCCAGTCTTAAATCTCTGGAAGACTGAAACAGGTTTCCCTCAAGAACTCCCCTATATTTAGCGCCATCCATCATTCCTTCAATTCTGACCCTGTGGGGATGTGTTCTCGGGGTGATGAGAGGTGTTGAGTTTGCAACAGACATAGCGTTTTGGCCAAAAAGCTCAATTTTAGTTTTAGTACCTTCTTCCATATGTTTGAGGAGTCTCCCACATGCCTTTTGGCAAACAGCAAACATGTTTTCTTTAACTTCTTGGATATAGGGGGTGCTATTTTAATTTTTGGATGAAAAACGTTCCCGTTTTAAACAAGATATTTTGTCACGAAAAGATGCTCGACTATGCATATAATTGACAGCTTTGGAAAGAAAACACTTGACGTTTCCAAAACTGCAAAGATATTGTCTGTGAGTGCCACAGAACTGATGTTACAGGCGAAACCCAGATGAAAATCCAATCAGGAAGTGCCGCATTTTTTAAAACCGCCTCATGCCAATGACTCCTTATATGGCTGTGAATGGGCCACAAATGAGCTTAGGCTTTCTGTCGCTTCCCCAAGGTGTCGACAGCATTGTGACGTATTTGTAGGCATATCATTGGAAGATTGATCATAAGAGACTACATCTACCAGGTGGTTGCTTGGTGTCCTCCGTTGCAATTATTGCGTAATCTCCAGCTGCAGTATTTTTCTGTTCGCTTCTGATGAGAAACCAACTGTCACGACTGATATATTATCGAATAGATATGTGAAAAACACCTTGAGGATTGATTCTAAACATCGTTTGCCATGTTTCTGTCGATATTATGGAGCTAATTTGGAAAAAATGTTGGCGTTGTAGTGACTGCATTTTCCGGTCTTTTTCTTAGCCAAACGTGATGAACAAAACGGAGCTATTTCGCCAACACAAATAATATTTTTGGAAAAAATGAACATTTGCTATCTAACTGAGAGTCTCGTCATTGAAATCATCCGAAGTTCTTCAAAGGTAAATGATTTTATTTGAATGCTTTTCTTGTTTTTGTGAAAATGTTACCTGCTGAATGCTAGGCTTAATGCTATGCTAGGCTATCAATACTCTTACACAAATGCTTGTGTAGCTTTGGTTGAAAAGCATATTTTGAAAATCTGAGATGACAGTGTTGTTAACAAAAGGCTAAGCTTGTGTTTCAATATATTTATTTCATTTAATTTGCGATTTTCATGAATAGGAAACGTTGCGTTATGGTAATGCACTTGAGGATATGATTACGCTCCCGGATGCGGGATTGCTCGTCGCTAGAGGGTAAGCAATGGCTTTTTTTCTGTCCACGCTTCCTTAAAGCCCAGCTCTGTGGAGTGAATGGCTTAAAGTGGTCTTATGGACAGATACTACAATCTCCTCTGTGGAGCTTTGCAGCTCCTTCAGGGTTATCTTTGGTTTCATTGTTGCCTCTCTGGTTAATGCCCTCCTTACCTGGTCAGAGATTTTTGGTGGGTGGTCCTCTCTTGACAGGTTTGTTCTGGTGCCATATTCTTTCAATTTTTTAAGAATGGATTGAATGGTGCTCTGTGGGATGTTCAGAGTTTCGGGTATTTTTTTATAACCCGCTTCCTGATCTGTACTTCTCCACAACTTTGTCCCTGACCTGTTTGGAGAGCTCCTTGGTCTTCGTGGTGCCCCTTGCTTGGTGCTGCCCCTTGCTTAGTGGTGTTGCAGACACTGGGGCCTTTCAGATCAGGTGTATATATACTGAGATCATGTGACAGATCATGTGAAACTTAGATTGCACACAGCTAACTAATTTTGTGGCTTCTGGAGGCAATTGGTTGCACCAGATCTTATTTAGGGGCTTCATAGCAAAGTGGTGAATACAAATGCACGCACCACTTTATTATTTATTTATTTATTTATTTTTTGAAACAAGTTCTCTTTTTCATTTCACTTCAAGAATTTGGGCTATTTTGTGTATGTCCGTTACATGAAATCCAAATAAAAATCCATTTAAATGACAGGTTGTAATGCAACAAAATAGGAAAAACACCAAGGGGGATGAATACTTTTGCAAGGCACTGTATCTTTTATCAGGTGTTTGCCAGTCTCACAGCTGAGCTGCAGAGGCGTTTTTCAAAGAAGTATTGTGAGATAATGCAAGGGGTCCAGTCTCTCAACCCAAAGAGCACAACATTTTTGAATGAGGAGCCTATGTTTGCCTTTGCTCAGACCTTCTCGTCAGATTTAGAGGACCTCAAACATGAGGTTCATCAAACCAAGCGGCTTCTTGATAGGAGAGAGAAAAGTGAAAGGGACAGACCGTCTAGTCTCCTTGACTTTGTTGTGTTTGTAGAACCATATAAAGAGGTCTTCAATGAGCTATTTCGACTTTAGAAGATTTCTGTTGTTACACCAGTCAGCAGTGCTTCTTGCGAGAGAAGCTTCTCAGCTTTACAACCGATTAAAACCCTTAGGACAACAATGGTTGACGACAGGTTAAGTCACCTCGGAATTCTCAGTGTTGAGTCGAGGAGGGCTCGCTCCCTCAACATGGATGAGGTTGTGAAACATTTAGCCAGTTTTCAACAGAACCGCAGACTATTGCTGTTTTAAATCTACCTAGGATAATTTGGCACTTAGGTGGTCCCTCTGGTCATGATTAAAACCTGCACTGTGTACTAACTAGTACACTGACATTTTAAAACGACAAATTCAAAGGGTACCATGTCAAACACACTGTGTGTGTGTGTACCATGTCACACACACTGTGTCTGTGTGTGTGTGTGTGTGTGTGTGAGAGAGAGAGAAAGAAAATTCTGAGGTAGAGACACTGACTATTCATGTTAAAGAATTCTAGTGAAGTAACCCTTTTGGACCACCCTATCTGCCACATTGAAGAACTCCGGGTTCAGTGAATTATCACTTCTACCTCTAATCAGCAATCATAGGATTCATTCATGCTCCTTAGATACCAGGTTAGCGTGACACACATGTTTTCTGTCATGGTCTATGGACCCCCTGAAGTAGCCTTGGCCACCCCCTGCGCACCCCATGTATAAAACTAGTTCCACCACTGGGTGTAGAGGGGTGGATTTGGTTTGTAAAATGAATAAGAGTTCTGGACAGATTAGGAAAGGATGCCTAATCATTATCACTCCTTGTTTGTCATTACAACTAAGATTTCATAGTGGTTATTAGTGAGAATGGAGAGGGGCTATGTCCGGGGGCTTGGGATGGGGTGACAGGGAAGGCATCAGACACTTCTCAGAGGTGTGCTTGGGGCCTCCAACCACTATACTTTCATTTATAAGGTAAGACTAACCAACCACAGTACTTAAGTGGCAGTCTTTCTTCAAATGTATGTCAATGTATGTATCCACATTTTTTGGGGGGGGTTCATTAGGAAAGGAGTTGGAATTAAAAAGCCCTAAAAAGGCATAGTGCCTCAAGTACAAAGACGTACTTTGCATGATGTTTATTTTTTATGTAATGTCTGCTCAGCCCACATGCCCACACGCTCTATATGTAATGTCTGCTCAGCCCACATGCCCACACGCTCTATATGTAATGTCTGCTCAGCCCACATGCCCACACGCTCTATATGTAATGTCTGCTCAGCCCACATGCCCACACGCTCTATATGTAATGTCTGCTCAGCCCACATGCCCACACGCTCTATATGTAATGTCTGCTCAGCAGCCACATATGTAATGTCTGCTCAGCCCACATGCCCACTGCTCAGCCCACATGCCCACACGCTATATGTAATGTCTGCTCAGCCCACATGCCCACACGCTCTATATGTAATGTCTGCTCAGCCCACATGCCCACACGCCCACTATATGTAATGTCTGCTCAGCCCACATGCCCACACGCTCTATATGTAATGTCTGCTCAGCCCACATGCCCACACGCTCTATATGTAATGTCTGCTCAGCCCACATGCCCACACGCTCTATATGTAATGTCTGCTCAGCCCACATGCCCACACGCTCTATATGTAATGTCTGCTCAGCCCACATGCCCACACGCTCTATATGTAATGTCTGCTCAGCCCACATGCCCACACGCTCTATATGTAATGTCTGCTCAGCCCACATGCCCACACATGCCCACACGCTCTATATGTAATGTCTGCTCAGCCCACATGCCCACACGCTCTATATGTAATGTCTGCTCAGCCCACATGCCCACACGCTCTATATGTAATGTCTGCTCAGCCCACATGCCCACACGCTCTATATGTAATGTCTGCTCAGCCCACATGCCCACACGCTCTATATGTAATGTCTGCTCAGCCCACATGCCCACACGCTCTATATGTAATGTCTGCTCAGCCCACATGCCCACACGCTCTATATGTAATGTCTGCTCAGCCCATGCCCACTGCTCTATATGTAATGTCTGCCAGCCCACATGCCCACACGCTCTATATGTAATGTCTGCCCACACGCTCTCAGCCCACATGCCCACACGCTCTATATGTAATGTCTGCTCAGCCCACATGCCCACACGCTCTATATGTAATGTCTGCTCAGCCCACATGCCCACACGCTCTATATGTAATGTCTGCTCAGCCCACATGCCCACACGCTCTATATGTAATGTCTGCTCAGCCCACATGCCCACACGCTCTATATGTAATGTCTGCTCAGCCCACATGCCCACACGCCTATATGTAATGTCTGCTCAGCCCACATGCCCACACGCTCTATATGTAATGTCTGCTCAGCCCACCCATGCCCACCCACATGCCCACACGCTCTATATGTAATGTCTGCTCAGCCCACATGCCCACACGCTCTACTGCTCACCCACATGCCCACACGCTCTATATGTAATGTCTGCTCAGCCCACATGCCCACACGCTCTATATGTAATGTCTGCTCAGCCCACATGCCCACACTGCTCTATATGCCCACACGCTCTATATGTCTGCTCAGCCCACATGCCCACACGCTCTATATGTAATGTCTGCTCAGCCCACATGCCCACACGCTCTATATGTAATGTCTGCTCAGCCCACATGCCCACACGCTCTATATGTAATGTCTGCTCAGCCCACATGCCCACACGCTCTATATGTAATGTCTGCTCAGCCCACATGCCCACACGCTGCTATATGTAATGTCTGCTCAGCCCACATGCCCACACGCTCTATATGTAATGTCTGCTCAGCCCACATGCCCACACGCTCTATATGTAATGTCTGCTCAGCCCACATGCCCACACGCTCTATATGTAATGTCTGCTCAGCCCACATGCCCACACGCTCTATATGTAATGTCTGCTCAGCCCACATGCCCACACGCTCTATATGTAATGTCTGCTCAGCCCACATGCCCATGCCCACACGCTCTATATGTAATGTCTGCTCAGCCCACATGCCCACACGCTCTATATGTAATGTCTGCTCAGCCCACATGCCCACACGCTCTATGTAATGTAATGTCTGCTCAGCCCACATGCCCACACGCTCTATATGTAATGTCTGCTCAGCCCACATGCCCACACGCTCTATATGTAATGTCTGCTCAGCAGCCCACATGCCCACACGCTCTATATGTAATGTCTGCTCAGCCCACATGCCCACACGCTCTATATGTAATGCTCAGCCCACATGCCCACACGCTCTATATGTAATGTCTCAGCCCACATGCCCATGCTGCTCAGCCCACATGCCCACACGCTCTATATGTAATGTCTGCTCAGCCCACATGCCCACACGCTCTATATGTAATGTCTGCTCAGCCCACATGCCCACACGCTCTATATGTAATGTCTGCTCAGCCCACATGCCCACACGCTCTATATGTAATGTCTGCTCAGCCCACATGCCCACACGCTCTATATGTAATGTCTGCTCAGCCCACATGCCCACACGCTCTATATGTAATGTCTGCTCAGCCCACATGCCCACACGCTCTATATGTAATGTCTGCTCAGCCCACATGCCCACACGCTCTATATGTAATGTCTGCTCAGCCCACATGCCCACATATGTAATGTCTGCTCAGCCCACATGCCCACACGCTCTATATGTAATGTCTGCTCAGCCCACATGCCCACACGCTCTATATGTAATGTCTGCTCAGCCCACATGCCCACACGCTCTATATGTAATGTCTGCTCAGCCCACATGCCCACACGCTCTATATGTAATGTCTGCTCAGCCCACATGCCCACACGCTCTATATGTAATGTCTGCTCAGCCCACATGCCCACACGCTCTATATGTAATGTCTGCTCAGCCCACATGCCCACACGCTCTATATGTAATGTCTGCTCAGCCCACATGCCCACACGCTCTATATGTAATGTCTGCTCAGCCCACATGCCCACACGCTCTATATGTAATGTCTGCTCAGCCCACATGCCCACACGCTCTATATGTAATGTCTGCTCAGCCCACATGCCCACACGCTCTATATGTAATGTCTGCTCAGCCCACATGCCCACACGCTCTATATGTAATGTCTGCTCAGCCCACATGCCCACACGCTCTATATGTAATGTCTGCTCAGCCCACATGCCCACACGCTCTATATGTAATGTCTGCTCAGCCCACATGCCCACACGCTCTATATGTAATGTCTGCTCAGCCCACATGCCCACACGCTCTATATGTAATGTCTGCTCAGCCCACATGCCCACACGCTCTATATGTAATGTCTGCTCAGCCCACATGCCCACAATGTCTGCTCAGCCCACATGCCCACACGCTCTATATGTAATGTCTGCTCAGCCCACATGCCCACACGCTCTATATGTAATGTCTGCTCAGCCCACATGCCCACACGCTCTATATGTAATGTCTGCTCAGCCCACATGCCCACACGCTCTATATGTAATGTCTGCTCAGCCCACATGCCCACACGCTCTATATGTAATGTCTGCTCAGCCCACATGCATGCCCACACGCTCTATATGTAATGTCTGCTCAGCCCACATGCCCACACGCTCTATATGTAATGTCTGCTCAGCTCCACATGCCCACATGCTCTATATGTAATGTCTGCTCAGCCCACATGCCCACACGCTGCTACATGCCCACACGCTCTATATGTAATGTCTGCTCAGCCCACATGCCCACACGCTCTATATGTAATGTCTGCTCAGCCCACATGCCCACACGCTCTATATGTAATGTCTGCTCAGCCCACATGCCCACACGCTCTATATGTAATGTCTGCTCATATGTAATGTCTGCTCAGCCCACATGCCCACACGCTCTATATGTAATGTCTGCTCAGCCCACATGCCCACACGCTCTATATGTAATGTCTGCTCAGCCCATGCCCATGTAATGTCTGCTCAGCCCACATGCCCACACGCTCTATATGTAATGTCTGCTCAGCCCACATGCCCAGCCCACATGCCCACACGCTCTATATGTAATGTCTGCTCAGCCCACATGCCCACACGCTCTATATGTAATGTCTGCTCAGCCCACATGCCCACACGCTCTATATGTAATGTCTGCTCAGCCCACATGCCCACACGCTCTATATGTAATGTCTGCTCAGCCCACATGCCCACACGCTCTATATGTAATGAATACAATATCTATATATTTATACTATGATCCTCCCATACTATTGGGATGCCCACCACCCTCATATGTCATGCCTGCTAAAATGTTTTACTTGGATCTTCAATGATAGACAAAACAGATAAGTTTACCTTAGAATCAAAGTAAAGACCAACAAAATCCAACTTATCACATGGATTATGCACAGGCTCCATAATGGGGAAAAAATAACATTATTCTTAAACACTTAGAGATTTCAGCAAATGTGGTTTTCTTGCAAGAGTTCCTTTAAAAAAACATTTAACATTTAAAGTGGAGTAAAATCAGAGGAGTAGACATCCTGATAAATAAGAATACACCATTTCCCCTTATTTCTAAGCACATAGACCAAGAAGGCTGAATTGTTCCTTTACATGGTGGAAAATCAACATTGATTTCATTGTATATCCCACCACGGGCAAATCTGGTGTTTGCTCATAGAATTCAAATCCAGACAGGAACTATTATTTTAGCAGATGACCTAAATTATACATTCGATAAGAGTGACAGATGTAGTAATACAAATGTCCAAAGAGGCTGAAAATGTTTCTCTAAAATAATTTACAGGCCACCTGGAGGTTATTATTCCCAGCTACAAAAGACTGTGACTTTTTTTTCAAAGTAAGAAAAGCTATTCAAGAATTGACTACATTTCTATTTCCAAAATTGCACTCAACAATTCACTGGATTCGTAAATGAATGATGCAGTGCATTCGGAAAGTATTCAGACCCCTTGAATTTTTGCACATTTTGTTAAATTACTGCCTTATTCTAAAATGGATTAAGGTGTTTTTTTCCCTCATCAATCTACACACAATACTCCACAATGACAAAGTGAAAACAGGTTTTTAGAAATGTTTGCAAAGGGTGCAAGAGGTCAGCACCTCAGGAGTAATGTCAGTTGGCTTTTCATAGCCGATCATTCTGAGTATCGCTCCTGCTGTCTCTAGAGAGTTGAAAACAGCAGGTCTGGGACAGGTGGCACATCCGGTGAACAGGTCAGGCTTCCATAGCTGAAGGCAGAACCTTTTAAACTGGAGCAGCAGCACGACCAGGTGGACTGGGGACAGCAAGGAGTCATCAGGCCAGGTAGTCCTGAGGCATGGTCCTAGGGCTCAGGTCCTCCGAGAGAGAGGAGAGAAGAAAGAAAGAAAAAGAGAATTAGAGAGAGCATACTTAAATTCACACAGGACACCGGATAAGACAGGAGAAATACTCCAGATATAACAGACTGATCCTAGCCCCCTGACACAAACTATTGCAGCATAAATACTGGAGGCTGAGACAGGAGGGGTCGAGAGACACTGGCCCCGTCCGATGATACCCCCGGACAGGGCCGAACAGGTAGGATATAACCACACCCACTTCACCAAAGCACAGCCCCCACACCACTAGAGGGATATCTCCAACTTACCATCCTGAGACAAGGCCGAGTATAGCCCACAAAGATCTCCCCACGGCACAACCCAAGGGGGGGCACCAATCCGGACAGGAAGATCACGTCAGTGACTCAACCCACTCAAGTGACGCACCCCTCCTAGGGATAGCATGGTAGACCATCAGTAAGCCAGTGACTCAGCCCCTGTAATAGGGTTTAAGGCAGAGAATCCCAGTGGAGAGAGGGGATCCGGCCAGGCAGAGACAGCAAGGGCGGTTCGTTGCTCCAGTGCCTTTCCGTTCACCTTCACACTCCTGGGCCAGACTACACTCAATCATATGACCCACTGAAGAGATGAGAGATGAGATGAGTCTTCAATAAAGACTTAAAGGTTGAGACCGAGTTTGCGTCTCTCACATGGATAGGCAGCACATTCCATAAAAATTGAGCTCTATAGGAGAAAGTCCTGCCTCCAGCTATTTGCTAAGAAATTCTAGGGACAATTAGGAGCCCTGCGTCTTGTGACCGTAGCGTACGTGTAGGTATGTACGGCAGGACCAAATCAGAGAGATAGGTAGGAGCAAGCCCATGTAATGCTTTGTAGGTTAGCAGTAAAACCTTGAAATCAGCCCTTGCCTTAACAGGAAGCCAGTGTAGAGAGGCTAGCACTGGAGTAATATGATGTCACGGCTGTCATCAGGGTGGAAATGACCGGACCAAGTTGCAGCTTGGTGAGCGTACATTTTCCTTTATTAATGTAAATGTCGGCAACAAAACAAGAAACAAAGAAACGACCGTGAAGCTTACGAGGGCTATAGTGCCACTAACAAAGATAACTTCCCACAATGACAAAAGGGAACAAGGCTGCCTAAGTGTGATTCCCAATCAGAGACAACAATAGACAGCTGTCGCTGATTGAGAACCATACCCGGCCAAAACATAGCAATACAAAAACATAGAAAACAGAACATAGAATGCCCACCCAAATCACACCCTGACCAAACCAAATTGAAACATTAATAGGCTCTCTAAGGTCAGGGCGTGACATATGATCACGTTTTTTGGTTCTATTCAAGATTGAAGTTTATTTATTGCTTTATCCGGGTAGCCGGAAAGTAGAGCATTGCAGTAGTCTAACCTAGAAGTGACAAAAGTCGTAAGAACGGTTGTCGTAAGAACGGGACCAAGGCGCAGCGGATGTTGAGTGAAACAAAAACATACCAATAAACGAACAACTAAACGTGACTACGTGGTGCAAATGCACAAACATAAAACAATATCCCACAAACACAGATGGGAGAAATATCTACTTAAATTTGATCCCCAATTAGAGACAACGATTACCAGCTGCCTCTAATTGGGAATCATACAAAACACCAACATAGAAAATATAAACTAGAACACAACATAGAAATTATAAACTAGAATACCCCCTAGTCCCACATTGACCTACTACATCATAGAGACAAGGGCTCTCTATGGTCAGGGCGTGACAGCATGGCTACATTTTTCTGCATCATTTTTGGACAGAAAGTTTCTGATTTTGCATTGTTGCATAGATAGAAAAAGCTGTCCTTGAATAGTCTTGATATGTTCGCAAAAGAGAGATCAGGGTCCAGAGTAACGCTGAGGTCCATCACAGTTTTATTTTAGACGACTGTATAACCATCAAGATTAATTGTCAGATCTCTTTGTTTTTCGTGGGACCTAGAACTAGCATCTCTGTTTTGTCTGAGTTTAAAAGTAGAACATTTGTCGTCCGCATAGCAGTGTAAGTTAACATTATGTTTCCGAATGACATCACCAAGAGGTAAAAATATATAGTGAAAACAATAGTGGTCCTAAAACGGAGCCTTGATGAACACCGACATTTACAGTTGATTTGTCAGAGGACAAACCATCCACAGAGACAAACATATCTTTCCGACAGATAAAATCTAAACCAGGCCAGAACTTGTCTGTGTAAACCAATTTGGCTTTCCAATCTCTCCAAAAGAATGTGGTGATAGATAGTATCAAAAGCAGCACTAAGGTCTAGGAGCATGAGGACAGATGCAGAGCCTCAGTCTGATGCCATTAAAATGTAATTTTTCACCTCCACAAGTGCAGTCTCAGTGCTATGATGGGGTCAAAAACCAGACTGAAGTGTTTTGTATATGTTGTATGTCTTCAGGAAGACAGTGAGTTGCTACACAACAGCTTTTCCAAACATTGAGAGGAATGGGAGATTCGATATAGGTCGATAGTTTTAAATATTTTCTGGTTCAAGGTTTGGCTTTTTCAAGAGAGGCTTCTACTTTTAGTGAGTTTGGTACACATCTGGTGGATAGAGAGAAGTTTATTATGTTCAACATAGGAGGTCCAAGCACAGGAAGCAGCTCTTTCAGTAGTTAGGTTGGAATAAGGTCCATTATGCAGCTTGAAGGTTTAGAGGCCATGATTATTTTCATCAATGTGTCAAAAGATATAGTATTAAAAAACTTGAGTGTCTACCTTGATCCTAAGTCCTGGCAGAGTTGGGAAGACTCAGGACAACTGAGCTTTGGAGGAATACGCAAATTTAAAAAGGAGTCCGTAATTTGCTTGCTAATGATCATGATCTTTTGCTCAAAGACGTTCATGAATTTATCACTGCTGAAGTGAACGCCATTCTCTCTTGGGGAATTCTGCTTTTTAGTTAGCTTTGAGACCGTATCAAAAATACATTTCGGAGTGTTCTTATTTTCCTCAATTAAGTTGGAAAAATAGGATGATCAAGCAGCAAAAATAGGATGATCGAGGGTTCTTCGATACTGCACAGTACTGTCTTTCCAAGCTAGTCAGAAGACTTCCAGTTTGGTGTAGCGCCAATTCCGTTCCAATTTTCTGGAAGCTTGCTTCAGAGCTCGGGTATTTTCTGTATACCAGGGAGCTAGTTTCTTATTGTTAAAGTAACTTAAATGTTGAAAGATAATGATGAAATAATTCCACTCTGAAACCTTATAACTGTATGAAATTGATTAGAATCATAAAATTATTAATGATGGGTGTAGTTTTAGTCAGAATTAGGGTAAAACAATATATCTGTACAATGTCTCTATAGTATCTTAAACACAGACTGTCTGAGCACAATTCGGTGCCGACCTTAGTTAGGAGCCACTGAGAGATTTGGGAGAGGGTAGGGAGTACTTCTCACGGCCTCCCTAATCTTGGGGGAGGACAGGGAGTGCTTCTCGCGGTCTCCATAATCTTTGTCTGCTGGGTAGTGATACAGTATGTACGTAGGATACCTACTGTTTGTGTGTGAATGTATGTGCGCCGCTATAAAATGCATGCCTTTGTATTGTGGACTTCAGAACGTTCTCGGGAATAAACTGTACTAACCTTTTACATGAGTCTTTGACTCATTATTATTAAACCCATGGTCTTACAAACCTCGGGGATTGGTCAAAGCTATTGATGGATTGTTATTATCATTGGGATAGAAAATTCTCGTGACACTTATGACAAATGTTTTTTTTGTTTTTAGGGGTGCGACTGCATCTAGGGTATTGCGCAAGGTTAAATTGAGTTCCTCAGTTAGGTGGTTAACTGATTTTTGTACTCTGACGTCCTTGGGTAGGTGGAGGGAGTCTGGAAGGGCATCTAGGAATCTTTGGGTTGTCCGAGAATTTATAGCACGGCTTTTGATGATCATGACCCTTGGTTGGGGTCTGAGCAGATTATTTTTTGTGATTGCAAACAAAATAAAATGTTGGTACGATAATCCAGGATTATGAGGAAAAACATTAAGATGCACAACATTTATTCCTCGGGACAAAACTAGGTCCAGAGTATGACTGTGGCAGTGAGTAGGTCCAGAGACATGTTGGACATGTCTCAAGCTCTGTTAGGCTGGATGGGGAGCGTTGCTGCACAGCTATTTTCAGCTCTCTCCAGAGCTGTTTTTTAAATTTATTTTTTTACCTTTATTTAAGGCAAGTCAGTTAAGAACAAATTATTTTTTTCACTGTTTGTGTGTGAATGACGACCTATAAAAATGCCTTTGTATTGTGGACTTCAGTTAACTGCCCTTTTAGAGTCTTTGACTGGCAGTGGGTTAACTGCCAGTTCAGGGGTAGAACGACAGATTTGTACCTTGTCAGCTCCAGGGTTTGAACTCGCAACCTTCCGGTTACTAGTCCAATGCTCTAACCACTAGGCTACCCTGATCGGGTTCCAGTCTGGACTCTGACTGGGCCACTCAAGGACATTCAGAGACTTGTCCCAAAGCCACTCCTGCGTTGTCTTTGCTGTATGTTTAGGGTTGTTGTCCTGTTGGAAGGTGGACCTTCACCCCAGTCTGAGCGCTCTGGAGCAGATTTTCATCAAGGATCTCTCTGCGCTTTGCTCTATTCATCCTACCCTCAATCCTGACTAGTCTCCGAGTCCCTCCGCTGAAAAACATCCCCACAGCATGATGCTGCCATCACAATGTTTCACCTTAGGGATGGTGCCAGGTTTCCTCCAGACGTGTTGTTTGGCATTCAGGCCAAAGTGTTCAATCTTGGTTTCATCAGACCAGAGAATCTTGTTTCTCATGGTCTGAGACTCCTTTAGGTGCCCTTTGGCAAACTCCAAGCGGGCTGTCATGTACCTTTCACTGAGGAGTGGATTCCATCTGGCCATTCTACCATAAAGGCCTGATTGGTGGAGTGCTGCAGAGATGGTTGTCCTTCTGGAAGGTTCTCTCATCTCCACAGAGGAATTCTGGAGCTCTGTCAGAGTGACCTTCCTGACCAAGGCCCTTCTCCCCTGATTGCTCAGTTTGACTGGGCACCCAGCTCTAGGAAGAGTCTTGGTGGTCCCAAACTTTTTCCATTTAAGAATAAGGGAGGCCACTGTGTTCTTGGGGACCTTCAATGCTGCAAAAATGTTTTGGTACCCTTCCCCAGATCTGTGCCACGATAGAATACTGTCTCAGCGCTCTACAGAAAATTTATTTGACCTCAAGGCTTGGTTTTTGCTCTGACCTGCACTGTCAACTGTGGGACCTTATATAGATAGGTGTGTGCCTTTCCAAATCATGTCCAATCAATTGAATTTACCACAGGTGGACTCCAATCAAGTTGTAGAAACATCTCAAGGTTGATCAACGGAAACAGGATTCACCTGAGCTCAATGTCGAGTCTCATTGAAAAGGGTCTGAATACTTATGTAAATAAGGTATGTTTTTTATGTTTAGTAAATGTGCAAACATTTTAAAAAAAAAAACTTTTCGCTTTGTCATTATGGGGTATTGCGTGTAGATTGATGAGAAAAATAAATATTTTAATACATTTTACAATAAGGCTGTACTGTAACAAAATGTGGGAAAAGGGAAGGGGTCTGAATACTTTCCGAATGCACTGTATTGTGATATCGGATCATTCTCCGATATCATGTTTAATTACACCAATAGATAATGAACTTAGCGTTTAGAGTTTGGACCCGAAATGTATTTAATACATTTATTTCCATGATGGAATTGAAATGTCATTTTGAACTGACCAATGTCGATAGTTTCAAATACATGCTTACATTTAAAAGTTACATATCATGAAATTTCAATGTGAAATCTTTTGGACATCAGAGCAACCTTGACAGAATCTTATTTGAGTCAGAAAATTATGTTCATCTGATAGGTAAGATATACAAAACCTTACAGCGAGCATATCCAACTGTATAAACTATTGGAACCAATATTTTAAAATAACTGATGTTGGCACAAGATGGAGGGAATGTTGGAGCATAACTAATGAAACTACAGCTAACAAAAATGTATAATCCAGTATAAAATAATGTATAGAATGTATTACACAAGACACAAAATTATCAGATTCTACAGCAGAACGGCAGAGTTAAATTTTAGGTATAAAACTAACAAGGATTCAATAATCCATGTTTCCTGGGAATGCAATCAAATCCAGAATGTATGGGCGGGGCTAGAATGTTGGCTGTCAGAAGTATTACAAAGTAAATGTACTTTTAATCCTCACTGCATGTTTCAAGACAAGGCATATGGAGGTGTAGTGAGAAACCCAATGAGCTGGATGATTCTCTTCACGGTTCAGAACAAATGCTCAAAAAAACACTGCTCAAAAACACTGCTCAAAAAAATAAAGGGAACACTAAAATAACACATCCTACATCTGAAATAATTAAATATTCTTATTAAATACTTTTTTCTTTACATAGTTGAATGTGCTGACAACAAAATCACACAAAAATGATCAATGGAAATCAGATATATCAACCCATGGAGGTCTGGATTTGGAGTCACACTCAAAATTAAAGTGGAAAACCACACTACAGGCTGATCCAACTTTGATGTAATGTCCTTAAAACAAGTCAAAATGAGGCTCAGTAGTGTGTGTGGCCTCCACGTGCCTGTATGACCTCCCTACAACGCCTGGGCATGCTCCTGATGAGGTGGCGGATGGTCTCCTGAGGGATCTCCTCCCAGACCTGGACTAAAGCATCTGCCAACTCCTGGACCTTCTGTGGTGCAACGTGGCGTTGGGGGATGGAGCGAGACATGATGTCCCAGATGTGCTCAATTGGATTCAGGTCTGGGGAACGGGCGGGCCAGTCCATAGCATCAATGCCTTCCTCTTGCAGGAACTGCTGACACACTCCAGCCACATGAGGTCTAGCATTGTCTTGCATTAGGAGGAACCCAGGGCCAACCGCACCAGCATATGGTCTCACAAGGGGTCTGAGGATCTCATCTCGGTACCTAATGGCAGTCAGGCTACCTCTGGCGAGCACATGGAGGGCTGTGCGGCCCCCCAAAGAAATGCCACCCCACACCATGACTGACCCACCGCCAAACCGGTCATGCTGGAGGATGTTGCAGGCAGCAGAACGTTCTCCACGGCGTCTCTAGACTCTGTCACGTCTGTCACGTGCTCAGTGTGAACCTGCTTTCATCTGTGAAGAGCACAGGGCGCCAGTGGCGAATTTGCCAATCTTGGTGTTCTCTGGCAAATGCCAAACGTCCTGCACGGTGTTGGGCTGTAAGCACGGTGTTGGGCTGTAAGCACAACCCCCACCTGTGGACGTCGGACCCTCATGGAGTCTGTTTCTGACCGTTTGAGCAGACACATGCACATTTGTGGCCTGCTGGAGGTCATTTTGCAGGGCGGCTCTGGCAGTGCTCCCCCTGCTCCTCCTTGCACAAAGGCGAAGGTAGCGGTCCTGCTGCTGGGTTGTTGCCCTCCTACGGCCTCCTCCACGTCTCTTGATGTACTGGCCTGTCTCCTGGTAGCGCCTCCATGCTCTGGACACTATGCTGACAGACACAGCAAACCTTCTTGCTACAGCTCGCCTTGATGTCCCATCCTGGATGAGCTGCACTACCTGAGCCACTTGTGTGGGTTGTAGACTCCATCTCATGCTACCACTAGAGTGAAAGCACCGCCAGCATTCAAAAGTGACCAAAACATCAGCCAGGAAGCATAGGAACTTAGAAGTGGCCTGGTCACCACCTGCAGAACCACTCCTTTATTGGGGGTGTCTTGCTATTTACCTATAATATCCACCTGTTGTCTATTCCATTTGCACAACAGCATGTGACATTTATTGTCAATCAGTGTTGCTTCCTAAGTGGACAGTTTGATTTCACAGAAGTGTGATTGACTTGAAGTTACATTGTGTGGTTTAAGTGTTCCCTTTATTTTTTGAGCAGTGTATACTGTGGGTCGGAAATGGTTTAGTTAGTCTCTATGCTGCGCTGCCGCAGATTTAGAAGCTACTAGTAGGCAGCCCACTCGCTGTGGCGTTATTTCGGGTGCGTTCGTAAATTCACTCTGGCTGTCTACTCCGATTCAGAGCACTCTCGCCTGAGGGTGCCAGAGCGCAGAATAACTGCTAGGGCTCTGCTAGGGCGAGTAAAAGGGTCAGAGTGAGGTGTTCTCTAATTTGTGTCTGGAAGTAGTTAGCCAGTTAGCTTGACTGCCGTTGTGAGGTCAGAACGATCAGATCAACCTTTCTCCTCGGCCAGAGCGTCCAGCGTGCGCTCTGAACAATCCGAGAGCGAAACAACATTTATGAACTACAATCTGACAATTTACTGAATTTACTAATTTACAATCTGACAACGCTCTGAATTTACTAGTTTACAATCTGACAACACTCTGAATTTACGAATTTACAATCTGACAAAATTCTGAATTTACGAATTACCACAGCGCACTCTGGCACTCCAGATTGAATTTAAGAACACACCCCAGATTGTATGATTGATGGATGAGTGCTAGGTGTTTGTTTACTCTGGTTGCTAGGCAACCCAACACCACAGTGTGGACTGCCTGCTAGTCGCTGCCATAGAGACTAACTAAAACATTTCCGACCCACAATATAATTGTTCTGCGACGCAAACCGACCCATGGGTTGAAGGAATGTTAATGTTTCATTCCACCCAACAGCTGATTTTTTTTGGAGGTCACCTACTGGAACCCTTGGGGTACCAGATTTGATGCAGGACTCTACTGGCAACCCATAGGAATCCTGGCTAGTCTGCGGACTAGTACCTTGCCAGTCCTGTCATTTGCCAAAGTGGAATGCAATAGCTGAACAGAGATGGCAAGCAGGCTATAAGAATTCCCACCCAGTTAACTAAAACGGTGGAAGCCCTCAATGGCAATGACCATGCAAAAACGAGTTATTTCCAAGTAATAATCTCTACACATCTCTATGATGAAGACCCACATTTGGTATCTTAATATTGTGCTGTGATTGGTAAATATTTTGAAAAGAACATTCATAGATAGAAAAAATGTCTGAAACCTCTGATTGGCTCATATAAACTCAGCAACAAAAACAAAACGTCCCTTTATCAGGACCCTGTCTTTCAAAGATAATTCATAAAAATCCAAATAACTTCACAGATCTTTGTTGTAAAGGGTTTAAACACTGTTTCCTGTACTTGTTCAATGAACCATAAACAATTAATGAACATGCACTTGTGGAACAGTCGTTAAGACACTAACAGCTTACAGACGGAAGGCAATTAAGGTCACAGTTCTAAAAACTTAGGACACTAAAAGAGGCCTTTCTACTGACTCTGAAAAACACCAAAAGAAAGATGTCCAGGGTCCGTGCTCATCTGCGTGAACGTGCCTTAGGCATGCTGCAAGGAGGCATGAGGACTGCAGATGTGGCCAGGGCAAGAAATTGCATTGTCCGTACTGTGAGACACCTAAGACAGAGCTACAGGGAGACATGATGGACAGCTGATCGTCCTCGCAGTGGCAGACCGCGTGTAACAACACTTGCACAGGATCGGTACATCCGAACATCACACCTGTGGGACAAGTACAGGATGGCAACAACAACTGCCCGAGTTACACCAGGAACGCACAATCCCTCCATCAGTGCTCAGACTGTCCGCAATAGACTGAGAGAGGCTGGACTGAGGGCTTGTAGGCCTGTTGTAAGGCAGGTCCTCACTAGACGTCACTGGCAACAACTTTGCCTATGGGCACAAACCCACCGTCGCTGGACCAGACAGGACTGGCAAAAAGTGCTCTTCACTGACGAGTCGCGGTTTTGTCTCACCAGGGGTGATGGTCAGATTCGCGTTTATTGCCGAGAGAATGAGCGTTACACCGAGGCCTGTACTCTGGAGCAGGATCAATTTTGAGGTCGAAGGATCGGCATGGTTTGGGGTGGTGTGCCACGGCATCATTGGAGTGAGCTTGTTGTCTTTGCAGGCAATCTCAACGTTGTGCGTTACAGGGAAGACATCCTCCTCCCTCATGTGGTACCCTTCCTGCAGGCTCATCCTGACATGATGCTCCAGCATGATAATGCCACCAGCCATACTGCTCGTTCTGTGAGTGATTTCCTACAAGACAGGAATGTCAGTGTTCTGCCATGGCCAGCGAAGAGCCTGGATCTCAATCCCATTGAGCACGTCTGGCACCTGTTGGATCGGAGGGTGAGGGCTAGGGACATTCCTCCCAGAAATGTCAGGGAACTTGTAGGTGCCTTGGTGGAAGAGTGGGGTAACATCTCACAGAAAGAACTGGCATATCTGGGTGCAATCCATGAGGAGGCGATGCACTGCAGAACTTAATGCAGCTGGTGGCCACACCAGATACTGACTGTTACTGACTGGATGGGGGTACAGCTCAGAAGTGATTAAGATCTTAGTGAGTCATACTGTAGTGAGTAAGGGTGTTATATTTAGGTGGGGTAAGCCTGCAGGAAGAGAGTTTTTCAGATGACAGTTAGCTGTGTACTGGGGAAGCGTAGGAGGCATGGGCTAAACTGTGATGATTGGGATGACATCAGGTTTCAGTCAGGTGGAGTCAGAGCTTTGACCAGATTTGAATGTACGGAAATACCTTGATCAAAAAAGGAGCAAGTAATGTGTCGGTCATTTAGTAAAATGAATGGGAAATTATTAATTCTGTGACATGTTTACATGCTGTACTGTGGTTTTAAGTACCTGACATTTCTCCTTTTGCAAGCCAAGTGTATTACCGAGGGAGTGGTGTCTGCTCGGCTGTTACCAGTCAAACAGGTTTACTGAACAACCTCTGTAATTCTACAACCACCTTTAGATCCAATAGGGCGGCGGCTCACAGTTGGCCCAGCGTCGTCTGGGTTTGGCCAGTGTAGGCCGTCATTGTAAACAAGAATTTGTTTCTTAATTCACTTGCATAGTTAAATAAAGGTAAAAAAAGAAGAAAGAAAATACATTTAAAGTAGTGACTGAAAAGTACAATGAAGATCCTACCACACACACATTTACATCTAGAATCCTGAATGCATGTACACAAACATAGTCAGAAACAACGACGCTCACATATAAACACATACACACATTATGGCTAGTCACACATACGCTCATGTGAGAGTGAGACGTTTCACACTCAAGCTTACACACACACACAATCATTTATTGACTCACTTTAGAGGTAAATTATTTTGTAGACGGTAAGGAGAGAGAGAGAGAGCAGAAAACACACATCTATGTAATTAACCTTTGACTTTTGAAGGCAGAGTTTTTGTGGTCAAATTACTCACTTCATGAGAAAAACATTACCTCACCTGATATGTGTGGGGAAGATGGAGCTGTGTTTAGTTTTTTTAGTTATAGAGTAGCTTTTTGTTGACCACAGTCTATGTAAGGACTTCCCAAAATGAGAATTAAAAGTACTACTGTCATGTTATGTAGCAGTGCCGCTAGGTCTCAGGATAAAAGGTCACCCCACGTTTGATGAAACGATAAAGCTCACTACTGTCATCTAGTGGACAGTATGAAGTGTGTGTGTGTGTGTGTGTGTGTGTGTGTGTGTGCAGGCACGTACACAGATAGAGTCTACCTGGCCCTGTCCCTTTGCACTCCCACTCCCCCAATGCCCTTTTGGGTGGTAGTATATAAATCTTTTTTTTAAATTGTACACAGTTTTTGTTGTTGTTGTTGTTTTGAATCTACTGCCCACAAGTCAACGTGACATCACGGAGATTGAAATAAATCAATAAATAGGTCTATGCTAAAAAAAAAAGAAGCTAAATGGTTCACTACAAAGGCAGTCAGTGAGATATGAATTATGAAAGTCGATTGATGAAAGTTGGTGGGTGCCCTTTTTTCATTTTGAGCACCTATCCCCTAATAAGTCGGTGCACGGACCTGTGTGTGTGGTGTGTGTTTTTGGGATATGTGGCAGAGAAAACACTGCCATGTTTTTACTGCTCTGTCATTTGTAAAACTGCTGCTGTTATCACCTCTCTGAATCATCATTAAGGTGTCCATGAGCTTCAACCCCCCCCCCCCCCCTCTCTCTCCCCCCTCCGTCAGTCAGTCAATAAAGCAAATTTACATCCTAATGAGAACATAAGCTGAAATGGGGTGAACGAGACAGGAGAGGAGGACTAGTGTGTTAGCGAAAGAAAGGTGAAATGAGCAGTGACACATTTGTCAGGGACAGAGAGGAGAGGATGATGAAGGACAATGAGGATGAGTGCTGCATGCTAACTGTGTGTGTGTTCACAACATAGAAATACACATTTTTGAAACGTCCAGGTTGTCCTGTATTTTTGGTAAGCTACTCTTGATGTGGCAGTGGGACACTTAGAACTCATAACTGAATATCTTCGGGAAATTAGTTCTCAATCCTGGAGACAGTCTATTAACTGTTAATGCATAAGTCTGTCCAATTAGGACATGCTTCGGATCTTTGGTAACTACTATGTCATTTCTAAACCTCCGGCTTTGGGCATTATGAGCAGAATTACTGTTTTACCTCAATTAGCCATGAAACCCCTAGTTTGAAAGGGACTGTTTTTCTGGAAGTAGTGTTTCCCTCCATTTTCCCCCACGGGGGGTCGGCCCACTAACAACTGGAGTTCTAGCCAATGAGCTTTGGCCCCTTGCTATTTGAGTGACAGCTAGCAAGTTGCACGTGCAGCAAAGCGAGAGAAAGAGCAATGATGTGGTGCACATATGTGACGTAGTAAGCAATTTTCAGGGACCTCTTTTGGCTCGTGACACTACTTTAAGTACTGCTGGCTAAAAAGTATACAAAAGTACTTTCATTTTCTTTCAGCCTTGACTGCAGTGATTGACCGAGAGTGCTGGTTTCCGGACAAACTGATGATGTTCTTGTAAATCCAGCAGAGGGCAGCAGAAGACACAAATATAGGAGTTAGTTGATCTCATTTTAAAAGGATGAACAACTGCAGTATGGATCTCGTGGGTGTGTGTGTGCGTGTGCGTTTGTGTTCGTTTCCATGTGTGTGTGTGTACCCTTATGCACCCTTCTGAGACAGATAATGTGTGTCCTCAGCCTCAGTGTATGTCAAGGTCAAGAGATGAGGACATATGTGAGGGGGAGAGGTAGAGATGAGGTGTGTAAACGGTTTGAAGTGGCCAGAGAGTGTGAGAACCAGGGTTGGAACTGTAATCAGTTACGTTACCATTTAAAAAACAGAATCAGATTACAGATACTTTGGAAAAACTAGATGATGACTTCTTGGATTACTTGTTTGCGAATTTGTAAAAAACATTTGACACCTTTCTGTTTTCTCAATAACATTCAATTCAGCATTTAAAAAAGGCACAACTTTACGTTTGTTCCACCAGAGCGAGTCTGACTACAAGTCAAATGTGTTTGATGAATCCTTTTTGTCTTCTTCTAATGATTCACGAAAAATTATAATATCGGTACCAGGATTTGAACGGGATTTGTGACACAAATGCTAAAACGTTAGCATATGGAACTAGTATCAGGGAACTAAACCAAAGCATGGATTGCTGTCATACCTTGTCCATAGACTGCTTACAGGCTAAGGAAACCAATGTGACATTTTGTAATTTGGGTGAACTATCCCTTTAAGGGGAACGTAATCCAAAAGTAACAGAAAGTAACCAGATTACGTTACTGCTTTTGGATAATCCAAAAGTTGCGTTACTGATAATTTTTTTTGTAACTGATTACATTTAGAATGTAACCTACCCAACCCTGGTGAGAATGTGTAGGAATGTTTGTGTGGAAGAATGTTTATGTGGAGGGGTGTGTGATGTGTAATGAATGGTTTGTGAGGGAAATCCCAGCTCTGGGTCCAGATGGTAAATGTAATGAGGAAATTCAGCAGCATGCAATGTGCATCTCCTGACACCAACGTCCCCCTCCCCCCTAACACTGCCTCTCCCGGGAGGAATTATGAATCATTTATGAATGAATCATTACTTTTAACAGATCGTTTTTCTCTACTGTGAAAACAGCCAGCGGTAGGAAAAACCACTATGTATTTATGTCTTAGTGTGTATTTATGTAGATAGATTTCTAAGATCGGCAAAAGTACGACTTAAAGCTTGCATAGCATATTTGTCATGGCTTTGCTCTGAAGCGCACATGTTCTCTTGCAGATGACTATTTCTGGTAATGGGTTACCTCAAATACAGTACGACCAATGGCCATTGCCTCATATGTGTGATGAAATGCCTGAATCCATTTTCACTGTATTAATATACCGTAGCACAGCTTGATTAAATCTGTTGAAACATAGCCACTGCATTGAGTACATCTTTTCCCCATTGTAGTTGAGGACATGCCTGTGCTCTACCCAGCAGTCACCTGGTTAGCTGTAACCAGAGGAAAGCTGACCTTGATGGAGGTCAAAAGGTCAGTGGCCAATTTTCTAGTACCAGAGGAAAGCTGACCTTGATGGAGGTCAAAAGGTCAGTGGCCAATTTTCTAGTATTTCTGAAAATCCTTGACAGCCGTGACTTGTAATAATCCATCTGAATATCCTGCCTAGATCGTCAACCTGGGCTGCCAGACACCTAGAAACATCATTAATGTTTCTCCCACTGCTTGTAATCCGTCATCCGGTTAGCATGATTATCACTGAGAGACTGGCCAGTCTCACCAACCTTGGAGTGGCCGAAGAGAAATAAATGCTGCTATTCATCTCTCTGATGCGTTTCTTAATAATCTGCAGGTTTTTGAAATGCAGGCTGATTATAACGTCGATCAGATGGAGATGAGCGAGTGTTTAATCTCAGCCCTGGAGATCCTCTCGCACTTTCACCATTTCTTTTTACGACAGTGGATTAGTGCTAATTTACTCATCTCTCACGCTCTAAACACTGCATGATTGTGTGTGTCACAAAACATTCTCACTCTAAATCGTTCATTTAAATAGTCAATCACATCCAAAACATACATGGTTTACCACACCATGACGCATTAAGCGTTTCTGTACTTAGTGGGTTATATGTGGGTAATTATTTTAAATGGCAATTAAGTGAATGTCTTGCCATCATGCTGCTGACTAGAGGCCTTGGGAGGGTTTTAGACGTTGGGCTGCTGTGTGTGAGAGGGCTGTGGTGACCCTTGGCCCTGTATTAATGAGAGGCCGTGTGTGTGTGTGTGTGTGTGTGTGTGTGTGTGTGTGTGTGTGTGTGTGTGTGTGTGTGTGTGTGTGTGTGTGTGTGTGTGTGTGTGTGTGTGTGTGTGTGTGTGTGTGTGTAGAGAGACAGTGAGAGACTCTGTAGGGTGATGATGGGTCACGTGGTTTCCCTGCGCCACCGTGCTCAGCTTGGAGGAGCCAGGTACTTCTGTCACCTGTCTCTCTCCACTCACCTGTGAGCACCTGCAGCTGTCAATACCATCTGGAACACACACACACACACACACACACACACACACACACACACACACACACACACACACACACACACACACACACACACACACAGCCCTCTCACACACAGCAGCCCAAAGTCTAAAACCCTCCCAAGGCCTCTAGTCAGCAGCACACATGTATGAGAGTATGTGTTTTCTTCACCTTGAGGCCTTGAAGTTCCACTGGTCAGTAGCCACACATAACTAGACCCTGTAATCACTTAGCTATAAGTCAATTTACACAACACATAATCAGAAACACGTCATCAGATGACCTCTTTTGACCAGAGCTGTCACACCCTGACCATAGTTTGCTTTGTATGTTTCTATGTTTTGTTTGGTCAGGGTGTGATCTGAGTGGGCATTCTATGTTGGATGTCTTGTTTGTCTATTTCTATGTCTGGCCTGATATGGTTCTCAATCAGAGGCAGGTGTTAGTCATTGTCTCTGATTGGGAACCATATTTAGGTAGCCTGTTTGGTGTTGGATTTTGTGGGTGATTGTTCCTGTCTCTGTGTTTTCACCAGATAGGGATGTTTTTGGTTTTCCATGTTTATTGTTTTGTAGTGTTCATCTTTTTTTATTAAACATGAATCAATATACCCACGCTGCGTTTTGGTCCGCCTCTCCTTCACCACAAGAAAACCCTTACAGAATCACCCACCACAACAGGACCAAGCAGCGTGGTGAAAGGCAGCAGGAGCAACAGCAGCAGCAGGAGAAGCAACAGAGGCAGCAGCAGCAGCAGCAGCAGCAGTGGGAGAGGCTGCACTATTTGGATAAATGGACTTGGGAGGAGATCCTTGACGGGAAAGGACCTTGGGTACAGCCTGGAGAATATCGCCGCCCCAAAGAAGAGCTGGAGGCGGCGAAGGCGGAGAGGCGCTGGTATGAGGAGGCAGCACGGCGGCGTGGATGGAAGCCCGAGAGTCAGCCCCCAATAAGTATGATTTATTGGGGGGGGACACAGGAAGTGTGGCGAAGCCAGGTAGGAGACCTGCGCCAACCTCCTGTGCTTACCGGGGGGCTGGAGAGACCGGGCAAGCACCGTGTTATGCTGTGAAGCGCACGGTGTCCCCAGTGCGGGTGCATAGCCCGGTGCGGTACATTCCAGCTCCGCGTATCGGCTGGGCTAGAGTGGGCATCGAGCCAAGTGCCATGAAGCCGGCTCTACGCATCTGGTCTCCAGTGCGTCTCCTTGGGCCGGCTTACATGGCACCAGCCTTGCGCACGTTTTCCCCGGTTCGCCTGCATAGCCCAGTGCAGGCTATTCCACCTCGCCGCACTGGCAGGGCGACCGGGAGCATTCAACCGGGTAAGGTTGGTCAGGCTCGGTGCTCAAGAGCTCCAGTGCGCCTGCACGGTCCGGTCTATCCGGTACCACCTCCACACCCCAGGCTTCCTGTGCGTGTCCTCGGCCCAGTACCACCAGTGCCAGCACCACGCATCAGGCCTACAGTACGCCCCGCCTGTCCAGCGCTGCCGGAGCCTTCCTCCTCTCCAGCGCTGCCGGAGTCTCCCGCCTGTCCAGCGCTGCTAGAGCCTTCCTCCTCTCCAGCGCAGCCGGAGTCTCCCGCCTGTTCGGCGCTGCCAGAGCTCCCGCCCCTCAGTCCAGAGGTGCTAGAGCCCCTCATTCCAGAGGCGCCAGAGCTACTCAGTCCAGCGCTGCCAGAGCCTTCCTCTTCAGCGCCGCCGGAGCTACCCGTCTGCCCAGCGCCATCTGAGCTACCCGTCTGCCCAGCGCCATCTGAGCTACCCGTCTGCCCAGCGCCATCTGAGCTACCCGTCTGCCCAGCGCCATCTGAGCTACCCGTCTGCCCAGCGCCGCCAGTGCCGCCAGTCTGCCCGGAGCCGCCAGTGCCGCCAGTCTGCCCGGAGCCGCCAGTGCCGCCAGTCTGCAAGGAGCCGCCAGTGGGGGGGGTACTGTCTCACCCTGACCATAGTTTGCTCTGTATGTTTCTATGTTTTGGTTGGTCAGGGTGTGATCTGAGTGGGCATTCTATGTTGGATGTCTTGATTGTCTATTTCTATGTCTGGCCTGATATGGTTCTCATTCAGAGGCAGGTGTTAGTCATTGTCTCTGATTGGGAACCATATTTAAGTAGCCTGTTTGGTGTTGGGTTTTGTGGGTGATTGTTCCTGTCTCTGTGTTTTCACCAGATAGGGCTGTTTTTGGTTTTCCACGTTTATTGTTTTGTAGTGTTCGTGTTTATCTTTTTTTATTAAACAAGAATCAATATAACCACGCTGCGTTTTGGTCCGCCTCTCCTTCACCACAAGAAAACCCTTACAAGAGCATGAGTCATGACAAGAATCACCAAGGGACAATACGTACAATCATACAAATATATCTGTTTGTTTTATTGAATAATATTCCACAATAAGACATCTCCCCTTGAGTCAGGTGTGATTTACTATAGAAATGTACACAGGTCTGTGTCAAACTCAGAGAGAGGGTGAGGGGAGGGGCCGGTGTGTCTCTAGTTACTGTGGAGGAGGAGTCGTCCCTTATCATGAAAGTTGGTAAATGGTGGTGCATGCATGCGTTGCAAAAAATTCTCAAGTCAACCTGGATTTGTTGTCCTTATTGCAGACTGCTGGACTGTTTTGTAGCCTGTTAGTCCTCCTTGCCAACTGTTAATCCTTGCTGATGACGGTTTGCCATCCTTGCGAGCTGGTTGTCCCAATTGCAAGTTGTTAATCCTATCTGCATTGTTCATACTCTCGTCTCAGTTTTTGTTGTGGCTGGAGTGTTAGTAGATCGAGCTCTGCTCAGTTGTCATGTAGAGTCCCACCTGGTAAGTAATACCACAGCCCTTCTTTCATAGGCTCCATCAGTGCTAAGCCCTGTGTTATTACTTATGGCTCTTGTTGGAAGACGTCGGTTACTCTTGGAAGACGAGAGGAAAGGACTGAGATAAACCAAGAGCCGAGAGGAAAAAGGAGGGGGCGTAGTTTGTTTTTGGAAGACTTGTGTGACCATAACACTGAGCCCAGTGGGTGCTGGGGAAGTCTGGTCATTGCTGGGAAAGGTCATAACTGACTGACAGACAGGTGTTGGCTTTAGGAGGACAAATCTGGCCTTTGCATGTTTCCACGTACTCTTTTGAACTTTGACAACATTTACAGTTTAGGGTTAAATCTCTTGGCATACTGTAAATCATTCACACTGTGAGCTTCCACCCAGAGGATTTAGTTTGGGTGGAAGCTCACACTGCCTCATTTAGCATTCTGTGGGAACGATGAACCAGTGCCCTTACCACTTCACCCCAGCACAACACTTTTGTTCACCTACAAAACCACATTGAAGGGAGGATTGGTATGAGGAAAGAAAAACATCCCTCCCAAGAGTCTGCATCAGAAAGTCATGACAACGCAAAGTAAAACACAACAAGAAAAATGTTCACCACCTATTCTTGGAGATATTGTCTGAAAAATATCAATACAACACCTCACACACATATATCACATATATTATTTATATATGGACATAACTATATAGTAATATTTCTATGAAACAATGAGCCAGGAAAGCACCAACAAATGCTAGGTTTGTTGTCCATCCAAACAATTTCCCTGGCCTTTAGCTGTGTACTGTAGACTGACAGCACTAATAAACATTGCTGTTAAATCATACTTAAACAGCCAAAAAAGGCTAAGCCAGACTTTGGAAGTACTTTCAAATCCCTAGTATTTATTATTATTATAATGACATTTTAACCACTATTTTCTCTTGTTATTATGAGATTGGTGTTCCCTGTTTTGACCCCAGTTGGGTCAGAACCTAAGACCAAAGTCCTTCAAACAGAGTGCACTCTAATGGAGTTCCACGGCATTGTCCCCCGAGTCTCAGAAAAGGACTGTTAAACGACAGAAACCCAAGTAGCTCAGTACATGGCCAGATCACACTGGCCAGTTGTATGGGGCTGTTGATCTCTGAAATGTACCGTAAGATGGGAGAAATATCTGCCCCCACATTTGTTGTGCAACAGGCCACGTTGTCCAGTTTGCACATTGGAATGGAACAAAACTGCTCTTGAGTTCATTGTCCACAAACATGGGTTGTTCCTCCCACTGCACCTAAGGGACATTATTGCTCTCAACGCTATACTATTGCTTTCCTCTTTGGCTTTTATTGAGTCTATCGATCGTCACTTCACTCTCTTGTTTTCTTTCCCCCTCTCCCCTTTCTCTCCCTTTTCTCTCTCACACACTCATGCACACATACAGGTAGGTCATTACACTCGCTCAGTCACTCTTTCACTCACCCACACAGACACACAAGTGCAAACGAATGCACACGCGTGTACAAGCACACAGTGTGTGGAGGGAAGGTTAATGGGCAGTAGACATATAGGACACCTTTTGACGAGATTGCGCATTAAGTGGAGTGTGACTTCGAAGCGGACATGTGCGAGCGTGTGTGTGTGGGAACCACAACTGTCCTTGTATTCTCAACATCACTACCCCTCCCCCTCCCCTTGTGGGACCTGCTCTGCCTTAAATTCTGCTCTAATCAAGAAAAGAGCTCTCTTTGCCTTACTTTATGATAGCTAATTTGTTATTTCTGCCTCAACCAGCTAAATATCCCTCTGGCTTGCTCTCAATATCGGAACCAAAGGGCAGTGGTGTAAAGTACTTAAGTAAAAATACTTAAGTAGTTTTTTGGGGTAGCTATACTTTACTTTACTATTTATATTTTTGACAACTTTTACTTTTACTTCAAATCATTCCTTAAGATGATATTGTATTTTTTACTCCATTCATTTCCCTCGACACTCAAAAGTACTCGTTACATTTTGAATGCTTAGCAGGTCAGGAAAATAGTCAAATTCACGCACTTATCAACCAAACATCCCTGGTCATCCCTACTGCCTCTGATCTGACGGACTCACTAAACAGAGAACATCCCTGGTCATCCCTACTGCCGCTGATCTAGTGGACTAACTAAACAGAGAACATCCCTGGTCATCCCTACTGCCGCTGATCTAGTGGACTAACTAAACAGAGAACATCCCTGGTCATCCTACTGCCTACTGTCTCTGATCTGGCAGACTCACTAAACACACATGCGTCATTTGTAAATAATGTCTGAATGTTGGAGTGTGCCTTTGGCTATCCGTAAAAAGAAAAGTAAAGAAAATGGTGGTGTCTGGTTTGCTCAATATAAGGAATTTTATATGATTCATACTTTTACTTTTGATACTTCAGTACATTTTAGGAATTACATTTACTTTTGATACTTAAGTATATTTTAAACCAAATACTTTTAGACTTTTACTTAAGTAGAATTTTACTGGGTGACTTTGACTTTTACTTAAGTCATTTTCTATTAAGGTATCTTTACTTTTACTCAAGTATGACAGTTGGGTACTTTTTCCACCACTGCCAAACAGGCCTGCTTCGCATTTAATATCATTTCACTGCCTCAAATTCAATATCAGAACTAGTGAACTTTCACTGTCTCACATTCAATATCAGAATGAGTGAACTTTGCCTCACATTCTATTTCAGAACTAGTAAACTGTCTATGCCTCACATTCAATATCAGAACTAGTGAACTGTCTATGCCTCACATTCAATATCAGAACTAGTAAACTGTCTATGCCTCACATTCAATATCAGAATGAGTGAACTTTGCCTCACATTCAATATCCGAACTAGTGAACCAGTTTGTCTCACATTCTACCTCAAAACTAGTGAACTTTCTCTGCCTCACATTCTATCTCAGAACTATTGAACTTCCTATGACTCTAAGTGACTTCCTCTTTCTCTGCTTCACATTCTATCACAAAATGTGTGAACTTTTTCTGCCTCACATTCTATTTCAAAACTATTGAATTTCCTTTGACTCTCATTGACTTACTCTTTCTCATAGTAAACTTTTTCTGCCTCACATTTTATCTCAGAACAATTGAACTTTCTTTGTCTTACTTTCTTTCTCAGAACTAGTGCACTTTCTCTGTCCCACATTCTATCTCAGAACGTTCTCTGCCTCACATTATTTCTTAAAACTTTCGCTGTCTTACATTCTTTCTCAAACTATTGAATTTCCTTTGACTCTCATTGACTTACTCTTTCTCATAGTAAACTTTTTCTCCCTCCCATTTTATCACAAAACGTGAACTCTTTCTGCCTCACATTCTATTTCAAAACCATTAAACTTTCTTTGACTCTCATTGACTTCCTCTTTCTCATAGTAAACTTTCTCTGCCTCACATTCTTTTTCAGAACTTGCTGACTTTTACTGCCTCACATTCAATATCAGAACTAGTGAACTTTTACTGCCTCACATTCAATATCAGAACTAGTGAACTTTTTATGCCTCACATTCAATAACAGAACTAGTGAACTTAGCCTCACATTGTTTCAGACGTAGAAAACCAGTTTGTCTCACATTCTACCTCAAAACTAGGGAACTTTCTCTGCATATCATTGTTTTTCAGAACTAGTGAAATTTCTCTGCCTCACATTCTATCTCAGAACTATTGAACTTTATTTGACTCTCATTGACTTCCTCTTTCTCATAGTAAACTTTCTCTGCCTCACATTCTATCTCAGAACTATTGAACTTAATTTGACTCTCATTGACTTCCTCTTTCTCATAGTAAACTTTCTCTGCCTCACATTCTTTCTCAGAACTTGCTGACTTTCTCTGCCTCACATTTTTTCTCAGAACTTGCTGACTTTCTCTGCCTCACATTTTTTCTCAGAACTAGTGAAACTTCCTCCTCATACGTTAGAACTCAGCAAGGAACCCTCATTCCCTAATATTAAGTCTAACCCAAAAACGTTCTCAGATAGTCTACATCACCAAAAAGCAGGCCTGATATTTCAGAACATGACTATATCTCAACGACTGCCTACACACTCTGACCCTCTTAGAACATTCTAGACCATCTCAGACATACTCGTATCCTCAATAACATGCCAAAAACATCCTTCTCACATTCTGTAGATTTTGGGGACATGTAACATTCTTAGAATGTCACTTTAATAATGTTTACATATCTTGCGTTACTCATTTCATATGTATATACTGCATTCCATACTATTCTACTGTATCTTAGTCTGTGCCGCTCTGACATTACTCATTTCATATGTATATACTGCATTCCATACTATTCTACTGTATCTTAGTCTGTGCCGCTCTGACATTACTCATTTCATATGTATATACTGCATTCCATACTATTTTACTGTATCTTAGTCTGTGCCGCTCTGACATTACTCATTTCATATGTATATACTGCATTCCATACTATTTTACTGTATCTCAGTCTGTGCCGCTCTGACATTACTCATTTCATATGTATATACTGCATTCCATACTATTTTACTGTATCTTAGTCTGTGCCGCTCTGACATTACTCATTTCATATGTATATACTGCATTCCATACTATTCTACTGTATCTTAGTCTGTGCCGCTCTGACATTACTCATCCATATATTTATATATTCTTAATTCCATTCCTTGACTTTAGATGTGTGTGTATTGGGTATATGTTGTGAAATTGTTAGATATTAATTGTTAGATATTGCTGCACTGTCGGAACTAGAAGCACAATCATTTCGCTACACCCGCAATAACATCTGCTAAACACGTGTAGTGTATGTGACCAATCAAATTTGATTGGATTTTCATTTGTTATGCATTTTCCCTCTCTGGGTTTTCCCTCGTCTTCTGTAATGTTGTGTAACATATTTACAGGCAGTCCACTGCTATTGCCTGCTTCTTATAGAGGGGCTCTGTAAGGGACGAAAATAATAAGCTCACTTGTGTTGCCATCCCTTCTCGGTGACCCACTAGACAGGACAGGAGCTGGTCACACAGAACACCCCTGCCATCTCACTCTGACAGCACAGCCGCCATGGCAGGAACAAGCTACGCAGCAATGCCTTTGGGCATTTTACTTCATATATCCCCATGCTTAGAAAATCAGCCTTCTGTACACCAGGATGTCCCTGTGTATGTTGTACTTTTATGTCCATGATCTGTTTCAGATGCTATTGCCCATTGCTTCCTTCAGCACTCTCAGGCCAATAACAATGTGGTGGCAGTGCTGGGTTTGAAAGGTGGCCATTTGTCACCCAAACATCATCTCCACAGAGAAGGACATCACTAAGACACCCCTCACCAGTGCCCCATGTTCAGTATGAAGGACGTTGTAGAAGTCCCCTCCCACTCAACACACAGATACACACACACACACACACAGAAACGGACACTTGCACAAACATGGATATGCACACTATGCACTCCCAAAATAAACTCACATATTCCCACAAACATCCATACACTGGGAGAAGAACACAATCACAAACAGCCACGCACACAAAGAAATCCATATTTGCGAGTGGATTCCTCTGTGGTGATTTGATAACTCTGGTGAGGGGATAAGCAGTGAGATGTCTTTAGAATAGCAAGTAGGTGCTCCAGCTGTGTCTTTATAAAAACTCATCCAGAAAGCCCCATATATCTATTGTGCTCCCAGCTAAGAGCCTCCTCAGACTTTGATGTCAGCTTTAAACTCTGCTTCCTGTCGACAACAGTTGCCAAGCAAAGGATACACTCAGCGGTCACTGGCACTACCTTTCAGGTGACAGAGAATTTAATCAGATTCAACAGGTCCAATCCTTACCATTTATCTGAAATAGTTTAGTGAATTATGAGCACCACAAGGTGAGTTTTGGAGGCTAGCAATTGGGAGTATTTTAAGCATGCACATTCATAACCACGGTCACTATCTCCCTCACTTGTATAAAATGCCATACTTTCTTTTTTAACACAGCCCAGCTCTGACAGAGACTCAAACCTGTACAAATATTGCAGAGACATGTTATTATTATTTTTTTTACATACATTTAAGCGAATAACTTAAGCAATTATGTCTGTATTCCATAAAATCCCCAGGAAATAACCTTCAAAGAGTTGCATCATAATAACATTGGGCCCAGAGGGCATGTAGCTCCATCACTCTCTCACATGCTCAGAATCAGCCTGCTGAGCCCAATCTGAAACCATCTCTGTCAGGCTACTGTTATGTGGGCCAGACATGGCAGTCATGTCCCAGTCAGGGTTCTAATAGTAATTTGGACATGGTGCTTTCATGGCTCCAGAAGGGCAAATGGCTATCAACTTCAGATAATGGGATACCCTGACATTTCTCTCTCGTTATTTTGCCTGTGAGATTATTGCAAGGTTACACGGCAGTTGAATCATCAATATCACCATAATCACTGTAACCATTGTAATTATCCTTATCCTCATCCTCATCATCCTCGTTATCATCCTTTACATCATCCTCGTGATTTAATATGATAAACCTCTTCAGTTCCCTCCATTTATTTCCTCATTGTGATTGATCAGAGGAGAAATGGACTTTGAAAGAGTGAGCTAGAAAAGGCTGGTCACTGAAAAAGGTTATCCTGTAGCCTGTAGATATCTCTGATCCCAAAAAAGAGCTGGCTTGACTTTTCTCTTTCAGCAGAAGATTTGGCATTTTTGAAAGTGATTGGCAGACTGCGGTTCAACAGACAGGCCTACTATGAAATATAAATAGATCCCCCTGATGCTGTCCAATAAAGCATCACTTTGATGGCCCACGTCCAGCTGCGGGGTGTGTGATTTGCAGGTGGGCAGATGGTGGAGGCCAGGCATAGCGACACTTTCACAATGGTGATTTCCATTACTTAGAAGAGTGGACCCACGCATGGCGGTTATGATGACATAAAGTGATTAGTGTTACACACTTTTTCTCCAACATACACACACACACACACAATCGCACGCACATACATCAAAATACACGGATTAGAAAGGACTGTGTGTGGGCGAGGGTAGGTGATTTCTGAAAATTGAGACTGTTGATGGAGGGCAGTAGATCAATTGAAGAGGTATGACGCAGGCTGTGCTTTTGGTAGTGAGTGTACCAGAGGAGGGGTAGAGGTGATTGACAGGGTGGAAGGGTGGTGATGCTGACTCGGTCCCTGGTCCATCTCTCTCTCTCTCTGGTGACAGGTGAGAGGAAACCCTCCCAGAACCAGACCTGGTGAGCTGCTGATGAGCTGTTGACCCCTGACCCGTCAGCATGGTGCAGCCCAGTGCACTTCTGGTAAAGGGAGCCCATGAGGGTCATTCCTCCAGCCAGCCCAACGCATGATGGGTGATTGAGTCCCCATTGAGTTCTCAGTGTCACTGCTCCCCCTCCCCCTCCCCGAGGTCCCCTGTGCTACGAGGCGTCAGCCTTGGGAGCTTTTTTCTCTTTCCTGCAGTTCTTGATGGAGAATGTTATTTCGTGACGTTCTTCTGACGCTTTCACTGTCTTCCGAGCAGGGCTGTCTTTATCTCTTTCCTTCTCTTTTTCCTTCTGTTCATTGACTAGTTCGTGTAGCGATGGCTCCTTGTACATGGCAACTGTGGAGCAGAAGAGAGAAACGGTTGAGTGTCCAGTGCACATCTATGGCATCTATGATAACTTCATACGTTTCTGATATATCCGTGTCTTATTTGTTCCTCTCAAACATTCGTCGTAGCTTGGAGGGCATGTGACCAACCTTCAATAACTTTAGGCAGGAAGTGTGCGGCTCCCTTGGTCTTCTTCACCCGGTTGCCCTTCATAACCTGTCCGTCGCGGTTGATACCGATATACCAGGAGCGGCCCGACTGGTTCTGGCGGTAGAGCATGGAGGAGTACGTCACGTAGTAGTTCTCAAACACACTCTCCTTGAACTTACACTCTGGAGTGAAGTGTTCCTGAAGGAGAACAAACACAACAAACATCATGAGAGGATCGACTGTTAACCCATTAAGCCAACCCAGAAACACAAACAGACATTCCAATGCATGCATAGTATGTGCTCACAAATACCGTAGGCGCACACACACGCTCAGTGAAAAACGTATTCATTAAGAGAGTTGTGTCTACGGGGAATGGAAGGGAATGCTAGGATTCTGTGTGTACTCGTGTTCCTTTGAAAAAGCGAGAACATCCTGGTCTTTGGGGAGAAGAGTGTGGAATTATTACACTCATAGAGAGGGATTACGTTACAGCATCAGTGGTATGAACTTAACGAAGCCCTCTAAAGGTACAGTGGAAGGGAGAAACCACTGGGAAACTCTCCCATAAACAAAAGATTGACACATACCTACAAATACGCGCACCTAGTATGCAAATGAATAAATACACAACACAACAATTACATTCACAGTTGTTTTGGAAACACGTGAAAGTACGGAGGCAGAACAAATGGTTCAGATGGAAGTCCCCTTTCAACCTTCAAATTCAACATTCAACACACTGTAATACTGGCTGAAAGTGAACACACATAGCAGAACCCCTTCAAAGTTAAAGCGTATCCAACATTTATGGTTTCACCTCCACCTAAGACTTACCCCAGACCTGTGTGTCACCGGTGTCTTGTGTTAATATGGGCTCTAGTGTTATTGTGTTTCCTTGGGGGCAACCAGAAATGTTGGGGCGAGCAGAATCAACAACTTCTTCGTCATTCAAGACTGTTGTTTTGTGAGAAGGTGTCCCCAAAGTTAGAGCAGTTCCACCAAGGCCATGGCCCAGTAAAAACATGGCTGCCGGCCCCCGTAGATGGAAACAGAAAAGTCTGAGCCTTTTGGGTAAAACACTGGGGTAAATCTCAGATGGAAACTCGATAGTTATTGGCTGCTAGAACACCTCCCCAGTCCCTACACCAGTGTTTAACCCGTCTATGTCCAGCACTCACATAAGGACCACTAAACCCTGCAGAATGTTGCCTGGTGATTGTAACCACTAGCGACAGGTATACATCTCTCTTAGTCACTGTCAGCCTCCTTCCCTTGTCAGAGAGCAAACCCAATCTGCACGATTTATATAGTGCGAGCAGAAGGGCAGAAACAGCTGACTGGAGACTTTCTCAGGGGCTCAGGGAGACTGGGGGAGATGGTGGAGGACGAGTCGGCAATAAGAAGGGGCATTAAGGAGTCAGTAGTGGACTCGTCAGCATTAAGGATCTCCATGGTCACACGCTCCCAGATCATCACCTCTCACCTTCAAGGTGCTGTGCGTGTCTGGGAAAGTCAATCATGCCATATCTCCACTTCGCTCCGCCACACCCTCATATCCTTCCTCAGTTCCCCTCGACCCCATTTTCTCTATCGTACCTCCGGACCACCTGAGCCACCCTCATCTGTAGGTACTTTCCACACCCAGCCCCCCCCCCCCCCCCCCCAGATCACAGAGTTATTTATACGTCTTCTGTCAGGTATGGTATCTTAAGGAGCTTGATAAATGATCTGGTTCATTCATTATTAATCAGGGTGGAGAGGGAGAGAGGAGGGGAGGAGAGGGAGAGAGGAGGGGAGGAGAGGGAGAGAGGAGGGGTGGAGAGGGAGAGAGGAGGGGAGGAGAGGGAGAGAGGAGGGGGAGAGGGAGAGAGGAGGGGGAGAGGGAGAGAGGAGGGGAGGAGAGGGAGAGAGGAGGGGAGGAGAGGGAGAGAGGAGGGGAGGAGAGGGAGAGAGGGGTGGGAGGAGAGGGAGAGAGGAGGGGAGGAGAGGGAGAGAGGAGGGGGGAGAGGGAGAGAGGAGGGGAGGAGAGGGAGAGAGGAGGGGAGGAGAGGGAGAGAGGAGGGGAGGAGAGGGAGAGAGGAGGGGAGGAGAGGGAGAGAGGAGGGGAGGAGAGGAGGAGAGGGAGAGAGGAGGGGAGGAGAGGGAGAGAGGAGGGGAGGAGAGGAGGAGAGGGAGAGAGGAGGGGAGGAGAGGGAGAGAGGAGGGGAGGAGAGGAGAGGAGGAGAGGGAGAGAGGAGGGGAGGAGAGGGAGAGAGGAGGGGAGGAGAGGGAGAGAGGAGGGGAGGAGAGGAGGAGAGGGAGAGAGGAGGGGAGGAGAGGAGGAGAGGGAGAGGGGAGGGGAGGAGAGGAGGAGAGGGAGAGAGGAGGGGAGGAGAGGGAGAGAGGAGGGGAGGAGAGGAGGAGAGGGAGAGAGGAGGGGAGGAGAGGGAGAGAGGAGGGGAGGAGAGGAGGAGAGGGAGAGAGGAGGGGAGGAGAGGGAGAGAGGAGGGGAGGAGAGGAGGAGAGGGAGAGGGGAGGAGAGGGAGAGAGGAGGGGAGGAGAGGGAGAGAGGAGGGGAGGAGAGAGAGGAGGGGAGTGGAGGGAGAGAGAGAAAGGGTATTTGGTATTTTATTAGGATCCCCATTAGCTGTTGCGAAAGCCACAAGCTACTCGTCCTGGGGTCCACACAAAACATGAAACATGACATAATACAGAACATTAATAGACAAGAATAGCTCAAGGACAGAACTACGTACATTTAAAAACGGCACACGTAGCCTACATGTCAGTACATACACACAAAATATCTGGGTCAAATAGGGGAGAGGCGTTGTGCTGTGAGGTGTTGCTTTATCTGTTTTTTGAAATCAGGTCTGCTGTTCATTTCAGCAATATGAGATGGAAGGGGAGGCTTTCTATAATACTGTACGCTTTCTTCCATTTGTTCTAGATTTGGGGGACTACGAAAAGACCTCTGGTGGCATGTCTGGTGGGGCAAGTGTGTGTGTCAGAGCTGTGCGTAAGTTGACTATGCAAACAATTTGGGATTTTCAAGATAAGCCAAAACTAGAGCCTGCAGGACTTGCTTTACGGAGTGTGGTGTCAAAAAAGCAGAGCATCTCTTTATTACGGGCAAACCTCTCCCCATCTTCACAACCATTTAATCTATTATGTTTTCACCATGACAGTTTCCAATCTAAAGTAACACCAAGCAATTTAGTCTCCTCAACTTGTTCGACAGCCACACCATTCATGACCAGATTCAGCTGAGGTCTAGAGCTTCGTTTTAGTTTTTAGAGATGTTTAGGTCCAATTTACTGGCCACCCATTCCAAAACTGACTGCAACTCTTTGTTAACTGTGTCAGTGACTTCATTAGCTGTGGTTGCTGACAAGTATATAGTTGAATCATCAGCATACATGGACACACAGGCTTTGTTTAATGCCAGTCACATGTCATTGGGAGAAAGAGGGTCTGAGTCTGAGGCCTGCTCCCCTGGTTCTCCCCTGGTTCTCCCCCAGGACCTGCAGTTGGAAGCAGGGCACCAAGGACAATTGGTCTCCAATCACCATAACCTTGGACCCTACCACTGACCTCTGTGTCACCATAACCCACAATCAACGTCTGAATCATCACCAGGCAGGATAACCCATTACTAAGACCTAGATAACCTTCAATTCTGAAATGACCCTCATGATAACACAATTTCCTCTCTGAAATTATACCCTCACGAAAACCCACCAGTCGACTTCTGAAATGACCCTGACGATAATCCACGTGTTGTACTTGTAAACGTTACCATGACGACAATCTTTGATAAATCCTGTGGAATGAGCCTAATTATAACCCACGTCTTCATTTTGAGGTCTATCTAACAGCAGGACGTCTCCTGAGCTTTCCTGGAAAGACGTCAGCACAGACTAAGGACCCTCTTCATAAACCGACCGCTAAACCCCTGGACTAACCATCCTCATAATCTCCAACTCAGCTACCATGGCTGCTATGACTAATCTCATACAACCTAGTTTCTGTAATTACCATACCTTTAATCCATGAGTCAGCCTCAAGGACCCAGGTAATCTGCTATCTATCTCTTTACATTACATTTACATTTAAGTCATTTAGCAGACGCTCTTATCCAGAGCGACTTACAAATTGGTGCATTCACCTTATGACCTCCAGTGGAACAGTAGTGCATCTAAATCTTTTCAGGGGGAGGGGGGGTGAGAGGGATTACTTTATCCTATCCTAGGTATTCCTTAAAGAGGTGGGGTTTCAGGTGTCTCCGGAAGGTGGTGATTGACTCCGCTGTCCTGGCGTCGTGAGGGAGTTTGTTCCACCATTGGGGGCCAGAGCAGCGAACAGTTTTGACTGGGCTGAGCGGGAACTGTACTTCCTCAGTGGTAGGGAGGCGAGCAGGCCAGAGGTGGATGAACGCAGTGCCCTTGTTTGGGTGTAGGGCCTGATCAGAGCCTGGAGGTACTGAGGTGCCGTTCCCCTCACAGCTCCGTAGGCAAGCACCATGGTCTTGTAGCGGATGCGAGCTTCAACTGGAAGCCAGTGGAGGGAGCGGAGGAGCGGGGTGACGTGAGAGAACTTGGGAAGGTTGAACACCAGACGGGCTGCGGCGTTCTGGATGAGTTGTAGGGGTTTAATGGCACAGGCAGGAGCCCAGCCAACAGCGAGTTGCAGTAATCCAGACGGGAGATGACAAGTGCCTGGATTAGGACCTGCGCCGCTTCCTGTGTGAGGCAGGGTCGTACTCTGCGGATGTTGTAGAGCATGAACCTACAGGAACGGGCCACCGCCTTGATGTTAGTTGAGAACGACAGGGTGTTGTCCAGGATCACGCCAAGGTTCTTAGCGCTCTGGGAGGAGGACACAATGGAGTTGTCAACCGTGATGGCGAGATCATGGAACGGGCAGTCCTTCCCCAGGAGGAAGAGCAGCTCCGTCTTGCCGAGGTTCAGCTTGAGGTGGTGATCCGTCATCCACACGGATATGTCTGCCAGACATGCAGAGATGCGATTCGCCACCTGGTCATCAGAAGGGGGAAAGGAGAAGATTAATTGTGTGTCGTCTGCATAGCAATGATAGGAGAGACCATGTGAGGTTATGACAGAGCCAAGTGACTTGGTGTATAGCGAGAATAGGAGAGGGCCTAGAACAGAGCCCTGGGGGACACCAGTGGTGAGAGCACGTGGTGTGGAGACGGATTCTCGCCACGCCACCTGGTAGGAGCGACCTGTCAGGTAGGACGCAATCAAGCGTGGGCCGCGCCGGAGATGCCCAACTCGGAGAGGGTGGAGAGGAGGATCTGATGGTTCACAGTATCGAAGGCAGCCGATAGGTCTAGAAGGATGAGAGCAGAGGAGAGAGAGTTAGCTTTAGCAGTGCGGAGCGCCTCCGTGATACAGAGAAGAGCAGTCTCAGTTGAATGACTAGTCTTGAAACCTGACTGATTTGGATCAAGAAGGTCATTCTGAGAGAGATAGCGGGAGAGCTGGCCAAGGACGGCACGTTCAAGAGTTTTGGAGAGAAAAGAAAGAAGGGATACTGGTCTGTAGTTGTTGACATCGGAGGGATCGAGTGTAGGTTTTTTCAGAAGGGGTGCAACTCTCGCTCTCTTGAAGACGGAAGGGACGTAGCCAGCGGTCAGGGATGAGTTGATGAGCGAGGTGAGGTAAGGGAGGAGGTCTCCGGAAATGGTCTGGAGAAGAGAGGAGGGGATAGGGTCAAGCGGGCAGGTTGTAGGGCGGCCGGCCGTCACAAGACGCGAGATTTCATCTGGAGAGAGAGGGAGAAAGAGGTCAGAGCACAGGGTAGGGCAGTGTGAGCAGAACCAGCGGTGTCGTTTGACTTAGCAAACGAGGATCGGATGTCGTCGACCTTCTTTTCAAAATGGTTGACGAAGTCATCTGCAGAGAGGGGAGGAGGGGGGAGGAGGATTCAGGAGGGAGGAGAAGGTTGCAAAGAGCTTCCTAGGGTTAGAGGCAGATGCTTGGAATTTAGAGTGGTAGAAAGTGGCTTTAGCAGCAGAGAGAGAAGAGGAAAATGTAGAGAGGAGGGAGTGAAAGGATGTCAGGTCCGCAGGGAGGCAGTTTTCCTCCATTTCCGCTCGGCTGCCCGGAGCCCTGTTCTGTGAGCTCGCAATGAGTCGTCGAGCCACGGAGCGGGAGGGGAGGACCGAGCCGGCCTGGAGGATAGGGGACATAGAGAGTCAAAGGATGCAGAAAGGGAGGAGAGGAGGGTTGAGGAGGCAGAATCAGGAGATAGGTTGGAGAAGGTTTGAGCAGAGGGAAGAGATGATAGGATGGAAGAGGAGAGAGTAGCGGGGGAGAGAGCGAAGGTTGGGACGGCGCGATACCATCCGAGTAGGGGCAGTGTGGGAAGTGTTGGATGAGAGCGAGAGGGAGAAGGATACAAGGTAGTGGTCGGAGACTTGGAGGGGAGTTACAACGAGGTTAGTGGAAGAACAGCATCTAGTAAAGATGAGGTTGAGCGTATTTCCTGCCTTGTGAGTAGGGGGAAGGTGAGAGGGTGAGGTCAAAAGAGGAGAGGAGTGGAAAGAAGGAGGCAGAGAGGAATGAGTCAAAGGTAGGCGTGGGGAGGTTAAAGTCGCCCAGAACTGTGAGAGGTGAGCCGTCCTCAGGAAAGGAGCTTATCAAGGCATCAAGCTCATTGATGAACTCTCCGAGGGAACCTGGAGGGCGATAAATGATAAGGATGTTAAGCTTGAAAGGGCTGGTAACTGTGACAGCATGGAATTCAAAGGAGGCGATAGACAGATGGGTAAGGGGAGAAAGAGAGAATGACCACTTGGGAGAGATGAGGATCCCGGTGCCACCACCCCGCTGACCAGAAGCTCTCGGGTGTGCGAGAACACGTGGGCAGACGAAGAGAGCAGTAGGAGTAGCAGTGTTGTCTGTGGTGATCCATGTTTCCGTCAGTGCCAAGAAGTCGAGGGACTGGAGGGAGACATATGCGGAGATGAACTCTGCCTTGTTGGCCGCAGATCGGCAGTTCCAGAGGCTACCGGAGACCTGGAACTCCACGTGGGTCGGGCGCTGGGACCACCAGATTAGGGTGGCCGCGGCCACGCGGTGTGGAGCGTTTGTATGGTCTGTGCAGAGAGGAGAGAACAGGGATAGACAGACACATAGTTGACAGGCTACACAAGAGGCTACGCTAATGCAAAGGAGATTGGAATGACAAGTGGACTACACGTCACGAGTGTTCAGAGAGTTAAGCTTACGTAGCAAGAATCTTATTGACTAAAATGATTAAAATGATACAGTACTGCTGAAGTAGGCTAGCTGGCAGAGGCTGCGTTGTTGACTAAGTAGGCTAGCTGGCATTGGCTGCGTTGTTGACACTACACTAATCAAGTCGTTCCGTTGAGTGTAATAGTTTCTACTGTGCTGCTATTCGGGGCTAGCTGGCTAGCTAGCAGTGTTGATTACGTTACGTTGCGTTAAAAGAACGACAATAGCTGGCTAGCTAACCTAGGAAATCGCTCTAGACTACACAATTATCTTTGATACAAAGACGGCTATGTAGCTATCTTTAGAATGGAAGACACCTCCCCCACAATGTGACCTTTGAACTTCCACTGAGTACCTATAGAACCACCAGTGGAGTAAATAATTGCTGAGCGTGTGTTGAACGTGACAGGGAGGGTCACCATTTTTAAGTGTAGAAGGGGGGACAAAATATTAAATTAAATAAAAATCTCACCCTTCACTTGTGACTTACTGACTGACTCGGGCAGCCTCCTTTCCCTGCATCTCCAGCCAGAATGAATTCTAATGAAAGCTGGCGAAATAGGTAATATCCAGCATCCGTGGAGAGAATCCTGAGGATGGGAAGAACCTCTTTATCATGCAGAGCAGTGTCCCGACCTTCTCCTCAACCCTCTCCTTTCTCCTCCTCCTCTTCCTCCTCCTCCTCCCTCAGTGCCTGATCACACCTATTCTACCTGCTCCAAGAAGCTGAACTCCTAACGCCACCATACGTTACGCTACGTTGCTCTCCTGAAACACTAGTTAGGCCAAGGACTCAGGCCAGGGGCTAGCACACAAGGTGTTTATTGTAACTGGTACTTCTTCCTCACCCATCAGTCATTCATACATTTAGGGCTACTCAAGCAGATTCATAGGGAGAATCTCAATGGCAAACTACTCTCCTAGCCTCCTACTCAAAACCATTGGTTGAGAAGGCCAGAGGTCCCACCTCTCTGACCTTCTCCTCCCATGGGTTTTGAGAAGGAGGTGGGAAGAGAGGGGAGAAAATGTGAGGAGTACGCAATTGAGTCTCCCATAGCGGGGGAGTTCTATGCCACTTTCTCTCTTTCAAACAACCTCCTTTCGCATAACAACTTTGTCTGTTCTTCTCTGATAAGTAAATCACCTCTTGCACCAGTGCAAATGCTTAGTAAATATGACGGGGGAGTAAAATACAATATGTGTTGGGCTCATAGTAAGACGGAGGTCCTGTTTCCTTGGTGTACTGCTCTGTATTGCCAGCAGGGGTGGTAGTGACACATTAGCCAGCCCTGCCTGGGTCTGTTGACCATCCCCAGCAGTCCCGGGTATTCTGGGAGATGCTGTGGAATCTGCCTAGCTACAGTAATCCCGCCATATTCCATGGTGCTGTATTAACGCTGTAGCAACAACCCCCCCTCAAAACTTTCACTGAATCTCCTATTGGGTCTTTCCTCTGTGTGTGTGTGTGTGTGTGTGTGTCGGAGTGTGTGTGTGTTTTGGAGTGTGCAGAGTTGGGGGACACTAGCACATGTTGTTGATGTTTTTAGAACCAGGTGCAGATGTTCTGTGACATGGCCTATTACCTAAGTTAACCCTTGTCTCGTCTTAACATTCTGTATACTCCCCTTGTCCTGAGGGTCAAAAATGACCCGCCTTCACTAAACCCTTCAAATAAAGCAGCTTAATTGGATAATTTTAAACCCCAAATCTATTTTGCATGAAGAAACAACCTGTCATTCATCACAAACTTTGTGAATATCTGTGTTTTCCCTCTTCACAATGCAGAAAGACTGCATTTAATCAGTGGACGCCACTCATTTTAATTACAACACACCTGTTTTAATTGTTTTCTTTACTAAAGTAGAGGTTTATTATTATTATTATTATTGCTGAAGGTATTGCATAAGTGTAAACATAGTTTTTTTAGCAAGAGATATCACTTGTATAGCCTAAGAAAGTAGCAGAAATGTGCAGAAAGTAGTTTTGAATGCATTTTATTGAACAATAACAGTCTTGAGTCTTTTTTGGCAACATAGTGATATATTCTTATACACTGAACAATGAGGAATTAACTACAAAATACTAGCCTTCTCCCATTTTTTTTAACCATTGCCCCCACCCACAAGGTGTATAAACAACAACAATAAATATGAATAAAATAAGATAGTAGATACAAAACAAAAATGTGAAAAACATAAATCAATCATCTCTAATTAGCACATGTAGGACAGTATGCAAGTGTGTGTGCATGGACTTTGCAGATGTATTTCTCACATGTGCAGCACATAGTATTATTTGACAGTCCTTCTTTGGGGGGCAGAATTGGAATCTCCTCCTCTTGCCTGCCCCAGCTGCAGCCTCAGGTGGATGGTGGATCAGGACAAGATTCAGTCCCCTGAACAGCTTTCACAAGCGCTGCAGAGGCTGCTGTGCCGGGGAGGCACTCCCTTCTTTGAATGCATTGGGTTACAAGTGCCTTTCCCAGCTGCTCCAGGAACACCCTCCTCTTGTTTCGTTTATCAAGCATCCAGGTAGGGTTGATCTTGTTCCATATCGCAAAGGCATTGTATGAGGACACATCAATGTTATGGAAGATGACCAGGGGCAAGCAGGCAGTCATGGTCCTGCAGCTGTAAGTTCCAATCACCTTGTCCAGGTTGTCCACACCTCCTTTGTTGTGGTTGAAGTCCAGGATGATGGCTGGCTTCCTGTCTTCATGATGACTGATCTCAGCCGTTTTGTGCAGTGTGCTCAGGAGGACCACATTTTTGTTCCTCTTTGGGAGGTAAGAAACTAGAGTGGTGGTGGGGGTGAAGGCAAACCTTTATGAGAAGGCTTCTCTCCCCCTTGTTCCGAGGAGTGCAGGGGGGAGCTCAGGCTTGTTCTTTCTAACTGTGCCGACCATGGTGATCTTCCTCTTCAGGAGTTCAATCAGTACCACACATAATCTCAATATCTCATTGTGTGTGTGTGTCTTTGTTTTTGTTTTTGTGGTGTGCAAATGATTTTATAACTGCCGGGTCAAAAATGACCCTAAGACAATTTTTGCGCCCTGGTGGTGTACAGCTTTCATGGAAATATGAACAAAGGCGACGTTTCACTTTTTCTAACGTAGGGGTCACTCTAGGAAAAGTCATCACATTTCAAGTTGAAGAAATATCATTTAGGGCTTTTTCTCTGCTGCTATACATAGTGGTGGGTCATTGTTTGACCCTTAAGGACAACACAAGGGTTAAGAAGGCGTACAGGGCTGTGAAAAGGCATTGGTCACCTTTCTCATTTTCTCTACTTTTGCGTATTTTTGAAACTGAATGTTATCAGATCTTCAACCAAAACAGATCTTCAACCAAAGTGAACAAATAACACAACAATTACATACTTATATAATTTATTCAATTTAAAAAAAGTGATGCAATACCCAATGTCATGCAAAAGTGATACTTTTGACTCATCTGTCCATAGAACATTCTTCCAAGAGTCTTGATGATCATCCAGGTGCTTTCAGTTGCCTTTTGGCAAACTTGAGTCAACTTTTTGGACAAGATGGGTCCCGTTATGTCGGGCAAAAACCAAACTCTGCTTTCCACATTAGGAACCTCATACCAACGGTCAAACATGGTGGTGGTAATGTGATGGTCTGGGAATGTTTTGCTGCCTCAGGACCTGGACAACTTGCCTTATAGAAGGAACCATGAATTCTACTCTGCATCAGAAAATTCTACAGGAGAATTTCTGGCCATTCATCTGTGAGCTGAAGCTGAAGCACAGCTGGGTCGTGCAGCAAGACAACATTCCAAAACACACAATCAAGTCTACATGAAAATGGATAAAAAGCAACACATTTAAAGTTTTGGAATGGGCTAATCCCAAATTGGCAGGACTTGAAACCAGCAGTTTGTGGTTGAAAACCCACAAATGTTGCTGAGTTACAGAAGTTCTGCATGCAAGAGTTACAGCAGTTCTGCATGCAAGAGTTACAGCAGTTCTGCATGCAAGAGTTACAACAGTTCTGCATTTGGTTGCAGTCAATTCAGCTAAAAGTGGCACAAGCAGTTATTAGTGTAAGGGGCAATTACTTTTTCACACAGGGGAATTGGGTGTTGCATAACTTTGTTAATTCAATATTTAAAATTAAGTATCCATTTTTTTTGTTATTTGTAAACTCAAGGTTCCCTTTATCTAATATTAGGGTTTGGTTGAAGATCTGATAACATTCAGTATAAGAAAATAGGCAAAATATAGAAAAAATCAGAAAGGGGGCAAATACTTCTTCACGGCTCTGTAGATGCACTTAAAGAGAAGGGTTACCAGAGGGCGAGGCTGACCTCAGTGGTCATGTTGTGTGCACGAGCATCGCAATACACAGGTTATTCAATCATTTCACCCACACTGCTCGAGCGCTGGTCTTTGATTGGGCTGGAGGTTGTGAACGAGCGTCTGCGTACCCAATCGCTAAAATAGAGCTTGTTTCTATTGGAGACGCACCACACGCTGCAAGTCCCCTCCTGACTGGGTATCAGGAAGTTACAGACCTGTGTGGAAGCTTGAAAGACAAAAGAGGAGAGATTCATTGAAGATGAACTAAAAACAAACCCGGCTTCCCTTTTTATCTGTGGATGAATCGTCGGAGTAGAGAAACACACAATTTGTATGACAAAGAACCAGCTAAAATAACAACCAAATGTTCATCTCCCAGGACAAGCTAGCTAAATATCCATGAATGTTTCATGTGTGTTTCGACCTGCCCCGAAATTAATGTAGTTGATTCACAGTTGGTTTTGCTATTTTAACCTGCCCAGATTGTGTTTGGTGTGAATGGACAAAATCAAAATGAGCGCGACGCCCTCTGTCACCATAACTACATGGCCCTTCTCTAATGGTTTATGATGCCACGGCTTGGTATGATGTTATATTGTGTGAGTGATAGCTAGGAGCAGAGTGAGTTGGGGCTAGGGGATGTGTAAGTGGAGTCTACTGCCTACTCTACACTCATCTCTGGGTTGATTAACAGTCTCTGTTGATGTGATTCACATGCAGGGGAGTGACAGAGGTGACCACGCATCCACCTCACATCCCTTCATACCTCCATTTGTCATCCCCCTTTCAATATCCCCTTCATAGGAGAGAGAGAACGGAGGGAGGTAGTGCACTTGTGATGTCTCTGTGTGTCATTAGATCAGCAGTGGCCTTTGTCATAGGCTCGGGGTAAATTACACAGCAGTGATACATCTGTCAAAACAATGCTCTTTGTTCACAACACATTCACACCCAATACACATACAGATATGTACACGCTATCTGATGCTGTGTGGCTGGAAAGACTACATCTCTTACTTATTAGTACCATCTTAGCACAGAACCTTGTTGCTGGACTAGTGATAAATGAATAGAAAGAAGGAACCCTGCCTGCACACAGCATTACTTATCCTAAGTGCACTTCATTGCCTGGCTTGCAGCATGTCTGCCTCTGTATCATTCCATTCCGTTTCTCTATACCTCATCCCTTCTTTCTCTTTCCCTGCCGTTTTGCCTGATTACTCTTCTCTTCTTCCCCTTTCCTGTTTTTTCCAATTCTCTCCTGTTCTCTCTCTCTCCCCCATTGTGATGGAGGTGATGCTATCTGGACGGCTGTGTTGTCCTGCATCTCAATGCAGCCCTCACAGGAGAAGAATGGACTACAAAGCCATTCATCAGGAAAGGTCTCTCTCTCTCTCTCTCTCTCTCTCTCTCTCTCTCTCTCTGTCTCTCTCTCTCTCTCTCTCTCTCTCTCACACACACACACACACACACACACACACACACACACACACACACACACACACACACACACACACACACACACACACACACACACACACACACACACACACACACACACACACACACACACACAGAGACAGACAGACAGACAGAGAGATACAGCACCACATAGATATTACAGTGATTTACATGTATAACCTCACAAGCAATTAAACGCAGACAATAGAAATGACTCATACAAGCACAGACACAAACACAATTATCCACTCAAATATACATAACCGAATGTGTAAAACCTGCCCACACACACACATCAACCACTACACAAATGCGCTGAACATATATTACATCATAGACATTATAATTGAAGGTATGCATACGTACATCAACACACCCATTAAATACGCAATCACCGATTGACATGCCTGATTGACATGCATTGGAACTGCATCTGTGAAATCTAGGCTCTCAATTGTGCCTCTTCCCATCCACCATCTCTCTATCTATCTTTCTCGCACGCACACACACTTGCACTCACACACACAATCGGCCCCCTTCTCTCACACATCTCCCCCCTCTCATGGCCCAGGAGGGTTTTCCAGAGAACACAGATGATAAAATGGGTCAGGACAGAGCTGAGCACTATTTTTACCAGGACAGAAGCCATTTTCCTGGAGTCTCCTACAGGTATAGGGAAGCTGAGGCTCATGGCTGAGACAACAGAGCTGTGAAATGGAGTTCCCCCTTGTCATTAGCTCCATACTGCCCTCCTGGGCTATGTGCTTCACTAGCCTGACAAAAGCTGTCTGATCACATTTTTACTGCAATGCACAGCCTAATTGAAAAGAGGAGGACAAAGAATCAGAGTGAGTGAGTGAGTGAGTGAGTGAGTGAGTGAGTGAGTGAGTGAGTGAGTGAGTGAGTGAGTGAGTGAGTGAGTGAGTGGCTGACTGACTGACTGACTGACTGACTGAGAGCCCTGCAGAGGTTTTCCCCAATGGCAGTGTCCTCTGTGTCTCTTGTTGTCACTCACCTCAGCCTCTCACCCACACAGTCACAAAACAGAGTACATCACTGTTTCAAACATGCATCCGCTCTCACAAACAACAGCTTACCGGTGTGTGACTGTAACACACACCAAACACACAAGGTTACACATCCTCAGCATGATTCTATTCTAAGGGAAGACACTCTGTCTGTCTGCTTGAAGCCACATAGAAGGCCTCTGTGAGTTACCGAGGGGTTTTGACTGTGTTTCCTTTCAACCCGGTGCTCCTATTGCCTCTGTACACACAGAGGCAATAGACAAAAGCCTTCTCATTGCAGAATGTTAATCTTCAGCTCAGGGATATTCTCTCTCTCTCACACTGACAGAGGTGTAGCTGTTACAACCTTACACCAACGCTCCAACGACTAACAAATGATTGTTCTCCGTGACACTCCCAACTTGAATGCGTCTGCCCTACGTGCACTGCACGCTGACAGACTTTATGTATGAAGTATCGCACGGTTACACCCTGTGTTTTAAAAAATTGATTCTGTGACACACACACACACACACACACACACACACACACACACACACACACACACACACACACACACACACACACACACACACACACACACAGTGAGATTGAGTGAATGTTCCACTACTCTGTAATGCTATTGCTCTATGTCCTTTACAGTAGCACCAGACACAGTGTAGGTAATTGGTCACACTGCAGTGGCTAATCCCTTGTTATTATTCTGCTGTTTTTATGTTGTGTGGCAATCTAGACGCTCGGGGCACAGTAACCTTTCATCCTTAATCACACACAGAGCTTACACCCTATTACCTATGCTCGGTAAAGAGACTTAACGCTGAGCAGTACATCCTCAGTACAGACGCTGTACTATAGCTGCATACTGTACTCAACCCCCATAAAATTGTACATTGCAGATTCAAAGTTCTTTGTTTCTGGCCATTTTGAACCTGTAATCGAACTGAGAAATGCTGATGTTCCAGATACTCAACTAGTCTAAAGAAGGCCAGTTCTATTGCTTCTTTAATCAGAACAACAGTTTTCAGCTGTGCTAACATAATTGCAAAGACCCCTCCTGTCTCAGCCTCCAGTATTTATGCTGCAGTAGTTTATGTGTCGGGGGACTAGGGGTCAGTTTGTTATATCTGGAGTACTTCTCCTGTCCTATTCGGTGTCCTGTGTGAATCTAAGTGTGCGTTCTCTAATTCTCTACTTCTCTCTTTCTTTCTCTCTCTCGGATGACCTGAGCCCTAGGACCATGCCCCAGGACTACCTGACATGATGACTCCTTGCTGTCCCCAGTCCACCTGGCCGTGCTGCTGCTCCAGTTTCAACTGTTCTGCCTTATTATTATTCGACCATGCTGGTCATTTATGAACATTTGAACATCTTGGTCATGTTCTGTTATAATCTCCACCCGGCACAGCCAGAAGAGGACTGGCCACCCCACATATGCTCTCTCTAATTCTCTCTTTCTTTCTCTCTCTCGGATGACCTGAGCCCTAGGACCGTGCCCCAGGACTACCTGACATGATGACTCCTTGCTGTCCCCAGTCCACCTGACCGTGCTGCTGCTCCAGTTTCAACTGTTCTGCCTTATTATTATTCGACCATGCTGGTTATTTATGAACATTTGAACATCTTGGCCATGTTCTGTTATAATCTCCACCCGGCACAGCCAGAAGAGGACTGGCCACTCCACATAGCCTGGTTCCTCTCTAGGTTTCTTCCTAGGTTTTGGCCTTTCTAGGGAGTTTTTCCTAGCCACCGTGCTTCTACACCTGCATTGCTTGCTGTTTGGGGTTTTAGGCTGGGTTTCTGTACAGCACTTTGAGATATCAGCTGATGTACGAAGGGCTATATAAATACATTTGATTTGATTTGATTTGATTTTCTAATGATCAATTAGCCTTTTAAAATGATCAACTTGGATTAGCTAACACAAAGTGCCATTGGAACACAGGTGTGATGGTTGCTGATAATGGGCCTCTGTACACCTATGTAGATATTCAATAAAAACCAGCCATTTCCAGCTACAATAGTCATTTACAACATTAACAATGTCTACACTGTATTTCTGATCAATTTGATGTTATTTTAATGCACAAAAACAAAGACATTTCTAAGTGACCCCAAATTTTTTTACGGGGGGTGTATATTTCTAAGTGGCTCAACTGCACCGCTGAATCTAAGCCCATGGAACAGGATGTGCAACTCCAGATTGAAGTCCATTTCAGCACCATGGACAGCAAACAGATTCTCCTGGCACAGAGTTCAGCATCATGGGCAGAAACCAGATTCTCTTGGCACAGAGTTCAGCACCATGGACAGCAACAACACAGACCGTAATTGAGGAGATTTCGCAACAGCAGTCCACTCCTGATATGGCTGTTCCAGCCGTTGCATGGTCATTATAACTGTCATTTAGAGAGCTAAAGCTTCACTGAGTATCTCTATTGCTGGCACTGGCCTATTGCCACACAGCCATTTCCCCCAGGTTTACTCAGAAACATTACTGTAAAAGACACATTGTCCAATGTTACTGGTTTATGTATTGTTGAGCATGTGGACTCACAGAGGTGTAGAGGTACCCATCGCTGTTCATGCCCAGGTAGAGCCCTGTCTTCGCCCCCTGGATCGCCACGATCCTCAGACCCACAGGAATCAAGTTGAACTGTGCTGCAGAGAGGCGGAAAGAGGGAGGAGAGAGAAACGTTAGAACATGAGACTGACATTAGACCAACCCAGAGAGCAGCAATCAAGAGCTTCCTAGATTGTCTTCTATAGGAATTAACATGGCTGTTGTTTCACCTCTGAATAACCCTACCAGGCACAAAGGTCACAACCTCACTGAGCCTAAGCCAGTGTCATGAGCAAGATATGGAGTGTTGTTGGAGTGAGGGGCTATCATCACGTCACCTCAGGTTTGCCATACTTTTGCTCTACTCTGGGTGCAGCACCTCCCTGAATACAGCTAAGAGGACTGGTGAAACACAAAGGAATAGAACGAGAGCATGTGAGAGAGACAGTGGGAGAAAACAAGGGAGAAAGAGAGCGTGAACAACAGAGAGGATGGAGTGACAAAAAGATGACAGAAATAGATGTCAGGAAGGAGCAGAGGCGGGAGGAAGGAAGGAAGAGAAAGGACAAGTCTATCCTCTATCTCTCTCGTCTCTTCTCACTCTCTCTGGGGCGTGCAGGGTTTCAGGGGTGTTACTGATCTCTTCTACATAGAGACCAATGGAACCATCAGAACAGGAAAACAGAGTGGAAAGAGTAGAAGACAGATCGGGTGGAAAAGACAAAGTAGAGATGAGAGAGATAAAGGAACAATTATTGCTTCCATGGATTTTAAATGTGCCAACTAAATATCCTTATCAAATCCACACCCATTCTGAAACCTAAACCCGATGCAATAAGAAGTACAGCGTCTTTGTCAACATGTGATTGTGTTGTCTATTTATTTGCAGACCTTGCTGTTTGTGAATGGGCATCTGGCATTCCTAATCTCTAACTATATTTGAATAAGATCTTTGTCAAATCCTCTTATTGATTTTGTGTGTTTTCACTGTTGGCAGTTTCTAAAGGCGCATTTGGGAATCAAATAAGATTAATGTTGAAAGTCAATACATGCATCCAATCCATATTATAAGTAAGTAAGTAAATCTAGGGGTCCTTGAAGATGTCTCAAGTGGTTATTTATTTATCTGCTGAATAATTATTGTAGAACGATGTCATGGTATATCAGGAAAGCAGGCATGTCTATAAGTCTCCGATGTGACCTCCCCATTCTCTGCCTCACCATGCTGCTGTCTTCTCTCTCCCCTTTTCATCACTCTGTGGTGTCATAGTCACCCTGCACCAAACCCTCTGACAACCTCCAGCTCAATCAAAGACCAGTCAATCTGTTCCACACGCTCCTCTCTGCTCTGCTCCTCACACACGCAGACAGCTGGGCCAGAAGAGGAGAGCTGAGGACAGACCCAGTCACCACACACTGCGCACACACACTCATCCCTGTCACTCCCCCTTCTCTCTTTCTGTTCCATTCTCTCCCTTCCATCTCTTTCTCTATTTCTTTGTTACTCTATTGCCACATCTCTCTCTCTCTCTCTCTCTCTCTCTATTTCTCTACTTCTCCTTCTATCTTCTCTTGGCATGACCTTACTATATGAAGGATTTTATGGATGAGGGAGAAGTATACAACAACACTGAATATTTCAGTGTTTCAAATTGTGTGCTTAGTGTGGTTTTGTGTACTGTTGCCATGACCTGATCTGAGTTGGTGTTAATGGTGATTGGGTTGTGTGCTGTAGTTATTCCAGTATACCAGGATACCAGTATCTAGTATCCACCTATTCTGGAAAAGCATAGGCTTCAGTACTTCAGCCACAGACAAATAGCCCTGATCAGCGGTTGGTGAATGAGCAATCAACTGGTGCCAGTGACCAGACACTGAGAGAAGTATACAATACCTGGCTACTAGCCAGACTGGCAGGCCATGTGCCAAAACACACACACACACAGATACCATACACACACACACACACACACACACACACACACACACACACACACACACACACACACACACACACACACACACACACACAGACACACACACACACACACACACACACACACACACGCTCTTACAGAAGGAGCTGCCTTCGTCCCTTGTGCCATCCATGGTGCCATCCGGCTGCATCTGCAGGTAGTATCCGTGCTGACTGTACAGCCTGGTAACGATGCCTTTCAACTGGGGCTCTGCAGAGGAAACAGTCAGCACAAAGCTTTATTAGACAGGGCCCATGGACAGGGACAGATAGAAGAGTCATGTAATAGTTATTTAGGGTTGAGAGGAACTTGGAGTTGAACATAATGGGTTAATAGGAGATTGTCAGTTAGGGAGGTAGGAAAATACTTGTAATAGTCTGAGTTAACAACACACAGCCAAATGTGTCTTTTAGAAGGGTATACAAATTGTTTAGTCGTCAGTGCAATGAATATTTGCAACGTCATCTAATAATGATGAATAATAGTTGAATAAAAGTTGACGACAAAAATAGACAAACTGATGTCATGAACAGTGGCTGCTGGCTCTTGGAACTCGCCAGCACCTTATCGCTCTCTGCCCATTATCATTGCCGTTGGTATTTTAAAGCAAACGAGTTTGGGGTCATTGGAGGATTAAGTCAAATGAAAGAGAGCCGGTCTCCTGCTCCATGAAAGATACATCAGCATCACACATGTATTTGTGATGAGGAGGAGATGAGGAGGCATAAGAGAACGTTTAATGTGCAGGGTCCCTGCCGTCTACTTTGTGTTCATTTAAGAAACCGACAGATAACGAATCCTTACAGCTAGGAGACATGCAGCCACTGAGTCTTTTCCGGTTCACTCCTACAACCTTCCTCACTTTCCCTTTCCCTGCTCTGTGGTGCTCCTAGTTGACAGTCTGCCAGCAGGAGGCTGCAGGTGCTGTGGTGCCATGGCTTAATGCTCAGTCACTCTCAGTTAGAGAGAACAGCCTGGTCGGGCTAAGCTAGCGGGCCGCCTCTCATCCACAATGTAGCTTTAATGAGGGAGATGAAACATGGATGAGAGAGCAGTTTGTGGGAAACCCTCTGGAGGAATGGGGGTCAGATGTTAGTTCCCATGCCTCTAACCTCCTCCTACTCTGCCCTCTCCTCTCTCAGCCTCCCTGAGAGCCATTTGCTCGCAGGATCCCGATCGATACACAGATCCTGATGAAGAACCCAAGATTGGTCTCTCTATCTGTGTGTGCGTGTGCGTGTGCGTGCGTGCGTGTGTGTGTGTGTGTGTACTCACAATGTGGGTATGTGATTGGGTATATGATTTTAAGGGTTATTTCCCCATAGGAACAGAGTCAGGGTCTGTAACAATGTGACAGAGACTCTCATATTTACAACCATGTAGATACAAAACTCACACTTTCCCCCTCTCTCCCTCTAATATCTCTCCCTCTTTCTCTACTTCCCTTCCTTGCTTTCTCTCTCTCTCTCTCTCTCTCTCTCTCTTTATTGCCCCCATACTCTCTCTCTTTATTGCCCCCATACTCTCTCTCTCTTTATTGCCCCCATATTCTCTCTCTCTTTATTGCCCCCATATTCTCTCTTTATTGCCCCCATACTCTCTCTCTCTTTATTGCCCCCATACTCTCTCTCTTTATTGCCCCCATACTCTCTCTCTCTTTATTGCCCCCATATTCTCTCTCTCTTTATTGCCCCCATATTCTCTCTCTTTATTGCCCCCATACTCTCTCTCTTTATTGCCCCCATACTCTCTCTCTTTATTGCCCCCATATTCTCTCTCTCTTTATTGCCCCCATACTCTCTCTCTCTTTATTGCCCCCATATTCTCTCTCTCTTTATTGCCCCCATATTCTCTCTCTCTTTTACCGTTCCCCATTGTCTCTCTTTCTCTTTGCCGCTCCCCATTGTCTCTCTCTCTCTTTGCCGCTCCCCATTGTCTCTCTCTCTCTTTGCCGCTCCCCATTGTCTCTCTCTCTCTTTGCCGTTCCCCATTGTCTCTCTCTCTCTTTGCCGCTCCCCATTGTCTCTCTCTCTCTTTGCCACTCCCCATTGTCTCTCTCTCTCTCTTTATCGCCCCCATTCTCTCTCTCTCTCTCTCTCTCTTTGCCACTCCCCATTGTCTCTCTCTCTCTGTTTGCCGCTCCCCATTGTCTCTCTCTCTCTTTGCCGTTCCCCATTGTCTCTCTCTCTCTTTGCCACTCCCCATTGTCTCTCTCTCTCTCTCTCTCTTTATCACCCCCATTCTCTCTCTCTCTCTCTCTCTCTTTGCCACTCCCCATTGTCTCTCTCTCTCTTTGCCGCTCCCATTGTCTCTCTCTCTCTTTGCCACTCCCCATTGTCTCTCTCTCTCTTTGCCGCTCCCCATTGTCTCTCTCTCTCTTTGCCACTCCCCATTGTCTCTCTCTCTCTCTCTCTCTCTCTCTCTCTCTCTCTCTCTCTCTCTCTCTCTCTCTCAATTCAATTCAATTCAATTCAAGGGCTTTATTGGCATGGGAAACATGTGTTAACATTGCCAAAGCAAGTGAGGTAGACAACATACAAAGTGAATATATATAAAGTGAAAAACAACAAAAATTAACAGTAAACATTACACATACAGAAGTTTCAAAACAGTAAAGACATTACAAATGTCATATTATATATATATATACAATGTACAAATAGTTAAAGGACACAAGATAAAATGAATAAATGAATCTCTCTCTCTCTCTCTCTCTCTCTCTTTACCTCTCCCCATTGTCTCTCTCTCTCTCTCGCCCCCATTCTCTCTCTCTCACATATCCTTTGAGTTATGTGGGATTCATCCTACCCAATAACACCATACATCACCCAATCAGAGCAGGGAAGCCGTTCATTACATGTCCCTGCGGATGTCTGTGGGAGAGCAGGGAGACAAGGGATCTTAGAGAGAGAGAGATGGCAGTGTCATTTCATTGGGAAAGATGGCTGTATGTGCAGTTCAACAGACAGCTCATGCAAGACAGGGCTAATAAACACCACTGCTTGCTGTCTGTCTGGGCCAATACATCTGATGCTTCACTCCCACACTGAACAGGTCCCACTGTCTCAACATACTGTACAATACACACTCAGGCTGCTTAGAACAAATGGAAGGCAAGAGCTATGGGTTTTTCAATTGTTTAAGCACAATTCTGAAAACAGGGCCCGGTTTGTCAAAACACGACACACAATTAGCACAACCCTACACCAAATTAGCACAACACTTCAGATCATTTGCAAAATGGAACACTTTTGTCAAAACTATACACGACTTCATGAAAATTATATTTTGATACCATACGAAACACACATTTCATATGACTTCAATCTTTTTGAACCAGTTACACACTGCTGTTGCTAACCTAAAACACTTTTAGCAAGTCTAATTGTCAGTGATTAGAGTGCTGTAAATGACGTACACAGAGAAAGTGCCACTATACAAACACTACACAAGACCAATGCTGTAGACGGAGGAAAATATCATTTATTTCTCTCCATATACCCAAATCAGTCAACATGTCAACATGGAGAATCACAACAAAACATGTCCCAGTGTTCATGCTACTACAGTAGTGTGCATAACACTTTTAGCTCAGCAAACAGACAAACGTAAAATACTGTATCCAGTACAGGTTACAATTACAGTAAATAACAACAAACAAAACATCATCTGAAAAGAACTGACAATATTGTACAGAAAATATACTATACATACTATACATTATCTCTTCTCCTAGCTGGATCTGGCCAGAGAATTTCATCAACATCACAAGCAATATCATCATTAGCAAGACAAAGCGGGAAGAACAGTCTTGAATGTCGAATCCATCCTTGCACAGCTGCGGCGTCGACTTGGTCACAGGCGTCCACCATGGCCTGAATGAGAGGTACCTGAGCCTGGGGCTGGAGATCGTAAACCTTCCACCGCCATGCAGAGAAAACTATTCGATAGGGTTTAGAAACGGAGAGTATGGTGGAAGGTATAGTACTGTCAACTGTGGATGGTGTTGAAACCAGTTCTGGACCAAAGCAGAGCGGTGGAATGACACATTGTCCCAGATGACTATGTATTGCATCTGGTGCATTTCATTACCTGCTGTGACGACGTGGTGCAATCGGTCCAAAAATGCGAGAATGTGAGGTGTGTTGTAAAGGGCCCAGACGGAGGACAACCCCATGCTGTGAAATGACAGCGCAAAGGGTGATGTTACCCCATGTTGCCCAGGGACATTGATTATAGCCCTGTGGCCAATGATATTTCTGCCTCTCCTTCTTGCTTTTGCGAGGTTGAACCCTGCCTCATCAATATATATGAATTCATGCAGGATTTCCTCAGCATCCATCTGCAAAACTCCCTGAAATACAGTGAAAGACAAGATTGTGTAGTTCAGGATAGGTCTAGTATACAGTCAATGTAAAAAAAAGCCATGTGTGCAGTATGCAACATCACAGTGCTAAAGTGAACAATACAAACCTCCACATACTCCTGCCGCAGCCGTTTGACCCTCTCTGAACTCCGCTCAAAGGCACTCGATAAAGTTGTGTCATTTGAACCGGATGTCTCTTCAGGATGCGTGCCAGTGTCGACGGAGAGACCTGATGGACATTATTGAAAATGGCATGGTCACCGATAATGTTGGCATGTAGTTCTCTGAGCCTGATGGCATTATTGGCCAAAACCATGTTTATTATCTCACTCTTGTTCTTGCGTGAATATGGGCCCCCTTCCTCCTTGTCGTTCCCGACCCTCAATCCTATGTAGAGAATAATACATGTAACTTACTGTACAATGTCACAGGACGGGGTATCACAAGTGCTGATATGGTGCTGACAATAAGCAGCTGATTTCTGTAACTGTAGACAGATCTACCCTTTTTCCTGTCAAAAAGTTCTTATGACAGATGCCACTGTATATCTGCTATGATTTGGCTGAACTCTCAGTCCAGCCTCCCTCAGCGTAAATCCGTGGTTCACAACATGGTCCACTAGTGTTGCACGAATGTCATTTGATAAGTTATGTCCTCTTCTTCTTTGTGCACATTCTCCTCCTGCTTCAGGTATTCCTCTGGCTTGGGCCTCTGCCTCTTCCTCCTCCTCTACCTCCTCCTCTTCCTCTACCTCCTTCTCCTCCTCTGTGTACTCCTCCTCTCACTCTCACCCTCACCCTCACCCTCACCCTCACTCTCACTCTCGCTCTCACTCTCACTCTTCTTCTGACTCCTTTTGGTTGAAGGCAGGTGAACCTACCTACTGCATTTTTATAGTGCTTAAACCTGATTGGTGTGTCTACAATTCAGCAATCATGTGTTTGTGCACCTGATGGCTGTGTTTAACAACTTCTTATGACTGGGGGGCAGTATTGAGTAGCTTGGATGAATAAGGTGCCCAGAGTAAACGGCCTGCTCCTCAGTCTCAGTTGCTAATATATGCATAGTATTATTAGTATTGGATAGAAAACACTCTAAGGTTTCTAAAACTGTTTGAATGATGTCTGTGAGTATAACAGAACTCAGGCAAAATCCTGAGTTGAAATCAAAACAGGAAGTGAGAAATCTGGGCTTTGTATGTATTCACCAGAGTCCCCAATGAAATCCCCTTGAGATATTAATGATGTTGCACTGCCTAGGGGTTCCACTAGATGTCAACCAATAATAGAAATTGTAATGAGATTTCTATGGTGTTGTGGGAGTGAATGATAGCAGAATGCATCAGGTGTCTATCAAGCAGCCATTTTCAACAAAAGAAGGTATTTGGACATAAATAACGGATATTATCGAAATAAAACAAACATTTATTGTGGACCTGGGATTCCTGGAGTGCGTTCTGATGTAGATCATCAAAGGTAAGGGAATATTTGTCATGTAATTTCTTGTTTATGTTGACGCCATCGTTGTGGCTGTGGTGATTTTTACTTCTAAGCGCCGTCTCAGATTATTGCATGGGTTTCTTTTTCCGTAAAGTTTTTAAAAAAATCTGACACGGAGGTTGCATTAAGGAGAGGTATATCTATAATATACATTTATGATGAGTATTTCTGTTGAATCAATGTGGCTATGCAAAATCACTGGATGTTTTTGGAACTAGTGAATGTAACGCGCCAATGTAAACTCAGATTTTTTTATATAAATATGAACTTTATCAAACAAAACATACATATATTATGTAACATGAAGTCCTATGAGTGTCATCTGATGAAGATTATCAAAGGTTAGTGATTAATTTTATCTCTATTTGTGCTTTTTTTCTCTCTCTCTCTTTGGCTGGTAAAATTGGCTGTGTATTTTAGTGAGTTGTTGGTGACCTAACATAATCGTTTGTGGTGCTTTCCCCGTAAATCCTATTTGAAATCAGACACTGTGGTGGGATTAACAACAAGACCACATTGAAAACGATATAAGATACATGTATGTTTGAGGAATTTTAATTATGAGATTTCTGTTCTTTTGAATATGGCGCCCTGCACTTTCACTGGTTGTTGTCATATCATCCCGTTAACGGGATTGCAGCCATAAGAAGTTTAACAGATTGGCTCATAGGTGTGGTAATTTGACAGTCAGTGCTTTGGAATTGCAAGGAAGTGACATCATGATATACTTCTGTGTCTTATGTATACAAGTGTGTTTAGGGTTTTGCAAATCACTGTGTGTAATGTTTTGCAAATAGTGTGAAGCTGACAATGTGCTTACAGTTGTGCAAATGTAGCCTTGTGTTTTGCTCCTTGAGTGTAAGGATTTGCTAATTGTGGGAAAAGTTCCATTTTAGTGTGTAAGCAATCGTAAAAAAAAACTGTAACCAGTCCTCATCACACCAGATATGTACCAGAGGGGAATAAAGAGCCACTGTGGCTTTTACCAACTCTAGCCATTAGGAAGTGCCACTGAGAATCTCCCAGGTGCCATTAGGGCTCTTGTGTTGCTCTGCTAACGCTCTGCATCGATCAATGGAAAAATCATTGCAGCTCTAGTGGCCTCTTTATACCATGAAACAAGTGAGACTGTGGCTTTGGGATGAGGAACAGCATAATATATTGCCACAAGGAAGTCAAGCCAGTTGGTGGAGAAGGCCAAAGGATGGTTTCAATTGTCACTGACTAGTGTTCTGTTCAATTCTTGGTAAGAAAGAAAGAAAGAAAGAAAGAAAGAAAGAAAGAAAGAGCAGCAATGATCAGGGTTCACAGGATGACAGAAAGAACACAAGATAAGTTCATTAACACTCCACATTCGCATTCCAAAATAATGCTTTAATACACGCTCACAGCTGTAATACACATACTGCGCAAGCAAGCGACAGGACTAAAATATAAATGTTTCACTATGTTCAGACCACATAATATGGCAACAATATGTGACTATGCAGATACACTAATCACCATATTTCTCATTGTTTGTCTGCTAAATTTAAATCTAACCTTCATTTGCATGAGACAAAGATCACTTAATCAATAGTTACTGCTCTAGCATTCTATGGTTCCACTGGTGCCAATGACATTCATAGTGCCACCAACTGACTTTATATTCACACAGCTTCTAAGGACAAATACACAAGGTTTACATACCAAATTTCATGGCCTCATGTCAATGGGTTCAGTTCTTATAGCCCTGGTGTGATATGGTACCATCTAGTGGTGTAGAGAGGCCGACTTTAAATGCAGAAACTAATCATTCTCAAATTCATTAGAGGATAATTCATTGAGTTTATATACCAAATCTGGAGCCAATCTGACTCATGGTTCATGAGAAGAAGATGTTTTAAGCATTTTTATCATTAGCATATGTAATAACATGCATCTATAGGTACATTGTGGCCATATTTGTCTCAAAACCAGTAAAGACTGGTGTAATAAGTCTAAATACCAAATCTGGAGTGAATGTGCCATATGGTTCATGAGGAGATGATGATTGCAGATGATTTTGAGCATTAGTGTTATATTTTGCAAAGAATACCTGTTAATATAGTTTCCTTGTTTTTCTAGATATCAATAGCACATTCAGTGAGGTTCATCTTAGGGACGTCCAGGATGGTGATGACCAGTTTCGAGGTGATAGGCTATTGCGGGGTGGATTTAAAGTGTAAAATGTGATTCTTGATTTGGTGATAACAAAAGGTTTAAGATGGAGGAGAATCTGTCCTGACGGATGTTATAGACACGTTTGTTCAGCACGAGGAAAGACACTGACATACAAAGATCAGAGTCTCTTGGTCAAACAGATTACAAAAAGTGACCGATCTTTGCTATTTGAGCATGTCAAGGAAAAGCCATATCTAAGAACAACACACCCCCCCAAATGTAAATAGAATAAAAAGACAGCCAGAACGAAAAATCACTGGAGAGAGAGGCAGATAGTTAGTGCTAGAAAAAGAGAGAGAGAGAGCTCTCCCAGCGGAGCTCTTAACTGGGAAGCAGAGAGAGAGAGACATGATTGTTGGGGAGGCTGTGTCGCGCTGATGGCCATTATGTCACAACTCACTCTTCCCCAGAGCAGAGCAACCCTGGAGAGTCACTAGAGGCGAGAGGGTGTGACTGGGAGGCAGCAGGACCAGAGGGGAGAGGGGATGGCTGGGAGGCAGCAGGACCAGAGGAGGGAGGGGATGGCTGGGAGGCAGCAGGACCAGAGGGGAGAGGGGATGGCTGGGAGGCAGTAGGACCAGAGGAGGGAGGGGATGGCTGGGAGGCAGCAGGACCAGAGGAGGGAGGGGATGGCTGGGAGGCAGCAGGACCAGAGGGGAGAGGGGATGGCTGGGAGGCAGCAGGACCAGAGGAGGGAGGGGATGGCTGGGAGGCAGCAGGACCAGAGGGGAGAGGGGATGGCTGGGAGGCAGTAGGACCAGAGGGGAGAGGGATGGCTGGGAGGCAGTAGGACCAGAGGGGAGAGGGATGGCTGGGAGGCAGTAGGACCAGAGGGGAGAGGGATGGCTGGGAGGCAGCAGGACCAGAGTGGAGAGGGGATGGCTGGGAGGCAGTAGGACCAGAGGGGAGAGGGATGGCTGGGGGGCAGCAGGACCAGAGGGGAGAGGGGATGGCTGGGAGGCAGCAGGACCAGAGGGGAGAGGGATGGCTGGGAGGCAGCAGGACCAGAGGGGAGAGGGATGGCTGGGAGGCAGCAGGACCAGAGGGGATGGCTGGGAGGCAGCAGGACCAGAGGGGAGAGGGGATGGCTGGGAGGCAGCAGGACCAGAGGGGAGAGGGGATGGCTGGGAGAAAGCATGACCAGGGGGGAAAGGGGATGGCTGGGAGGCAGCAGGACCAGAGGGGAGAGGGGATGGCTGGGAGAAAGCATGACCAGGGGGGAGAGGGGAGGCAGAAGGACATTTCCCAGACAGACTGAGGCTGGCATGTCAACGCATATGCCCACTGTTTAACTGTTCCGTTTATTCAGTTTATAGTTCTTAGTTGATCTCAGTGCAGGCACACATGCTATTTTCCAAATGACCGTCTACCTATATGTTTACCAAAATGGTTCCCTCAAGCTAGTTAGCCGTTTTACAAGCTCCCCTCAATACTCCAACCATGGCTGTCTCACGAAGACATATGCGTGCACACACACATTTGAATGGGCACAATGACATTGATGTGAATGTCAACCAGACAGCGGACTATATAGTGCAGAATCATAACACTGACTCCTTGTACTCCATGTCACAGGATACTGCAGCCATGCATTACATTACCATGAACACATGGACTTCTCTCCCTCTTTCATACACACATACACGGACGCCAGAGGAGGCTGCTGAGGGGAGAACGGCTCATAATAATGGCTAGAATGGAGTGAATGGAATGGTATCAAACCTGGAAACCAGGTGTTTGATGTGTTCGATACCATTATCATGTGTTCCATTCCTATGAGCCCATCCTCCCCAATTAAGGTGCCACCGGCCACCTGTGACACACATGCTTTTTCATCCTAGTTAATGATCTGGTAGCATAGGGGTGACAACCTCAGTACCACAGCAAACATGTTACACTCTCATCACTGTAACAGATCCATGCTCGTTTCATTCATCAGACAGGGTAACACGCACACACACCGTACCCTCTACCCACAATATTCTCCTTTTACCCCTGGCTCTGTCTAATTTAATCTCATGCATCAATACCCTTTAATTAATATGATTGGCTGAGGGATTTTCTTGCTGTTTCCTTTTGTTTCCTTCTCACTGCTGTCACCCACAATGTGAGCCAATTAACCCACCTCCCTTGTTGGCACCTAATATGCTGAGCCATCACTATTGCATCACTATTCCAGTCAAGGGTGAGGGCAGTCATACAGAGCATGTGCCATCATCAACCATGGATGCCAGTCAGTGGAACCCTTTTGTGTGTGTGTGTGTGTGTGCGCGTGTGTGCATGTGTGTGTTTGTGTCTTTGTGTTCGTGTCTTTGTTTCTGTGTATGTGTGTGTGTGTTGGTGTGCGTGTGTGTGCGCTTGTATGAGTGCATGTGTGTATGTGGTGTGTGTGTGCCTGTGTATATGTTAGTGAGTGTGTCTGCAATGCTCTGTTAGTCTATTGCTCCCTGGGAACTGTAGCTTGCTGGGGTTATCTGTGACTTACCTCATCTTGATAAGTGTGGAGAGTAATCACAAGCACTGCTTGACTTAGCAGCCAAGGGCATTTCTCATTCTGCTCTGTGACCGGGCTAAACTACAGGGGCTTCCCTCTCCTTTCATTAGAAGGACTCTCTGCCTCTCCCCTCCCCTCTTGTCATTTGTCCTCGCTCTCTGCCTTCCTCTTTCAACCAGATTGTGAGGGAATTGTATGTGTGCGTGAGAGAGAGAGCAGTTTGTCTCTGGTGGTGTTCAATCCCTCCAAACAGAGCCATGAATTCTGGAGTATCGCTAGTAATTGTCGATGCTACGTGGGACGTGGAGAGAGAGAGATAGAAAGAGAGCGAGAGATAACAATAGGGAGGCAGGGATGAGGATAGACAAGAAGCTGAAAGATAGAGGACAGAGAAGAGGAGGAGGAGAGAGAGGATGCGGATGTGATATGAGGAAGGTTGAAACGTTAGAAGGAAGAGAATGGGAAAGAGAGAGGAAAAGAGGCACATTGGGTAAATCATGCAGTAGTAGTGCGAGAAGGGTGTTTAATGACCTCTTCATCTCCCAATCAAACACTACTCTCTCACTTTCAATTATACCACGGTAAAACGGTTACCCATGTCAAACACACGGCAGCCAGCCAGCCAGGCGAGAGTTACTGCTACTTATTAATGACATTGACAAGGACATGTCAAACACCCAGCAGCCAGCCAGCCAGGCGAGAGTTACTGCTACTTATTAATGACATTGACAAGGACATGTCAAACACCCAGCAGCCAGCCAGCCAGGCGAGAGTTACTGCTACTTATTAATGACATTGACAAGGACATGTCAAACACACAGCGACGCAAATAGAGCTCCCACTGACTGATTCCCTAGTTGACACACATTAAACATTCACATATTTCATATCTGCCTCATTGGCATCATGACAGATCTGTGTCATTAGTAATTAGCAATATAGACTGTCTGAGGAGCTGTCAGCTCAGAAAGAAAGGGAGCACCATAGTGCGCCCCAAGGAATGCTCTTACTACAGTACCTCCATACACCGCAAGGACTGCTCTTACTACAGTACCTCCATACACCGCAAGGACTGCTCTTACTACAGTACCTCCATACACCGCAAGGACTGCTCTTACTACAGTACCTCCATACACCGCAAGGACTGCTCTTACTACAGTACCTCCATACACCGCAAGGACTGCTCTTACTACAGTACCTCCATACACCGCAAGGACTGCTCTTACTACCTCCATACACCACAAGGACTGCTCTTACTACAGTATCTCCATACACCGCAAGGACTGCTCTTACTACAGTACCTCCATACACCACAAGGACTTCTCTTACTACCTCCATACACCATGGTTTCTTCCCTCCTAGCTGCAGACTCCAAAGCCTCTGCCCTGCTTATTTGGAGGAATAAGGACCAGAGGCAGGTGAAGAAAACTAATGCAAAGCAGCAAGAGTGCTGTTCATCATCACACACACTACTCACTCTCCCTTCAGTCCTATCCAACAGCTTCCCATGACCCTCAAACCCTCATCCACCATGTCTTTCCCATGAACCCTTCAAGACACACACACACACACACACACACACACACACACACACGTCTGCACTCCCACACAAGTTCAGCCAGGCACCTCTGTTTGATTTACCAGAGAAGACAAACACTGTCCCATGAGGGTTCATCCTCACCGCAGAAAGAGGGGTTTCCTCCCCCTACAGCAGTGCACAGCGTGGCATGCAAGGGGAACAATCTGTCAACTGGAGAACTGGGTCATGATGTTTAAACCAGAAGATCATTCTTATTGGCCAGTGTATATAGTAGATTATAAACTGGGTAGTTTGGGTTCTGGATGCTGATAGGCTAAAAAAAGCATTCCAGCCGTGTGCATATCAGACAATATACCACGGGTATGACACAAACATGCTTGTTTTACCATTCTATTTATGTTGGTAACCAGTTTAATAGCAGCAAGGCACCTCAGGGTTGTGCCTCACGTTGTGTCAAAGAATATCCCTTAGCCATGGTATATGTAAGCAATAAGGCCCGAGGAGGTGTGGTATATGGCCAATATTGTAAGGGTTTTCTTTAGGTGAAGTAGAGGCGGACCAAAACGCAGCGTGGTGGTTATTCATGGTTTTTAATAAAGACACTAGACATGAATAAACTAACAAAAACAATAAACGTGGAAAACCAAAAACAGCCCTATCTGGTGCAAAACACAGAGACAGGAACAATCACCCACAAACACACAGTGAAACCCAGGCTACCTAAATATGGTTCCCAATCAGAGACAATGACTAACACCTGCCTCTGATTGAGAACCATATCAGGCCAGACATATAAATAGACAAACAAGACATCCAACATAGAATGCCCACTCAGATCACACCCTGACCAACCAAAACATAGAAACATACAAAGCAAACTATGGTCAGGGTGTGACAGTACCCCCAGGTTTTGCGGACTCCGGCCGCAAAACCTGAACCTATTGGGGAGGGTCTGGGTGTGCATCTGTCCGCCTCTACTTCACCTAAGGAAAACCCTTACAAATATACCACGACTAAGGGCTGTTCTTAAGCAAGACGCAATACGGAGTGCCTGGACACAGCCGTTAGCTGTGGTATATTTAAGCAATAAGGCCCGAGGAGGTGTGGTATATGGCCAATATACCATGGCTAAGGGCTGTTCTTAAGCACTACGCAACACGGAGTGTATGGACACAGACCTTAGCCGTGGTATATTGGCCGTACATCACAAACCCCCGAGGTGACTTATTGCTATTATAAACTGGTTACCAAGGTAATTAAAGTAAAAATAAATGTTTTGTCATACCCGTGGTATACTGTCTGATATACCACGCTGTCAGCCAATCAGCACTCAGGGCTCGAACCACCCAGTTTATAATTAAGCAATAAGGCATGAGAACTAATAAGGCATGAGAACCTGGTAATTATCGTGTGAATGATTCCTGACTAACAGCTGGTCATAGAAACAGCACATAGGTGTCAAACCCTGATATGTTTCACCTGTCTTCACCCCCCTGATTTGTTTCACCTGTCTTGTCTCCATACCCCTCCAGGTATCGCCCATCTTCCTCATTATCCCCTGTTCATTTATACCTGTGTTCTCTGTTTGTCTGTTGCCAGTTTGTTTTGTTCATTCATACCTACCAGCGTTTTCCCCCCTGCTCCTGTCCTGTCTAGAGTGCCTGTTTTCAAGTTTTCCAGGTTTTGAGGTTTCTGCCTGCCCTGACCCTGCCTACCGTCCCGTACATTAGCCTCACTACTCTGGATTATCGACCTCTGCCTGCCCTGACCCTGAGCCTGACCCTGAGCCTGTCTGCCGTCCTGTATCTTTGACTGCCAGTGTTAGATTTAATATTTTATTTCACCTTTATTTAACCAGGTAGGCAAGTTGAGAACAAGTTCTCATTTACAATTGCGACCTGGCCAAGATAAAGCAAAGCAGTTCGACAGAGACAACGACACAGAGTTACACATGGAGTAAAACAAACATACAGTCAATAATACAGTATAAACAAGTCTATATACAATGTGAGCAAATGAGGTGAGAAGGGACTTTACTTTGCCACCAAGGCAAAATAGGCCATGGTGGCAAAGTAAATACAATATAGCAAGTAAAACACTGGAATGGTAGTTTTGCAATGGAAGAATGTGCAAAGTAGAAATAAAAAATGATGGGGTGCAAAGGAGCAAAATAAATAAATAAATTAAATACAGTTTGGAAAGAGGTAGTTGTTTGGGCTAAATTATAGGTGGGCTATGTACAGGTGCAGTAATTTGTGAGCTGCTCTGACAGCTGGTGCTTAAAGCTAGTGAGGGAGATAAGGGTTTCCAGTTTCAGAGATTTTTGTAGTTTGTGCCAGTCATTGGCAGCAGATAACTGGAAGGAGAGGCGGCCAAAGAAAGAATTGGTTTTGGGTGACTGGAGAGATATACCTGCTGGAGCGTGTGCTACAGGTGAGAGATGCTATGGTGACCAGCAAGGTGAGATAAGGGGGACTTTACCTAGCAGGGTCTTGTAGATGACATGGTGCCAGTGGGTTTGGCGACGAGTATGAAGCGAGGGCCAGCCAACGAGAGCGTACAGGTCGCAATGGTGGGTAGTATATGGGGCTTCGGTGACAAAACGGATTGCACTGTGATAGACTGCATCCAATTTGTTGAGTAGGGTATTGGAGGCTATTTTGTAAATGACATCGCCAAAGTCGAGGATTGGTAGGATGGTCAGTTTTACAAGGGTATGTTTGGCAGCATGAGTGAAGGATGCTTTGTTGCGAAATAGGAAGCCAATTCTAGATTTAACTTTGGATTGGAGATGTTTGATATGGGTCTGGAAGGAGAGTTTACAGTCTAACCAGACACCTAAGTATTTGTAGTTGTCCACGTATTCTAAGTCAGAGCCGTCCAGAGTAGTGATGTTGGACAGGCGGGTAGGTGCAGGTAGCGATCGGTTGAAGAGCATGCATTTAGTTTTACTTGTATTTAAGGGCAATTGGAGGCCACGGAAGGAGAGTTGTATGGCATTGAAGCTTGCCTGGAGGGTTGTTAACACAGTGTCCAAAGAAGGGCCAGAAGTATACAGAATGGTGTCGTCTGCGTAGAGGTGGATCAGAGACTCACCAGGAGCAAGAGCGACCTCATTGATGTATACAGAGAAGAGAGTCGATGGCACCCCCATAGAGACTGCCAGAGGTCCGGACAGCAGACCCTCCGATTTGACACACTGAACTCTATCAGAGAAGTAGTTGGTGAAACAGGCAAGGCAATCATTTGAGAAACCAAGGCTGTCGAGTCTGCCGATGAGGATGTGGTGATTGACAGAGTCGAAAGCCTTGGCCAGATCAATGAATATGGCTGCACAGTAATGTTTCTTATCGATGGCGGTTAAGATATCGTTTAGGACCTTGAGCGTGGCTGAGGTGCACCCATGACCAGCTCTGAAACCAGATTGCATAGCAGAGAAGGTATGGTGAGATTCGAAATGGTCGGTAATCTGTTTGTTGACTTGGCTTTCGAAGACCTTAGAAAGGCATGGTAGGATAGATATAGGTCTGTAGCAGTTTGGGTCAAGAGTGTCCCCCCCTTTGAAGAGGGGGATGACCGCAGCTGCTTTCCAATCTTTGGGAATCTCAGACGACACGAAAGAGCGGTTGAACAGGCTATTAATAGGGGTGGCAACAATTTCGGCAGATAATTTTAGAAAGAAAGGGTCCAGATTGTCTAGCCCGGCTGATTTGTAGGAGTCCAGATTTTGCAGCTCTTTCAGAACCTCAGCTGAACGGATTTGGGAGAAGGAGAAATGGGGAAGGCTTGGGCGAGTTGCTGTTGGGGGTGCAGTGCTGTTGAACGGGGTAGGAGTAGCCAGGTGGAAAGCATGGCCAGCCGTAGAAAAATGCTTATTGAAATTCTCAATTATGGTGGATTTATCAGTGGTGACAGTGTTTCCTATCTTCAGTGCAGTGGGCAGCTGGGAGGAGGTGTTCTTATTCTCCATGGACTTTACAGTGTCCCAGAACTTTCTGTTACTTTGACATTGTCTGCACCTGGGTCTTACCTTCAAACCTGTTAGTACGAATTGGCCATGACCAGCAGACCAGGTCAGCTGCGCAACGCCATCTCCTCCCAAGGACCCACCATCGGGAGGCATGAGGAACTGCTTTGTGGCCTTATGGAGGGGGTCCAAACGTTGGCTGAATGCCATGATCGGGGATTGGACAAGTTGCTGGAGCAATTACGCGGGTTGTCTGGGAGGCAGCTTACAACGGTGGTACATCGATCTCTCCACCTTCTCGAGAGCCCCGCTTACCCCCCCACTCAGCCCCTGGACGGGCGCTCTATATGCTGGGTCACTCATAATACCACTCCCATCAACCTACGGGTGTCAGAGAATCACAGCGAGACTATTCAATTCATGCTCATCAAGTCTCCTCAGATTCCCATGGTTTTAGGATTCTCCTGGCTCCAATGACACAATCCCTTCATCAACTGGTCTACTGGTGCCATCATGGGCTGGAGTCCGTTCTGAAGCATGCATGAGAGCACCAGCTGTTCTGGATGCCTGTGTGATAACGCTCTTGGTAGCCGGTACTCCCCGTTCACCCACAACTGTATGGCCAAACATGACTCCAACACCATCATTAAGTTTGCAGATGACACAACGGTGGTAGGCCTGATCACCGACAACGATGAAACCGCCTATAGGGAGGAGGTTAGAGACCTGGTAGTGTGGTGCCAGGACAACAACCTCTCCCTTAATGAGAGCAAGACAAAGGAGCTGATCGTGAACCAGTGGAGGCTCCTCAGAGGAGGAAGGGGAGGACTATCTTCATAAAAATAAAAATGAAAGTGAAACATTACATTTATCCTTTTTAGATAAAACTATGTTAAATATATTCATGCGTCACCAAATAATTGATTAAATAACATTTTTTTGCAATGAAGGTCTACAGTAACTTCAACAGCATTGTCTGGGGTAGCACCATGGTGCAGCCGGAGGACAGCTAGCTTCTGTCCTCCTCTGGCTACATTGACTTCATAACAAAACCTAGGAGGCTCGTAGGCCTCACCACCTTCCATAGACATACATGGTAATTATGAACACTTCCGGAGGACATCCTACAACCAATCAAAGCTTTTGCAGTATGAATTGACATGGTGTCCATCCAATCCTAGAATTAGGATCAGAGAATGAACATGTTGAGCTGAATTGGGATTGTGCCACAGAGCATTATGGGTGTTATATGTGTTTTCTCTGCTACCGCACGGCAAGCGCCAAGTCTAGAACCGAAAGGCTTCTCAACAGCTTCTACCCCCAAGCCAGAAAACTGCTGAACAATTAATCAGATGGTCACCGGATTATTTACATTGACCCCCCCCCCCCCCATTTGATTTTTATACTGCTGCTACTAGCTGTTTATTATCTATGCAGTCACTTCACCCATACCTACATGTACAGATTACCTCAACTAACCTGTACTCCCGCACATTGACTCTGTACCGGTACCCCCTGTATATACTGTAGCCTCGCTATTGTTATTTTGTGTTACTTTTTATTATTTCATATAGTTTATTTGGTAAATATTTTCTTAACTTTTTCTTGAACTGCACTTTTGGTTAAGGGCTTGTAAGTAAGCATTTCACGGTAAGGTCTACACTTGTTGTATTCGGCACAGGTGTCAAATAAAGTTTGATTTGAAACCTGAATGCACTCCTGAGTCCTTTCTGAGCACTCCAAAACTACAATGTGTTTCTCTGAATTGCCCTGTCAAAGCCTAACACTGTACGATCACATTCTATAACTTAGGTAGTCATGTTGGCAATAGAACAAGCTTTCAAATGATGCCCACCTGACCCAGATTGTGATTTATAATGGGACGTTTTGTATTGCGTAAAACAAAAACAGTGATTATGTGATGGCGGAGATGCAGGGTTGTGTTCAAAACAACTACTTCTGTGCTTGCTCTAGCTCCTCAACGGCACAGCTAGGAGAGCTCAAACAAGTCCCTTACAGTTGAAGACTCTTTTTTGTGAGTCATAAAAAGAAATGAAATCACTTAGGAAGTGTGCACACGTTGGAGAGGTGTGTGTGTGTCCACTTGGAGACACCAGTTAGTCCTCTCACTCAAATTCTTGCAATTGTTTTGTCTTATGTTGCACCTACCCTACATTTTCCAGGAATATTCTTATCATGTCACTGAATGCATCCAGAGTATTTTCAGATTTTGCTATCAACAAATATGACAAAAAGTCCAGTGAACGTGAAATGCCCATAAAATCAACAGTGTAATGTTTAGATTCGGTCTTGAGTCAGGTGAACAGTTGTGTCCTCAACTTTGGTCTAATACGTTTCCCATAATCTCCAAACTGTTCCCTTCCAATTGCTACCATGCTTATGCATTTCATATTTCTTTTGTAAGAAACATTTCAATGTAGCCCTATCCATATAGGCCAATTCCCATGAGTGTACAGGGTTAAAGGTACGCCACAGTATTCCTTGGGTTGGGTTTATTTCAATAATGCCCACAGCCGGCAACACCTTAGTAATCATCAATTCAGAGCTCAGCTGCATGCAACCCAGTTGTGATGCCCATGGTAAATTTGGTTTAACTTTGGATATCACTATAGGGCTAGTTATCGACGATAGGTAAATTACACAATGGAAATGAGACAATATTATTTTAAATGTCAGCAGTTCATATACAAATATTGAAAGCATTAAATGAGAAGTAAAAGGTGTGCAATATGAAAATGTTTCCCCATGTAAATTATTGACGGTCCCTAGCTAGCCCCACAGAGAGGCAATACAAGGTCAAACCAATTTTCCCACGGTCTGGCTTCATCCAGTCCCACTGTCTGGCTTCAGCCAGTCCCACTTGTCTGGCTTCAGCCAGTCCCACTTGTCTGGCTTCAGCCAGTCCCACTGTCTGGCTTCAGCCAGTCCCACTGTCTGGCTGAAGCTAATTGGCAAAATGAGTTGGCTAGCTTGCTAGTTAGCCTAGGCTACTTCCAGCCTGGTTAGACTGTTTCAAGTTATCTAGAATGGTGAGTGACTGTAACTGTACACATGTACAGCTTAGGCAGAGCGAATGTACAAACACGTCCTACGTGCAAACACACACACAAGAGACAACCACATCAAAGCACGCCTCCAAGACCCTAATCTCCTTCTCAGTTGCATTTCTTAATAAAGTGGATTGAAACTGTGGATAAATCAGTCAGTTTAAGTGTAAATGAGCAATATGAAGAATGGTACTGTTGGTATAGATATTACTATGTGTGGATTGTTGTAGCATATAGAGAAACTAAATTGGTGTGAGAACATTGTGGGTCATGAATGGTTCTTTATAGTACTGGTGTTGTGTGAGAGGCGTTTTGTGTTGGTGCTGCCTGGGATCAGCCACTTTTCAGCCCAACATTGCCTGAGATAGATTACAGCTGACACAAAGTCAATACTAACCACACACATGTACATTTACTCGTGCACACACACACACGCACACACGCGAACGAACACACACATACACGCGAACGAACACACACACACACGCGAACACACACAGAGGCACGTTGCTTATGCACAATTTTTCTTCTATAGATTACTTTAATCCAGATGGACAGGAATGGACGCCTTCTACACCCACTTTCTATCCCACTCTCTCTCTCTCTCTATACCCCTCTCTCTCTTTCACACTCCCTCCATCTTTATCTCGCTGCCTGTCCTCCACCCCCCCCCCCCCCCCCCTCTCTCTCTGTCTGTCTTTCTCTTGTTAGCGGTTAAACTCAATCTGTCCTTGTCCGGTCTAATCAAAGTCTCCACAATTTCAATTTCAGCTGTTATATGTGGGGGGCACTGACTGCGTTCTTTGTCTTTTTGTGATATCTTTAGGGCGAGAGAAGGCAAAGAGGTGTTTCCTGTGCATAACTTATTCCCTTAGCTGAGCTGGATGAGGGTAAATAAGCCCCGGGGCCTGTGGCAACACCCTCAGCTCAGTTCAATGAACACTCAGGGTTACACAGCATAGTCATAGAGTGAACTCTTACCACTGCACAGTACTGCTGCCCAATACTAATACATGACCAGACTTGATTTTTGCATTCCTGTTTGCAAGTTAAGTAGCAACGGTAGTTTTTGGTACTTACTTTAATGAGTTCAACACTAGCTGATGACAAATGGTAATGGTGCTTGTTTTAATGGATGTCAGAAAAGAAGAGTTATTCATACAGTATGATGTAATTGCCATTTCCCTATGTAACTTCTGGTGAAAGGAGTAAGTATTTTACAGCTTGATGTTAGATGGTCCCTCACCCTGAATGTGGTCTATGGGCAAGGAGAAACTGTAATCCATGGTTACATTTTCTTTATTCAGCCACTACTAACTTCAGCTAACTTTACCATCCGCTAGCTAAAAACCAATGAAAGTGATGGGGGCATGTGAGCATGTTTTTAAAAAATCATGTCCAAATGACCTGAAATCAAATCCATATTTGGTTTCATGTTAATTGAAGGTGATTTTGCTTTTAACAAATACAACATAATCAAATGCTCCCGTCACTTCCACAGATTTTCTTGTTTTGCTAGCAGTGGCTAAAGTTTGCAATGGCTGTTTAACCTCTTCAGTCGACCCTCTACTTTTTTGAACATTCTGTTAAAAATCGCGCAACATTTCAGCGCCCTGCTACTCATGCCAGGAATATAGTATATGCATTTGCTTAGTCTGTGTGGATAGAAAACACTCAGACGTTTAAAAAACTGGTTAAATCACTGCTGTGGCTTTACCAGAACGGCATTTACATCGAAAAGCACAGGAAAAACTGATCACTGAAAATGGGGAAAATATATCCATGCGCTACTTGAACCCATTGATAAACGTGAACCACAATTAATTGACTGAGGTTGCAGTACCTACAGCTTCCACAGGGTGTCTAGAGTCTTGTCATTTCCCTTCGAGTTTTTTCTTGGTCAAACACATACAGGACACCGTATCTAATCCGGTCTAGGACCGGATATTTTCGTTGAGTTTCTAGCCGGACATTTTTCCAGACGGACAGCTAATGATCTTTACATCGCCTCCTGATGAATTTTATCGCTTATTAACGTTTACTAATACCTAAAGTTGCATTACAAACGTATTTGAAGTGTTTTGTGAAAGTTTATCGTCGACTTTTTGAATTTTAAAAAATGACGTTACGTTTTGAAACTATGTTTTTTTCGTTTATCACACAGTCTACATATAACGATATCTAGGCTTTATATGGACCGATTTAATCGAAATAAAGACCCAAATAGTGTTTATGGGACATCTAGGAGTGCCAACAAAGAAGATGGTGAAAGGTAATGAATGTTTTCTATTTTATTGTGCGGTTTGTGTGACGCCGAAATGCTAATTATTTTGTTTACGTCCCCTGTGGGTCTTTTGGGGTGTTGCATGCTATCAGATAATAGCTTCTCATGCTTTCGCCGAAAAGCATTTTAAAAATCTGACTTGTTGCCTGGATTCACAACGAGTGTAGCTTTAATTCGATACCCTGCATGTATATTTTAATGAACTTTTGAGTTTTAACTAATACTATTAGCATTTAGCGTAGCGCATTTGCATTTCCAGAGCTCTATAAAGCGTCCCGAGTAGAAGCAACAGGTTAAAGAACTGAACCATTAACCATACAGTTTCATATGGCTCATAGACTAATTTCAGGGTGTGGAGCCATCTTACATCAAATTGTAAAATAGTGAACTAATCTTTTAAATTCCAGGGACTAGCATACGTATAGCCATACCAGCATTTCCATAACAGACCCATTTCATCAAATTTATATCAGCATGTTAAATGTGAAACCAGAGGGAAAAGAACTCTGGACCACTTATACTACACACACAGAGACGCATACCAAGCTCTCCCCCGCAACTCCATTTGGCAAATCTGACCATAATTCCATCCTCCTGATTCCTGTTTACAAGCAAAAATTAAAGCAGGAAGCACCAGTGACTAGATCAATAAAAAAGTGGTCAGATGAAGCGGATGCTAAGCTACAGGACTGTTTTGCTAGCACAGACTGGAATATGTTCCAGGATTCCTCCGATGGCATTGAGGAGTACACCACATCTGTCATTGGTTTCATCAACAAGTGCTTCGATGATGTCATCCCCACAGTGACCGTACGTACATACCAGAAGCCATGGATTACAGCCAGCATCTGCACTGACCTAAAGGCTAGAGCGGCCGCTTTCAAGGAGCGGGACTCAAACCCGGAAGTGTATAAGAAATTCCTCTATGCCCTCCGACAAACCATCAAACAGGCAAAGCGTCAATACAGGACTAAGGACACTCGTCGGATGTGGCAGGGCTTGCAAACCATTACAGACTACAAAGGGAAGCACAGCTGAGAGCTGCCCAGTGACACGAGCCTACCAGACGAGCTAAACTACTTCTATGCTCGCTTCGAGGAAAATAACACTGAAACATACATGAGAGCATCAGCTGTACTGGAAGACTGTGTGATCACGCTCTCCGCAGCTGATGTGAGTAAAACCTTTAGCCAGGTCAACATTCACAAGGTCGCAGGGCCAGATGGATAACCAGGACGTGTACTGCGAGCATACGCTGACCAACTAGTGTTGCGGCGAATCAGAATTAGTTGGGTAACATAGATATGATGTTTTATTTTCATAATATGCTTACGTGAGATACTTGTCATTAGAATGTTTCCCTTTGGACTATAGGGTTGGCAGTTGCAGTTATCCCTCCTCAGCTAGGGATCAGTCACTTGGTGCCCATAGAGGGAAGAGGTCAGGCTTGTCTTCATATGTGATTGTATCTGTTAAACCATGTGGTGCTATGCAGAATATCAGAAGGGGAGGAGGACAGAATGGAACGTTGTCGTCTTATGGGAATGTGTCTGTAACTATTCCTAAACCATGTGAAGGGATGGTGTGATAATGGGGAACTGGTTAGTTATCTCCACAATGTCTGTACGCCAGTCACTCCCTCCTTTTCCCATTGGGGGGAGGAGTATGGCAGTGTCTGGAACCATTGTATGTCCCCTCTGATGTTGCCCTTATCGTGACCTAGTATATGACCTAGAGGCTCAATCACTGATCTTGTCCAGAAGTGGGGTGTTCTTGAGATGTGAGTATCTAGAATTGACAATTGATATATGCCATTGGATGAGTTGGTGTTTTGGTACTATGAACTACCAAGAAGAGATTAGAGCCTCGTCTTAGAGACCAAACTGAACGATAATTTATAGTGAATGCTGTCTGGCTATGGGATACTCCTCTCTCAAGTAAAAGTCTTTCTTTGTGAACAGTTCCTATTATCTGTGGTTTGTCATGTCGACTAGGGGGTGGATCTTTGCTATAAAATATCTCAGTTGCCATTATGTTGACCACTCTCAACTTTTCATTAGAGATGCTGAAATGTTGAAAGTCAAATGCTATTGCAAAAGCTTAATTATTATTAAAGGTGAAGTTTAAGTATAACTCTGACTGGTGTGTGGTTTGCTCTCTCATCATTTGGTAATACAGGAAATTGCCACGACACTAGTAAGTGTCTTCACTGACATTTTTAACCTCTCCCTGTCCAAGTCTGTAATACCAACATGTTTTAAGCAGACCACCATAGTGCCTATGCCCAAGAACACTAAGATGACCTGCCTAAATGACTACTGACCCGTAGCACTCACATCTGAAGCCATGAAGTGCTTTAAAAAGCTGGTCATGGCTCACATCAACACCATCAACCAAGAAACCCTAGACCCACTCCAACTTGCATACCGCCTCAACAGATCCACAGATGATGCAATCTCTATTGCACTCCACACTGCCCTTTCCCTCCTGGACAAAAGGAACACCTATGTGAGAATGCTATTCATTGACTACAGCTCAGCGTTCAACACCATAGTGCCCTCAAAGCTCATCAATAAGCTAAGGTCCCTGGGACTAAAAAAAACCTCCCTCTGCAACTGGATCCTGGACTTCCTGACGGGCCGCCCCCAGGTAGTAAGGGTAGGTAACAACACATCCGCCATGCTGATCCTCAACGCGGGCCCCTTAGGGGTGTGTGTTCAGCCCCCTCCTATACTCTCTGTTCACTGATGACTGCACGGCCAGGCACGACTCCAACACCATCATTCAATTTGCAGATGACACAACAGTGGTAGGCCTGATAACCGACAACGAGACAGCCTATAGGGACGAGGTCAGAGACATGGTTGTGTGGTGCCAGGACAACAACCTCTCCCTCAATATGATCAAGACAAAGGAGATGATTGTGGACTACAGGAATAAGAGGACATAGCACGGCCCCATTCTCATCGACGGGGCTGCATTGGAGCAGGTTTAGAGCCAACAAACTAACATGCTCCAAGCACACCAAGACAGTCGTGAAGCGGACATGACAAAACCTATTCCCCCTCAGGAGACTGGAAAACATTTGGCATGGGTCCTCAGATCCTCAAAAGTTTTTACAGCTGCACCAGTGAGAGCGTGGTTGCATCACTGCCTGGTATAGCAACTGCTTGGCCTCTGACCGCAAGGCACGACAGACGGTAGTGTGAACGGCCCAGTACATCACTGGGGCTAAGCTTCCTGCCATCCAGGACCTCTATACCAGGCGGTGTCAAAGAAAGGCCCTAAAAATTGTCAAAGACTCCAGCCACCCTAGTCATCGACTGTTGTCTCCGCTACTGCACGGCAACGGAGTGCCAAGTTTAGGTCCAAGAGGTTTCTAAACAGCTTCTTCACCCAAGCCATAAGACTCCTGAACATCTAGTCAAATGGCCACCCAGACTATTTGCATTGCCCCCCATCCCCTCTCCACACCACTACCACTCTCTGTCATCTATGTACCTCAACTAACCGGTGCCCCTGCACATTGACTCTATTCCGGCACCCCCCTGTATATATTGTTATTTTTTTACTGCTGCTCTTTAATTACTTGTTACTTTTGTCTCTTAACTGTTGGTTAGGGGCTCGTAAGTAAACATTTCACTCTAAGGTCTACTACACCTGTTGTATTTGGCGCATATGACTAATACCATTTGATTTGATTTTATTACTGCCACTAAAGCTATCAGAGCTACTGTACCCTAATATCACTGTGTGTTTGGCCAAAGGCCACATTTCCTCTGATCCATTCAAAGAGAATGATAATCTGATTTATGCATTCTGCATTTCTTTTAGATATCCGCATGATTCTGGATGCTTTCCATCTACTGTATCCTGCAGCTCAGTTAGGAGCTCCAGCTTGGAGACTTATTTTATGGACAGAAAATTAAGCCACCAAACCACAAACATCAATCCCTTCACTTCTAATTGTGTTTTTTCCTTTTGAGCAAAAAAATCCTCAAATATTATGGAACGGACCCAAATCTTTGCTGTTGCATAAGGCTGTAATCTGATGCATCTTGGGCATTCTCATTATCAAACAGTGGAATATAGGAATTTATTCTCCCTCTGTTCCTAAACTAATCGGATATGCTTACGCATGGATACTAGCGTCCTGGTCCGTGGATGCTATTTGCTAAGAGGTATTTTAGGCATTGTGACGCAAGAAGGGCTGTTCATGGACAAATTTGAAAATCCACGGAAATTGGTTGGACAAATCCAAGGTGATCTTTGCTCATTGTTTTGCCCAGAGACTGACAGACACAAGCTGGGTGTCGACTCTTTCCCTAGGTTTTATTCCATAATACAGTACACTCTGAAAATAGACACAAAGGTTATTTTTAAATCTTGTTTGTCATGGCTAAAGAATTTTTAAAATCTCAAATAAAACACCAAGCTTAAAAACAGGATTGCATATGGTTTACTCATGATAAAATCACTTATTAGTAATTATAGCCTCCCAAGTGGTTCAGCTGTCTAAGACACTGCATCACAGTGCTAGAGGCGTCACTACAGACCCGGGTTCGATCCCAGGCTGTGTCGCAGCCAGCTGCGACCGGGAGACCCATGAGGCGGCACACAATTGGCACAGCGTCGTCCGGGTTAGGGGTTTGGCCGGCCGGGATATCCTTGTCCCATTGCGCTCTAGCGACTCCTTGTGGTGGGCCGGGTGCATGCACGCTGACTTCAGACGCCAGTTGTATAGCGTTTCTTCCGACATATTGGTGCGGCTGGCATCCAGGTTAAGCGAGCAGTGTGTCAAGAATGAAAGGATGACGGATCACCACCTCAAGCTGAACCTCGGCAAGACGGAGCTGCTCTTCCTCCCGGGGAAGGACTGCCCGTTCCATGATCTCGCCATCACGGTTGACAACTCCATTGTGTCCTCCTCCCAGAGCGCTAAGAACCTTGGCGTGATCCTGGACAACACCCTGTCGTTCTCAACTAACATCAAGGCGGTGGCCCGTTCTTGTAGGTTCATGCTCTACAACATCCGCAGAGTACGACCCTGCCTCACACAGGAAGCAGCGCAGGTCCTAATCCAGGCACTTGTCATCTCCGGTCTGGATTACTGCAACTCGCTGTTGGCTGGGCTCCCTGCCTGTGCCATTAAACCCCTACAACTCATCCAGAACGCCACAGCCCATCTGGTGTTCAACCTTCCCAAGTTCTCTCACGTCACCCCGCTCCTCCGCTCTCTCCACTGGCTTCCAGTTGAAGCTCGCATCCGCTACAAGACCATGGTGCTTGCCTACGGAGCTGTGAGGGGAACGGCACCTCAGTACCTCCAGGCTCTGATCAGGCCCTACACCCAAACAAGGGCACTGCGTTCATCCACCTCTGGCCTGCTCGCCTCCCTACCACTGAGGAAGTACAGTTCCCGCGCAGCCCAGTCAAAACTGTTCGCTGCTCTGGCCCCCCAATGGTGGAACAAACTCCCTCACGACGCCAGGACAGCGGAGTCAATCACCACCTTCCGGAGACACCTGAAACCCCACCTCTTTCAGGAATACCTAGGATAGGATAAAGTAATCCTTCTCACCCCCCCTTAAAAGATTTAGATGCACTATTGTAAAGTGGCTGTTCCACTGGATGTCTTAAGGTGAACGCACCAATTTGTAAGTCGCTCTGGATAAGAGCGTCTGCTAAATGACTTAAATGTAATGTAAATGTAAGAAGCAGTGCAGCTTAGCAGGGTGGTGTCTTGGAGGACTCATGGCTCTCGACCTTCGCCTCTCCCGAGTCCGTACGGGAGTTGCAGCGATGGGACAAGACTGTAACTACCAATTGGGGAGATAAAGGGGTAAAAAAAATGTAAACGTTGTAATTATTGTGCAGATGTGATGGCTATCAACACGGCCTATTCAATGTACAGTAGTTTGCTATTAAAAAGTATTACTGTCAGATCTGACTGTGCTTATAGTGATGCTTTATTTTGTCATAAGGGAAAGAAGGACTTAACTTGTAGAAATAAATACTTTTTCTATTGACTGTGGTCTCTTACCTCTCAACCTCATGGTATCCCTTCTCCCTCTCTCTCGCTCCCTTCTTCTCTCTCTCTCTCTCTCTCGCTCCCTTCTTCTCTCTCTCCCTCTCTGACCCCTGTCGCAGTCAGTAAAGATCTGATGGGAGGCTACCTAACACCGCTCAGTCTGATCAGGTGTTGTCCAGTAAGCGACTTTAGGGCCCTCATCTCTTGCGGTCAGCTAAATGCTATCCTACGCTGGATCTCACCACGTTCCCTGGTCTCCTGCTCGCCGATAGGGTCCCAGATTTGTGACCCGCAGCACTTTTCCAGAGTACAGTCGATTGGCCCTACTGATGCCTACTCATGCTTTACTACGACCCACCTCTGCGCCAGAAGACATCTGGGACTATACTACACTTCCTGTCTGTCTGGCTGTCAACATGCACTAACTGCAGATCAAACACTCCTCTTTAGCTTTGGTTCATATTACTGTCTCATTCTCATCTTGCCCAGGTGTCATTGGCCAGGTTGTAGGTGTGTGTGAGTTTGCATATATGTGTGTGTGTGTGTGTGTGTGTGTGTGTGTGTGTGTGTGTGTGTGTGCGAGCGAGCTAGACAGTGTGTGTGAGGGGAGGAGAGGGTCACTGCTCTATATCCCACCCTTCCCAGGTCAGATTCCTCCTTGGACAAACTAAGGGGGTAATTATTGATTAATCAGTATACTGTACATTAATGCGTTGGATGGATCGGAGAGGGGAGAATCACCGCAGATCACTGGCAGAGAGCTTTCATATAGCGGGCCAGCCAGGCGGCCATCTTAAGAATGGCCAGGACAGGAAGAGGTGGAGGGAAGGTGGGAGCCGAGGCTGATTCTGCACTTTGCAACTATCACACTGTTGATGGTAATATGACATCTTTAACACTGTACACCTACCACCATTATAGGAAATGTGTAAACTGAAAATATTACAGTTTAATGAAAGTGGTAAATGCTTCAGAGTGGCTGCGGATCTGACTGAAACAAAACACAGGTATGCTACAGTTTAACACCATCTGCTCACTATACATCATTCAAAACAACATTGTACATAACTAAAAAGACCTAAATGCGTATTCCTATGAAGCTGAGATCAAATGGTTAGCATGAAGATTCTGCATGGATTATCATTCACGATTGGCAGTGAGAAATGTGAATGGAGGGTGACCACAAAAATATGTGTGTAAAATAAAGGTGAATAAATACATGGAGGGAGGGGGGGGATAACCAAAAAAGACAACTATTACCTTGCCAATGCTGATGGCTTGATGGTAGAACGCACTTAAAATGGAGGAATGGCGATGGATCACTTATATAACTCTCTGCACACACCCTAAATGAAAGACACAACCACTGGCATGAAGTGAGTACCCTACAGTGCAGTGAACTCAACTATGAGACATTTAGTGGCCTGAAGCCGTGTTATGCAAACACACAGTCAAATGTGAGAGCATCGAAGCTTTCCTGTTGTTTTTCACTGTTGTTTATGATATCGCTCACAGTTGCAAGACCAATGGGTATTACCATAACAAAGCTATGAGGCATGGCAGCAGTGCACTCTGTTGCCACTAGAAGAATGGGAATACAGCACGGTGCTATTTCAGGCCCGTGGAGAGGTTGTTATCATACATTACTCTGGGGCTTTCACACACAGAGACCTGAACATGCACAGCAACTCAAACACACAGATACAGGAAGCAAGCACTCACACACACTCATGGACACACACGCACACACACACACACACTCATGGACACACACGCACACATACAGGTAATTGACAAAATAAAGGAAACACCAACATAAAGTGTCTTAGGGCGTTGGAACACCAGGAGCCAGAACAGCTTCAATGCACCTTAGAATAGATTCTACAAGTGTCTGGAACTCTATTGTAGGGATGCGACGCCATTCTTCCACAAGAGATTCCATCATTTGATGTTTAGTTAGATGGTGGTGGAAAACACTGTCTCAGGCGCTGCTGCTGAATCTCCCATAAGTGTTCAATTGGGTTGAGATCTGGTGACTGAGACGGCCATGGCATATGGTTTTCACAACAAGCTCACACAGTCTCACATCAGAATTAGATGTTCATCCGTGTATCTCAAACGTCACATTTCTAAGTTGCTCCAAACGTCAAATCTCGAAGTGTATGGTTGCAAGGTTAAGTTTATGCATTAACGCTGAATTCCTAAGGTTAAGCATTAACTATGAATGTGTCAAGTAAGGGTTAAGGTTTGGGATATGGAACCAGGGGGAGATGCTTATGCCCGAGCAAAACTAAAGCCTACTTGAAGGTAAAAGTGATCACTGTTGCCCATAGGGATCTGTTTCCACGACATCTCCTGACGTCCCCCAGACATGGATGGACGTCGAACACTGACTTGTATCACGGGTGACCTGGTTTACATTGTTTTCATGCTCATCAAACCATTCCGTGACCACTCGTGCCCTGTGGATTGGGGAATTGTCTTCCTATGGGGAGCATAGCCATGGTAGCCCAAAAAATGTGCCAAAATAATGACCTGCCCAAAATGTTGATACATAAGCCATGATACATACATTTGATACATAACATAGTGCGATTAGCTCAGGAACCACACCTGTGTGGAAGCACCTGCCTTCAATATACTTTGTATCCTTATTTACTCGTTTCCATTATTTTACCTGTACATACATACACACACACACACACACACACACACACACACACACACACACACACACACACACACAGACACAAGCAGTCTTCCACACTCACATGTAAATAGAGATCTACAAACACTAACAAAGACACACAAATAATTAATGTCACACAAAGAGCAGATCGTTTTTTTATCACTTTGTAGCAATTTCCACAAGTACTGCACGTGCTACATTTTCACAACTCTTAGCACAAATATCAAAACTGATCCCCAGAATGTTTTTTTTAATTCATTTTTTATTTCACCTTTATTTAACCAGATAGGCCAGTTGAGAACAAGTTCTCATTTATAACTGCGACCTGGCCAAGATAATGCAAAGCAGTGCGACACAAACAACAACACAGTTGAGTTACACATGGGATAAACAAACGTACAGTCAATAACACAATAGAAAAAAATCTGTATACAGTGTGTGCAAATGAGGTAAGATTAGGGAGGTAAGGCAATAAATAGGCTGTAGTGGTAATTACAATTTAGCAATTAACCACTGGAGTGATAGATGTGGCAGAAGATGAATGTGCAAGTAGAGACTCTGGGGTGCAAAGGAGCAAAAAATAAATAACAATATGGGGATGTGGTAGTTGGATGGGCTATTTACAGATGGGCTATGTACAGGTGCAACGATCTGTGAGCTGCTCTGACAGCTGATGCTTAAAGTTAGTGAGGGAGATATGAGTCTCCAGCTTCAGTGATTTTTGCAATTAGTTCCAGTCATTGGCAGCAGAGAACTGGAAGGAAAGGCGGCCAAAGGAAGAATTGGCTTTGGGGGTGACCAGGGAAATACACCTGCTGGAGCACGTGCTACTGGTGGGTCCTGCTATGGTGACCAGTGAGCTGAGATAAGGCAGGGCTTTACCTAGCAAAGACTTATAGATGACCTGGAGCCAGTGGGTTTGGCGAGGGCCAGCCAACGAGAGCATACAAGTCGCAGTGGTGGGTAGTATATGGGGCTTTGGTGACAAAACGGATGGCACTGTGATAGACTGCACCCAATTTTCTGAGTAGAGTAAATGACATCGCCAAAGTCAAGGATCAGTAGGATAGTCCGTTTTACGAGGGTATGTTTGGAAGCATGAGTGAAGGATGCTTTGTTTCAAAATAGGAAGGATTTAATTTTGGATTGGAGATGCTTAATGTGAGAATTTACAGTCTATCCAGACACCTAGGTATTTGTAGTTGTCCACATATTCTAAGTCAGAACCGTCCAGAGTAGTGATGCTGGACGGGCGGGCAGGTGTGGGCAGCGATAGGTTGAAGAGCATGCAAAGCGGTGTGGTGACAGTGTTTCCTAGCCTCAGTTCAGTGGCCAGCTGGGAGGAGGTGCTCTTATTCTTAGTTTCACAACTCTAAGCACAAATATCGAAACAGATCATCAGAATGTTTCACAACTCTCATCACAAATATCGAAACAGATCATCAGAATGTTTCACAACTCTCATCACAAATATCAAAACAGATCATCAGAATGTTTCACAACTCTCATCACAAATATCAAAACAGATCATCAGAATGTTTCACAACTCTAAGCACAAATATCAAAACAGATCATCGAAGCACATTTTCAGTTGACTGATTACAACAAACTAATTCACAAAGTCACTTGTTCACTGTACCAAATGACTCCTCACAGGGCACATACGTCAGTTCAACGTCTTCTTTTGCTTTTACATTTGGTTGAGTCGTCAACTAATGTGAATTCAATGGGAAACCAATCCAAAAAAAAATCAGACGACGAAAACGAAATACCTTTACGTATCCATTTTTCACATTGATTCAATGTCATCACATACATTCTTGGGTGTGTGAGTGGGGGAGGGGGGGGGGGTTGAAGTGACGTGGAAACAACGTTGATTCAACCAGTTTTTGCCCAGTGGTTCTTTCCATTTGGGTACATAGTCAATCTGAGCATCTGCTTTTCAAATAGCAATATTCACTTTACTTTTCATATGATTTTGTTGTCATTTGTTAACAATAAAATGAACTATCACTTAATCTAACTGCTCAAAACGGATCATTTCTAAACCAAAATGATATAGTCCCCAGTTGACGGATATAGATAACTGCTGAACTCTGTACATTTATATCTTTTTGCCTCATAAATGGATCAATTTGAGTCAATTTATCTTGGAAGGTAAAACCAAATCATACAGTTGAAGTCAGAAGTTTACATACACTTAGGTAGAAGTCATTAAAACTTGTTTTTCAACCACTCCACACATTTTTTGTTAACAAACTATAGTTTTGGCAAGTCAGTTAGGACATCTCCTTTGTGCATGACACAAGTCATTCGTCCAACAAATGTTTACAGACCGATTATTTCACTCATAATTCAAATGTTTTTGGTTAAGGTGTATGTAAACTTCCAACTTCAACTGTATATTGATGTGGCTGTAATACTACAACATTGTCTATCAGCCAGAATGATTCAATAGGACAAAGTGGAAAGAGTCACTCTATGTGCTACCATTTGGAACTATAGTGTAGTGTAGAATGCACTGATGAAATATCTGGGTTGTATATAACAATATACACAAAACATTAGGAACACCTTCCTAATATTGAGTTGTACCACTTTTGCCCTCAGAACTGCCTCAATTCTTTGGGGAATGGCCTCTGCAAGGTGTTGAAAGCTTTCCACAGGGATGCTGGCCCATGTTGACTCCAATGCGTTCCACAGTTGTGTCAAGTTGGCTGGATGTCCTTTGGGTGGTGGACCATTCTTGATACACACGGAAAACTGATGAGCTTCAAAAACCCAGCAGCGCTGCAGTTGTTGATACACTCAAACCGGAGAGCCTTGCACCTACTAGCATACCCGTTCAAAGCCCTTAAATCTTTTGTCTTTCCCATGTTGTCTGAGATCCCCAAAGACTGGAAAGCTGCCGTGGTCATCCCCCTCTTCAAAGGGGGAGACACTCTAGACCCAAACTGCTACAGACCTATATCTACCCCTGCCTCTCTAAGGTCTTTGAAAGCCAAGTTAACAAACAGATCACCGACCATTTCGAATCCCACCTTACCTTCTCCACTATGCAATCTGGTTTCCGAGCTGGTCATGGGTGCACCTCAGCCACTCTCAAGGTCTTAAACGATATCATAACCGCCATCGATAAGAGACAATACTGTGCAGCTGTATTCATCAACCTGGCCAAGGCTTTCAACTCTGTCGATCACCACAGTCTTATAGGCAGACTCAACAGCCTTGGTTTCTAAAATGACTGCCTCGCCTGGTTCACCAACTACTTCTCAGACAGAGTGCAGTGTATCAAATCGGAGGGCCTGTTGTCCGGATCTCTGGTAGTCTCTATGGGGGTGCCACAGGGTTCAATTCTCGGGCCGACTCTTTTCTCTGTATACATCAATGATGGCGCTCTTGCTGATGGTGATTCTCTGATACACCTCTTTGCAGATGACACCATTCTGTATACAGTGGGGCAAAAAAGTATTTAGTCGGCCACCAATTGTGCAAGTTCTCCCACTTAAAAAGATGAGAGAGGCCAGAAATCCAGAAAATCACATTACAAAATAGCCTCCAAGACTCTACTCAGCAAACTGTATGCAGTCTATCACAGTGCCATCCGTTTTGTCACCAAAGCCCCATATACTTCCCACCACTGCGACCTGTATGTTCTCGTTGGCTGGCCCTCGCTTCATATTCGTCGGCAAACCCATTGGCTCCAGGTCATCTATAAGTATTTGCTAGGTAAAGCCCTGCCTTATCTCAGCTCACTGGTCACCATAGCAGCAGCAACCAGCAGCAGCAGCTCCAGCAAACATATTTCACTGGTCACCCCCGAAGCCAATTCCTCCTTCGGCCGCCTTTCCTTCCAGTTCTCTGCTGCCAATGACTGGAAAGAACTGCAAAAATCCCTGAAGCTGGAGACTCTTATCTCCATCACTAGCTTTAAGCATCAGCTGTCAAAGCAGCTCACAGATCACTCCGTCTGTACACAGCCCATCCAACTACCTCATCCTCAAACTGTTATTTTTAAAAAATGTATCTTGCTCCTTTGCACCCCAGTATCTCTACTTGCACATTCATCTTCTGCACATCTATCACGTCAGTGTTTAATTGCTATATTGTAATTATTTCGCCACTATGGCCTATTTATTTCCTTACCTCCCTTATCTTACCTCATTTGCACATACTGTATATATACTTTTTTCTGTTGTATTATTGACTGTATTTTTGTTTATTCCATGTGTAACTCTGTGTTGTTGTTTGTGTCGCACTGCTTTGCTTTATCTTGGCCAGGTTGTAGTTGTAGATGAGAACTTGTTCTCAACTAGCCTACCTGGTTAAATAAAGGTGAAATATAAATTGAAATCAAATCAAATTCACCCTCTGAATGGCACACATACACAATCCATCTACACTGATCGAAGTGGATTTAAAAGGTGACATCAATAAGGGATCACAGCTTTCACCTGGATTCACCTGGTCAGTCTGTGTCATGGAAAGAGCAGGTGTTCCTAATGATTTGTACACTCCGTGTATCCCACTTACTATCTGAATGTCATTGATGCATTGTAAGCTGATGAATTTCAAGCAGAGAGAGACAGGTGATACTGTATCAGTTGACAAGTCACGTAAGAAAAGGCCCAGTGTTGCACGGGGCAGACAAATTGCATATCAAGTTAAAGTCAAAAACTGCATGGAAAATTAAACGGACTATTTACTATTCTTTCTATTCAGCACTTAAAATGTCTAGTGTTTTTTTGCTATTGAATAAATGGTAGTTAAAATGACTAAAGGGCCTATCTTGTGTATTGGGGACTAAACGGTAAGGGTATTTCATGGAATACGTTGATTGTGCATGAATGACTCAGGGGTGAAAGATGTATGAAACCCCAATGAATGTTCCCAACAAATGTTCTGAACATTGGGTGGGGTGGGGGGGGGGGGGCATTACAAGTGTTGTCAGTTTAGAGTTTTGTACTTAATGTTTAGAAATTATATAATTTGCGTCTGAAATATTTGCCAAAGTCATCGAAAGAAAACTACAAGATGCCAGAGCAAATGACATGTCTGATACTACATACACCAATGGCCATAGGAAAGAACAAGGATAACATAGTGTTTTATAATGTGAACCCTCTCTGGCATGTCCTTAACTGTGTCCATAAAGCAGAATCTCTTCACTATTCAGCAACATCTTGAAAACACCATTATAACGTAGCAGACATTTCAGGCTTTGTAGACAAGTGGTGATTCTCCAAACAGGGATTATCTGGGGTTACAACAAAATATTTGTGTTGTATGAAATGCATTATGGGTTATATTCTCAACATGGCGGCTGCTATGATCCTTTACGTTCAACTCTTCACTATCCAGAAGCGCAGAAGAATTGACAGAAACCAGACGTTTTCATTAATCAGGCAGCTCGTGTGGTCTACATTTTCATGGCCACCCAATGGACATTGAAGAGAACAATACTGTGATCATTGTAAAAAAAAAATTGCCTATGGCAAGGTTACATAGATTAGAAAACTGGCAAGGTTACATAGATTAGAAAACTGGCAAGGTTACATAGATTAGAAAACTGGCAAGGTTACATAGATTAGAAAACTGGCAAGGTTACATAGATTAGAAAACTGGCAAGGTTACATAGATTAGAAAACTGGCAAGGTTACATAGATTAGAAAACTGGCAAGGTTACATAGATTAGAAAACTGGCAAGGTTACATAGATTAAAAAACTGGCAAGGTTACATAGATTAAAAAACTGGCAAGGTTACATAGATTAGAAAACTGGCAAGGTTACATAGATTAGAAAACTGGCAAGGTTACATAGATTAGAAAACTGGCAAGGTTACATAGATTAGAAAACTGGCAAGGTTACATAGATTAGAAAACTGGCAAGGTTACATAGATTAGAAAACTGGCAAGGTTACATAGATTAGAAAACTGGCAAGGTTACATAGATTAGAAAACTGGCAAGGTTACATAGATTAGAAAACTGGCAAGGTTACATAGATTAGAAAACTGGCAAGGTTACATAGATTAGAAAACTGGCAAGGTTACATAGATTAGAAAACTGGCAAGGTTACATAGATTAGAAAACTGGCAAGGTTACATAGATTAGAAAACTGGCAAGGTTACATAGATTAGAAAACTGGCAAGGTTACATAGATTAGAAAACTGGCAAGGTTACATAGATTAGAAAACTGGCAAGGTTACATAGATTAGAAAACTGGCAAGGTTACATAGATTAGAAAACTGGCAAGGTTACATAGATTAGAAAACTGGCAAGGTTACATAGATTAGAAAACTGGCAAGGTTACATAGATTAGAAAACTGGCAAGGTTACATAGATTAAAAACTGGCAAGGTTACATAGATTAGAAAACTTTAGATTAAAAACTGGCAAGGTTACATAGATTAGAAAACTGGCAAGGTTACATAGATTAGAAAACTGGCAAGGTTACATAGATTAGAAAACTGGCAAGGTTACATAGATTAGAAAACTGGCAAGGTTACATAGATTAGAAAACTGGCAAGGTTACATAGATTAGAAAACTGGCAAGGTTACATAGATTAGAAAACTGGCAAGGTTACATAGATTAGAAAACTGGCAAGGTTACATAGATTAGAAAACTGGCAAGGTTACATAGATTAAAAAACTGGCAAGGTTACATAGATTAGAAAACTGGCAAGGTTACACAGATTAGAAAACTGGCAAGGTTACACAGATTAGAAAACTGGCAAGGTTACATAGATTAGAAAACTGGCAAGGTTACATAGATTAGAAAACTGGCAAGGTTACATAGATTAGAAAACTGGCAAGGTTACATAGATTAGAAAACTGGCAAGGTTACCCCGCTCCTCCGCTCTCTCCACTGGCTTCCAGTTGAAGCTCGCATCCGCTACAAGACCATGGTGCTTGCCTACGGAGCTGTGAGGGGAACGGCACCTCAGTACCTCCAGGCTCTGATCAGGCCCTACACCCAAACAAGGGCACTGCGTTCATCCACCTCTGGCCTGCTCGCCTCCCTACCACTGAGGAAGTACAGTTCCCGCGCAGCCCAGTCAAAACTGTTCGCTGCTCTGGCCCCCCAATGGTGGAACAAACTCCCTCACGACGCCAGGACAGCGGAGTCAATCACCACCTTCCGGAGACACCTGAAACCCCACCTCTTTCAGGAATACCTAGGATAGGATAAAGTAATCCTTCTCACCCCCCTTAAAAGATTTAGATGCACTATTGTAAAGTGGCTGTTCCACTGGATGTCTTAAGGTGAACGCACCAATTTGTAAGTCGCTCTGGATAAGAGCGTCTGCTAAATGACTTAAATGTAAATGTAAATGTACATAGATTAGAAAACTGGCAAGGTTACATAGATCACAACACAGGTTAGATTGGTCTCAATCTGAAATGTATTAATCATCTCTGGAGTGGGGGTGGAAAGGTCGAAGGGTCTTTAACATAACTGAATTTTAACCGGAGGTGTCATTACAGTGCACATTACCAACACACACACACACACACACACTTAGACAGAAATAAGTGGCTCTAATTACCTCCCCAAAGGCAGTTCTAAAAGGTGAAGTAAGAATAGTGTATGTGAGCTGTGGGTTTTCTCTTTGTAGTCTACTGCATCATGTGGTCCCTCCAGTATGGACAGAGTAATAACCCACTCCACATGATATACCCACTATCCAACTAGCCACCACCCAGGATGGGAACAGCTGTGTGGATTTGGGGAAGGCTGACTGTACACTATATAATCCAGTAGTGTGAGTGGAGACTCCTGCTCACCACTGTTGATTTCGCTCTGTTGTCTCTCTGTGACTAGGGCATACCCACTACAACCAGTGATAATCTAATATGGCGTTCCTTTTCATTCTGACATGGTCCGACCCAAACAGACACATTGGATAGAATCTAATTCTCTAATCATTCATTCCAAAAAATGTACAAATAATTCCAACATGAACATCCCCACATTCCGTTAGTTATGAATAAAGCAAAAAATGTAACCCCCATAATGTTTACCCCAAAACACTACAGACAGGCTCAAAAGCATATCTTGTGTTTACCTGTGACCACCATTCCACCAACCAATCAGTGACTTGGCAGAGAGGAATGGGAGGAGATGGAGGAGGAGGAGGAAGAAGAGAGCGATGACTCACCCGGTCTCTTTTCGTTTCGACCTTTTCGACCCCCACATAGCCGTACTTTAGAGATAAGGACTAAGATCTGTTTCTGGCACAGAGACTTGTTGCTCTTAGGACAGGGCTTCCTTTTGTTGGCTACAGGTCGGTTTTGTCCGTCGTCCTTGACCGCCCGTTTCTGTCTGATGAGAGAGCTGGCGAGAGCTGCCATCTTCCCCCCCCTCTCACCTTTGGGAGGGGGGTGTCTTCCTACCTAACAACCCCTCTCCTGGTGGGGCTGTCTCTGTCCTCAAGCAGCAGAGAGAGATGGGAAGGTCCAGGGAGAACCCCAGAGGGGGGAGAGGGGTTCTACGTGGTGTTACAGATATGGGGGTTAGGTTCAGAGCCCACTGAAAAAGGAAGGAGCTGGAGAAGGTGAAAGTTCAAGTGCAGTCAAACATCCAATGTTGACCCTCCAGTGTGATGATAAATAAATACACCAACACTAAAAAAAACACCCAAAACAAAGACCAGTAAGGTCACATCATCAGTCAAAATAAAGAAGGGTGATTGAGGTTAGAATGTCTGTTCGATAAAAAAACATGTAAAGACATCTCCATTTCTTACATTTTTAACCCCACCCATCTTGTCCCTCGCGACCAAATTACCAGACAACGAAGTTCAAAATATTGCAAAATCACTAGCCTATCCTATAAGTAAACAATCCCCCAAAAAGAGACAGAGCTCTTTTATCTGTCATATAAAAATTACACTTCTTCCAGTGAAGAGTGAAATCATTTTGAAGCTCAAACGGCATAAAAATTTACAGGCAGTCACCATGTAGTTTCTGGATGCCCAACTTTGCCTGCCGTGGAAAAGCGTCAGGAATAATGAGCGGAGAAACGGCGCGGTAATCCAGCAGACTTAGATCCAGTGGCAGCATACAGGCGGGACGGTGATGGACTCACAAGAATGAAGCCGGGAACGGAACAGAGGGATGGACAGAGAGAGATTTCTCTTCCGCCTCTTCTGGCATACTCTCTCTCCACACAGCCCTCACCTAACCCCCCCCCCCTCCCTCCACCCAAAGCCAGCAAGTTAGTGTGAGAGTGTGTGTGTGCGTGTGCGTGTGCGTGCGTGCGTGTGCGTTTGTGTGTGTGTGTGTGTGTGAGTGTGTGTGTGTGTGTGTGTTTGTGTGTGTGAATTTCAGCAGCCACCATCAGTAGAGGTGACATTCATGAGAGAGAGAGAAGGAGAGAGAGGGGGAGAGAGAGATAGTGGAAAAGAGAGAGAGAGGGGGAGGGAGAAAGCAGCTGTGATGGGAGAGAATGAGATCGACTGGGAATGAGAAGAAGAGAGAAAGAGAGAAGCAGAGAGAGGCTGAGGAGAGAGAAACCATGCAGCCACCTCTCTCCTCAGAGTTAACGCTCTTAGAAGAGATACAATTTCTCTGTCGCGCTGCCTCCCCATCCATCTGACTGTCCGTCAGAGGTGGAGAACGAGAAAGAGAGAGAATGTGTGTGTGCGTGCGCGCGCGTGTGTGGAAGAGAACAAGTGCTTAAGGTGCATGCATAAACACACAACACTTTTGGGTACATCTCTGCATACGGTATGTGTTTCTGTTTGGTGTGTATGCTCTCTGTCATTCACCATCTTCGTTACACTAGTATGTCATGCTGACTCTCTCTGGAGACTCTGCTGCATGTCTCCCTCCCTTTTCCCTCCTCTATTTCCTTCTCTCTCCTCAAACTCCTCATATGAAATGGAGGGTAGAAAAAGCAGGTTTGCTTGCAGAGACGATCATTGAGTGTCTGTCAAGGAAGGCTGCTGGCTTACGCTAACCGTGACAGATACACGACCAGGGACAGATTGAGTTAGACAGCCTCCCCCCTTCCCTCCCGCCACAACACCCACCACAGAACACCACCGGCCCTGGCACTCCAAGCCCAGTCTATCGCATACACTCACCCAGTCGCATATGCACACACACACACACACACACACACACACGCAAACACACAGAAAAACATAGAGTGCATTTGGAAAGTATTCAGCCATTCTTGACATTTTCCACATTTTGTTAATGTTACAGCCTTACTCTAAAATGGATTGAATTGTTATTTTCCCAATCTACAGACAATACCCCTTAATAATAAAGCAAAAACAGTATAAAACAAAAACATGTATAAACTTAAATATCACATTTACATAAGTATTCAGACCCTTTACTCAGTACTTTGTTGAAGCACCTTTGGCAACGATTACAGAGTCTTATTGGGTATGATGCTACAAGCTTGGCACACCTGTATTTGGGCAGTTTCTCCCATTCTTCTCTGCAGATCCTGTCAAGCTCTCTCAGGTTGGATGGAGAGCGTTGCTGCACAGCTATTTTCAGGTCTCTCTAGAGATGTTCGATCAGGTTCAAGCCCGGGCTCTGGCTGGGCCACTCAAGGATATTCAGAAACTTGTCTAGGCTGTGTGCTTAGGGTCTTTGTCCTGTTGGAAGGTGAACCTTCTCCCCTGTCTGAGGTACTCAGCTCACTGGAGCAGGTTTTCATCAAGGATCTCTCTGTACTTTGCTCCGTTCATCTTTGCCCTGATCCAGACTAGTCTCCCAGTCCCTGCCACTGAAAAACATCCCCACCACCACCACCATGCTTCACTGTAGGGATGGTGCCAAGTTTCCTCCAGACATGATGCTTGGAATTCAGGCCAAAGAGTTCAATCTTGGTTTCATCAGACCAGAAAATCTTGTTTCTCATGGTCTGTGAGTCCAACTCCAAGTGGGCTATCATGTGTCTTTTACTGAGGAGTAGCATCCATCTGGCAACTCTACCATAAAGGCCTGATTGGTGGAGTGCTGCAGAGATGGTTGTCCTTCTGGAAGGTTCACCGATCTCCACAGATGTACTCTGCAGCTCTGTCACAGTAACCATCGGGTTCTTGGTCAAGGTCCTTCAACCCCAATTGCTCAGTTTGGCCGGGTGTCCCAGCTCTAGGAAGAGTCTTGGTGGTTCCAGATTTATGAAATCCATTGTGTTCTTGGGGACCTTCAATGCCGCAGACATTTTTTGGGACCCTTCGCCAGATCTGTGCCTCGCCACAATCCTGTCTCGGAACTCTACAGATAATTCCTTCGACCTCATGGCTTGGTTTTTGCTCTGACCTGCACTGTCAACTATGGGACCTTATATAGACAGGTGTGTGCCTTTCCAAATCATGTCCTATCAATTGAATTTAGCACAGGTGGACTCTAATCAATTTGTAGAAACATCTCAAGGATGGTCAATGGAAACCGGATGCACCTGAGCTCAATTTCGAGTCTCAAAGCAAAGGGTTTGAATACTTTATTAAAAAAAAAAAGGTTTTATACATTTGCAACAATTTCAAAAAAATGGTTTTCGCTTTGTCATTATAGGGTATCGTGTGTAGATTGATAAGACAAATTATTTAATACATTTTAGAATAAGGCTATACCGTAAGAAAATGTGGAAAAAGGGAAGGGGTCTGAATACTTTCCAAATGCACTGTATGCTCAGTTCCTGGGTAAACCCTTCCTGGAGAAATTGCTTGGTTGGTCATTAACATTGAACATATAAATGCAGTATTTACAGTTAAGAGGCTCATGACGGGCCGGCTCTCACCTGTCATGTTACCCTATTTGTCATCGTTGTTTACCTTGCATGGTTAGCAAAACTGTTATTGAGCATAAAATCAGCCACAGTAATTAAATCGTCCCGTCCCTCACACCCCAATAAAGCCTATCAATCACTTCCATTTTATTTGGCACGGCACCTCTTTTACAAGGCAATCACCATGGAAACCAGCAGTGGAAGCAAGTTGAAAATGCAAGGTCGATTCACATTACGCCTCCCCGATTGGGAGCAAGGTCAACACTGATTGACAGGTGACAGTAGACGTCCGGTCTCCACAGGGAGGAGGAGGGAGACGGAGGAGGAGGGCGTAGGGAGCGGGGGTGGCGTGGGTTAATACAGTTAACATTGACAAGGAAACAGGAAATATGTTTTCCTTCCATCTGATCCTCCCTCTGTCTGTCTGTTTGCATGCACCACAATATACAGAGCACACACAGACAGACACACGGACAGACGGACACACAGACAGACACACGGACAGACGGACACACAGGCAGACACACGGACAGACATGCGGACAGATGGACACACACACAGGCAGACACACGGATAGACACGCGGACAGATGGACACACAGGCAGAACTCATGCCATAAGATGAGCAGAGTGGAGAGAGACCAGAGTCAATCTCCTAATGGAGAAGACATCAACACACATTGCCAAGACTTTTACAACTCCTTCATCTCTCTATATCAGACGTCTAGTAATAGTGAGTGTTTAGGTGATGTAAGGTTGGGGTCAAGGTTAGCAAATGTTGAGAGCTTTCATTCATTTCTGGTTAACATTATCAATGTGATTTAAACAAATGTGCAATATTTGTTTGTTGTATTCAAAAACACTTGTCCCTTGTGATGTATTGAGATATAACAGGGGAAGAGACGGAGAGAAAGGTGGATGAATATTTGTGTTTTTAGATTACTTTGTGTTTTTAATGTAGTTGCAGGGACTTTGTGTTTCTCAGTCTGTCACTGTGGCTCTCATCATAGAGGACGGCTTAAGTGCGACCTTGATCTGCTTTTCCGAAGCTACTGCATTCCACAGAGGACCCCCAGACTTGCCTGACAAATGTGGGCATCCCTCCCCTGAGTTCCCCTTCATTGTGGGGGTGGGGGGGTGGGGCACAAACACAGGCGCACGCACACACACACACACACACAAGCACACGCACACACAAACACACAGGCACGTCCAAGCAGTTGGCCCAGTTCTGTCTCTCTGTCACCCCCTCTCTTTATCTCTCTCCCTCTACCTCTCTCTCTCTCTCTTTCTATCACTGCTCCACACAGATGACAGGAGGTATCCTTCAGTAATCCCCCCACCATTATGTAACCATGTGGAATACCAGCTTCTCTTTTTGGTTGCAGAGATGATATTTCTAATGTCCATGACCTCCCGGTCAGCTCCTCATTAGCAGTGAGCTGCAGATATCATTTCCATTCTCTGGTATTTACTCAGACCGCCTGGTAATTATGTTTGAGGCCTGAGTGCCGCTCTGCATTATGTGTGTTTGTGCGTGCGTGCGTACGTGTGTGTGTGTGTGTGTGTGTGTGTGTGTGTGTGTGTGTGTGTGTGTGTGTGTGTGTGTGTGTGTGTGTGTGTGTGTGTGTGTGTGTGTGTGTGTGTATTGGTGTGTGTGTATTGGTGTGTGTGTATTGGTGTGTGTGCAGGCATGCATGCGTTAAGGGAGAGGGGTCTGAGTTAGTGAGGCTTGCAGCAGAGCAAGCAGCTGAGGGGATGTGGGGACATAGTTTGTGTGTGTATCCATTCATCTGTATGTAACGTTAGTGCCCAGTAACCAGATGTTTAGAATATTAAGTCATGTCCATCAGAGTAATCATCAGGTTGTGGTTATTGAGCTTATAACATCAATGTCACATTTTCAAACAGACCAAATGGCAGTCACTCAGATCCATAAACATTTCCATTACTGTTGTATCAAACATTAGGTAAAGATCCATGTCATATAGCAGGGAATGTTGCATTGGAATTGTCATCTGGTTCAGCTACCCCATTCTGTGAACGTCAGGGGACTTGTATCGAAAGCCATTTAGACTTCAAGGAAATTTGAGACAACGATGTTTTGACTTCACACCTGCAATCTAAGCACAATCCTCGCTTTAGATGGTCTCCTCAATTTCCTTCCCTCATTTCCCCAGGAAAGAATGTAAAAACAAATATAACAGCTATATTAATATGACCCTTAATCTGATGGATTAGGAGAGGAGTTAGGATAGTATTGGGCACACAAAATTGTGTGATTTCAAAGTTAATCTACCGAGAACAGCTTCTCATCCTCCCAAAACATCTGAGTACATTTTTTACATTTAACTAGGCAAGTCAGTTAAGAACAAATTCTTATTTACAATGACGGCCTAGGAACAGTGGGTTAACTGCCTTGTTCAGGGGCAGAGAGATGTTGAACTTATCAGCTCGGGGATTCGATCTAGCAACCTTTCGGTTACTTGCCCAACGCTCTAACCATTAGGCAACCTGCCGCCCCACAAATACAGACAGAGACAGGAACGAAAAGGGGCGCTGAGGACAGAGGCGTGTGTGTGTGTGTGGGTGGGTGTGTTTATGCATGTGTCGGTTTGTGAGAGTGCGCGTGCGTGCGCCCGTGCATTTGTTTGTCTCTTTTAAAGAGAGGAGGAGAGGACAGAAATGAAGAGGTGGCGAGAAGTAGATGTAACTCAGATATCCCAGGAGTCTCGGGGCCATAAAGATCACAGTAATATATCTGAAAGACGTGCAGAGATAGGGACATACCACTGTACAGCAGAGCGCCTGACTACATTTACTGGCCTGAGTGGAATAGAGTGGAAAGAAAAAGAGGCTATAAAACAGAAAGGTGGAGAGAGGTGTGGGCTCTATATTGAATGACGTTATTTCATGTGAATTTAATAACTTTTTTGTGAATGTGGTTTCCTCTCTGTCAACGACAATTGAAAAAACTGATGGAAATCCTTTTGGATTACGTTAAGGGACATTTCCCTTCTCTACTTCAGTTTGATCCTCCTGGTGTAATGGAGGTGATGGAGGTCATTGGTAATTGGTAACTTAAAGATATTAGCAGCAGGCTATGATGAGATTGGTGCCTATTTGATTTCATTGTCTCAAAACCTTTAAGCACAGCTGCACGTTATATAGCAGGCCGGCTGGCCTTCTCTAGTCTATAGTAGGCTCAGTCACTGGTATACTTTTACAAAGCCATTTTGGGTTTACTACCATTTTATTTGGGCATTTCTATTGTTCAGAATTGTGGTGGGTACTCTCTTCGGACATTATCCTGCTACCTGTTTCAAATGTCCAAACTGGGGAAAAAGGGCTTTTATGTACTCTGCGCAATCGCCCTGGAAAGCCTTACAAAATACTTTTAAACTCGAAGAACTTGTCTCGATTGGTGTTTTTAAATCATTGATGAAGGATTTTGAGGCTGATTCCCTGACCTGTCAATGTTTTTAATGGACTGTTTTATGATTTTTTTTATACTATTGTGAATTCGATGTTTTTTTACTAGATTACCTGTAGATTTGAATGTGGTCGGTCTGTAATTGTTGTAATGACTTGGTGCTGCCTATCTTGGCCAGGACGTTATTGAAAAAGAGATTTTAAATCTCATTGAGCCCTTCCTGGTTACATAAAGGTTAAATATATGTTTTTATTAAAAACAATACTCTGGAATTCTTATCTTCACATTGCTGAAACAATCCTCATCCCTCAATAACTTCAAGTGAAGACTGGGGGTCGGACTGATTAACCAAACTACGCAGTAATCTCCTCCATGTAGCCCAACTCTCACACACTCACATGCACACTCACACATTTAAACAAAACAAAATACTTTTTTTGATTAGTGATCAATTCATTTATGCAGTTTAAGTCGGAAGTTTATATACACCTTAGCGAAATAAATTTCAACTCAGTTTTTCACAATTCCTGACATTTAATCCTAGTAACAATTCCCTGTTACAGCACACAGTGCCAGACAGGGAACAACTCACAGTGCCCAACAGGGAACAACACACAGTGCCAGACAGGAAACAACACACAGTGCCAGACAGGGAACAACTCACAGTGCCCGACAGGGAACAACACACAGTGCCCGACAGGGAACAACACACAGTGCCAGACAGGGAACAACACACAGTGCCCGACAGGGAACAACACACAGTGCCCGACAGGGAACAACACACAGTGCCCGACAGGGAACAACACACAGTGCCAGACAGGGAACAACACACAGTGCCCGACAGGGAACAACACACAGTGCCAGACAGGAAACAGTGTCAGACAGGAAACAACACACAGTGCCACAACACACAGTGCCAGACAGGAAACAGCACACAGTGCCAGACAGGAAACAACACACAGTGCCAGACAGGGAACAACACACAGTGCCAGACAGGGAACAACTCACAGTGCCCGACAGGGAACAACACACAGTGCCAGACAGGAAACAGTGTCAGACAGAAAACAACACACAGTGCCACAGCACACAGTGCCAGACAGGAAACAGCACACAGTGCCAGACAGGAAACAACACACAGTGCCAGACAGGGAACAACACACAGTGCCAGACAGGGAACAACACACAGTGTCAGACAGGAAACAACACACAGTGCCACAACACACAGTGCCAGACAGGAAACAGCACACAGTGCCAGACAGGGAACAACACACAGTGCCAGACAGGGAACAACACACAGTGCCAGACAAGGAACAACACACAGTGCCAGACAGGGAACAACACACAGTGCCAGACAGGGAACAACACACAGTGCCAGACAGTGAACAACACACAGTGCCAGACAAGGAACAACACACAGTGCCAGACAGGGAACAACACACAGTGCCAGACAGGGAACAACACACAGTGCCAGACAGGGAACAACACACAGTGCCAGACAAGGAACAACACACAGTGCCAGACAGGGAACAACACACAGTGCCAGACAGGGAACAACACACAGTGCCAGACAAGGAACAATACACAGTGCCAGATAAGGAACAACACACAGTGCCAGACAGGGAACAACACACAGTGCCAGACAGGGAACAACACACAGTGCCAGACAGGGAACAACACACAGTGCCAGACAAGGAACAACACACAGTGCCAGACAGGGAACAACACACAGTGCCAGACAGGGAACAACACACAGTGCCAGACAGGGAACAACAGCAGGGCAAAAACACAACAACTACAGATAAAGGGAACTCAGAGGTCTGGTCTCATGGACCACTGACGTATCTACATTGTAGCTGTACTTACAGTACACTCATCGTTACTTGTGCAACGTAATCATTAGGAGCAGTGTGTTGTTAGGAGACTTGTTTGGTGACGTGTGTAAAAGGGAGGAATGATTGCTCTTGGACGTGATGGAGTTAACAGCTTACGTTAGTCTCCTTTACTATGTTGTTTGACTGTGATTAAATATCACTGATAAACAACGGGGCTGTGAATACTCTATAAATAGCATCTCTGCGCTCCCGTTCTATCCAAAGCTATCTGCTTTTTGGGGAGGCACTAACCACCACTCCAAATGATGCTTTCATTTTTGTTTTTAATTAAAATATTTTAAGAGCCTTACATAAAAGCATTAGTGGTCGCAAGGCTTAGCGCAATACCCATTTATGTGAGATTATGGTAAGAGACATGATGTGGCCATGCAGAGAGAGACAGATAGACAGCACTGGTGAAAACAGAGAGTGATACTGACAAACTGAGAGCTAAATAACCTCACAGTGAGGACACTGTGTGAGGAGAAGTGGAGAGAAGAGGTTGGTGTGTGAGGAGAAGTGGAGAGAAGAGGTTGGTGTGTGAGGAGAAGAGGAGAGAAGAGGACAGTGTGTGAGGAGAAGTGGAGAGAAGAGGACAGTGTGTGAGGAGAAGTGGAGAGAAGAGGTTGGTGTGTGAGGAGAAGAGGAGAGAAGAGGACGGTGTGTGAGGAGAAGTGGATAGAAGAGGACGGTGTGTGAGGAGAAGTGGATAGAAGAGGACGGTGTGTGAGGAGAAGTGGAGAGAAGAGCACAGTGTGTGAGGAGAAGTGGAGAGAAGAGGACGGTGTGTGAGGAGAAGTGGATAGAAGAGGACGGTGTGTGAGGAGAAGTGGATAGAAGAGGTTGGTGTGTGGGGAGAAGTGGATAGAAGAGGACGGTGTGTGAGGAGAAGTGGAGAGAAGAGGTTGGTGTGTGAGGAGAAGTGGAGAGAAGAGGTTGGTGTGTGAGGAGAAGTGGATAGAAGAGGATGGTGTGTGAGGAGAAGTGGAGAGAAGAGGTTGGTGTCTGAGGAGAAGTGGAGAGAAGAGGTTGGTGTGTGAGGAGAAGTGGAGAGAAGAGGACGGTGTGTGAGGAGAAGTGGATAGAAGAGGACGGTGTGTGAGGAGAAGTGGATAGAAGAGGACGGTGTGTGAGGAGAAGTGGATAGAAGTGGATGTGTGAGGAGAAGTGGATAGAAGAGGACGGTGTGTGAGGAGAAGTGGATAGAAGAGGACGGTGTGTGAGGAGAAGTGGATAGAAGAGGACGGTGTGTGAGGAGAAGTGGAGAGAAGAGGACGGTGTGTGAGGAGAAGTGGAGAGAAGCGGACGGTGTGTGAGGAGAAGTGGAGAGAAGAGGACAGTGTTAGGGGAGAAGAGTAGAGAAGAGGACATTGTGTGGGGAGAAGAGTAGAGACGAGGACAGTGTGTGGGGAGAAGAGTAGAGAAGGGGACAGTGTGTGGGGAGAAGTGGAGAGAAGAGGACAGTGTGTGAGGAGAAGTGGAGAGAAGAGGACAGTGTGTAGGGAGAAGCGGAGAGAAAAGGACGTTGAGAGGACAGTGTGTGGGGAGAAGGGTAGAGAAGAGGACAGTGTGTGGGGAGAAGAGTAGAGAAGGGGACAGTGTGTGAGGAGAAGTGGAGAGAAGAGGACAGTGTGAGGAGAAGTGGAGAGAAGAGGACAGTGTGTAGGGAGAAGCGGAGAGAAAAGGACGTTGAGAGGACAGTGTGTGGGGAGGAGTAGAGAAGAGGACAGTGTGTGGGGAGAAGAGTAGAGAAGAGGACAGTGTGTGGGGAGAAGAGTAGAGAAGAGGACAGTGTGTGGGGAGAGGTGGAGAGAAGAGGGCGGTGTGTGGGGAGGAGTAGAGAAGAGGACAGTGTGTGGGGAGAAGAGTAGTGAAGAGGACAGTGTGTGGGGAGAGGTGGAGAGAAGAGGGTGGTGTGTGGGGAGAAGTGGAGAGAAGAGGACAGTGTGTGGGGAGAAGAGTAGAGAAGAGGACAGTGTGTGGGGAGAGGTGGAGAGAAGAGGGCGGTGTGTGGGGAGAAGTGGGGAGAAGGGGACAGTGTGTGGGGAGGAGTAGAGAAGAGGACAGTGTGTGGGGAGACGTGGAGAGAAGAGGACAGTGGTTGGGGAGAAGAGTAGAGAAGAGGACAGTGTGTGGGGAGAAGAGTAGAGAAGAGGTTGGTGTGTGAGGAGAAGTGGATAGAAGAGGACGGTGTGTGAGGAGAAGTGGATAGAAGAGGACGGTGTGTGAGGAGAAGTGGATAGAAGAGGACGGTGTGTGAGGAGAAGTGGAGAGAAGAGGACGGTGTGTGAGGAGAAGTGGAGAGAAGAGGACGGTGTGTGAGGAGAAGTGGAGAGAAGAGGACGGTGTGTGAGGAGAAGTGGAGAGAAGAGGACAGTGTATGGGGAGAAGAGGAAAGAAGAGGACGGTGTGTGAGGAGAAGTGGATAGAAGAGGACGGTGTGTGAGGAGAAGTGGAGAGAAGAGGACAGTGTATGGGGTGAAGAGTAGAGAAGAGGACATTGTGTGGGGAGAAGAGTAGAGAAGAGGACAGTGTGTGGGGAGAAGAGTAGAGAAGGGGACAGTGTGTGAGGAGAAGTGGAGAGAAGAGGACAGTGTGTGAGGAGAAGTGGAGAGAAGAGGACATTAAGAGGACAGTGTGTGGGGAGAAGAGTAGAGAAGAGGACAGTGTGTGGGGAGAAGAGTAGAGAAGGGGACAGTGTGTGAGGAGAAGTGGAGAGAAGAGGACAGTGTGTGAGGAGAAGTGGTGAGAAGAGGACAGTGTGTAGGGAGAAGCGGAGAGAAAAGGACATTGAGAGGACAGTGTGTGGGGAGGAGTAGAGAAGATGACAGTGTGTGGGGAGACGTGGAGAGAAGAGGACAGTGTGTGGGGAGAAGGGTAGAGAAGAGGACAGTGTGTGGGGAGAAGAGTAGAGAAGGGGACAGTGTGTGAGGAGAAGTGGAGAGAAGAGGACAGTGTGAGGAGAAGTGGAGAGAAGAGGACAGTGTGTAGGGAGAAGCGGAGAGAAAAGGACGTTGAGAGGACAGTGTGTGGGGAGGAGTAGAGAAGAGGACAGTGTGTGGGGAGAGGTGGAGAGAAGAGGACAGTGTGTGGGGAGAGGTGGAGAGAAGAGGACAGTGTGTGGGGAGAGGTGGAGAGAAGAGGGCGGTGTGTGGGGAGAAGTGGAGAGAAGAGGACAATGTGTGGGGAGAAGAGTAGAGAAGAGGACAGTGTATGGGGAGAGGTGGAGAGAAGAGGGCGGTCTGTGGGGAGAAGTGGAGAGAAGAGGACAGTGTGTGGGGAGAAGAGTAGAGAAGAGGACAGTGTGTGGGGAGAAGAGTAGAGAAGAGGACAGTGTGTGGGGAGAGGTGGAGAGAAGAGGGCGGTGTGTGGGGAGAAGTGGAGAGAAGAGGACAGTGTGTGGGGAGAGGTGGAGAGAAGAGGACAGTGTGTGGGGAGAAGAGTAGAGAAGAGGACAGTGTGTGGGGAGAAGAGTAGAGAAGAGGACAGTGTGTGGGGAGAAAAGTAGAGAAGAGGACAGTGTGTGGGGAGAAGAGTAGAGAAGAGGACAGTGTGTGGGGAGAAGAGTAGAGAAGAGGACAGTGTGTGGGGAGAGGTGGAGAGAAGAGGGCGGTGTGTGGGGAGAAGTGTAGAGAAGAGGACAGTGTGTGGGGAGAAGTAGAGAGAAGAGGACGGTGTGTGGGGAGAGGTGGAGAGAAGAGGACGGTGTGTGGGGAGAAGTGGAGAGAAGAGGACAGTGTGTGGGGAGAAGTGGAGAGAGAAGACAGTGTGTGAGACTTGAAGGTAAATACAAATAGAAGTGAGCAGGAAAACAAACATGACAAATAGAAAAATAAAGGTTTGGGAAAAAAACATGATAAAGAGATGAAAGTTGAGAAGAGGGATAAAAGAGAAGAAGATAAAGAAAGTAGAAAGAGAGAAAAAGATCCGTGTGATTTTACAGCGAGGTCCCAGTCCTGTGCTGAGTGAGAGAGAGAGAGAGAGAGCTGAGGAGTGGGCTCATTTTCACAGAAGGGCTTTGCAGCTAGCCCAGGTGTGAATCCCTGAGGAGCAGCTCGTGATCCAATGCTCATCTTTTCCCATTCCCTCTGCTTCTTTCATTCGGTCTCTCTTCGCTCTCTCACTCACCAAGCTGGCTTCAGCTCTGCATGGATAGAGAAAACAGCCCTTTAAACTCTGACTCACATATGCATAATGCATGGTGAACGTGCATAATCACCAGGTGTCTCAATTATCACCCCCATGCATTTAACTGTTTTCATTATTCTTCCTCCTCCCTTCCCCCAGCAGCTCCACACTCAACTCTCCTCCTGTATCCTCCTCCCTCTCTCCATCCCTCTGTCTCTCTCTCTTCTCTCTTCTGTCTTCATGCTAATGGCCTAGCCTCCAGTGATACCACCCACGTTGTCTGCCACTGCCCAACAAGGGCCAGTCAGCTCGCACACACAGCCAGTCTCCCAGCCATACTGGAGAGTTACATTTAGATGTATTGGCCCCCGGGGGCAGAAGTTTACCCTTATCAGCTGCTCCTAGCAGGCCTCTGCTCAGGCACTCTCTGTCCCTACCAGCTGTAGAGCCTCATTAAATCATCTGCATGATTAAAGCAAACTAATACATGAGAGGACACCAGTTCACTGAGCAATGGGACGCTCTTAACTGGGTACATTAGAAAGAGAGTGTCTTCAGACGTGAGTTCTACTGGATTGAACTCCTGGCCCTGTGGATCAGAGGGCTGAGGTTCAGACTAATATCTCTGTCAGGGCGACTTTCCGCATAGAGACGCATTACTGTAACGCATATGGATCAAATCTGTGATGTAACCTTAAAAAAGGGAAGCATATATAAAGTGTTGAAAACAGAACTGAGTAAAACTACAGTAAAAAGTTAACATTTTGCCAGATCCCCTCTCTGTCACGTCCTGATCTGTATCACCTGTCTTTGTGCTTGTCTCCACCCCCCTCCAGTGTTCGCCCATCTTCCCCATTATCCCCTGTGTATTTATACCTGTGGTTTCTGTTTGTCTGTTGCCAGTTAGTCTTGTTTGTCATGCTTACCGGCATTTGTCCTGTCAGCTCCTGTTTTTTCCCAGACTCTCTTTTTCTTGCCCTCCTGGTTTTTAACCTCTGCCTGACCTGACCATGATTCTGCCTGCTGTCCTGTACCTTTGCCTCTGTTGTTGTAATAGACATTGTTACTTCGACACGGTCGGCATCTGGGTCTTACCTTATCCTGATAGTATGAACTGGCCATGACTGACCCAGCAGACCCGGGGCCAGCTGCGCGACGCCATCTCCTCGCAAGGACCCACCATCGGGAGGCATGAGGAACTGCTTCGTGGCCTTATGGAGGGGGTCCAAACGTTGGCTGAACGCCATGACCAGGCATTGGACGGTTTGCTGGAGCAATTCCGCAGGTTGTCTGGGAGGCAGCCTACCACGGTGGTAACCCCAGAGCCCCTCAGTAACTCAGCTGTTAGCAGCGGCATCTCATTGCCCCCCCCCCCCCCACCCGGATTGCTTCAATGGAGAGTCGAGCACCTGTCTGACGTTTCTAGCTCAGTGTGCCCTCATTTTTGAGCTTCTGCCCTCCTCCTTCCCCTCGGATCTCATCACACTGATGTCCGGGAGGGCTCTCACCTGGTCTACTGCTGGTCTACAGCTGGCCATATGCGTTAGTCTGGACAGATTCGTGGCAGAGGTGAAGAATGTTTTTCACGCCCCGTTCTCCAGGGGAGAAGCTGCCCAGAGGCTAATCCAGCTTTGGCAGGGCTCCTGCAGTGTGGCACACTATGCAAAGGATTTCCGCACGTTGGCAGCGGAGAGTGCTAGGGACCAGGAAGCACTGTTCGATATGTTCCTGCATGGCGTCTCGGAGGAGGTCAAGGATGAGCTTGCTGCTCGGGAGTTAACTACGGATCTCGATCCCCTCATCGCTTTGATCATCCGAATCAATGTGCGACTATGGGAAAGACAGAGGGAGAGGAAATTCAATCTCGCTCGCACTCCCAGGGATCCCACCTTGTCTCCGAGTCAACCCGGAAGCTCCTGGTGGTCTCGTTGCTGAGAGGACCCAAGAATTCCCGACCTGCCCCAAAGGCTGCCGAAAACGGCCGAGTCACCGCTTCCTGAGCCTTTGCCACTAGGCAGAGCTGGGCTGTCGCCAGCGGAATGGAAATACAGGATCCACACGAAGAGTCTGTATTGCGGGAGTCTTGGTCATTTTGTGTCCCCTTGTCCTCTAAAGAAGCCAGGCTCACCGGTAACAGCAAGGACTCTGGTGGGCCATATGGAGAACGTTTCTGTTTCCCCTGCTCGCACCCCTTTTCATGCCATTCTGCTGTGGGGAGACCAGTCCAAATCTCTCCGGGTTCTCATTGACTCTGGGGCCGACGAAAGTTTTTTGGACGCTACCCTGGCGTCTGAGCTGAACATCCCCACTCAGCCCTTCTCCATTCCCATGGACGTTAGAGCGCTGGACAGGCGCTCTATAGGCCGAGTCACCCACAACACCACTCCCATCCACCTACAGGTGTCAGGGAACCACAGCGAGGCTATCCAGTTCCTGCTCATCAAGTCCCCTCTGATTCCCGTGGTATTGGGATTCTATTGGCTCCAACAACACAATCCCCTCATTAACTGGTCTACTGGTGCCATCATGGGCTGGAGCCCGTTTTGCCAAACCCATTACCTGAAGTCAGCACAATCTGACGTCTTCCTGGAGGCTCAGAAGTCGCCCTGGACCCTTCCGCCATTCTGCGGAGTACCAGGACCACCAGGAGGTGTTCAGCAAGGCCCAGGCCAAGTGGATTCCGCCGCACCGACCATATGACTGTCGGATTGACCTTCTCCCTACCACCACGCCGCCCCGGGAACGTCTGTGCTCTCTGTCGGGACCGGAGACCAAGGCTATGGAGACCTACATTGGGGACTCCCTAGCTGCTGGATGTATCCGTCCCTCTTCCTCTCCCGGGGGCGGGCGCTTCTTCATCGTGGAGATAAAAAACATGACCCTGCGCCCGTGCATTGACTACTGGGGACTCAACGACATTATGGTTAAGAACTGTTACCCGCTCCAGGGGGCCACTGTGTTTTCCAAGCTGGATCTACGGAACGCCTACCACCTGGTGCGGATGTGAGAGGGGGACGGGTGGAAGTCCGCCTTCAACACGACCAGTGGCCATGTACAAGCGTTTGTCCATGGAATTTGACCTCTGTCTGACCTGACCCTGCCTGTCATCCTGTACCTGTTGCTGTAATAAACATTGTTACTTCGACACGGTCTGCATCTGGGTCTTACCATATCCTGATACTCTCAGTGGTTACAGTCAGAGTAAGGTGGGTGGCCAAATTCATTATAACTGGTATGATTCATGTTTTGACCTTTTCAAGGGTAAAGTCTGCCAATTCCACATCCTGTTGAACATATCGTTTGTAACACATTATGCAGATAATAGAGAGAATAAGAGAATTGTATCTGAGAGCCTTAATCACTTAGTCACTAATATCTGGTGGCTAATGCTTGGGTCCCCTGTGATCACTGAAGCCTCGCTGTGGAATTGTTTGTCTCCTCTCGCCTCTCTTATACAGAGCAGCTAGGGTTACGTGCCTTGCTCAAGGGCACATTGGTAGATTTTTCACCAAGTCAACACGGGGATTCAAACCAACAACCTTTTGGTTACTGGTCCAATGCTTTTAACCACTAGGCTACCTGCCACCCATTTAGGACAGTGCCTAGCACCCAGCCAGTAATCCCCCGTCCCAACCCCAATTCTGTCCTCTCACCTGTGGTAGAGGACAACCCTCGGTTCACACCATTCAGCCTTCATCTATCAACTCGCTAAGCCCGTCTGTCAACAGACGCCCTGGCAGCGCCTGCAATGCAGATATTAATATGATACATTCTAATCTACCTAGTGGACACATAAATAAGCCTACAGATGCCCCTCACATGCCATGTGGACGTGGGTGTTGGGGGAGACCACTGCAGTATGAAGAGGGAGGGGAGAGGGAGGGGAGAGGGAGGAGAGAGGGAGGCAGGAGGGAGAGTGTGAGTATCTCCTCTCCTCTGTCTCTCACTGTCACCTGTCTGTTAGATCTGTGAAGATGATGTGACGCAATGTCCCATCCAGCTTCTCTCACACACACGTTTCATGGAAAGACACAGCCAATGAGAGAAGAGACACAGACACTTCAGGGTAATCCGCCTGTGTGTCCTCAACTGCTCTTTACGGTACTTGAGTGTTCCTATGTGTCTGAGAAATCTTGATCAGATACTCAGGCTCTGGAGTGTGTGGGTAGACAGAGAGAAATTAAATGAGTCACTCCCCACTGGGCACAGACGTCAATTCAACGTCTCTTCCACGTGGGTTCCACGTCATTTCATTGAAACAACGTTGATTCAACCAGCGTGTGAGCAGTGGGTCATCAAATGTCCAGATTAATTCATTCTGGACCTCTGACTCCAGACCATTTACTCAAACACACATTGATTTCAGATGGAGCTACTCAATCATGATGGTGCACAATGGCCGTGCTTTTAGGGGAAAGTTGCGTTGCCATAACCTAAGGATAATAAATGCACATTTCTATGAAAGTAAATGAAGTGGTTCTAAGACCTGTCCACTTGCAGTCCCTTCTCTGTGTATTGGAATGGGTCAGTGCTCATCCCTATTCAGCTATTTGGCAGTCAATACTCATGGTCCTGCCACATGCTGCTAGCTTAAGGGATGAGTTGTGAGTGACTGTAACCTTTACATTCCCAGACTAGGCCAGCTACTGTCATATGATTCTCCTCCTACTTCACTCCTACATCTTCTGTCTAGACTCGCTCGCCTATCTAGACTGGTAGACAGTGTCTCTTCTCCTTCCGGTCCTCTGTTGGACTGGAGCCCATCTCTAGAGGCATGGCTCACAGAGCACTTAGTCACACCGCCACTCACTGGGCTGTGGGTGTGCAGGATGCATGACACTGGTACTGCAAAGGACGGATTCAAAGTTTAACCGGCGATCTTGGTTTACAGATGGAGGTTTGCTTTTCGAGCTTTTGTCAGTTACTGTTCAACCAGAGGTTTGGGCTAGCGTTAATGTTTGGTTAAAGAGCTGGTGCTGGCTTCGGGTTTATGAGTAAAGTAGGTTGGAAATTAATTTGAGCTGCAGGCAGAGTTAGAGTTGGTGCTATGATCAAGTAGTATACCATACCTTCCAAATATGTAACTTGAAGCTTGTTGCCGATCTATTGAGGAATGGTGTTAAAATAATAACAGTAAAATAGCAGTGTATTGATCTGCGTTTTTCAATAAGTTTCAAAAAAAATGTAAACGCTGTCTTGAACTGTACTTTTATCTGATCATGACAGGTTAGCTGCAGAATGGGCCTCCCAACCTGACATTGACCTGGAAGTGCAGCAACGGAGTGAGATCTGAATGTGGAAGGGGACCATGTAAGAGATTGGGATGCTCGCCTGACAGAGCAGCTTAGACTGGAAGAATAGAGGAAAGAGGGCATTTGAGTGAGGGAGAGAGAGGAAGAGAAAGTGAGGGAGAGAGAGGAAGAGAAAGTGAGGGAGAGAGAGAGAGGAAGAGAAAGTGAGGGAGAGAGAGGAAGAGAAAGTGAGGGAGAGAGAGGAAGAGAAAGTGAGGGAGAGAGAGGAAGAGGAGAGAGGAATGACTGATTTCCCCCATCGACTCCTAATCCAGTTTTCAATAGTCAACTTCACCGAAGCAATTTCACTTCAAAGACTTTGAGACATGGCCAATTACGTCGCATCCAAGATTTCCCTTTGGAATTCAAAAATATATCATTAAAGGGAATTTTAATTAATATAGAGTCACGGGCAGAAAATACATCTTTTAGCTGTCTCTGTGTTCATATGAGGACACAGAATGGATCCCATTCACCGAGGCTCTTTCACAACCATTAAGTCGCTCCTCCAGAAACCATGAACAAATGAAAGTGACAGATCCATTGTAGCATAGAGTGACTTGCTGGGACCCACTCTAGTGAATGTGTGAATCTTATTCAGACTACCAATTCTAGTGAGCCAGTGAATCTGACACACCTAATCCAATGCACAAGAGAATTAACGTATCCAATCTGGTGAGGCCGAAAATCTTGCTAGCATGTTTTTCGTGGGGGGGGTCCATTGAACAAAGATGGAGAGAGGATATGGGGATGAGGGACTATTGGGGTTGGGAGGGGGAAAGACACATGTGCAGACTGATAAATGTGGAGACGACAGGGGAGAGGGAGGATAGAGACACAGAAAATACCCAGTTAATGGACACGATTTATTCCTCAGCAAATCCTACCCTCACACCCCCACCCCTCCAAACTCCAGCAGCCATATCCTTTCTGTTTCGCCCCAGAAACTATGAATTCTTTCACACTGTTAATGGAGATTAATGGACACAGGCAACAACATTCCACAGAAAGGGAACGAGAGAGAGAGAGAGAGAGAGAGAGAGAGAGAGAGAGAGAGAGAGAGAGAGAGAGAGAGAGAGAGAGAGAGAGAGAGAGAGAGAGAGAGAGAGAGAGAGAGAGAGAGAGAGAGAGAGAGAGAGAGAGAGAGAGAGAGAGAGAGAGAGAGAGAGAGAGAGAGATAGATAGATAGATAGATAGATAGATAGATAGATAGATAGGGATAGGTAGAAAGAAGAGCAGAGTGAAAGATAGATGCCATTAGGGAGAGAAGAAGGGAACACTGACTTCCGCTTTGAAAAACACCTTATCACAGCATCTCTACAAAGGCCCTCCGTTGGAGCAAGGTGTTCCCCGAAGGATTGCAGCTTATTGTCCCTGCTATACTCAATGAGAGAGCTAAAGGGGTTTATTCACACACACACAAATAGTCCAGCACGGTGCAGCTTGGCTCAGCATGGCGCAGAATGGCCCAGTTTGTCCCAGCATGGCTCAGCACAGCCCAACATGGCGTAGCATGACTCAGCATGACTCAGCTTGGCCCAGCATGACCCAGCAATACAATAACACTATCACCATGCCCATTGTCTCAGTAGAGCACAGTAGTAGTAGTAGCACAGTAGTAGCACAGTAGAGCATAGAGGAGTCAGGCAGAGCACAGTAAGGCAGGGCATGGCACAGGATAGGACAGTTGACAGTAGCACAGGTAAGGCCAGCTAATTGTATATGAATATGTAACTAGCCAGGAGTCACGCTGCTTCAGACAGCTGCCAAGAGTTCCCATTATCTGAGACCGTGTCAAACGGCCAGACTGTTTCAGACGGTGTCCGACCGCTGCAGACTATTGACAGTAAACAGTCACGAGTGCTGCAGGCTGTTTGGGACAGTGTGTGTGTGTGTGTGTGCTAAAGTAGAGAGTCTGAGTTAGTGAGGCTTGCAGGCGGGCAGGCAGCTGAGGGGCTGTGGGGCCGTAGTTTAGTTGGTTACATAACCAGAGCTGTGACAGACTGGGGCGTCCAACACTGAGAGAGAGGGGGCTACAGCAGAGTACATTCCAGGAAACTCAAAGGGCCTTAATCTTCTTATCCATGGCAGATTGGTGCATGTGTGTGTGTGTTGTGTGTGTGTTGTGCAGTTTGTTTGTCCTAGCATCCCTCCCACTCATAGTCTATTCTTCATCCCTCAATATCCTACGTGCTTTTCATCTGTTTAACCCCAATCTTCTCCACCTCTGTCTGTCATCCGTATCCATCCCTTTATCTCCCACATTCCCACAATCTCTTCATCTCTTTGTTTCATCCTCTCTATCCCTCCTTCTCTGTCTGTCCTATCCTCTGTGATCAGAAGATGAAAGATCCCCCGGAGGAGAGAAATATAGGGTGTTCTCTCTCTGCCCACTGAGACAGCTGGGGATTCTCTCTGCCTCTGGCCATGGGGCAATGGAGGGGGTGGAGGGGTGAGGTGGAGAGGCAGGGAAGGTGAGGGAGGCAGGGTGAGGGAGGGGGGCTATGGACTGTATTCTGCTGATTGTGGGAAATGATACCCACCAGCTCCTCCTGCAACTCTAACAGAGACAAGCCTTGGGGAGAGAATAGGAGGAGGAAGTGGAGGGGGGGCAGAGAATGGAAAGTTAGAAAAAGCGGTTGGACCAAATCCAACAAGGAGAAGACAGAGGAAAAGAAGACATGAACAGAGACAGACTCTTAGAGGGGGGAAAGAGGTACTTCTAAATCGAGCCATGTCCTCAAGGAGAGCTCTTCCATTCCCCCAATTACACACACACACACACACACACACACACACCCGCATACCAGAGGAGGCTGGTGGGAGGAGCTATAGGAGGACGGGCTCAGTGTAATGGCTGGAATGGAATATATGGAAAGGAGTCAAACATGTGGTTTCCATATGTGTTTGATTCCGTTCCATTAATTCTATTCCAGCCATTACAATGACCCCGTCCTCCTATAGTTCCTCCCACCAGCCTCCACTGAAACACACATATATATATATATATATATATATACAGTATATACATACACACACACACACACACACACACACACACACACACAGACACTTGTCCAGTGCTCTCATCTTTTTGCCTCCCCAGCACCACCTTCATCAATCCTCCTCTCCCTCTGTCCTCTACTTCCTTCATTTCCTCTCGTCCTGGTCTCCCTCTCCTCCTTGATGGTCTTTCTCACACACCGTGACTATCTCTCACAAGCAGAGCTTCCACCGGATTAAGAAAGAAGAAGAAGGTTAGTGTAGGCAGCCAGCCCCTCCTGCTGGCCACAGCCAGAACGGACCCAGCCACGGTGTCCTTCTTGAGAAACAGAGCAAGGGTCGTGTGCTATTGATTCAGTGATTCATTGTGGTGTAGGAATGAATCTATGATTACAGGACTAATCAAAGTCATCGGATTCATTTGTCTTGCTAAAGGTCGCTCCATCTTTGCGAATAAAAATACGGGTGACTCTGCCGATTCCTTTGTGTTAATAGGCGTGTTTACATGTAATACATTCTAAGCTCTATTGGACTCAAACATAGGCATCTTCAGCTGAGCAACATAGAAGGAGGTATGTCATGTTCTAATTGATCGAGAGTGCTTAACTGAACGAGGCATCATACCTCAGCATGTTGAATATTGATGCTGACGGTAATGCTCTGATTTCCAACATCATTTATAAATGACTAAATATCTTCTAACGCTTGAACTGTGTTTAATCTCAGAGGAGATTCGTATTGATGTGAAGGCAATGATGCCTGACTGAAGGGTGCCGTGTCTCACTGTCTGCCTCTTCAACTGAGAAGGGGGTCTGATCAGAACAAGGGGGAGAGGAGAGATAACACGGTGATGATGAATATCTGTTCGTTCCTGTTTCATCAGTACCAAACACCAACCAAGAATTTACGGTGCATTCAATTCAAACACAATTGGAGCCATTTGACATTGTGCTATTTAAATTAGAATTACCTTTCATCTTCAAAATACGACACTTCAAGTTGGATATGGAAATTAATCCGTGGGAACAACATTGTTTCTATGTTTTTAAATGAAATTACGTTGAACCAATGTGGAATAGAAGTTGAAGTCTGTGCCCAGTGAGAAAAGGCTGTGAAGCTACAACCTTCTCATTGTGGATCTGGTAGGACAAAAAAGTATGGCCAATTTAGTTTCCCCTCCATGTTGTCCATCAAGTTCTACTGGTGACAGGGAGACATGTTGTGTGGACTAAAACACATCAAACCGGGTGTATCACAAAGCATCATGAAATTAATTAGCCAGCTACAGTATGTTTGAGAAACATTGAGAAGTCGTTTTTTTGTCAAATTAACCAGTTATCTACCTTTGATAAGCAGCCAGCTTGCTAGCTAGCTGGCTCCAATTGCCATTTCAAGTCTTTCTAAATAAAATTATTTCAGAATGAAAGTTACTTGGTTAGCTTATCATGCTGTGGCATTATGTTAGCTAGCTATCCCCAGCTAGATCATGTGTTTTCTGAACATGCTTGTTAAGTTGGTTTCCACTAGTTACCACAGCCACAAAGTCATAATTGACTATGTCGTAAAAATTCATGAAAACCTTACGGTAGGTTAGGCTTAAGCATAAGGTTAGCAGTGTGGTAACTGATAATGTTAGGTTGAGGTTTAAAATCACAATTTAAGATAAATTGTAGAAATAGGCCGGCTTGATGACTTTATAGCTGTGGTAACTAGTGACGATTGTTCACCCTAGTGCACTTGTTCGATCGTGAGTTGGCTGCTCATTCTAAATAGTACAATCTAATCTATTCAAAACAGTTGCAGCAAGTGCACCAGTGGTCATCGGTTGTCGTCATGCAAAGCTGAAATAGGTGTATTTATGCTGTTGTTCAAATGCACAGATTGCTTTATATATCTTCTCAAAGAAACTACCGGTAGTTTGAAAACGTGGCAGTATTCTGTCATGCTGCTTTAGTTGATAACTCCCACCATCTCTTGCCCTGGGTATTCAGCCAATCAGCATCCTCAGTTGACAGAGACACAGCTTATTTCTCTCTCTCTGTATCGGTCCCTCTCTTTCTCTCTTCATCAGCCTGAGGCCTCTCATTAAACCTGGCTCATCCGAATTGGTGAGTAACAAGTGTGTTCACTCCTTGTCATCATGGAGTGAGGTATTGCAATGTTAAGGAGCCCCTTTATCTCTAAAAGGTCTGGGTTTATTATTTGTTTACCTTTATTTAACTAGGCAAGCCAGTTAAGAACAAATTCTTATTTACAATGACGGCCTACCCCTGCCAAACCCTAACCCAGACGACACTGGTGCAATTGTGCGCACCCTATGACTGATACAGCCTGGAATTGAACCAGGGTCTGTAGGGACACCTCTAACACTGAGATGCAGTGCATTAGATCGCTGCGCCACTCAGGAGCCCCGAGTGCATAGAACCTCACCTTAAGTAACTATCAATTACTACAGTCCTTATCTGTATCAGAGACAACCCTTCTCACAGCACAGCAGTGCCTCTGACTGGTGTTTGGGGAGAGGGGGAGGGAGAAACACAAACTTTTATTCCTTTTCTCTCCATTTCTGCCTTTGTCATTGTCCTTATGGGACCCCTGCGGTTAGTCAGAAGTCTGTGGGAGTGACAGTGTGTGACAGAATTAAGTGACTGGAAGAGAAAGGAGAGGGGGAGGAGAGAGAAGGGGAAACAGAATGAGAGCGAGAGCTTTGGACCCCTACACGGCTTCGCAGCAGAGGTTTAAATCCTTTAACACGATTTCCCTCATCCTATTACAGACATGGTTATGGGAAGTGAGACTGTTAAATACAGCGTGCGTGTGTGTGTGTGTGTGTGTGTGTGTATGTGTGTGTGTGTGTGTGTGTGTGTGTGCGTGCGTGTGATGCTAATGGTGGCATAAAAACATTTCATCAACATTCACATCAAAACCACATTCACCAACTCCTCATCTGTCTTTGAATTTCCTTCATCTTCCCTTTTCACCCTCTCCTCTCAGCATCAGTAAAAGGTCAAATGAAGGTGAAGCTTCAATCTTTCCTTCTAACAGAGAGACAGGGGACTTAGATGTATCGATGAGGTATAAGATGGAGACATGTCAGTGAGATCAAAGACACTCATTGCAACTCAGATCCCCCCTGCATGGTTCACACACCCACACCTCTCTTTCTTACACTCCTTCCCTCCTTCCTTCCTTGTCTGTCTCTCTCGCTCTCATTCTCTCGATCTCTCTTTCTCTCATACACACTATGTCTCTCTCACACTCTCTCTCTCTCTCTATCTCTTTCTTCCAGCCTACAGCTGACAATCATGTGACAGCCAATAGAAAGAAGAGTTGTATTAAAAGGGAAGGGAGGTAGAGAGTGTTAAAAGCCTTGGGAGCATTGTGGTCATTGAGGGGGACACTGTCAGTAGGATAGAGACATATTGCACTTTAATTATACATGCAACAACTTGTGTAGTCTACTGTAACTAAACAGAGATTTGACCAGTTTAATCCTAAAAGGATTGTCCCACTCTTGGTTTCTGTCACTGTTAACTGTGAGCCATGCTCCATCCCACGGACTTTCACTGCAGGACCTGCTGCTGAGGAGATGATGGGTGCAGTAGGTGAGGAAACAGCGACACCCTCTGGGCAACTGGTGTAAATACACTGTACCAGGCGTTACTGCAATGTCTTCTATAGACAAACCCATTGCACCCATTGCAAACCCGTTACATACACTCCTATTTTTTGCTATTTTTGTACTGCACGGTGAACAGAACAGAACTAAATAGAACTGCAGTGAATTTTCTCCAAGCCTGAAATACTTTAGCATGCAACTTCCCTTAACCATACCTATTTTGGAACCAATTAGAAGTTGAAATGCATACATAAGTTATTCCAAATGCCTCATATTAGATTAACTACCATTATAATTTAGTTCACTCAATGTGTCCAGTTCTCTATCCAACCTTTCCAAGACAGGAAATAAAATTGAGATTCTAACAATCTTGGGAGAAAACATCATTTATTGAGCTCCTGTGTCCGTCCCTTTAAAGAATCCCCTTCACCACTGCAGTGTCACCTTGAAATGTGTCCTCTTTGAAGCCTAAGCAGGGACTCTGACAAGGCGGATAATTGGAACGGTGGAGGTTGTGACAATGGGCAGGTCCAAAAACCCACAACACATGGACAGATTACAGGAAGCCCTAACAGTATTCCCAAAGGGCTTCAGAGGTGCAGGCATGTATAGGACAAGGCTTTGGAGAGAGAGAAGCTGTGATAGAGTGAGAGCTAAGGTGTGTGTGTGTGTGTGTGTGTGTGTGTGTGTGTGTGTGTGTGTGTGTGTGTGTGTGTGTGTGTGTGTGTGTGTGTGTGTGTGTGTGTGTGTGTGTGTGTGTGTGTGTGTGTGTGTGTGTGTGTGTGTGTGTGTGTGGACCACAATTAGCTCTCACAGCCTCACTGCAGAATTAGAAGTTTATCCACGTTTCAAATACATTTTTGATAGGGTTAGCGTTAAAACAGGAATTCATTCCGAATAGATAAGGTAAGGGTTAAGGTTTTTGATAGTGTTAAAACAGGACGTGTAGGCACTCATTCCGAATAGTTAAGGTAAGGGTTAAGGATAGGGTAATTTTTTTAATTTATTTTTTAAAGTATCCACTACTGGGATCGAACATGCAGCCTTCTGATCCAGAATCATTGGATTACGCTCATCCACAACATCCAAAACCTGTTGCCCCTAGTGGCCGGTTTTAAAGGCATTTCCCGACGACGTCAGGACACGGATAGACGTCCAATTTCAAAGTCACGATCTGCCTGGGTTTATGATACTCTATGTAGGCTATGTTGGCAGTCCATTGCTTTACAATGGGAGGACAATGTAAGAGTTTAGATTTTTAGGAGGTCCATCATTTTAGAAGCACTCGTGTGTGTAATGTGTTCAAACCCAAATTGATTGAACACGCACCTCTCATCAGAGAAAACCGATGGTGAAAAACTATAACACTCCAGGAGATGAGGTGCGGTGAGATAATCAAGCATTCAGTGGGAGTGTGAAATGACAGGGATCGAGGAACATGATTCACACAGCCTTACGAGACGACACAGACACCTGCTCCTGACACACAGACATAGACACCTACTCCTGACACACAGACACAGACACCTACTCCTGACACACAGACACAGACACCTACTCCTGACACACAGACACAGACACCTACTCCTGACACACAGACACCTACTCCTGACACACAGACACAGACACCTACTCCTGACACACAGACACAGACACCTGCTTCTGACACACAGACATAGCAGCCGTGTCTGGATCATCAAGTAAAAATACTTTGAGTATCTGTATTGTACTATTGATGTTTTTGACTACTTTTACGTTTCCTTCACTACATTCCTAAAGAAAATAATGTCCATGCATTTTCCCTGACACCCAGAAGCACTTGTTACATTCTGAATGCTTAGCAGGACAGGAAAATGGTCCGATTCACACACTTATGAAGAGAACATCCCGGGTCATCCCTGCTGTCTCTGATCTGACGCACTCACGAAACACAAATGCTTTGTTTGTAAATTATATCTGAGTGTTGGAGTGTGGCCCTGGCTATCCGTAAATCAATTTTGAAAAATAAAATTGTGCTGTCTGGTTTATATACTTTTACTTTTGATACTTAAGTATATTTTATCAGTGGCGCAGTGGTCTAAGGGACTGCATCATAGTGCTACCTGTGCCGCTAGATATTCTGGGTTTGAGTCGTCTCTATTAATTGACACGACATCTATAGAGTATAGACTAAATAGGATTAAAGCTCAAATCCATTTCTGTGTGTGGGTACACTAACAAGTTATGTCCAACAGAGAGCACTGTTCTACTGCGCCATGTTGAATGTCCCAAACTTCTCTCCCCTCCCACATAACCATGGAGGGATTCACTCACACTGGAGTCATTTACTGAGAGAGAAAAACACCACCTCGCAAATACACTGCACATAAAGCATTAGCTCTGTATAGAGCCCAATAATATACACTGAGTGGACAAAACATGAAGAACACCTTTTCTTTCCATGACATAGACTGACCAGGTGAAAACTATGATCCCTTATTGATGTCACTTGTTAAATCCACTTCAAGCAGTGTAGATGAAGGGGAGGGGACAGGTTAAAGAAGGATTTGTAAGCCTTGAGACAATTGAGACATGGATTGTGTATGTGTGCCATTTAGAGAGTGAAACAAGACAAAAGATTGAAGTGCCTTTGATCGGGTTATGGTAGTAGGTGCCAGGCTGGGTTTTTCACTATCAACAGTTTCCTGTGTGTATCAAGAATGGTCCACCACCCAAAGGACATCCAGCCAACTGGACACAACTGTGGGAAGCATTGGAGCCAACATGGGCCAGCATCCCTGTGGAATGCTTTCAACACCTTGTGCAATGAATTGATGCTGTTCTGAGCGAAAAGGGGGTGCAACTCATATTAGGAATATTAGGAAGGTGTTCCTAATGTTTAGTATACTCAGTGTATATTGTATCTGTCTGTGTGTGCGTGTGTGTTTGTGTAACAGCATTGTCCTGTCTTGTGGTCTTAGCTATAGAGAGAGTGGTCAGTATAATTAGGTGCTCATTAGAGTGCTTTGTGCTCCTGCCCTAAAGTCGATGGAAACAAACGGATGGGTTTTGCCACTGGCTCCAATTAGCACCTGGTCAGAAAAGACTGCAAGCAGAGCCCTGGCTACAAAACACAGCCAATACAACACTTTGTATGCATCACATGAATGCTCCGAGCACATGAAACGTCATCCTGCTACCAACACGCGTACATTCACAATCACCTGTACTTCCGCCTATTTAACCCAGTCCTCACACAAATGTATACCGTAAGCAAACAGTTGATTATGACACAGTGTATTACACAGACAGCGTTCTGAAACGCAGTGCCTCACCAAATCCCGCTCTTATTTTGTCAGTTTTGTTTCTCTCCCACTCACTCCCCTCATCCTTTCCCATCTCTCTTCTCCCTCCCTCCCCTTATTTGATGATGTGTACGGTGATGACTGTCTGCGAGACCATGGCCCAGACTGAGATGAATATAGATGAACAACATTATGTGTCTGAAATAAAAGGTTTGAGTCAAGCACGATTGAAATGTAAAAAGCCAATGCTTCCGCTTTCGCAGAGACTCTGCAGCCACGGTAAACACGGCCTAGGTCAGCTCAATCTGAAATGACTTTTATGTTTCAGTCGCGCTATAGCGCTGAACTTTCGCGATACCGATTTAATCAAGCCCAAAGTTGTTGACATACACAGGCGGGGTGGGCTAGGGGTTGATGTGTGTGTGTGTGTGTGTGTGTACAGTATGTGTGTGTGACCTTTCTTAGCATTTACAACCTCGGATGTAGAAACCTGCAAGCTATCATCTACATAACCAGGCAACAAACCCATACATTTACAACTTCATATGGACAACTGTGTATGAACAGTTTATTCATGATTGAAACTCATAGAACTCTAGTGCATTATTGCCCCATGTCCTAACCTAAAGAATATGATCTCCTGGTACACACACATGCATAGGACACACGGCATGCACACAAACACACACACACATGCAGAGTTGCTGAGTAAAACCCCTGGGGCTGGTTTGGGCAGCTCTTCTGCTTTGTTGTTGTGGTTAATCACACGGACTCACAGAGCAGATGATGTGCCTGCAGCCGCCAGCTCTCTTCTCTGTCAGTCCTCTGCTCTCCCCTTACCTGTGATGAGTGGTCACAGACCCCCCGGGGGCACCAGCACCCAACAACCCACCCCCTCTCTCATTTTAACATGACATCTGAGTTTCGCTTGCTACAGAATAACAGCACACTGAAACACCAGCCAATAATCATATCCCTTTCCTCAGCCCATTGAATACCAAGGCTATACAGTATATATTTTACCCAGACTGAGCAAGACAGGGCCCGCACAAGGGAAAGGGGGATACCTAGTCAGTTGTACAACTGAACGCCTTCAACTGAAATGTGTCTTCCGCGTTTAACCCAACCCCTCTGAATCAGAGAGGTGTGGGGGGCTGCCTTAATCGACATCCACTCCTTCGGCACCATAAACCTCAATTGCATACTCCTCGCGTCCTCTCTTCTCACCTCCTTCTCAAAACTTATTGGATGAGAAAGTCAGAGAAACTCCTCCTCCAATAGGTTTTGAGAAGGAGGCGAGGAGAGAGGATGTGAGGAGTATGCAATGGAGATTCTCCCAAGGTGCCACAGAAGTGAACCTCTGGCATCATAGGCTACTCTGGCATCGCCTATACCTATAACACATTTTGTATGACTGAATGCAACATCACAGTAGCATGGTTCATTGAAGTCATTGGATACTGAATACAGATGCTTTATTTCAAGATACCGAGACCCGGTGCAACATAGGCTATCTACTGTATCTCAGATGGGTTATCTGTCGACGAGGGAGAAGGAAAATGTTCCTATCGCTTTAACATTTTATGACGTCACCCAGATGCAGATCTCCATCTGAAAATATACTTTATTCAATATAGTTAAAACTGCTCCGAGTGTGGACAAAACAACATTTATGTCAATATTATTTCAGACACAGAGTGGCTTCGGCAGATAATAAGACAACCTTATTGTGGCAAAAATGGGAACCGCATTCTGCAGCAGCTTTGAGTGAATTCGAGTGAGCATGTGTCAGTTTTAAAAAGAGAGAAAGAGAGAAAAAGAGAGAGAGAGAGAGCGAGAGAAAAAGAAAGAGAGAGAGAAAGAAAGAAAAAGAAACAGAGAGATGAAACACACAAGCAGCTCTTCTAAGGCAGCAGCCGGGGAATATTCACGAGCGAGAGGCTGCAAAATAATGAACATCGTTAGGCAACAATCCTGTAAAAGTAATTATGATATGCCAAACGAAGCCACAACGAAACGGAAGATCCATTCATAGCTCCCCTTTGTAGCCAATATAAAACATCAACGAAGAATCGCAAGTAGGCTAAGCAAAGGAGAGGTCTGAAACCCTGTTTGGAGAGTCTTTATTTTATTCATTTAAATAATTCGTTAATGTTGGCCTTCTCGCAACAGAGGGAGGCGCGGTGGAAATGTATCACCATGGAGAGACGGAGAGAAGACGAGCATCCTTTGCGTTGAGTTAGCCGCTAATGCGTTATACGCATTTGTTTTTATTATTGTTTTATTTTCTCTGCTTTCTCTTACGGTATCAAACATGTGGTGAGCTATCTGTCGACTAGAGAGAGAGAAGGGTGTTGTCAGAAAGAGGAAAGACAGAAGGAGGGGGCATTAGGTGTTTTTTTGGGGGGGGGGGAACGGGGAGACAGACCGACACCGAGAAGGTGAATTGATGTGCGAAAGCCTGCGACACGTCACTTTCCTGAGAAATAATCATGCAAAAGAAAGAAATGGCGTAAACCATAACCCCATAAAACAAGAGAGCGAACAAGACACATCTTCAAGGGAGACCCTCGCGTTCTCACGCTTATTGGGAATATTTTGGGTAAGCCTATTCCTACCTTTTTGAAACATAATTGTCATGATTTCCTATAGCTTTTATGTGTGTGCAAGCATCTGGGTGATGCGGTTGCTCCATAGGTTCTTCCCATGTATCGATCATGGCGCACTGTCACTGTTGGGAAACGAGATGTCAATTGGCAAATCTTCCTGTGAATTTGTAACGTTTTCCTTCAACGGTGGGCTATATCAGTGGCCTTTGCCTGTTGATAAACTGTCGCCTCCTGACGTTTTGACGGTAACATTATGGCTGGCTATTATCCGCAGAACAACCCGCGATGCCGAGTTGTCTTTCCGTCTTACCCAATAATAAAATGGAACCAAGACGGTCGGTATCAGATTTGATTTGAATCAGGACATGCCTATCTATGAGTCCGACCGGCAGTGCTGCTCACCAACCGAGGAGCCATTTAGGGGCTTAATTGCGCCCATCGCTAGCCCCGTTGGCTACGTAGGGACTTATTTATTTTTTCACTTGATAAGATAATTGTTGTAGGCTTTGTGCTCTTAAGAGTGCCAGATCCCTCCACCATAGGTTAAATAGATTGTCGTGTGTTTGATGGCATTTGTGATTTCTTTTAACGTCCAGCAGCGACTTTTTTTGTTTTACTTTTCCTGTTGAAAAGCGATATCCCAAGTATAAATACAGTAAAGTACACACACAAAAAGGTAAAACATGTGTGTGTTTTTTTAATACACAACTGGTAACTTCAAGGAGTAGGGCATTCAAAGAGTCGGTCTGATGGGAACTCGTGATGTCATCGGCCTCCCTCTGACTTGAGGAGCACCCCCCACACACACTTGTGCCATGTCATGACTTACCTGGACCTCCTATTGAGATGTGCCTTTTGCTAAGTAAATCAGGTGTTAAATGAGGCGAAAAGGAGACTGGAGTGCCACTTTAAAGGCAATTTTTAATATTGATCACTGTCATCAACACACGCCCTAACAGTCACACATGTAAAACACACACACCCGCACAAACACTCCCACACAGGTATGATCAGATGCACATCACAGGAGAGTGCATTGTGACTACGCAAGTGAATGCACACACTCTCGTCTAAGGAGAGAGGCCCATTTATATTCATTGCTGGTTGGGCAGTACTCCGTCAATGGCAGAATTCAGCTCAGACAAGAGGACCTCTGTTCAGATGGAGGTCCTGGGTACGTTTATACTCTGGCCTTCTTAATGATAGCAGATCAGTCTCTGCGCTGCCCACTGATCTGAATGATGGGCTCCTAATCAGTTAGTGCTCCTAACTACACTAATGACTCCGGGTACGTCTGCGATGTGTACATGAAGGATTCTATCAGTCCAATGATTTGGACGGTTATGAGGAAAAAGTGTGAGCTTACAAGTGAGAGCCCTGAACTACGGAACTTGCGGAGCCCTCTTGAGTTGTGCTCGTTTTTAATGTACAGCATTCTGGATCTGTCGTCTGGGGGGAAGGGGGAAAGGGCATCAACATGATTGATTTACTTAAAGTTAGAACTCACAAGGGGTTTTCCACTGACTAAAACCAACAGGTTATGTCTAAGTCTATGGCCTGTACCCTGGCCCCATGCCTGGAGCAGCACTCGCTGTGTCATAACGCTGCCATCAAATCAAAGACTACATGCAAAGGAGGGTGTAGGGCTTAAGGGTCTGCACTCACCTATGAGGCACACTCATTATTCACACTTTGACATGCTCACAGCACAAACATAGCATTTTCATATATAACAGATGCATTGAATCCACCATATACTTTTTTGTTGGCAGAGTAGAGAGAGTATCTTTACCCTAGCCTGTCGGAGTAGAGAGATTCACCTAGTAGACCTATACTGCATCTTCTCTGTGTGGAGACTGGCGGAGTGTCGTGTGGCTGTGTTGAGCAGGCCAGGTCCAGGGAAGAGAAGGGGCTATAGGGATGTAGCCTAGCAGTGAGTTCATCATGGATGCATGCATATGGGGCCTTTCCTCAGAGCGGATGAATAATGAAGGGTACGCCGATGTTCAGTTTGCACCAACCCCTGAGTATGCACTTCTTCTCTGGTGCCTGGCACAACTAATGTGTGTTCTGTTTTACACGGGGCCAGCTTGTAGGCATCTACTGCAGCTGGATTACCATTTAAACCATCATCAGGGTGGGTGGAGCCTGCTTCCTTCACACTCCGATATTAACTTTAAGACCATTGACTCGGTTTTGTTCTTTTATTTTCATATCCTGTTCTTTTTTGAAGTTGTCGGCTTCTTGTCCTAAGTGAAACTTTAGAACCATGCCATATCATATGCAACTTCCATGGCAATATGTAGTGAAATGTCAGGCAAGTAGAAATGTGTGGATGTAGAAAAAAAATTCTTGGTAGAATGAATAGGGTTGTTTACAGAAAACGCTGCATTTTGCAGGTGTGTGTGGCCAGTGCAGCCATCTTTTTTCATGTCTTCACCGTATATAACAAGGTCATTTTAGTGCTGGTTCATTTCCCATCCAGGTGATCCCTAGTCCTCTCTCACACACTTATCAGGCTGATATCAGTACAACCCTGTCTTACGCTGACTTCCGTACAGTTCCCTCAGAGGACAGGAAATCTCAGAGTACACTTGCCTCTTGCGCATACAAATGATGTCGGTACGGTCCTTTCTCACATACAGCTGATCTCAGTGCACCACTTTGGTTGACCTATTCACCACCTCAATGTACTCTAGCCAGCTGTCATTTTTTTTGTTCTTCATCATTTGCTACATTCACAGGCTTCACACCAAACAGACCAGTGTAGCGTGTGAATCATCGGCTGGACTCACTTTTCTCAAGGCAAGATCTATATTTCAGCAGCTGCCTGTGATGGTGCCAGGCTCCAAAAAGCTCTCAACATGGCCCAATGAACCGTGGTTATTTGCCCAGATGGGTGCCTAACCCCAAATCCCCAAATGTGGCCCAGTGAACCAGGCTAATGATGCCTGCCGGGACACAGAGCAACACTGGCTGTACTGAGAGGAGTGGCTGGTCCCCCCCCCCCCCTGCCCTGTCCTGCCTCCGCTGCAGCTGCTGACTAAGGAGATTTCCTTCGTTGTGTTCCATCGTGAGCTACGACTGACAGGCTATGGAGGCCTGATGGAAAGTGCTCGTGTTATTTGGAATGTGAAGACTAAAGTTTGGGCTTTTACTGTATTACAAGGAAAAGAAAATGGGGAAACTGGTCAAACATGCCACATTTGTTGCAAGCTTTGTGACCTTCCGACCAGACATTGTCAATGATGGAGCGGAACTCTCGTCAAACCCAGTGTTGTCCAATTAGCTTCTAGATCAGCGGCCACCAACCTTTTCTGAGTCAAAATCCAAGCTGAGATCTTCCGCTCAAACTTTAAAAAAAATAAAAAAAATGTAAAAACGTAAACCTATGCAACATTAACCTATTAAAAACTGTTCTGTAGGAATAAGGTTTGTGCATTAGGCCTAATACATGATCACAGCATATTGGCTATGCTTGGCATGGCAATATTGTTCTTCTCAGACCATATTATATTTCAAAACGTGAGCTAAATAGATCTGTTGTATTACTTGGGGCACAGCTGAGCATAAATTGAACTCATTTGCTTTTTTGTTTTTACTGGATTTTTCTGATGGTCAGTCTCAGCGGAGGGAGGGAGAGCGCAACAGAGGGTCCGGCTCTTACGTTCTCTGCTCTCTCCCTCCCTCCGCTGACACTGACCAGAGAGAGGGGACACCGTCTTCCACCTATTGGTGGAACTCGAGTCGCACTGCATTATTTCTGCCTCATGCACAAATTCATATTGTTCCTATGACCATAGAAAGTCAAATATTCCTTGATATTAAAATGGAAACAACAAGCCGGTAATAATAACAGCGCAGGCCTATCAAAAGGCTACATTTGGCTACTTATTCATTGCAGTTGCAGTGCTGGTTGGTTGGTTGTAGTGAGAGTGGAAGTAGGGAGAGGCACGTTTTATGGTTTGTAAAAGTGTTTCATAAAAACCAATGTTAACAGTGCTGAATAAAAACTTAAACATGAACACACTCATAAAAACAGGAGTTCTTAGCTGCATTCTTTGACAGTCTCTTTCTGGTGTTGGTTTTAACATTTTGGGAATCTCACTTAGTATGAAACTTTGCTGTGGTGTCTTGGAAGTTCCAGGCACCGTGATTTGAGCTATCTGACTGGCCAGCAATGGGCACACTTGAGTTAGCACTCGGTGCCAACAGCGCGAGATGAATTTAAAACAAATAGGAGCGCAAAGGTTTATCTTTGGCTTTTCTACAGAAATGTTTGGCGATCGACTAGGAATGCCTTGAAGATAGACCGGTTGGTGGCCACTGCTCTAGATACAGTCCCCAGCCTGTCCCTTTGTCAAGACCCGGGAGCAATTATTTCCTGAGCATTCCTCTGCTACGTGTCACTATCGAGTCACAACCCAACAACATGACACAGGGCTGCTTATGTCCCATTTCTTAATTTCACATTCCAGACCTCTTATTGCATTCACCCTGTCACATTACAGGGATAATCAAGGATTATGAGAAGAGAGAATCTCTTTTTAACAGAGCTGGAATATAGCTTCTATGTGTGATAAAGTGTGTAAAATCTTGGTTCCCTCTGTGTTTCAGGGGCCAGGGATTAGTAAGTAAGCGGCTCCTGTGGGTGTTAGGCCCTGATGTCACAGGACATAGAGCTCCTTCGCTTGACGGGTGAACCTGAAGGGAAAACTCAAGTAAACACAGAGGCATAATTGGGAGGAGTTTCCGTTTGTGGAGTCAGTGGACTGCCAGTGGGTTTTTGCGGAATAAATGCGCTTTCAGGTGAAAGCCCCACTATCACATTGCTGGGGAATAGGGAATTATACCGCTGGGGGAAAAAACAGCAATGCAGTTTATTTCTGCTTTTCTGAAAACTGCCTTAAATTATTCAGTTGTTTGGAAACTCAGATCCCAGCTGGACTACATTGCTGCGTCAGTTCAGGGACTAGGTTTCAGCAGTGGTGGAGGAGACAAGCCAAGCAAACAAACACGCGCAAACCAGATGGTAAGCAGATAGCCAAATAGACAGAGGCAGGCCCGAGTCAGAGCAGAGCAGACAGAGGTGTTGTAGTATTGGCCCTAAAGTTAATTTGTACCTGTCCTTACAAAAAAACAGCGTGAAAAAAGATGTGCTTTTCGAACACGTGTGTGCAAATCCCATTTGAAATGTTCTCATGAGTAAGATGTGGTTTTCGAACATGTGTCAAGTTTCACATTTACATTTTTCACCTTTTTCCCTCGTGAAAAAAATGAATTCCCCGGGTGAACTATTTTCATCACTTCCAGCTACATCTGGTCTCCCATCCAGGGACCTACCAATACCAACCCTGCTTAGCTTTGTTGCTGGAATGAATGGGCCAGAACTTGCAAATGGAAAAAAAGAAAGCGAAAGCAAAGGCCAGTGTAATAACCAAAGACCGGGGAAATTGTAGGAAAGAGGGAGGTGTTTTATTTTCTAACAAAATATTTGAAAACAATTGTCTTGCATCCATATACAATTAATTTGCTCTCGCAATTGAACATTATTTTCTTGCAATATTTTGTTTTGCTATCAATACTTTCCTATTTATGTTTTGCTTTCAATATCATTATTTTTGTTTGCAATAATATATATTAATGGCACAAAAGTAACTCACTCCCTAGAGGATTCCACTATATAACAACACTACGAATCTATTAAAGTAACTCACTCCCTAGAGGATTCCACTATATAACAACACTACGACTCTATTAAAGTAACTCACTCCCTAGAGGATTCCACTATATAACAACACTACGACTCTATTAAAGTAACTCACTCCCTAGAGGATTCCACTATATAACAACACTACGAATCTATTAAAGTAACTCACTCCCTAGAGGATTCCACTATATAACAACACTACGACTCTATTAAAGTAACTCACTCCCTAGAGGATTCCACTATATAACAACACTACGACTCTATTAAAGTAACTCACTCCCTAGAGGATTCCACTATATAACAACACTACGACTCTATTAAAGTAACTCACTCCCTAGAGGATTCCACTATATAACAACACTACGACTCTATTAAAGTAACTCACTCCCTAGAGGATTCCACTATATAACAACACTACGACTCTATTAAAGAACTGCAATTCACATGAAATTGCCAGCAGCATACCACCCTGCTGGCTTGCTTCTGAAGCTAAGCAGGGTTGGTTCTGGTCAGTTCCTGGATGGGAGACCAGATGCTGCTGGAAGTGGTGTTGGAGGGCCAGTAGGAAGCACTCTTTCCTCTGGTCTAAAATCAATATCCCAATGCCCCAGGGCAGTGATTGGGGACACTGCCCTGTGTAGGGTGCCGTCTTTCGGATGGGATGTTAAACGGGTGTCCTGACTCTCTGAGGTCATTAAAGATCCCATGGCACTTATTGTAAGAGTAGGGGTGTTAACCCCGGTGTCCTGGCTAAATTTCCAATCTGGCCCTCAAACCATCACGGTCACCTAATAATCCCCAGTTTACAATTGGCTCATTCATCCCCCTCCTCTCCCCTGTAACTATTCCCCAGGTCGTTGCTGCAAATGAGAACTTGTTCTCAGTCAAATTACCTGGTAAAATAATGGATAAATAAATAAATGTGAGATTAAAAAACATGTTATTCTCCTCACATGTGAACATGAACTCTACATTTAATACATGTAAAAAATATGGTTTCACGTGACATTTTTAAGCTCAACATTTGAAGACAGCTATTTCGCATGTCAAATTTACATTTTCATATGTGAAACTGCAAAACGTGTTTTTTTTGCAAGGGTGTAGAAGTCCTCTGGACATTATTCATCACAAGGGTTGGGTTTGCCACCTGGCCACACATTTGTTTCACCCCAAGTTGAGTAACGTCCGTGTCCCCATTTATAAGTGATGTACTTAGTTTTTAACGCCAAGCGCTAGTGTACAGTGCTGTGTAATGAAACATTCTGGAATGTGCTCTGTTTTAAAGCATGCAAGGCTCCCTGAAGGTGAGCATCTGGCCTTCCAAATGATGATACATCACATAACAAGCATCTTAACTAATGCAGGATATTAACCATTTATCAAAAGGAAGCTTTGTATGTCTGCTGAGGCTGATCAAGACTTGGTTCATTCTACAGCTCTCACATGGCCCCGTCATCAAACGCTCTATTGATATTCTACAAGTTAATTTCTAACCAATTATGTATTGTGTGTCACGTGATGATTGTAAAATTGTATATTGATTGTTTATTTTAGAGCAACACGGGGTGCCCTTGAGACAAATGATTATGATTGGTTGACCCCTGACCCTCCTCATAACTCATCTCTAATCACTCCCTGTCACATCCTACTCTAAACAGTATCACATAACCATCTCCACATCATCCTATGTCACTGTCCATATTATCCTTCCTGAATACCCTGTATCACTCTACCTCCCCCATGTCATTCTACACCACTGTTGTCTGTCACCATCCATTTTACCTGGTTATTCTAGTCTTCAAACCTCATTACTCCCATATCACTCTCAATATTCCTGTATCACTCCACATCCCTATGGCTCTCCATCATCCTCCAAACCACTCCATCTGGGTCCAACATCATGGGTTCTCGTTTTGGTATAGTACCTGCCTATTACTTAGACCGTCTCTCCTGCATTTATCCCCTGATTGCACAGCTGTGTGTGTGTGCGTGCTGCGCCGCCTGCCGCCCAGGGTTTCTTTGCACTCTCAGGCTCTTATGTAAGACGGAGGCAGGTGGTGCAGACACGGTTCACTCTGGACATGGGGAGAGAGAGAGCTGTGAATCACAGTTGGCTCTAGTGAAGCTAGCTATAGCAGCAACTGAGCCACTGAAAGTTAAAAATGGCGACATCAAAACCAAACATTTGCTGAAACCGTGACCAGACACAATACACTGGGGTTTTTATATCAAAATCAGCATAAAACCAATCTATTAGACAGTAAACATTTTTTTTTTATCTTCTGGCAATTATTACCTTTTCACATAATATATATATATATATAGATTAGATCAATGTTCATACATTACGTCCCATGTTGTAGCGTATATGACATATGGCTTGCACTTCTGCTCTTCTCAGCATCGTGCGTCTCAGAGGACATAGATCACTGCTCTGCTCTCATACAGTGGGGCAAAAAAGTATTTAGTCAGCCACCAATTGTGCAAGTTCTCCCACTTAAAAAGATGAGAGGCCTGTAATTTTCATCATAGGTACACTTCAACTATGACAGACAAAATGAGAAAGAAAAATCCAGAAAATCACATTGTAGGATTTTTTATGAATTTATTTGCAAATCATGGTGGAAAACTTTTGTTATTGGCAATACTTATTTATCTCAATACTTTGTTATATACCCTTTGTTGGCAATGACAGAGGTCAAACGTTTTCTGTAAGTCTTCACAAGGTTTTCACACACTGTTGCCGATATTTTGGCCGATTCCTCCATGCAGATCTCCTCTAGAGCAGTGATGTTTTGGGGCTGTTGCTGGGCAACACAGACTTTCAAATCCCTCCAAAGATTTTCTATGTGGTTGAGATCTGGAGACTGGCTAGGCCACTCCAGGACCTTGAAATGCTTCTTAAGAAGCCACTCCTTCATTGCCCGGGCGGTGTGTTTGGGATCATTGTCATGCTGAAAGACCCAGCCACGTTTCATCTTCACTGCCCTTGCTGATGGAAGGAGGTTTTCACTCAAAATCTCACGATACATGGCCCCATTAATTATTTCCTTTGCACAGATCAGTCGTCCTGGTCCCTTTGCAGAAAAACAGCCCCAAAGCATGATGTTTCCACCCCCATGCTTCACAATAGGTATGGTGTTCTTTGGATGCAACTCGGCATTCTTTGTCCTCCAAACACGACGAGTTGAGTTTTTACCAAAAAGTTATATTTTGGTTTCATCTGACCATATGGCATTCTCCCAATCTTCTTCTGGATCATCCAAATGCTCTCTAGCAAACTTCAGACGGGCCTGGACATATACGTCTGGCACTGCAGGATTTGAGTCCCTGGCGGTGTAGTGTGTTACTGATGGTAGGCTTTGTTACTTTGGTCCCAGCTCTCTGCAGGTCATTCACTAGGTCCCCCCGTGTGGTTCTGGGATTTTTGCTCACCGTTCTTGTGATCATTTTGACCCCACGGGGTGAGATCTTGCGTGGAGCCCCAGATCGAGGGAGATTATCAGTGGTCTTGTATGTCTTCCATTTCCTAATAATTGCTCCCACATTTGATTTCTTCAAACCAAGCTGCTTACCTATTGCAGATTCAGTCTTCCCAGCCTGGTGCAGGTCTACAATTTTGTTTCTGGTGTCCTTTGACAGCTCTTTGGTCTTGGCCATAGTGGAGTTTGGAGTGTGACTGTTTGAGGTTGTGGACAGGTGTCTTTTATACTGATAACAAGTTCAAACAGGTGCCATCAATACAGGTAACAAGTGGAGGACAGAGGAGCCTCTTAAAGAAGAAGTTACAGGTCTGTGAGAGCCAGAAATCTTGCTTGTTTGTAGGTGACCAAATACTTATTTTCCACCATAATTTGCAAATAAATTCATAAAAAATCCTACAATGTGATTTTCTGGATTGTTTTTCTCATTTTGTCTGTCATAGTTGAAGTGTACCTATGATGAAAATTACAGGCCTCTCTCATCTTTTTAAGTGCAGAACTTGCACAATTGGTGGCTGACTAAATACTTTTTTGCCCCAATCACCATAAGCTATGGTGATTTGAGCCCTCGTAGGTTGGCATTTATGATTCTTGCCTTGGAGGCAGCGCTGCAGAGTGGTCACTAGCTGGTACAGCCACAGTCATAAAATCTGATTTTAAACCTAACCTTACCCTCAACCTTAAGCACACTGCTAAGCCTTATGCCTAACCCTAACTTTAAAGACGAAAAAGCACATTTTTGTTTTCGTAAATCTTTACGGTATGTACAATTTTGACTTTGCAGCTGGCCCATCTAGCAGAAATTGCTCAGTTCTGCCTCCAGGGCAAGATTCATGACAATAACAACCTGTTGAGTCCTCTGGAAGTTCTTCGTATTGTTAGCCAAACCTGTATGGTGGACAGATATATTGATGGACAGGTGAAATGAGGTGTATGGAGATTACAAGGCCAACTAGAAATGTCCTAGAACTCTTCCTCATTTTGTCCACCAGTAACGTCATTAAAAAAATCCACTGCATGCAGCAATATGACTCCTCGTAGCCGTTTGCATATTTCATTTCGTTCCCCCCCCTAGAAGCAGCTGATATAAATATTGAGAAACAACTACCGCATAAATAAATTATTTGAAGGAGCTGCTGCTAAAACAAAGGAAACCGAAAAGAGATCCTTTTTTTGACATTATTGAACAACCAAATTGAAAGCATAGCGGATAAGAGTGCTGGGCCAGTAACCCAAAGATCGCCGGTTCGAATCTCCGAGCCAACTTGGTGAAAAGTATGTTGACGTGCCCTTGTGTGAAAAATATGTTCATGTGCCCTTGAGCAAGGCACTTAATCTTAATTGCTCCTGGTTAAGAGCGTCTGCTAAGTGAGAAGTATTCTGCGGCCTGAGAGACTGCCTGTGCCTCGAGAGCGCCGCTGTAGGGACACGTGAGGGATGCCTTCCCACTGACGAGTTTGGCAGCATGCACCTGTAGTCTTTTAGTGACAGATTGAAGAGTTTCAGACGCGCCAAATCCGGATATCAATTTAAACTTTTAATTTCACATTGTTCTGATTCTCAGCCAAAACCGGCATAGACAATTATTCCAGTCTTTAAAAACAATCGTTCCCGACTATCAGCAATAAAATGAATATAAAATATTGCATGTCTTATCTATCAGTGTAGAAGTGATACAATGCCAACCTACCGCCAAATGGGTCAATGATTTCTTTATTTTTCAATGCGCATAGTTGCACATTTTGTTGATCCTATGGTTCACCTCAAGGTGTTCTGTATCTGACATTGCTAAAAAGAGAGCCAGACATCACCAACTCTGACCAACTAAAAATAAGAATTTGAACTCTGTGTGAACTAAGCTACAGACAACATAGACGGTATGGAGTAATTAAGATATCTCAAACGCCAAAAGGCATGGAACTATGGTATTGTGTTTGAGTCAAGGGATGGTCAATCTCGTATCTGCTGCAATTTATCCCCTAGGCCAGTTGCAGGCCTGAGTGACGTAGCTGGGTCCTCGGGGGAAACATATCAAGCCAGAACAACCTTCCGACCCACGATCTATATATATGCCAAGACAACTAGCCCTAACACTGCTTATCATTCTGTCCATGTTAGGGTCGGAGGAAAGGATAACTTGGCTGTGGACGTGCTAATGCTAGCTAAGTCCACTTTAAGACAGGCCGTGACTGTGGGGGATGTGATTGCTGTCCCTAAAGACAGAGTGAAGAGGATGGCAACCTCATTGAAGACACATTTAGTCATTCTTGTCCCGAGAGAGAGGGAGGCAGGGTGAAAGAGTGCCTCCGTGCTTACATGTGTTTTGTGCGTGATCTCTGTCAAATACATACATTGCTTCTATCTTTGCAAACTATTGTATATTAATGTTGCTAAAGCAGGTAATAACAATCCATAGCTAGTTAACTAAATTAAGTACAATAAAACATAATAAAAAAACTTGACCAAGACACAGACCTGCAAAGCTGTGAAGGTAATGAAGTTAGTAAAGCTATACCTGAACCATTACAATGTCTCTCTCATGCTATAGCTCCCACTCTCCTTGCACTTTCCCTAAATTCTAAATGGGTTTTTTAAGGTGTGACAGCAGTGTTTTACAGTCTTTTTTTTACAAAGTCTGAAATATAATAGGACTCTCTAAGCCTCCATCTCCCTCTAGTTTCTAGTGAGAGAATGTGATTTACAAAGCTATTGAGATCCCCCAGCTGCCCCCCTCCTCCCTCCAATGGAAACGCTCGTAGCGTAATTACTTTACAAGATGGATGGAGCCCATCCAGGGCGCCCTGGACCCCCAGCTAAATCAAAGCCCTCTTTCCGTCGGGTCGAGAACCGCTCGCAAGAACGCCACACGCGTCAGAAATGAGTGCACCTCCCATTCCCCCAGCATCTCTCACACATCCTCCTCTCGCCTCTTCTCATCTGTACATTGCCACTCCATGCCATAGATCAGGCCCCTGCAGCACCTATGAGCGAGAGAGGGATGGCGGTAGAGAGAGAGAGAAGGGGGAGACTGAGATGCAGGTGTGTGCCACAGTAGAGGACACTGCACTACTCTGCCCTCTCATTCAGAGACATATGAAAAGGTGTCCAGCTTTTAGAAATGAAATGCCACACTCTGAGCCTGTGTGTGTCACACTCACGTCAATGGGCCCGGCCGGCACCCGGTCCAGTCACACACATTGTTTGTCTCTGGCATGCACGGCGGCATACCCCCAAACTCGCACATTCACATGCACACCCACACACACCCTGACAGACATATGAGAGTACACAAACAGGATTTAGTCCTTGCTCTGCTCTCCCTCCCTCCATTCCTCTCTCTCTTTCTTCCTGTTTCTCTCTCTCTCTCTTCCACCCCTTCTCTCTCTCCTGAGCCTGGCTGTAAACTCCCAGCTCCCCTGCCTAGCTCCCAGGTCTTGCCCCTAGGCATGGACCAATTTGCTGGAACTTGTGTGTGTGCCTGTGTGTGTGTGGGGGGTGTTTGGCAAGTGAAGGTATGTGAGGGCTGTATCTATTTTAATCCATGATGAAGTGTAACTGTTGCATTTGATATGGCTCAGAGTGATTACTACTCCTTAGACCACCCCTCATCCCTTTGTTCTACAGGTCCATGACTTTCCCCGATACACAGGTCACCTCCCATGTTACACCAGCCTGCACACAGCCTGCAATATTCAGTCATATTCATCATCTCTCAGCTGGTGTAACATGACCGTGTCATGTTTTAAGTGATTCCATATACACTTTGAAAGATACGAGTACAGCTCAAATCTATTACAAATGTTGATTATCCTTCTATCAATTGGAACATTAAACATCACCAGTAAGCAGTCATGGAAGAGCCGGCATGACATGTGAACGCAGTTGACATGACTTGGCGCAGACACAATGGGCCAGTTAGATTGTGCTTTGCTGCGCTCTGTGTTATGGGGCCACTTGGGTTCATTATTCAACCTTTCAGACCATTCTTCTCAGCCAGGATCGCTCTCCTTAAATTAGCCGTGGCTAGAGGGGAAGCAGCTGTCAAACTGCTCACACTCCCCCAATATACACACACCTAGTTTGCTGCCTCGATAAATAGTAATTAGTGTGTGGCCAGATTGTTCACACCAGTGTACCTCAGTAACACGCACACTGGCACTCACGAATGCCAGCCTAGACATAAGCTGTGTTCGAATACCCATACTAACATACTGTATACTAATGTACTATTAGTTCATTTTTGTATACTGTAAACAAATGATATCCTTTCAGTTGAGCGTACTACCGGAATTTGAGGATGTTGCTATGCAACCTCTTGCTAGCTTGTTAGCATAATAAATGACTAGCCCGACACTTCGGCGTGTTCGTAAATTCAGAGAGTTGCCAGATTGTCCGTTCGTAAATTCAGAGCGTTTCCCTCTGGTAGCGTTCAGAATGCATACTGGGCGCTCTGGCTGGGGAGTGGGGATTGTTCCGAGCATTCTGACCACAACTGCCCTAGCAGAGATGCTTTTCCAGAGTGTTGATGACGATCTGTGCTGCTGGCAACAATTTAATTACGCTTTTTTTTGCCGACGTTTACTGACACTGGCCATATTCAACGGGTGTTGAGCGTTCGTAAATTCATCAATTATTCTGCGCTCTGGCACATTCAGATGAGAGTGCTCTGAAATCGGAGTAGATGGCCAGAGCGAATTTATGTTCATTGCGTCTCAGAACGCACGACTATACGAATTAGCTAAGATTGACGTGAATAATCAAGTCAATAAACGTTGGGTAGTTAAGTTAGCATATAGTTAATCTACTGGCAAGTTCGATGAATTGCGTCATCGGCCCTAAAAGTATGGAAATAGTGTCCACTGTGTGTAGTCTTCGTATTTTGGCGAATGGAGTACGACATCCGGTAACTTGTGGCATACTAACTCTATCCATACTATGACCAATAAACATACTACATACTCAATTTACGTCACAAATAGTATGGTTAGTATGACTATTCGAACACAGCTACACTGTACATGCATACAAAACATAAAATTCAATAGATTTCTACATTGTCTGGGCAATAATTCTTGTGTGCGGGCAATTCTTCCGTGTTTTTGTGTATGTGTGTGAAGGGTAGTCAGATGAAGGGTCACTGGCTGGTATGTGGGCTGCTAGCGTTAAGATTAAAGACCAGTGGTCACCGTGGGCGACACATTAATTGTCCGGCGGAGAGCCATTTTTTTTTGTCTCACCTTCCCTTCTGCCCGCTGTTTTATGTCCCTAGTCTCTTTCCCTGACTCGTTAACAACCTTTACCCCTGCTTCGTTAGAGGCCCCTTAATTTACTTTATTTGATTATTCATGAACTTGTTTATCTGATTGGTTCTCATGCTGTGACTTGTAGGAATGCATCCTGGGAGAAATAATGACAAATAAAATCTCAAAGGAACTCAATGGTCTTCTGTCTCCTTGTCACTGGCTCCTCTAGGATTCCCCTAGCCAGAAACGTTAATAATTTTACATTTTTAGAAACTTAAAAAAATATATACTATTTTGAAGTCATGGTTGAACTTTGGGTTAATTAATATCGTAACTTTAAATTGGGAACTTTGTTTAGTTGTAATCTAAATTCCCCTGGCTGGAGTGAGATGGGGTTTGAGGGTGGTGGTCGGGAACTCTGTAGTGTTTGACTGAGCACTTCTCAGAGTGGAGCTGCTCGGAGAGAAAGAGAGCTCACACTGAACAGAGGGAATTCTGGGATGAAGCTCCCAGCCGTCATGAAGGATGACAGCCCAGGGGTTCAGTGTGATTATGAGGTCACCCTGAAATTAACACTGGAACAAGAAATAACATGCTAAAATGATTATTTTCTCAGACAGATTAACCTTCAGTGGGATATTGCTGTCCAGAACAGATTTGCTAAGAATAGATTGAACTAAGAATCAGAAGAGATTCAGTCAGAGTGGGAGAGGAGAGGGGATATTACCCTCCACTGTATATTAACCAGGGATAGATTAACTAAGAATAACATTAGAGTTGAATTATCCAGCTTTCAGTTTTACTGTACTTGCAGTAAATCCGGCGTGTGTGTGTGCGTGCGTGCACCTGTGTGTTTTCTGCTCATACAAACGGACACCTGAGTTGCTGTGGATTGAAACATAAGTTCGTTATCCCAGAGACGTTGGCATTCTGTTTTTTGGCTTATTAACTGCTTGACATCCACAGAAGTACACTAACACAGGAGTACAGAACAGCTTGATAGTTGAAACGGTGCATGTGTTTTTTTAGCACCGGCGGCAGAGACAAAGAAGCTTATGACACGCTGTTTGTTCAAACGCCACCATTCTGCAGGGTTTTCACGGTTCACTTTGACCATTCGTCCACTTAAACACACCTCTAAAACTGTCCTGGAGGCAGAAGGTATTACTACATCAAACGGCTTCACCTGACAAAGCCACAATGACTGTTACAGATGTAGGATCTTAATTTGAGCCAGTTTGCTACAGCAGGAAAATAATCCTGCAGCAACAGGAAATGTTTAAAAAAAATGTTTATTTAACCAGGTAGACTAGTTGAGAACAAGTTCTCATTTACAACTGCAACCTGGCCAAGATAAAAAGCAAAGCAGTTTGACACAACACAGAGTTACACATGGAATAAACAACCATACAGTTAATTATTACATACATGTGGATTATATTTCATGGATATTTTTTGTAGGGGTTGTTACGTTTCACATTAGGGCAAATCATGTCTGAAATTTTAAAGGTGAAGTAAGTTACAACCTTTAGAAGCCTTTTTAAACCTTGAATACACTACAAGTTTGCATTTCCTGCTGTGGATGACAATTCTCATCAACATAAGAGTGATCAAATTAAGATCCTACATTTGTAGGCCTTTTACACAACCCTACACACTTCTACTGATGGGGCTGCTGGTGCTTGTACTATCTGACCCTATTTCAACACATATTGTAGGCCTATGTGGTGGGCCTGAACAATATGTCAATGGTAATATAATTTTTGGGCTGGTTTCATTGCTTCCCCTTGCCATTCCTTAGAGATATAGCTAGTGTTGTCTTTCTCATTGTGTGAGCTGATAATGGAATAATTAGAGCTTTGTGCACTAGCCCCTCCCCCTGCAGTCAATACTCCGCATCTTGTGTGAGAGTGTGTATGTGTCTGTAGCTCGTGCACACTCGGGGAGCTGGGCAGGCAGTGGGGAGGAAGTCTGTCAGACTGCAGGCCCTGTAGAATGTGACCCTAACCCACGCTAAGCTAATCAATAAGGGCTCACATGTGGGATTCCTCCCTGTGAGCTAAACGCTAATGCTAGCACTCTGTTGGGCCAGAACACACAACACCTCCCTGACTGAGAGACATCTGCATACGCACACACATTTACTGTACACACACACACGTATACTGCATCGCGAAGAGAGAAATATTATCTGTGAGTGATTTATGAGCTGACCTTATCATGCTGATATATAAATAAACCTGTCTCTCAGAGACTCGGCAGAAGTTAAGGCACGTGCTCTTTTGCAATTTCGACTTGCACTTCTCTGGCACTCTGCTATTTTCCAACCCTGGCGCCTTATTATAAGAGCTTGCTTGCACTGAGGTGGGAGTGGTGGAAATAACTGAGGTGTGTCCTTACAAACGTGCACCAATGTTCAAGCAGCGCTAATAGCTAAATGTCTCCAAATGAATTCAGAGTTCATTTTGATATTTCTGGTGGAGGTTAGGGTGCAGACAATGCCTTTTTCTCATGGAATGAGAGATGTGATTTATGATATCATGCTTCTGACCATATCCTATTTAACAAACAGATTGTTTTTCATTTTATTTGATGGGGGGGGGCGTATTAGAATGACGTACATGGTTCGAATGCGATGCAATTTTGTCTGCTATTTCTGTAGAAGTCCAAATATGGTCTGTGAGATGATTCCATGATGTTTATAAAGCATTACATCTGGGAACAGTGTCACGGTGAGTGGACATTCCCCATTCTCTTCATACTGGATCTATGTCCAGCTCCTGTGAAAAGTTTGGGTGGTGGAAAACCCTCCATAGTCTTCAGTTTCCTTGTCTATAGGCCTATAATACGCCTACGGGGAGCAATTATGCTGCCTGTAACTGTTTAGACAGCCTATTTAAAACATATGGTTGTTTTTGTTTTTCATTGTATACTGTCTTTTTAGGCCTTATCAATAGCCTAGTGAATTTAACTATGCTTGGCATGCCTATGTCCAGACTGCAATTTACTGTGTGTATGTGTATGTGTGTGTGTGTGTGTGTGTGTCTGTCTGTCTGTGCCTGCCTGCCTGCCTGCCTGTACCTAGGCTTGTTTTGTCTTATTTTGTTTTGGGAGAAAATAGTGGTGGATCCATTTTCATAAAATCAATAATATTATGCATATGGCTGGGGGGGTTGCTGCTAGTAATGCCCTCCAGGTGTGTTGCCCGTATTAATGATGGCGCACAATTTCCCGTGGTAGGCCAACACTGTACTGTCATCTGCTAGCATAACTACCTTCGCTCCTCGTCTCCTGCTCTCTAATTTGTGGGAGTGAAAACTGGGTGGGCATGTGGTGATTATGAAGGTTTGGTCGATGCAGCCATAGCTATGTCTCCCTATGGTTGTTTAGTGTGTCATATTCCTTTCATTTCCTTCTCTTTGTCTTGTCTTGTTTTTCAGGGGGGTGTGGGGTCAAAAAAACAAATGCATATTTATGAAATCTAATTTCAGCCCACTTGCCAAGTGCGATATGCAGCAGGCCCTAATTATATCTGATAAATATGCATGACTAACGACATTTGAGGATCTCCAATAATCAGAGCAAAGAGATCTCATTAAAACACGAGGGTGACTCATATCTGGATGTAGTCATGAGGTATATACACCCTGAGAAACCATTACAGTCTAACATGACACCAACGCCAATAGCACAACATCATAATGTTGAGAAACAGATCAACAATTTGATCAACACAGATCAACACACAAATCCTTAGTCATCAAGTATAGGAATTCCAATCGTCCACAATCACATCTCAAAGACTAATGGGCTGAAACTTCAAAGGTAGAAATGTATCATGCTTTATCTTAATCTCTGTCCTATTACCCTCATATACAATGTGACACAGGAAGTTGTGCTCTGGCTTTTACACCTGCCAAACTGGGATCATAATCATCATTGTCGTACTTCATTGTTTTAATGGGCCATATTTAAAACAGGACGGGTAGTTGTTGGCTGGCAAACCGATGGCATATCGGACAGAAGAGGTCTCTCATCTGGGTGTAAATCTCTGTGAGAGAGGTTGGCACCTGACTCCTTCCTCTGCCTCTCCACTTGGCGGTCTGAGATACCAACCTAGGAACGTCTTTTCAAATCACACATTCTCACTCCGTTACGACCCACACAATATTTAACCTTTTAAAGGACAGATACAGAGTGTCATGTATCTCACTTTTTCCATTTATCTCCAGTAATGAAATGTACAATTTCACACCATTGCTCTTATTGTTAAATATATCTATTTTCTTTTTTTTATTACATAGATTCAAATAATGTGTGAATCTTAAAATTACAGACATTTAGAGTAAGAGTGACACTTTTTTCCCAGCTTTAATATTGCAGAAAGATTGTGGCTTCTATCAATGTAATTGTCTGCATCATTTCCAATCCCCCATATATATTTTGGGGAAATATACAGTACCAGTCAAGTCTGGACACACCTGCTCATTCGAGAGTTTTTTTGTTTGTTTTGTTACTATTTTCTACATTGTAGAATAATAGTGAAGACATCAAACTATGAAATAACACACATGAAATCATGTAGTAACCAAAAAAGTGTTAAACAAATCAAAATATATTTTATATTTGAGATTCTTAAAAGTAGCCACCCTTTGCTTTGATGAAAGCTTTGCACACTCTTGGCATCCTCTCAACCAGCTTCATGAGGTAGTCAGCTGGAATGTATTTCAATTAACCGGTGTGCCGTGTTAAAAGTTTATTTGTGGAATTTCTTTCCTTTATTAATGTGTTTGAGCCAATCAGTTGTGTTGTGACAAGGTAGGGATGGCATACAGAAGATAACCCTATTTAGTAAAAGAACAGGTCCATATTATGGCAAGAACAGCTCAAATAAGCAAAGAGAAACAACATACCATCAATACTTTAAGACATGAAGGTTAGACAACCAGGAACATTTCAAGAACTTTTAAAGTTTCTTCAGGTGCAGTCGCAAAAACTATCAAGCGCTACGATGAAACTGGCTCTCATGAAGACCGCCAGCAGGAAAGGAAGACCCAGAGTTACCTTTGTAGCAGAGGATAAGTTCATTAGAGTTAACTGCACCTCAGAAATTGCAGCCCAAATAAATGCTTCACAGAGTTTAGGTAACAGACACATCTCAACATCAACTGTTCAGAGGAGACTTCGTGAATCAGGCCTTCATAGTCTAATTGCTGCAAAGAAACCACTACTAAAGAACACCAATAATAAGAAGAGACAATCTTGGGCCAAGAAGCACGAGCAATGGACATTAGACCGGTGGAAATCTGTCCTTTGGGCTGATGAGTCCAAATTTGAGATTTTTGGTTGCAAATGCTGTGTCTTTGTGAGATGCAGAGTAGGTGAACAGATGATTAATGCATGTGTGGTTCCCACCATGAAGCATGGAGGAGGAGGTGTGATGGTGCTTTGCTGGTGACACTGTCTGTGATTTATTTAAAATTCAAGGCACACTTAACCAGCAAGGCTACCACAGCATTCTGCATCGATACGCCATCCCATCTGGTTTGCACTTAGTGGGACTATCATTTGTTTTTCAACAGGACAATGACCCAAAACACACCTCCAGGCTGTGTTAGGGCTATTTGACCAAGAAGGATATTGATGGAGTGCTGAGTGCGGCCTCCATAATCCCCCTACTTCAACCCAATTGAGATGGTTTGGGATGAGTTGGACCGCAGAGTGAAGGAAAAGCAGCCAACAAGTGCTCAGCATATGTGGGAACTCCTTCAAGACAGTTGAAAAAGCATTCCTCATGAAGCTGGTTGAGAAAATGCCAAGAGTGTGCAAAGCCGTCATCGAGGAAAATGGTGGCTATTTCGAAGAATTTCAAATATAAAATATATTTTGTTTAACACATTTTGGTGGTTATGATTCCATATGTGTTATGTAGTAGTTTTGATGTCTTTACTATTATTCTACAATGTAGAAAATAGTTTTTTAAAAGTTTTTTTTAAACTTGGAATGAGTTGGTGTGCCCAAACTTTTGACTGGTACTGTATATATTTTAAATATATATATTTTCTTTTATTATTTTCCCCTAACCCAACCATCCCTCCCCTAATTGGAGTAAAAACTAATAATTGACAACAATACTTAGGCTTCTACTTCCAGCTTATACATACTGTTTACATTTTACAGACACAATATATTTGACATTAGTTGTCTTTATTTGTTTGTTTGTTTTAGGTCCCAGCCTTCAGCTATCCTCAACCCCTCCCATCTATCTCTGAAGGCCATCCCGTTTTGATTTCTAATTACCATATATTCTTCAACTGTGCTGTTTCACAAAAGTTCTGAACCTTTCTGTTCTCATAGTTTCTACAGATACACATTTTTGCTAAGATTATTATCACCCAGCAGTGCTATTTGCAGAGTTAGCACAAGGTAAATATTGCAATTCTTTAGCCTTGAACCTGTGACCAAATACAAGCTACATATGGACAGTACCAAAACAAATGATCTAATGATTCTGTCTCTTTACAGCACAATTTGCAGAGGTGAGATGGTTGTAGCATTCGGAAACTATTCAGACCCCTTGACTTTTTTCACATTTTGTTATGTTACAGCCTTATTCTAAAATGGATTAAAAATGTAAATGACTCATGAAACTACACACAATACCTCATAATGACATTGTGGAAATCTGTTTTTTAGAAATGTATAATTTTTTAATATTTTTTTTAAACGCATTCCTTATTTACATAAGTATTCAGACCCTTTGCTATGAGACTTGCAATTGAGCTCAGGTGTATCCTGTTTCCATTGATCCTCCTTGATGTTTTTACAACTTGATTAGAGTCCACCTGTGGTAAATTCAATTGATTGGACATGCTTTGAAAAGGCACACACCTGTATATACACTGCTCAAAAAAATAAAGGGAACACTAAAATAACACATCCTAGATCTGAATGAATGAAATATTCTTATTAAATACTTTTTTCTTTACATAGTTGAATGTGCTGACAACAAAATCACACAAAAATTATCAATATAAATCAAATGTATCAACCCATGGAGGTCTGGATTTGGAGTCAAAATGAAAGTGGAAAACCACACTACAGGCTAATCCAACTTTGATGTAATGCCCTTAAAGCAAGTCAAAATGAGGTTTAGTAGTGTGTGTGGCCTCCACGTGCCTGTATGACCTCGCTACAACGCCTGGGCATGCTCCTGATGAGGTGGCGGATGGTCTCCTGAGGGATCTCCTCCCAGACCTGGACTAAAGCATCCGCCAACTCCTGGACAGTCTGTGGTTGGTGGATGGAGCGAGACATGATGTCCCAGATGTGCTCAATTGGATTCAGGTCTGGGGAACGGGCAGGCCAGTCCATAGCATCAATGCCTTCCTCTTGCAGGAACTGCTGACACACTCCAGCCACATGAGGTCTAGCATTGTCTTGCATTAGGTGGAACCCAGGGCCAACCGCACCAGCATATGGTCTCACAAGGAGTCTGAGGATCTCATCTCGGTACCTAATGGCTACCTCTGGCGAGCCCCCCAAAGAAATGCCACCCCACGCCATGACTGACCCACCTCCAAACCGGTCATGCTGGAGGATGTTGCAGGCAGCAGAACTTTCTCCACGGCGTCTCCAGACTGGCACGTCTGTCACATGTGCTCAGTGTGAACCTGCTTTCATCTGTGAAGAGCACAGGGCGCCAGTGGCGAATTTGCCAATCTTGGTATTCTCTGGCAAATGCCAAACGTCCTGCACAGTGTTGGGCTGTAAGCACAACCCCCACCTGTGGACATCGGACCCTCATACCACCCTCATGGAGTCTGTTTCTGACCGTTTGAGCAGACACATGTACATTTGTGGCCTGCTGCAGGTTATTTTGCAGGGCTCTGTCAGTGCTCCTCCTCCTCCTCTTCCTTGCACAAAGGCGGAGGTAGCGCTCCTGCTGCTGGGTTGTTGCCCTCCTACGGCCTCCTCCACGTCTCCTGATGTACTGGCCTGTCTCCTGGTAGCGCCTCCATGCTCTGGACACTACGCTGACAAACACAGCAAACCTTCTTGCCACTTGCCACAGCTCGCATTGATGTGCCACCCTGGATGAGCTGCACTACCTGAGCCACTTGTGTGGGTTGTAGTCTCCGTCTCATGCTACCACTAGCGTGAAAGCACCGCCAGCATTCAAAAGTGACCAAAACATCAGCCAGGAAGCATAGGAACTGAGAAGTGGTCTGTGGTCACCACCTGCAGTACCACTCCTTTATTGGGGGTGTCTTGCTAATTGCCTATAATTTCCACCTGTTGTCTATTCCATTTGCACAACAGCATGTGAAATTTATTGTCAATCAGTGTTGCTTCCTAAGTGGACAGTTTGATTTCACAGAAGTGTGATTGACTTGGAGTTACATTGTGTTGTTTAAGTGTTCCCTTTATTTTTTGAGCAGTGTATAAGGTCCCACAGTTGACAGTGCATGTCAGAGCAAAAACCAAGCCACGAGGTCGAAGAAATTGTCCGTAGAGCTCAGAGACAGGATTGTGTCAGGACACAGATCTAGGGAACGGTAACAAAACATTTTTTCAACATTGAAGGTCCCCGAGAACAAAGTGGCCTCAATCATTCTTAAATGGAAGAAGTTTGGAACCACCAAGACTCTTCCTAGTGCTGGCCGCCCGTCCAAACTGAGCAATCATGGGAGAAGGGCCTTGGTCAGGGAGGTGACCAAGAACCTGATGGTCGCTCTGACAAAGCTCTTGAGTTCCTCTGTGGAGATGGGAGAACCTTTCAGAAGGACAACCATCTCTGCAGTACTCCACCAATTAGGCCTTTATGGTAAAGTGGCCAGACGTAAGCCACTTTTAGTAAAAGGCACATGACAGCCCACCTAAAGGACTAAGATTATCTGGTCTGATGAAAACCAAGATTGAACTATTTGGCCTGAATTCCAAGCGTCATGTCTGGAGGAAACTTGGCATCATCCTTACGGTGAAGCATGGTGGTGGCAGCATCATGCAGTGGGAATGTTTTTCAACGGCAGGGACTGGCAGACAAGTCAGGATTGAGGGAAAGATGAACGGAACAAAGTACAGAGATATCCATGTTGAAAATCTGCTCCAGAGCGCTCAGGATCTCAGACTGGAGAGAAGTTTCACCTTCCAACAGGACAACGGCCCTAAGCCCACAGCCAAGACAACGCGGGAGTGGCTTCGGGACAAGTCTCTGAATGTCCTTGAGTGGCCCAGCCAGAGCCCAGAACCCGATCTAAGAGAGACCTGAAAATAGCTGTACAGCAATCCTCCACATCCAACCTGACAGAGCTTGAGGATCTGCTGAGAAGAATGGGAAAAACTCCCCAAATACAGGTGTGCCAAGCTTCATACCCAAGAAGCGCCACACCCAAGAAGACTTGAGGCTGTAATCGCTGCCAAAGATGCTTCAACAAAGTTCTAAGTAAACGGTCTTTATACTTATGTAAATGTGATATTACAGTTTTGTTTCAGTTTTGCAAAAAAAAACTGTTTATTACTTTGTCCTGATGGGCAATTGAGTGTAGATTGATGAAGGGGGAAACTATTTAATAAATTTTAGAATAAGGCTATAATGTAACAAAATGTGGAAAAGGTCAAGGGGTCTGAATACTTTCCGAATGTACCGTATATAACATTCTATTGGGTGCAAAGTTATTGTATAATTTAAATTGAAAAACGTTGTTTTATGTAACAGTTCATGAACCATGTGCCTTGGAATCGGTACATCGAAAAACTCTTACCAACTATTTTGCAACCTGTATTTCTCAGCTGGTAATGTTTTGGTCCTTAAATGAATCTGGTCTACTTTTTTATTCATCACAACTTTCTTTAACCAATTTTGGTCTTTAAAGCAGGGCCGACAGACAAGTTCCTTCTCTGGCTACCACTTGCCTCCTCCATTTTTGCGGTAATGCTGCAATCAGTTGGTTGTAATTTTGGATAGAGAAGACGTTTCCATATTTTTGATAACTGCATGTGTGACAACTCCACCAGTCCTATTTATGATATTTTTTACAAAGATTATACTGTTTTTAAAAAACATTTCTCAACAAATATATATTTTTTAAGCAATTAGTATAATTGAGTTTAGCCATCATTTTTGTTGTGATATTTGTTCTGTCTTTTCTGGTAGATTAAACCGAAATTGCAACCAGCTTTCTATGGCTTGTTTTAAAAATAGTGATATTTTGGAAACACTATATCCCTGACTCAGTTGAATGTGTAGGCTTACAGCATAGTCGATAACATCCATTCAGTATAGCTGTGTCACGTCCATGACATTTACAGACAGCCTAGCCTGCCGGTCTTAAAATGGAGTCAGTTATTTTACCTTTATTTAAATAGGCAAGTCAGTTAAGAACAAATTCTTATTTTCAATGACGGCCAAGGAACAGTGGGTGCCTGTTCAGGGGCAGAACGACATATTTGTAACTTGTCAGCTTGGGGATATGAACTTGCAACCTTTTGGTTACTAGTCCAATACTCTAACCACTAGGCTACCCTGCCGCCCCGAATTGTTGTCTTTACAGGCAGCTAGCTGGCTCCTTTCTCCTTTCCCTCGGCCTGATAGGGCTCACATCCTTGTCTTGTCATAGCGTGTTGTAGCATCATATGCCATCACTGTAGCGTGTTAGTCTGTCATCAGGTGGAGTGGCTGCAGCAGGGGAGGTGAGGGGCGGTGTGGAGGTGGGGTGGGAGGTATTCAGCAGACAGTGAGCGCTAGCCTCATAAAGCCTTTATCACGCCTAAACGGCTCCATCTCCCAAAGCCAGGGCCAGATTAGCGCCGCCCATTCGAGTGGAACCATGAGAAGGCAGGAACCAACTAAACAAAGCTGTGAGGGGGAAGCCAACATAGACGCACCGGAGGGGGGGGGGGAGAGGTGTCACGCTTTTTTTAGGCTTCCTGATTGATGTGTCAATGGGCTTTTATTGCTGTTGTGTTCTCTGAAGAGTCAAGTCGATTACATGGAGAGCATTTTACACTTCAAAGTACCGTAGCATGGATGGATATACAGTATCCAAGATGTGAACATGTGAATGGGAACATGTCTTAGTTCTGGCAGCTCAAGTGCACAATGTACACGATGTAATGCAAATCTTACGTGCATATGTAACTGATGTAGGACTGCCGTTTTTACATAATACTAAAAACGGCTATAGTTAATGACTCTGTGTGTGTCTCTCCAAACACAGACCCACTAATGAAACATGACCTCTGACCCTTGTGTGTACCCAGGTGTGGCGTGTTGGCCGAGGGAGCTGTCAGTCTGCAGCTGGCCTATCTGGAGCTCTCAGTAGAATGGACCAGAGCAGACAGTCTAGCTGAGGATGCCTCCCGTCCATCCCCATCTCTACACCTGCTCTCTCACTTCTCACACCATGCTAGGAAGACGCACTCTGCACCTCTGCTTCTGACCCCCCCCACCCCACCCCTCCCAATACCTTATTTATCCCAGTATCTCCAATAACCTACTAATTTTAGGTTATTTGGAGGTCCTTTCTATACCCATTTCTGCCCACGAGTGAACTCTTGGTCATAATTTGTTTTTCTGGCCAGAAGACTGAAGGACATGTCCTTCTTCTCAGAGAGTGGTCCCAGACGGCAGGGTTCTGGTGGGACGCGGCGCTCCAGCCCCCGCAGGATGTCTGACCCGTGTCTGGTGTGTCTCCTGAGCCTGGCCCTCTGCCTGACCCTGTCTTCCTGTCAGCGGGCCGACCTCAGCGGGAAACACCCCATGGTCACCACGGGCTATGGCAAGCTGCGCGGCGTCAGGAAGGAGCTCAACAACGAGATCCTGGGGCCCGTGGAGCAGTACTTGGGCGTGCCCTATGCCACCCCGCCCATCGGCGAGCGTCGCTTCCAGCCCCCTGAGGCACCAGGTTCCTGGCAGGAGATCCGCAACGCCACCCAGTTTGCCCCTGTATGCCCGCAGAACGTACACGGGGTGCTGCCTGAGATTATGCTGCCGGTGTGGTTCACTGACAACCTGGATGCTGCAGCAGGCTACGTTCAGAACCAGAGTGAGGACTGTCTGTACCTCAATGTCTACGTGCCCACTGAGGATGGTGAGTCCAGCTCCTGTTCCATCTATCAGGCCAGAGTAAACTTCCAGTCAGGCAGGCTCAGGCTAGGACAGACTGTCTAGGGTTTCTACTGCTGGGGATGAAAAGATCTCCTCAGTTTTGGTCAGATAGTTCATTCACATCCTGTTCTAACTAGTGTGGAGTAGGTTAGGTTCATTTAAGGTTAGCAGTAAGATACCACATTTACGCCTATCACTTCTAACCTTGTGTTTGTTTCGTCTCCGGTTGAGAAGCAGGTCCTTCTTGGCTATCTCACTCCAGAGTAAGACGGTAGTATGAAAATGACCAGGATGCATCACATGTGTCATCCTCCTCAGCCTTTTTATGTCACAGTGCAACTGTTATTTGGTCCCAGCAAGAGGGAACGCTATTGAAGCATCTTTATAGAGTGGTATCATTTGGATCATTCTTTCAGGAGATTGTAATCAGAGACACAAGGGCTCTTAAACTGAGCCAATAGACACCCATGAGATTACCAAAGAATAGCAGCACTTACACTCATGTCAGCCTCGATTACTGTTTAGTCTGTTGTTCAGGCAAGGTTTCCTTGATATGCATACTGTACGCTAGTCCTGTCAGAGCAAGGGATTTTTAGCTTCAGTGTATAGTAGAGCTGGAAATTGCCCAGGACCTCACAATAGGATATTCTCTTTATTTTAACAGGGAGTCATGCCGAGACCAAGGTCTCTTTCACAAATGAGCCCTTTATACTCATCAATACACATCAAGCAATGTGTCAATCAATATACACTATATTTTCACGATACTTACGATATTTATTGGGATTTTCACGATTCTATATGTATTGCGATTTGACGTTAGAAACATGTTTCTCACTATATGTCTGCTGCAGAGAGATGAGAGGGAGCATGAGAAAAAGAGTGTTGGCCAACCATAAAAGTGCTCAAAACATGTTGGCTCACTATTTTAAAAAAAGATAGATAAAACGCTATAGGATGAAAAATACTGGAGTCTTGGCACAGGTACAGCCGACTAGAGCCAGCTAGCAACAAAAAACAACAACCTTGGAGTCCAAACTATTGATATAATATCCTCCAAAATGATACATAACTGTCAAACCCCCATCACTAGTGTATAGTGATGCTTCATGCTTTGTTGAAGGGTCGGCTCGGTCAAAAGGTCAGTGTTTGTTAGCTATGCTACTCCCTCACTGTGTGTCCACATTTGTTGAGGAAGTATATTTACCCATGGCTTGAGGATTGAGACATGTCAATGACAAAAATGTACTAGATAACATAAACTTAAAATGAACATGAGTTCTTGGCGAGGGACAACCGAAAATCTAGACCACAGTATTGAGAGGGAAAAACATGTCCCTCTAATGAAGCAAATTGATGAATTGTATGTTTACACCAGATCATCTCTATTGTCTGACCCAACTGGGCTTTGTTTGTTTCCCCGCTGTGTGCTCGGGAAAACAATATTCTGCACATACTTGTGAGACTTCTAGGTTTATCATTTACATATACGGGATTTGTATCTCCATTTTAGGCTGCCCAGTGGGCTTGCTTGTATCAAGGGCATTCGGGTTCTGAGAATTTCAGCTGTGCTCCTGAAATCCTTTGTGTACTGAATCTCATTGGAGTTGAGCATTAGCTATAATCAGATTTCAGGCAGTGTTACCAGTCCGTTTGGGGTTAAGCCATTTATAGCACTCATATTTAATTATTTTCAAGACCAGCACACCAATACACACACACACACACACATGCGCGCGCACACACACGCACACACACTCCGAAGTTAAATTCCTTTCCTGAAGATGATAATGTAGGTATGACATGTTAACATGCTCAGCTCAGTAACCAGTAAGCACAGTGAACCTATGATCAGGTTGAGAGACTTCATATGCTACAGATGATAGCTCATCTCCTTGGTTGTCATGGAGGTCAACCTCTATACATTAGCTTGTCATAATTGGTTGACCCAAAGCATCACTGCAATAGAGGGCCTGAGAATCCTAGCCTCATTGGTTCCCACTATCTGCCACGAACCAATCATCTCAGTAAGAAGTGCTTGCCTCAGCAGATCAGCCTGCTTCCATCTGCATCAAGCAGTGTTCTGACGGGGGTCTGCTGATCTCTGATTATATTCTATGTGACAGAAATCTACTGCTGACGATTGACGTAATAACTTAAAGGCACAATCTGTAAGATTTCCTGCTGTTTCATGTTTTTTAAATGTGTATTATTGATAGCATAGCCCAAACCAGAGTTTGGGCTGCTGTTGGGTTGAAGTACAGACTCTGGATTGGCTTTAAGGAGAGGGATAAACAAAGTGTTTTACTATTTTCTTTTGACAGGTTCTGGCCCCTTGTAGTCGATTAGTTGTCCAAGCATTGATTTATTTTGACTTAATAAAAGCATAATGGAACATAACAGTGTAACTTCAATATTCTCTTCAATCAGGACCAATTAAACACATTTGGAAAGGGAAGGATTTTTCTTCAAAGATTGTTCAGTATTCAGTAAAGCTAATTAGCAGGTAGTGTTTAACATAAGCCACATTCACAAACACACACACACACACACACACACACATATACATATATACACACACACACACACAGTACTGACTTCACACAGAATTGCAGTATGTCGATTCCCCCTGTACTGTAACACTGACCTCACAATAGAGACGCTTTTTATAGACCTAAAGTAAATGTCTAGGCTCTATAGTGTTACTGTAGTAACATATTGGGCTTTGCTTCACCCCATGATATGTCAAAACCCAGCTCACACAGTATACTAGATGTAATGGGCTTAGGCTACAGTCTACATTTAGTCGACATGCATATTTCAATGTGTATGAGACGTTGTAACAGAGAGTTCGAGTGTTTGCAATCCCATTGTGATGTCTACTCAGCAGCAATACACTGCGAAGGATGTGACATCACAATCCACCAGGCCACGTCTTGGCAGTGTTCCAAATTCATTTCCGTTTTAATCCGATCAATATGTTCCACAGCCAAACAGAAAGATGGTACGTGCTCAAGAGTCATTTCAAGCTTCAGAGTATAATACACATGAAGACTGGTAGGGTGATGATGATTGGTGGGGGAGGGGAAACTGATATGAATGTATAAATAAATGAATAAATAACAATTGACACTGCAGAAGAACTGCCGTGTGAATTGCCTCTGATGCAAGAACAAACCTCAAACAAATTATTCTATTTTTGCTATCGCAGCAGCCCTTGATCTGGTGAAAATTGGATCAGGATTGTTCTTCGGGGGAAATGAGACATCGTTGTGTACTGTATTGTAGCAGTCGCACCTCTGCTAGCTCCTGCCTAGTGCACAACTCCACAGCTAATTAGCCCAGAAACTGAAGGTTTATCTAATTCCATGTACACAAAAGAGGGATGCCTTTGAAAGTGAGCTTTGGGCTGGGATGGGAAACGAGGGGCACCAGAAACACTGCTGGATTCTAGCTCGACCTGGCCAACAGACATTTTTCATCCTGTTGATTAATTGCATTTAATCAAGTGAGCCAGCACCTTGAACACTAAATAGTGTATGAATAGGGTAGTGAGTTATGTTGTAAATCTTTTCTAAATACTGTAAGTACTGGAGAGAAGGGGAGATTACTGTAATTGGGAAGCCTGCGATTGGCTTGTGATTGGCTGAAATCATATTCTATGTCAAGTTGCTATGGGTTATGCTGCTTGGGAGGAAAATGGATTGTGTGTGATTTGGTTATTCCCAAGGGTACAGGAGTGCCTGTCTGTGAGTGAAAGTGTGTTTTTTCTTTTACATGTGGCTTGTGTTCTTGTCATATTCTGTCACATATTGTTAGGGGTCACTGCTCACACAGGCCTGTCGCTGTCCTCATCTATTACTTCCTGTGTGTGAAACAACTGAGTGTTCTTGAAAATATCAATGTTCCATGTTCATACAGTATTGACTTATTTTGACTTCGGGTCTATGGATTATTACAGTTTCCACACATCACAGTTCAATATCCCACACGCCCAAGGCCTGTTTAGTGCACCACTCTATGTATCCCCCTTATTGACTGTCCCTCTAATGGACCCTCATCTGCTACCTGAATCTGAGGCCTCAGAATGACCCAACACTCACAGACCATAGAGGAAACCACACATCACACCCTTTTGCCCAATTTTACGAGTAGTACCGTGGAAGGAGGAAATACTCAGACAGAACCCCCTCTGCTCTCAGCCTCTGAGCTCCTCCCTCCCTCTCTCTTTGTATCCCCCCTCCCTCCTCCTCTCTATGCGGGCTGTGGTAGAGGAGGTCACAGGCTCTGAATGCAAATCAGTTCCATGTCCTTCCCCACCAGGCCGCTATGTAGCCTGCTGCGCCCTCAACGCCAATGAAATTTGAATTGCTTTTTAGAATAATGAAAACAAAGCTGACCTAATGTCAGAGACAAACACGCACAGGGGCTCTTTCTAGTCCAGCTGTGCCTGGGTTCCTCACGTGGAGAATCCCCTGTACTGTATTAACCGCCAGCCTGCTCGGCGAGAGCACTGTGTCATTGCCTTCCTATTTCCCCCAGACGGTCGGATCGTCCGTATTTCAGCAGGCGGGGGGCCACAGAGCTAGGTATGGACGGAGGGAGGGGTATGGGAATGGCACTGTGAACACTGTGAGCCGCTGGAGAAGCACGACGGTGAGGGCATGATGCTGTGTCTCACACCTCGTCAAACACACAGCACAGTACGGTCATGACACACTGGGGAAATGGAGAAGGACAGCAGACAGCAGCTTATGTTCAGGCCGCTCCACGCTCACTCAACCGTGGAGAAACAGTGTTGACTGGGAGGAGGGGGACAGGAGCTGAGCTAAATGATCATCTGTGGACCACTGGATTTCACTGAACGCCAGCCCATTACATCATGTGTCAGTCAGTCTGCTGCCCAGCTCCTAATTGGAGCACATGTAAGGGCTGAAATAGATACTCTGTTCCTCTGTTGACCCAGCTACATTTCAACTGCACATATATTCAAATCAAGCTTGTTAAAATTCTTTAGACGTGTTTTTTTTCATCGGTGTGGTTGATTATTATGCGTAAGATGCGTTTTCTTTATTTTCTCACTCTTTTGGTTCCATGACTGATCCTGGCTGCATCTTCCTGCCAATTTCACTTTATAAATGGTGTTAGAATCAGGGGCCAAGCTTGCAGAAGAATTCTCCAAGGTAAAATAATCGGAATGAAAAATGTATTTGTGCCCTTATTGACCTGTCTAGAAACCGAAGGGAAGGCTTTCACATCTAGTAACACTGTTCTTGCTCAGTAGTATGCAGACAAACGGGGTGTCTACCGTTCTTTACCAAAACTTGTTGTGCCACCATCCTTTTCCTGGAAGTGTAACAATGAGTTCATTGGCGTGAGATTGATGGCTGAGAGATGAGGAAAGTGGCAATGAGGTTGTCCCTTTTTAAACGAGGCATGTAGTGTTCTACACATGCATTGCTTGCTGTTTTAGGCTGGGTTTCTGTACAGCACTTTGAGATATCAGCTGACGTAAGAAGGGCTATATGAATACATTTGATTTTGATTTGATGTACCGTATGTAAATACTGCAGTATGGTATACGTGTTTATGACGTATGTCCGGTGGAGTATTTGTGACTGTTTCAAGGATGGATGTGTGTATTAAGGTGTTCTTGGCCATTCTCAGACATCTTGTTCAATGTCAATGCATTGAAGCAGGCGTTTAGGTGCTGTAACTATTTCCTACTCTAAGTGGCTGTCTGTCCACGTGGAGCTGACAACTCCGTAGAACTGGCTCTGTCAATTAGATGTGAGAGAAGGCCCCAGCTACATCCCCATGTAGCACCACTGCACATGCTGACATCGTCGCTGAACACAAAGACAAACCTGTTTTGTTTCTCTCCCCACAGAGCCATGTCTCTGTTAGGAAACAACGCTATCATACCTGCTTGTCGCATCCCAAAATGCACTGCAGAAAATGTCCCAAAGTGCGCTCCAGCACATTACATTTTCTCCTCCAACACGACAAAAAAATCCTCCTTTGACAACACAACAGATCCCAACAAAACACATCCAACAATCATCCCGGATTGAGCCTCCTCTCCCATCAGAGACAGAATTGGGCTTCCAGGAAGCATTACGCCCATGCAAAGTCTTTAACTGAAGTCTGCCACTCTATTTCAAAGGGAGACGGGTTCCATTTCAGCAGAGCTGCTCTCTGTATGCAGCTTAAGCTTTTTAATGGGTATTAGAGCAGGTATGAAATCACTGTGCTCTCCATTAAGCAGTTAGGTGTGGTATTAAAGTGCTGCTGGGAAAGTGCTGACTGGACAGAGGGGCTAATCTTCCTTCCCCTCCATTTACAGGCTGTCTACCTGTCGCCCCTCACCCCCACCCCCTTACTGGAACTGCCCTTACACCAGGGGGACTGGGGGGCGGAAGGGAATCGGGTCAACATTGATCACTCCCCTTATAAAATAGCACTTGCAAATGAGGATTGAGGAAGCACTATAGTAATGACGAGAGAGAGCAGAGAGAGAGAGAGCGAGAGAGCAGTGCTGGTGCTCTGGGTGTGTCCCTGTTCCAGCAGCCATTCGTCCAGCAGTGCAGAGTGTTGGCTATGCGTTTTGCCAATAGATCTGTCTTTGTGGCACAGCGTGACAGAGGCTGTTGTTAGCACCTTATAAGGGAGCCATCAGAAGACAATGGGAGAGATGTAGTTAGCACACTGTGAGACTGATAAAGCTGCTGGCTCACCAACAGAGAGTATACTGTGTCTGTTAGACGAGAGAGTGTATCGCCAACACACAGGGAGAGAGGATCCACTGGACACAGACGTCTATTCAACATCTATTCCACATTGGTGCGACATAATTTCATTGAAATGATTCAACCATTGTGTGCCCAGTAAGGAGTGTGTTAGCACCATAAAGGGAGAGTGTGTTGTTAGCATAGCTAGCATGCCAGGTGGCACTATGTTATTAGCACACTGTGTGTGTGTGTGTGGACAGGCTAGCGTGCTAAATGCTAACAGTGATTGAGAGGGACGATAAAAGCTGTGTAGTGATTGGGCTGGCCATGTAGCGCTCCGCTGACAGATGGAGACAATAAACAAATGAACAGGATCCATATTGGCCAGGCTTACAGAGAGCGGCGTTATTGTCTTTCCCCTATGGAGCGTTTAACTGCCGTCACCATTAAAACGGAACGTGGACCTCTGTGACCTTGGCATAGGGGAGCCCTGTCAGAAGTCCTCACATGGCTGCGTAAATACTGAACCACCACTCCCTGGCCGGCTTCTTGTATGGTTACACTGGAGGAGGGAGAGACACTCACCACGTGCATTAACATCGCTGGAGTGTGCGTGTGTGTCCCTGGTCATCCCCTCCAGTGTAGTTGTGTATAGTGGCAGACCAGTCCCCATGGACGTGGTGTAGAGAGCCCAGATACCCTGTAGCCTGAGGGCTGCAGCGCTGGGCTAAGGGGCTAAGTGGGCACATGCTTCATGATGGGTTGGCATTCCCCTGTCTGCCTTCTGACGGCAAAGAATGATGGCTTGATTCTCTTCATTGATTTTCCTCTACAAAGCACTAACGTGTAGGGAATAAATGGGAAGAGAAAAACAATGAGATGTTCTCTGGGGTCGTTGACCAGGCAGCTCTTGGCTAGGCACTGTGCAGGGGAACAGGCTAGTTGTCTCCACAGGGCAAGTTGTATCTGTAATGCTCTCTTACTTTTGGCTTTCGGGTTGTTTCGGAGACTTTTGAAAATGAGATCGAGGTTGCTCTTCCTGCTTTGTCATTTTTCTCCTCTTGTGTTCTTGTTCACTTTTTAGTTTTTTTGCTTTTTCAGCAAAGTGCAATCTTTTTGAATTTTCTCTTTTCTCTTTTCCCTCCCTTTTTTTCTGAACCTTAGGTCCACTCACAAAAAAACACGATGAGTCTACAATGAACAAACCGAGGGATGAAGGTATTTTTGTTGCATGTTTTACCCTTTTTGTTGTATTTTTCAAACGTTTGGAGGGGATAGTTAAATTGAATAACAAACTTATATTAGTAGTTTGTTTCTAAGTGTAATCACTTATTATTTTTCTCTGTAATTGTAATCGTCTCACAATAATATAATATATACAATTATACATTATTTTATACCATATACTTAAAACTAGCTACACTAGTTAATGGTGTGAAGTAGACTGATATAGACTCTCACTCTCACTCTGTCTCTCACACACACACACACACACACACACACACACACCTCAGTTGTTCCACCCATCCTTGCCACAGAGCAGTTTCCTCCTTTTTCGCTATATGGTTAATCAACCAATAAACAGAATTTGTTATGCATAGAACTTTTTACAAAGTCATGCTGTTTTGACTGTATTCTGTCTTGCGCCAGTGAATATTTAACCTTGTGTAATATTCTTTACCTTCCATCATTTGGATTTGGTCATTTGATTGATCCACTTTACCATTTCTTTATTAAGTTATTTGTTGGGGAATAGGGGAGGATTTTTTACAGTAAAAGCATGATAGTTTGGGTGGGTGGTGGGGGCGGGGGGCTTGTAGGCTGTCATTTTGAATGGATTACAAGCAGTGGAGCTTGCTAACTGACATGCATTACACATGCAAATAACCAGGTAATCAGTTGTTAAAACTAGCCAGGAAAAAGATGCATTGACTTTATGTAATCAAGAAGTTTGAAAGATCAGACTGGTTACCATAGTGTTTTGTGTGTGTGTGCATCTTTGTGTGTGCATCTGATCAGGTGTGTGTGTGTCTGATTTGTATATATGTGCGTGTGATGATGTGGGCGTGCATGTGTTAGTGTGTGTGCATGTGTTAGTGTGTATGCTGTTTACGTGTTGTCCCATTCTGCCATCTCTAATTGCTATGGTTTAAAAGGAGACAGAGCTTGCTAATCCATTTGGAGAGGGAGAGAGGGGAAGAGGGAGAGAGGGAGAATATTTTCGGGGCTGTTTTGAAGCAGGCAGGACAGTGAGGGCATTGTTGGCCCTGTAGGCCTGGGATTCAGGCTGAGTGAGACTGCTCCTGTCCTCTCCCCATCTGGACACAGGCTCATCCCCAACTGTCACTGCAAGGTTAGAGAGGAAATTGATACACACGTTCTCACACTCAAATGCACTCTTATCATGCACTAACACACGCACTAACACATGCACTCTTATCATGCACTAACACATGCACTCTTATCATGCACTAACACATGCACTCTTATCATGCACTAACACATGCACTCTTATCATGCACTAACACACGCACTCTTATCATGCACAAACACATGCACTAACACATGCACTCTTATCATGCGTGAAAACACACACATATGACCTCCAAGCACTCTCACATACACATGAATCCAGACACTGCTGCCATGTTCGCTCTGGTGCTGAAGCTTAGCAACACCTCCATGAGAATGAATGAATTATATATAAAGGGATGTACAGCTACATATATATGATGTACAGTTCCTTCAGAAAGTATTCACACCCCTTTACTTTTTCTACATTTTGTTGTGTCACTGCCTGAATTTAAAATGGATTAAATTGAGATGTTGTGTCACTGGTCTACAGACAATACCCCATAATGTCAGTGGAATTTTGTTTGTAGAAAATGTTCGAAATTAATGAAAAAGTTCCCTCAGTCGAGCAGTGAATATCAAGCACAGATTCAACCACAAAGACCAGGGATTTTTCAATGCCTTACAAAGAAGGGAACCGATTGGTTGATGTGTAAAGAGAATAAAAGGACGCTGAATATCCCTTTGAGCACGGCAAAGTTATTCATTATCACTACAGAGATACAGGCGTCCTTCCTAACTCAATTGCCGGAGAGGAAGGAAACTGTTCAGGGATTTCACCATGAGGCCAATGGTGATTTTAAGACAGTTAGTGGTGATATGAGAACTGAGGATGGATCAACAACATTGTAGTTACTCCACAATTCTAACCTAAATGACAGAGTGAAAAGAAGGAAGCCTGCACAGAATCAAAATATTCCAATACGTACATCATGTTTGCAACAAGCCACTAAAGTAGCACTGCAAAAATTGTGGCAAGGAAATCAACTAAATACAAAGCATTGCTGGGGGCAAATCCAACACATCACAGAGTACCACTCTTCATATTTTCAAGCATGGTGGTGGCTGCATCATGTTATGGGTACGCTGTTATTGGCAAAGACTAGGGAGTCTTTTTTTGGATAAAACAAATTGGAATACAGCTAAGCACAGGCAAAATCCTAGAGGAAAACCTGGTTCAGTTTTCTTTCCTACAGACACTGGGAGACAAATTCACCTTTCAGCAGGACAATAACCTAAAACACAAGGCCAAATATACACTGGAGTTGCTTACCAAGATGACATTGAATCTTCCTAAGTGGCCTAGTTACAGTTTTAACTTAAATCGTCTTGAAAATCTATGGCACTGTAAATATTATATACATATGCATATTACATGCATGCCACATACGTGGGGCAGTGTCTAAAATCTGCTCCTGTGACTGGGTATGTTACTGACATTGTTAATAGTTTAATGAAATGCTGTCTGACAAGATGTGAGTCAATCACTTAGGGAGATCTCTCTGAGGAGACGGGTACACCTGGAGACTGCTGCAGGTGGCTCAAAGACATATTTACTCACTATGAACAGACATGCTGCAACATCATGTTAGACATGTACGCACATACATGCAATCAACCTCCAACGCACATGTACAGTGCATTCGGAAAGTTTTCAGACCCCTTGACTTTTTCCACATTTTGTTACATTACAGCCTTATTTGAAAATGTATTGAATTGTTCGTTTTCTCGTCATCAATCTACACACAATACCCCATAATGACAAAGCAAAAACTTATTTTTTTTAACATTTACATAATGATTCAGTACTTTGTGGAAGCACCTTTGGCAGCGATTACAGCCTAGAGTCTTCTTGGGTATGATGCTACAAGCTTGGCACACCTGTATTTAGGGAGTTTCTTCCATTCTTCTCTGCAGATCCTCGCAAGCTCTGTCAAGTTGGATGGGGAGCGTTGCTGCACAGCTATTTTCAGGTCTCTCCAGAGATGTTTGATCGGGTTCAAATCTGGGCTCTGGATGAGCCACAAAAGGACATTCATGACCATAGCCACAACTCCTGCGTTGTCGTGGCTGTGGGCTTAGAGTTGTCCTGTTGGAAGGTGAACCTTTGCACCAGTCATCAGACCAGATAATCTTGTTTCTCATGGTCTGAGAGTCCTTTAGGTGCCGTTTGGCCAAATCCAAGCGGGCTGTCATATGCCTTTTACTGAGGAGTGGCTTCCGTCTGGCCACTCTACCATAAAGGCCTGATTTGGTGGAGTGCTGCAGAGACGGTTGTCCTTTTGGAAGGTTCTCCCATCTCCACAGAGGAACTCTGGAGCTCTGTCAGAGTAACCATCAGGTTCTTGGTCACCTCCCTGACCAAGGCCCTTCTCCCCCAAATGCTCAGTTTGGCCAGGCGGCCAGCACTAGGAAGAGTCTTGGTGGTTCTAAACTTTTTCCATTTATGATGATGGAATGATGGAGGCCTTTGTGTTCTTGGAGACCTTTAATGCTGCAGAAAATGTTGGGTACCCTTCCCCAGATCTTTACATCGACACAATCCTGTCTTGGACTATTCCTTCAACCTTATATAGACAGGGGTGTGCCTTTCCATATCATGTCCAATCAATTGAATTTACCACAGTTGGACTCCAATCAAGTTGTAGAAACATCTCAAGGATGATCAATGAAGACAGGATGCACCTGTACCTATTTCTGTTTTTTATTCTTAAGAAATGTTCTGAAATGTCTAAAAAAACAGTTTTTCGCTTTGTCATTATGGGGTATTGTGTGTAGATTGATGAGGAAAATAATTTATTTAACCCATTTTAGAATGAGGTTGTAAAGTAACAACATGTGGAAGAAGTCCAGGGACCTGAATAATTTCAGAATGCACATACTTGATACACACGGGAAACTGTTGAGTGTGAAAAACCCAGCAGTGTTGCAGTTCTTGACACACTCAAACCGGTGCGCCTGGTACCTACTACCATACCCCTTTTAAAGGCACTCGTTTGTCTTGCCCATTCACTCTCTGAATGGCACACATACACAATCCATTTTGCTATTGTCTCAAGGAAAATCCTTCTTTAACCTGTCCCCTCCCCTTCATCTACACTGATTGAAGTGGATTTAACAAGTGACATCAATAAGGGATCATAGCTTTCACCTGGATTCACCTGGTCAGTCTATGTCATGGAAAGAGCAGGTCCTAATGTTTTGTACAGTCAGTGTACTTTAATTTAGCTCTTATTCACGCACAGATAATTGAATGCTTTGTGTGGGTTATACAATGAGATATATTGTCTTGCTTCCTTTGGAGGTCACACATACACACAACAGACATACAGCGACAGTCTCAGAGACAAAGGTCTCAGTTCAATCCTGATCGCAGTTCAACCCTGATCGCAGAAGTTCAACCCTGATCGCAGAAGTTCAACCCTGATCGCAGAAGTTCAGCGCTGTAGGGCCGAATGCCATTTAAAGGCAATGTGTGCGTAGACGGCGTTCTCAGTAAACTATGCTTTACATTTCAATCGCGCCATGAATGCTGAACTTCCGTGAAATGGGAAACGTATTTCCTGCTCCAGGTATTCCAAGTGTCCTAGCTCTGCTCTAGATGAGCGCCAGTCCAGTGCTGCGTGTCCCTCTCTGTCCCTGTGTGTGTGTGTGTGTGTGTGTGTGTCATTTGTCATGTGCTTGTGGAGTGTGACTGCCTGGTGACAGAGAGGAGAGCTGATCCATTAGCCAGGCATCACACCCAGGGCTCTGCTGGCCTGGTAATGCTGGGATAATTGAACTTGTTTACATCTCCTCTGGGAAATCACCAGAGGCTCACAACACACCGGAGAGAGGGGGGAAGGGAATGGAGGGTGGGAGAGTGTGTGAATTCCTCCATTGCTGAGTGTGTGCATATGCAATGTTGGTTGCATAAGTGTGAATATCGGAGAGATGGGAAAAGAGTGCGAGTGTGTGTGTGTTAGGGCTTTAATGTATTGTGTGTGAATGTTCATGTCTCTCGAGTGCACTGTATGTTCTATAAAAGGTGACTGCATGTATGTGTATTGATAAATTGTACATTGTTGCAGTGGTGTGTGAGTGATGCGTTCTGGTGCATGTGTAACCTGAGATTCAGGTTGTGATGCAGGCGGGTGTGCAAATACGTGAGTAGAATTTGTTACCACGGCAACAGGCTCCGAGTGAGTCAATGCAATGGAATGGCTGGTGCGGTTCTATTAGAGCGAGAGGAGGCAGTTTCCATAGCGACTCAGCATCGCAGCTGCCTGCCTGTGTCTCTGTGTGTGTCAGTGTGCGCGCTTTTGTGCATTTTCCTACATGCATCTCTGTGTCCGTGAAGAGACCTTGCCATGTACAACTTTGTAACGGTTTGTTTAATATCATCCCATCCCACCATTTTCTTGTGACATTACTCTTTCTCCTTCTCCTGCTGACTCCCTCTCTCTCTCTCTCGCTTTTCCCATCTTTCTCCCTCTGTCTCTTTCCTATCTCTTTCCAGAAAGTCATCAGGGTAAACAGATGCTGTGGCTGTTATTTATGTTTCCACTTGGTCTGGCTCTCATATGAATTATCCACAGGGCTAACTGGGAACCACTGGCAGCTCTGCCTTATTAAAGACACGCAGACCGTACCACAGTACCTCAAAGAGAGGGGGGACCCTGAAAAACCCAGATCGTACCATTATACTGCAGTAGGAGAGACAGTGGCAGACTGTACCATAACTCACCAGAAGGGACAGTGAGAGTTAGACTGTACCATAATACCACAGAGAGAGGGGACGCAGGGAAACTTACAGATAGGACCACGACACTACAAGAGGGAACAGAAAAATACAGACTGCCATGACAACACTAAGACGATGTTCCAATATCTAAAATGGCTAACCATTGATAAGAGACAGTACTGGATAGGATCCAACCTTATAGCTTTCAACACTATTGCGTCAACCTATAATGTCACCTCAGTTCAATATGAAGAGTAGGAATGAGCAGAAGAAGTGTATGTTTCAAACTTTGGGGATATAGTTAAAGATGAGGGAGATCAAAAGGCACATACAGATGTAGGATCTTAATTTGAGCCAGTTTGCTACATCAGGTAAATAATCCTGCAGCAACAGGGAATGTGTATTATTATGTTGATCATAATTAATGGACATTTTTTTGTAGGAACTGATACATTTTTCCTTTAGGGCCAGTGGAAATTAAACTTTAGAAGCCTTTTTAGCCTGTGCAGGAAAAATCTCAGCAACGAAAGAGTGATCCAATTAAGATCCTACATCTGTATGCAGATTAATGCTTTTTTTGTGAATGGCTTTGTGGACATTCCTGTGGATTGTTTTTTTGTAGATAGGCCAAAAGTTGTCATCTCTTTCTCAGAATCTAAAGTGTTTCTACTCTCTTTCTCTCATCCTCTCATCTTTTTGTGTTTGTGCATACTTCTGTGTATGTCCACGTCCCGTTCTTCGCCACAGATATCCGTGACCGTCGGAAGAAGCCGGTCATGTTGTTCATCCATGGCGGCTCCTACATGGAGGGGACGGGAAACATGTTCGACGCCAGCATCCTCGCAGCCTACGGCAACGTCATCGTGGTCACCATGAACTACCGTCTGGGCGTGCTCGGTGAGTCTGTCTGTCTGCATACTATGACACCACTTCCTGCTTGCACCATCAGGTCCCAGAACTCTTATTCTATGGTTTCACTCTCCTTAATTAGACGATTTACACTTATATAGAACGAGGCGCTTTTCCTAATGATGTGGACTGACCAGGAATATATCTGGGTCCTAGTTATAGTCTACAGCTAGGTCCTGATCACATGACCAGAACAGTAGAACCATCTGGCCCTAGCTGTACCATGTGACCTGAGTTTTGTGTGCTCTGCCCTGTCCCTGTGTACAGACTCTGAGCCAGTGGACAGGAGTTTAGTCAGCTGCTCTGAGGGGCTGACTGCCTGTTTGTTTCTACAGCTGTTTGTTTGTGTACTGTACACCACAGAGCATCCACAGTCTCCATTGTGGTTGCCAGGTTGGGTAATGGGATCTGGTTTATTGTATCAAGCCTGTCTCAACACATCAGAGTATTCATAAAGAGAGAAATGGGAGTATTTTAGGATACAGTCCAAGCTTTGCCACTAGTGTAAACACAGTGGAACGTGATCCACACAGGCATTGACAGACGGGGCCAGCCAGTAGAGGGAACATACTGCGAGTTTGAGGTGCACCTGGCAGCAGCTCTGTCCTGCCTGCTAGATTTGGGCCTGCCTGTTTTGAGGTGCATGTGTCATGTGCTGTTATGCTTTTCTACATCTGTCTGACAAACTGGAAACATTAGCGAGTGGAGCGTGAGAACAATCCGCTGTGTGAACTTAAGTTTCCTTAATGCACTATCTAATCCTTGCTCTGCATGCCTCTAATTCACTGATCCAAACAGTCCTCAATGGAGTCCATGTTTGCATCATTCCCAAGCCAAATAGTAGTCTTTGTCTGTGTGATTTACATACTGTATGTGTGCTGTGTGCAGTTTACCCGTGTGTAGTGTACAGTATTTATGCACCACACACACAGTGACATACAGAGGTAGAGAGAGATCCTGCTGAGCGATGCAGAGAGATGATGCAGTGCCCTCGATTCCTCTAACATGGTTGAACATTTTGGTACGTGGGCGAGTAGACTAACCTCGCTCTCTCTCTCTCTCTCTCTCTCTCTCTCTCTCTCTCTCTCTCTCTCTCTCTCTCTGTTTCCTCTTTCTCGCTCCCTCTGTTCTGCTTTTAATGGGTTACTCTACTGTACTGAAGTGTGTGTGTGTGTTGTATGTGTTTGCATACGGGCGTGTATGTTTGAATATGTAACAGTACAATGTGCCATCCATCCTCACCACCCACACTCTCAATGGACAAAAACGTTTTTGGCCTGAAAAGAGAGAGACAACTGCTCCACATTTCTACAATAGGTTTAGCACATAATCACACAGTATTATCCTATACTTATGCACGCGCACACTCACATATGCCAACCGTATTTCAGCCTGTGCCTTTAACAGAGAGATGAGAGGGAGGGAGGGGACGACAGAGAAGGGGGATAGAGACAGATGAGAGAGGGAGAAACAGAGAGACATAGCTAAAGAGAGGGAAGGAGCAACAGAAGGGGGAGATGGGAACAATCTAAAAATAAACCATCAGAAGTGCTTTTTAAATCTGCGGCGAAGCAACAAAAAAAAATTCATTCAAACAAATGTTAATGCAATGTGGCCACGGCGCGCACACACACACACACATATAGGCTTACACACATCTCTATATACTCACATACAGTTACATAAGGGGTTTCACTTTCTTTTTTAGCGCTTGGTGGATGTTAAGTTAATTCACGATATGCTTGTGATTTGTGAAAGGGGGGAATATGTCTATAAGAAAATCCTAAATGTCTGCCATGTACAGTCCAGGAGTGTTTAGCATGGTGAAGTTAGGAGTGTGTATACTAGTACCTACCTACAGTAGAGCTCCACCCCAACGCTGCTGCCTGCTCACCTTGCCCCTACCTTCCTCCTGGCTGCTCCAGGCCCATGCAGCCTCCTGATTTGTGCTGTAAAGCCATCTGTTCTGACTAATTAACTAATTAATGAACTCTGGGAAAGGGCCCACCGTCACTGGGCTGTGGGAGAGAGAGAGGGGCTGTCTCACATCAAGAACACTCCGCTCTCCTCCTTCTCCTTTTTTCTCCTTCCTCCTCATTCTTCTTCTTCTTTTTGTTCATCTCATCCCCGTTCTCTCCATCAGATCAGTCCCATCTGATTGACAAAATCGGATGACTCTTAATGAGTTAATCTCATGTGTTTGTTTCTCTCCCTCTGCAACCAACAAACACCAAATCACAGAATTATGATTCCCAGCTCTCTCCTGATGCACCCAAGGAGTTATTTTAGTTATTAATACTTCAGCATACATTCTATTGGTTTGGATGTACAATATAATTACAACCCCGGCTCAGACTGAATAAATATAGCCAGTATTGCGATCATATGGTTATTGTTGCATGGGGCTGTCAGGAGAGAGTGAATTCGCTTGCACAAATTAACCGAGTGGAGGAAGCATGAAATGAAAAGAGAAAGGGTTGTGATGTTACTGTATGCAATCATCATTTAGATGGTCAAACGACACACTAGAATAGAATATACCACAACCCAATACTGCATACCACAACAGGATGACATTGTAGAGAGCACAACAGCCCAATAACAGAATGCAGTGCCTTAGTGGTTTCTATAAAACGCACAGATACTGATGAAGGCCGCGGTGGATACAGTTGATCTCAAAGGTTACCTTACAATGAGCAATTTCACTTATGAGTCCAATTTTACGCTGTTAGACACAGGCTCGTGTTTACAACAATATTAAAAAGAGCAAACCGTCCATGAACAATTTAGTCTGAAAACACAGCACTTCTCTGTGAGCACAGCCTCATCTGTGGAGGACAAACAGCTTACAGTAATACTCCATCTGTAAAGAACAAACACAGGAAATTTGACGTGTACATCTGTGGATTTACCTCCATTAAGGGATTTTATACACAACCTGACCCCTGTGTTTGTCCCTCTGTCTCTATAATTCTGTTTTGTCTATGTATCTCTCCTAGTCTTCTTACTACACTGCTCAAAAAAATAAAGGGAACACTAAAATAACACATCCTAGATCTGAATGAATGAAATATTCTTATTAAATACTTTTTTCTTTACATAGTTGAATGTGCTGACAACAAAAGCACACAAATTATCAATGGAAATCAAATGTATCAACCCATGGAGGTCTGGATTTGGAGTCACACTCAAAATCAAAGTGGAAAACCACACTACAGGCTGATCCAACTTGGATGTAATGTCCTTAAAACAAGTCAAAATGAGGCTCAGTAGTGTGTGTGGCCTCCACGTGCCTGTATGACCTCCCTACAACGCCTGGGCATGCTCCTGATGAGGTGGCGGATGGTCTCCTGAGGGATCTCCTCCCAGACCCTTTCCAGACCGAGTGTATAGGTTCCTGCATCAGAAAGCTTAATGGACTTAATGGTTCGTAGGATTTCATCGCCTTTACAGAGTTCAACAGTGCTCCCAGGTTTTCCCCATATCATGGAAAACCTATCCACCTTTGTGGGATCCCCTATGCTATAAGGATACCCTCTTCTCCAATCCCAAAACTGTCCCAAGTTGGTTATCATGTAATCCCCATACAGACACCCTCCCCCATTACACAGGTACACTGGCACCCTCCTATACACAGGTGTTAAAACCAAACTCATTTTCACACCACATTCATCAGAGAAAATATGATGACACTATAATGTAAATTTCACTGCCTTTTTGTATTAAATTACCTTAATATCAGTATTACAAATGACCCTAGATTCTCCATCCAAATGGCTTTCCAATGAGGCTGATCAGACCACAAAGGAAGGTTACAATGGAGGTCATAAGTCATACCATCCCTCCAAAGAAGTGTTTCTTACTACACTGTTCAAAAAAATAAAGGGAACACTAAAATAACACATCCTAGATCTGAATGAATGAAATATTCTTATTAAATACTTTTTTCTTTACATAGTTGAATGTGCTGACAACAAAATCACAAAAATTATCAATGGAAATCAAATGTATCAACCCATGGAGGTCTGGATTTGGAGTCACACTCAAAATTAAAGTGGAAAACCACACTACAGGCTGATCCAACTTTGATGTAATATCCTTAAAACAAGTCAAAATGAGGCTCAGTAGTGTGTGTGGCCTCCACGTGCCTGTATGACCTCCCTTCAATGCCTGGGCATGCTCCTGATGAGGTGGCGGATGGTCTCCTGAGGGATCTCCTCCCAGACCTGGACTAAAGCATCCGCCAACTCCTGGACAGTCTGCGGTGCAACGTGGCATTGGTGGATGGAGAGAGACATGATGTCCCAGATGTCCTCAATTGAATTCAGGTCTGGGGAACGGGCGGGCCAGTCCATAGCATCAATGCCTTCCTCTTGCAGGAACTGCTGACACACTCCAGCCACATGAGGTCTAGCATTGTCTTGCATTAGGAGGAACCCAGGGCCAACCGCACCAGCATATGGTCTCACAAGGGGTCTGAGGATCTCATCTCGGTACCTAATGGCAGTCAGGCTACCTCTAGCGAGCACATGGAGGGCTGTGCGGCACCCCAAAGAAATGCCACCCCACACCATGACTGACCCACCGCCAAACCGGTCATGCTGGAGGAAGTTGCAGGCAGCAGAACGTTCTCCATGGCGTCTCCAGACTGTCACGTCTGTCACATGTGCTCAGTGTGAACCTGCTTTCATCTGTGAAGGGCACAGGGTGCCAGTGGCGAATTTGCCATTCTTGGTGTTCTCTGGCAAATGCCAAATGTCCTGCACGGTGTTGGGCTGTAAGCACAACCCCCACCTGTGGACGTCGGACCCTCATACCACCCTCATGGAGTCTGTTTCTGACCGTTTGAGCAGACACATGCACATTTGTGGCCTGCTGGAGGTCATTTTGCAGGGCTCTGGCAGTGGTCCTCCTTGCATAAAGGCGGAGGTAGTGGTCCTGATGCTGGGTTGTTGCCCTCCTACGGCCTCCTCCACATCTCCTGATGTACTGGCCTGTCTCCTGGTAGCGCCTCCATGCTCTGGACACTACGCTGACAGACACAGCAAACCTTCTTGCCACATCTCGCATTGATGTGCCATCCTGGATGAGCTGCACTACCTGAGCCACTTGTGTGGGTTGTAGACTCCGTCTCATGCTACCACTAGAGTGAAAGCACCGCCAGCATTCAAAAGTGACCAAAACATCAGCCAGGAAGCATAGGAACTGAGAAGTGGTCTGTGTTCCCCACCTGCAGAACCACTCCTTTATTGGGGGTGTCTTGCTAAATGCCTATAATTTCCACCTGTTGTCTATTCCATTTGCACAACAGCATGTGAAATGTATTGTCAATCAGTGTTGCTTCCTAAGTGGACAGTTTGATTTCACAGAAGTGTGATTGACTTGGAGTTACATTGTGTTGTTTAAGTGTTCCCTTTAGTTTTTTGAGCAGTGTATATCTCGGTCTCTCTCTTATTGGCCTTGTATCTATGATGGGTTGGTTCCCCCCCTCTGATACACAGAGATGTGTTTGGACAATGTAAAGTCCCTTCCGTGATATTCATCCCATCTGTCCATCACTCTTCATCATCCACGTTCCATTTGAATAATGCACTGAATCTATATGCTTCCTTTGTATCCATCGCCTTTCACATCTCCTTTTTCTTTCCATTCCATACCCCCCTTCCTCCTCTCCTCTCTGGGTAGAGCTCTATTCACCTACTCATGTATTCATATAGCCGTTTGTTCGGTTACTTCCTGATAATTGTCCTGTTCGTATCTGAGACACTGGGTATGTAGTATAGGTCGACCGATTAATCGGAATGGCCAATTAATTATGGCCGATTTCAAGTTTTCATAACAATCGGAAATCGGTCATTTTTGGGCGGCGATTTGACTATTTGTTTTATTTTTTATTATTAAATCTTTTTTTTATACCTTTTATTTAACTAGGCAAGTCAGTTAAGAACACATTATTATTTTCAATGGCGGCCTAGGAAGGGTGGGTTAACTGCCTTGTTCACGGGCAGAACGACAGATTTTCACCTTGTCAGCTCGGGGGATCCAATCTTGCAAACTTACAGTTAACTAGTCCAATGCAAAATTAACTGCCTCTCGCTCATTGCACTCCACAAGGAGACTGCCTGTTACGCGAATGCAGTAAGCAAAGGTAAGTTGATAGCTAGCATTAAACTTATCTTATAAAAAACAATCAATCATAATCACTAGTTAACTACACATGGTTGATGATATTACTAGATATTATCTAGCATGTCCTGCGTTGCATATAATCTGACTGAGCATACAAGTATCTAAGTATCTGACTGAACGGTGATAGGCAGAAGCAGGCGCGTAAACATTCATTCAAACAGCACTTTCGTGCGTTTTGCCAGCAGCTCTTCGTTGTGCGTCAAGCATTGCACTGTTTATGACTTCAAGCCTATCAACTCCCGAGATGAGGCTTGTGTAACCGAAGTGAAATGGCTAGCTAGTTAGCGCATGCTAATTGTCATTGTGTTGCTCGTTCGAGCCCAGGGAGGAGCGAGGAGAGGGACGGAAGCTATATTGTTACACTGGCAATACTAAAGTGCCTATACAACCTAAAACTTCTTACCTGTGAATATTGAAGACTCATGTTAAAAGAAACCACCAGCTTTCATATGTTCTCATGTTCTGAGCAAGGAACTGAAACGTTAGCTTTCTTACATAGCACATATTGTACTTTTACTTTCTTCTCCAACACTTTGTTTTTGCATTATTTAAACCAAATTGAACATGTTTCATTATTTACTTGAGGCTAAATTGATTTTATTGATTTATTATATTAAGTTAAAATAAGTAGTCATTCAGTATTGTTGTAATTGTCATTATTACAAATACATTTTTTTTAAATCGTCCGATTAATCGGTATCGGCTTTTTTGGTCCTCCAGTAATCAATATCGGCGTTGAAAAATCATAATCGGTCGACCTCTAGTATGTAGGGCCTATTCCCTCACACTGCAGACTAGCTAGGTCCTATACAATACCTAAGTGGCTGGATACACACACACATACAAGTAGTTGATGTAGAGTTTGGTCTGTCAAACTGTATTTCACACCGTGTGTGTGTGTGTGTGTGTGTGTGTGTGTGTGTGTGTGTGTGTGTGTGTGTGTTTGTGTGTGTGTGTGTGCGTCTATACCTAGGCTTGCTGTGATCCTAGGGATGGTGTATTGGGCTATATGAATGTGTCTTTTTTTTAATGTAACCAGGTAGGCCACTTGAGAAGAAGTTCAAATTAACAACTGCGACCTGGCCAAGATAAAGTAAAGCAGTGTGACAAAAACAACAACACAGAGTTACACATAAACAAACGTACAGTCAATAACACAATAGAAACATCTATATATACTGTGTGTACAAATGTAGAAGATTAGGGAGGTAAGGCAATAAATAGGCCACAGAGGCGAAGTAATTACAATTTACCATTAACACTGGAGTGATAGATGTGCAGATGATGATGTGAAAGTATAGATACTGGGGTGTAAAAGAGCAAAAAGATAAATAACAATATGGGGGTGAGGTAGTTATGAGGTAGCTATTTACAGAATTGGCTGTGTACAGTGATCGGTAAGCTGATGCTTAAAGTTAGAGAGGGAGATATAAGTCTCCAGCTTAAGTGATTTTTGCAATTTGTTCCAGTCATTGGCAGCAGAGAACTGGAAGGAAATGAGGTGAGGTGAAATGAGGTGTTGGCTTTGGGGATGACCAGTGAAATATACCTGCTGGAGTGCGTGCTACAGGTGGGTGTTACTAGGGTGACTAGTGAGCTGAGATAAGGGCGGGGCTTTACTTAGCAAAGACTTATAGATGACCTGGATCCAGTGGGTTTGGCAACAGATATGTAGCGAGGGCCAGCCAACGAGAGCATACAGGTCGCAGTGGTGGGTAGTATATGGGGCTTTGGTAACAAAACGGATGGCACTGTGATAGACTACATCCAATTTGCTGTGTAGAGTGTTGGAGGCTATTTTGTAAATGACATCGCCAAAGTCAAGGATCGGTAGGATAGTCCGTTTTACGAGGGTATGTTTGGCAGCATGAGTGAAGGAGGCTTTGTTGCGAAATAGGAAGCCGATTCTAGATATAATTTTGGATTGGAGATGCTTAATGTGAGTCTGGAAGGAGAGTTTGCAGTCTAACCAGACACCTAGGTATTTGTAGTTGTCCACATATTCTAAGTCAGCACCGTCCAGAGTAGTGATGCTAGTCGGGCGGGCGCGGGCAGCAATCGGTTAAAGAGCATGCATTTAGTTTTTCTAGCATTTAAAAGCGGTTGGAGGTCACGGAAGGAGAGTTGAAGCTCGTTTGGAGGTTTGTTAACACAGTGTCCAAAGAAGGGCCCGATGTATACAGAATGGTATTGTCTGAGTAGAGGTGGATCAGAGAGTCACCAGCAACAAGAGCGACATCATTGATATATAGAGAAAATAGTCGACCCAAGAATTGAACCTTGTGGCACCCCCATAGAGACTGCCAGAGGTCCGGACAACAGGCCCTCCGATTTGACACTGAACTCTATCTGAAAAGTAGTTGGTGAACCAGGCGAGGCAGTCGTTTGAGAAACCAAGGCTATTGAGTCTGCCGATGTCAATCACCGCATTCTCAGAGTCGAAATCCATGGCCAGGTCGATGAATACGGGTGCACAGTACTGTCTTTTATCAATGGCAGTTATGATATCGTTTAGGACCTTGAGCGTGGCTGAGGTGCACCCATGACCAGCTCGGAAACCAGATTGCATAGTGGAGAAGGTACAGTGGGATTCAAAATTATCGGTGATCTGTTTGTTAAACTTGGCTTTCGAAGATTTTAGAAAGGCAGGGCAGTTTGGGTCTAGAGTGTCTCCCCCTTTGAAGATGGGGATGAACGCGGCAGCTTTCCAGTCTTTGGGGATCTCAGACGATACGAAATAGAGGTTGAACAGTCTTGTAATAGGGGTTGCAACAATTTTGACTGAACATTTTAGAAAGAGAGGGTCCAAATTGTCTAGTCCAGCTGATTTGTAGGGATCCAGATTTTGCAGCTCTTTCAGAACATCAGCTGTCTGGATTTGGGTGAAGGAGAAGCGGGGGGGACTTGGAAAAGTTTCTGCGTGGGGTGCAGAGCTGTTGTCCGGGGTAGGGGTAGCCAGGTGGAAGGCATGGCCAGCTGTAGAAAAATGCTTATTGAAATTATCGATTAGTTATCGGTGGTGACAGTGTTTCCTATCCTCAGTGCAGTTGGCAGCTGCGAGGAGGTGCTCTAATTCTCCATGGTCTTTAGTGTCCCAAAACGTTTTGGAATTAGTGCTACAGGATGCAAATTTATGTTTGAAAAAGCTAGCCTTAGCTTTCCTAACTGACTGTTTATATTGGTTGCTGACTTTCCTGAAAGTTGCATATCGTGTGGACTATTCGATGGTAATGCAGAACGCCGCAGGATGTTTTATGCTGGTCAAGGGCAGTCAAGTCTGAACTAAGGGCTATATCTGATCTTAGTTCTAAAAAAAAATAATGGGGCATGCTTATTTAAAATGGTAAGGAAAGCACTTTTAAAGAGCAACCAGGCATCCTCTACTGACTGGATGAGGTCAATATCCTTCCAGGATACCTGGGCCAGGTCGGTTAGAATGGCCTGCAAGGTGAAGTGTTTTAGGGAGTGTTTGACAGTGATGAGGGGTGGTCGTTTGACCGCGGACCCATTACGGACGCAGGCAATGAGGCAGTGATCGCTGAGATCCTGGTTGAAGACAGTGGAGGTGTATTTAGAGGGCAAGTTGGTCAGGATGATATCTAAGAGGGTGCCCATGGTTACGGATTTTGGGTTGTACCTGGTAGGTTCCTTGATCATTTGTGTGAAATTGAGGGCATCTAGCTTAGATTGTAGGACGGACGGGGTGTTAAGCATATCCCAGTCAGGTCACCTAACAGTACGAACTCTGAAGATAGATGGGGGTCAATCAATGCACTTATGGTGTCCAGGGCACCGCTGGGGGCGGAGGGGGGTCTATAACAAGTGGCAACGGAGAGAGACTTTTTTTCTGGAAAGGTGGATTTTTAAAAGTATACCCAGATATTTCAGCAGTCTATTGTACTCTACGCTATAATTCAAAATGGTAGCAGAGTGACTCTTTCCACTTTGTTCTATGATGTATTTACATCCATATATGATTTGGTTTTACCTTCAACATAAATTGATGTCAAATTGATAGATTTACAGTGTTCAGCCTTTATAAAACTATATACATTAACAAGGCATTACATCATTTTGAGTCAGTTTGATTGTAATAGTTTTCAAAGTGATAGTTAATTATATTGTTATCAAATGACATGAAAATCGTAGAAAAAATGTAATAAATATTACATTTGGAAAAGCAGATACTTAGATTGAATGTGTATCCAAATTGAAAATTGTGTCGCCGTAAAACCCCCTAAAAAAATACATGCCTTTTGCTGCTTGCTCCGAAGCACCTCTCACTCACATGGCTCTCCATCATGTGATTGGGTCTTTCTCACAGGCTACAAGTGAAGACATACACATCGGGGACGCAACTGCACACGTCCTATTGGAAGAACTGTTCACATGTACTTTTCGTCAGCCAAGAACATAAGTAGGCCTAACGAACAGCAAAAGCATTAGCCTATGTCAATCTACTATCCCCATAGTAGAAAAGTTGACCTATTCTGTGCAATAAATAAATATTCCAAACATACAAGTCTGGGACAGTATATTAGTCTGGGACAGTTGTGGGATGCGATAGATCCCAAATTAATACAACCACTAGCATCAAAAAAACTTTTTTACGCAATGAGGCTGACGTAGCAGATCAGAACATTTAGCTTAAAATGTTGATAAATTATTAGGCTATTTCTTCACATTATAAGCACATGTAACGGCCATTGGCGGTGGAAGAAGAAGAAGGACCAAAGCGCAGCGTGGTAAGTGTCCATGTTAAATGTATTCAATAACTGAACACTGAAACACAAAGTAAACAAAAGAACAACTGAAAACAGTCCTGTCTGGTAGAGACACAGAGACCGAAAACAACTACTACCACAAATCAAGTGGGAAAAACAGGCTACCTAAGTATGGTTCTCAATCAGAGACAACGATTGACAGCTGCCTCTGATTGAGAACCATATCAGGCCAAACACATAGAAAACCAAAACTAGAACAACACATAGAATGCCCACCCCAACTCACGCCCTGACCAACCTAAACAAGAAACATAACAAAGGAACTAAGGTCAGGACGTGACAGCGCAGCAATGTGTACACAACAGAAGGCTATAAGCGCGAATGGCCAAATAGCGGAAATACACAATTATCAAAAGTGACCGATTTTTTTGTTTTTGTTTTTTTATGGTGAAAAATATCTTCCCCCAAACTTGAAACTCTTGCGTTGCATATGTATGCCAGTTAGGCTCTATACCCCTTGTAAAAGTGGATTAATGTGCTTAATTTTAAGAAGTTATTTGGCCACTTCAGTTGTGATTCAAACCTTATCAAAACATATAGGCCTATGGGCTAGGCTACATGAGGTGTGCAAAAAAAATGCATGTAATCTATGAATTTAAATAGCGAATGGAAGATGATTTTCCCGTGGTTCATTTTCATGCCAACCAGGAAGGCTATACTCCTGTTGGAAAGATAAGCAATATGCTTAATATTAGGAAGGTTAAGAAATAAATATAGTAGGTCTAGCCTATAGAAAATGGCTGTCAGTCAAAACCCATACAGAGCTATGAGGCGCAGAGCCTGAGCTCTGACGTCATTTACATAATCTTACTTTCAGCCACTGCGTTCCAGTTTGTGCTTATCAGTACCCAAATCTGCCATTTACCACCCGTATATGGGTATGAGTGTAAAAGGTTACCATCTTAGAAAGTAGTAGAATGTTCCAATGTAGTATTAGTGTAGTAGTACAGTACTAACATCTTGATAACTAAAATATATATTATAACATCCTTTAAAAGTAATAAACTACAGTGCCTTGCAAAAGTATTCATCCCCCTTGGCATTTTTCCTATTTTGTTGTATTACAACCTGTAATTTAAATTTATTTTTATTTGGATTTCATGTAATGAACATACACATAATAGTCCGAAGTGAAATTTAAAAAATGACTTGTTAAAAAAATATATATTTTCAAATACATTGAAAAGTGGTGCATGCATATGTATTCACCCCCTTTGCTATGAAGCCCCTAAATAAAATCTGGCGTAACCAATTACCTATATTATATATATATTTAAATTCCAGGTTGTACGGCATCAAATAAGGACAAATGCCAAGGGGGGTGAATACTTTCGCAAGCCACTGTACTTGTTTATGAGCCTTCTGGATATGTGTAGTATATAAAACATTAGTTTCTTCCTTTTTCACCATAGGTTCCTTATTCTCAACAGTTTAGCATATAAACAATATTTCACTACCCTGTAAAAAAACATATTTTTGAAGTATAAACATGTGAAATGGGGCTGTCAATGTCATGTCGTATCCATCAAAAATCCAAGGATGGGTCAAAGTGATTCCCAAGATTTGGTACAGAAAACCTTTAGTGCCAAGACACTGGGGGGAATGATAAATAAAATAATTTGGCCATGAACTTTCAGTAGATTAGGAACTGATTCCATTGTAAATGCATAGCACACAGTTATTGTCACGTATACTCACTCTCTGGCCTCTAGGTCGTCAGGCTGCTGATTATCCCGCACACCTGTCACCATCGTCTCGCGCGCCTCATGAAACTCACCTGGTCTCCATCACCTCCTTGATTATCTTCCCAAAATCTGTCACTCTCCTTGGTTCTTTCCTCAGGTGTTATTGACTCTGTTTTCGTGTCGGTGCGTTGTTTGTGTTTCGTGTTCATTGTTCCTTGTATTTATTACAACACTCACTCCCTGAACTTGCTTCACATGAATGACAAAAGAAAGTATAACTGAAAGCGTGCTGAAAACAAATCTTAAAAAAAAAAATGCAACTGTAACAGATGCTACAAACAAAATCCATATCGAGACAACCTGAGACTAGCTGATTTATGGAAAAACACAAATATAAACACTTGTGTGTTTTTGTCTGAATGATTGTTCAGTTGTGTGATAAAGCACATGAAAAACATCAACTAGATAGTTGTATTATGTTTGTATGAACATTGAACTGTGTGATGGAGACATATATGGAAAATCCATCCAATACAGCAGATAATGATATGCTCACCATTTCTTGTCTTATTAACTACCATGTAACCCAATAGCAAAAATATAACATAGACATTTCCAAAACTGTTCTTTTTGAAGTGCTGAATAGAAAGAATAGTAGATGGTAAATATAATAGTCCATGCCGTATTTGGCTATAACTTGACATACAATTGTTTTTATTATTTCTATCCTCTGCAGGTTGTGAGCATGTTGAGAAATATTCCAGTCTTACAATCTCATTATCCTTGTAAAGCAAAGTATTGTGAAGCATTTGGCTACTTTAAAAACGTTGCACGGTGTTGTATGCCATTTCTGCCCTCCATGCAACACCACAAGATCGCCTTTTCTTATATGACTTGTCAACTGATACAGTATCGCCTGTCTCGCTCCTTGAAATTCATCAGCTTACAATGTATCAATGGCATTCAGATAATGAGTGGAATATATTGTTAGATATAACCAAGGTTTTTCAGCAGTGCACTGTACACTATAATTCCAAATTGTAGCACGTAGTGACTCTTTCTACTTTGTCCTATGATGTAGTATTTGAAGCCACATCCAGATATGATTTGGTTTTACCCTTCCAACATAAATTGACTCAAATGTATACATTTATGAGGTAAAAATATAGAAATGTACGGTGTACAGCCGTTATCAAACTATATCCGTTAACTAGGCATTACATACTTTTGGTTCGTTACTTATCCGTTTTGATATACGGTTAACTGATAGTAAAACATATCAAAAGTAAAGTGAATATTTCATTTTGAAAAGCAGACACTTACATTGAATGTGTATCCAAATTGAACGAGTTATTTGGTGCAGTGAATGTGTTTTGAAACATGAGACATTTTGATGATCAGATTTAAAATCTTTGTGCTCAGAGTTGTCCCCCCACACCAAACGCGATTATGACACGCAGGTTGAAATATCAAAACAAACTCTGAACCAATTATATTAATTTGGGGACAGGTCAAAAGCATTAAATATTTATGGCAATTTAGCTAGCTAGCTTGCAGTTCCTAGCTAATTTGTCCTATTTAGCCAGCTTGCTGTTGCTAGCTAATTTGTCCTGGGATATAAACGTTGAGTTGTTATTTTACCTGAAATGCACAAGGTCCTCTACTCCGACAATTAATCCACACACAAAACGGTCAACCAAATCATTTCTAGTCATCTCTCCTCTTTCCAAGCTATGTTTTCTTTGGACTTTATATGGCGATTGGCATCTAACTTTCATAATTACCATGACGACCGACCAAACTGAGTTCAAATTTCAATCACCCATGTGTGTATAACCAATGAGGAGATGGCACAGGGGTATCTGCTTCTATAAACAAATGAGGAGATGGGAGAGGCAGGACTTGCACCACGTTCAGTGTCACAAATAGAACTGACTTCTATTTTAGCACTTGGCAACGCAGACGCTCGTTGGCGCACGCGAGCAGTGTAGGTGCAATAATTGAAAAACATGTATGTTTACATTTATTTTGCCATGCTCGCACACGCAACGCAAGCGGTGTGGTCAGCATGTAAGCCTCGCCCCAACCGGTTTGATTACAATGCTGGATTTCAGCCCAGAACCTAAAACGCACCTCATTCAAAACGGTTTCAACTGGCCCCCCAACAAAAACCCTACCCTCAACACCAGAACTGTTTCAACATGGCCAACCCCCTCCTCTCGTCTCCACCCCACAAAATGTATCAAAAGGCACAATAGACCTTAGTTCCTCAAATAGTTTAATACACTGCCCCTGATCAACGGCATAACACACCTTTGTCCCACAACTGACCAAGGACTCTACTTGATTAAAAGCATCAAGTCTTTTGTCTTACATATAGCCCAAAACACTACCCCCAGGATCACAACAAGCCCCTCACACCTGGGTACACACAACACACACACACACACACACACACGCCAGCAGAACGTACATCAAAGTAATCCATATCAAAGTAGTCAGATCAAAGGTGTTTACATACAACATGTGGCGACCACGTGCTTATCTAATTTAATGACCTGATTTGATCACCGCCTGCCACGCCCACCTCATGAATCATGAGGTGTGAAATACAGTTTTCACAGAACAAATCTTACATCAACTATTCTCACACACTGACAGCTCTGTCCTTGGAACAGTGAACACTGCAGGCTTTTACTGAGCCACTGTAATGGAGAACAGCACATCACTACTCCTAATTGGCACTCATAGCTCTGACTCCACTCATAGCCAACTGTTTCAGTGTGTGTGTGTGTGTGTGTGTGTGTGTGTGTGTCATTGCTCATAGTTCATGATTAGAACACACAATTCAATCCCACACATACCAGGTCTGTATGATTTATAAAGTTGCCTATTTAAGTTATGCAAGCTACAATTAATTCATGATAATGGTTTCTCACCGTCTCCCCTGAAGAAGAAACATCAATCATTCACAATATAAGACTTGATCATTTTAAACAACCTTCATATTGGTATGTGTGGTAGGGTATTACCAGCAGCTGTGATGGTATTACCATGGTTCCAGTAGCAGGAAGGGGTAGTTTTTCATGAAGTGTTGTCTGGTGGATGCTTAGAGAGCTCTTCGTCTCATATTTTTCATTTCTGTTCAAATCACTCTCAATCTAGTGCTCTCTAGCCTTCATTTATGTCTCTCTCCCCTTTCTTTCTCTCTGCCAGATCTCTCCTTCTCTCGCTCTCCGAGGTTGAAGACTCTCCTCACAGTTCCTTGGCCATTACCTAAAGCGAGTATTGAATATGCATGAGTTCGGCCTCCATAAACTGCTGCTCTCAGCGCTAAAGTCGGCAGGAAGCCCAACTCAGCAGACAGGAAGAGTATGGAAAAGAAAACAGAGGGAGAGAGAGCGGCAGGAGGAGGAGGAGAGAGGGGGAGACTTATCTTAAATATTGGCAGATAACCATATTCCCTCTTACCCAATCAAAGGCAGTGGGGAGAAGCTCATGTGAGCATGCAAGTGTCTCTGACTCTAAGTCCATGTGTGTGTGTCTAGATCTCTGTGACTGTAGCTCTGGCCGGTTGCCAGGCAACAGAGGCAGGCAGACAGTTCAGCACATGGATGTTATGAGAGCTGACACATCTTCACACCTCTGGCCCTGGCCAGCAGCACGGGTCACAGTTTAAGGGTCGTAGGGTCACTGAGTCACAGGAGGCCAAGAGCTTTCGCTCGCACAGGGGTTAGAAGTCAGATTGCTTTTGTGTTTAGTCTTATTTTGGTCTCTTTTCTTTGACTTTGGTGCCGGGGGCAGTTAAGTAGCAGTGGATGAGTGAATAGCTGCATTTCATATGTCTTTGTTCCTCTGTCTCTCCCCAGGCCTCTCTCTCCCTCTCTCTGCCCTTTGCTCCTTACAAACAGGGCTACCGAGAATACAAAACCCTCTCCCGGAGCCATGGAAGGATTTCACCATATTTTCCCATGTAGTTCCTTGTACTGTAGCTCCTGGAGTGGTGTTTTCCTTGATCTGCATGGTGTGGAATCATGGAGGCAAGATGGCATGCTCTGCTCAAGGACAATCAATTACACAACACGCTTAGCTAGGATTCTGTTACTGACACATCATGATCCATTTAATCTGCCTGTCAAGGTCATTATTCAGGCAATAATACAGTTTTTGGCAAAACGCTGTATAATATGTATAATCACCAATCGCAGAATGCCACTTCCTAGCTATCAAATCCCTTTTCATAAAGTCATGTCTAACACGTCAGTTCACACGTGTGCTCCTCTCCTGGTACAGTTGTAGCATGTCAGTACCACAGGTATTAATCACTGCTGGCATTGTTTACAATCCACCCAGTAACTATCAAGTCCAAACTACCAATTAACCAGCAGACCGCGAGTCAGGCAGACAGGCAGAGAGGCAGTCCGATGAGTGTGTGTATGTCTCGTAAAGCAGTAGCTAGGCCTCAGACCCACAGATAACAGAGTGCTGCTCTGCTACCAGTGTGCCCAGGGTTTTATGTGAAAACACCAGCAACACCAATTAGCTGTCCAACAATGATGGTGAAGGAGATAATGGGTTTATGAAGTGGTAACAGGTTTTAGCATATATATATATATATATATATATTTTTAGAGATATTTATATATATATATATATATAGCATATATATATATATTTGTTGAATTATATATATACAGTGGGGCAAAAAAGTATTTAGTCAGCCACCAATTGTGCAATTTCTCCCACTTAAAAAGATGACAGAGGCCTGTAATTTTCATCATAGGTACACTTCAACTATGACAGACAAAATGAGGGAAGAAAATCCAGAAAATCACATTGTAGGATTTTTTATGAATTTATTTGCAAATTATGGTGGAAAATAAGTATTTGGTCACCTACAAACAAGCAAGATTTCTGGCTCTCACAGACCTGTAACTTCTTCTTTAAGAGGCTCCTCTGTCCTCCACTCCTTACCTGTATTAATGGCACCTGTTTGAACTTGTTATCAGTATAAAAGACACCTGTCCACAACCTCAAACAGTCACACTCCAAACTCCACTATGGCCAAGACCAAAGAGCTGTCAAAGGACACCAGAAACAAAATTGTAGACCTGCACCAGGCTGGGAAGACTGAATCTGCAATAGGTAAGCAGCTTGGTTTGAAGAAATCAACTGTGGGAGCAATTATTAGGAAATGGAAGACATACAAGACCACTGATAATCTCCCTCGATCTGGGGCTCCACGCAAGATCTCACCCCGTGGGGTCAAAATGATCACAAGAACGGTGAGCAAAAATCCCAGAACCACACGGGGGGACCTAGTGAATGACCTGCAGAGAGCTGGGACCAAAGTAACAAAGCCTACCATCCGTAACACACTACGCCACCAGGGACTCAAATCCTGCAGTGCCAGACGTGTCCCCCTGCTTAAGACAGTACATGTCCAGGCCCGTCTGAAGTCTGCTAGAGAGCATTTGAATGATCCAGAAGAAGATTGGGAGAATGTCATATGGTCAGATGAAACCAAAATAGAACTTTTTGGTAAAAACTCAACTCGTCATGTTTGGAGGACAAAGAATGCTGAGTTGCATCCAAAGAACACCATACCTACTGTGAATACCAGCAACAGTGTGTGAAAACCTTGTGAAGACTTACAGAAAACGTTTGACCTCTGTCATTGCCAACAAAGGGTATATAACAAAGTATTGAGACATTTTTGTTATTGACCAAATACTCATTTTCCACCATAATTTGCAAATAAATTCATTAAAAATCCTACAATGTGATTTTCTGGATTTTTTTTCTCATTTTGTCTGTCATAGTTGAATTGTACCTATGAAGAAAATTACAGGCCTCTCTCCTCTTTTTAAGTGGGAGAACTTGCACAATTGGTGGCTGACTAAATACTTTTTTGCCCCACTGTCTGTATATGCTAAAACCTGTTACCACTTCATAGACCCATTATCTCCTTAACCAAATGAGTGTATGTGTATATATAAACTGTTTGTGTGCACGTATGTGGGTGCCTATGTTTATTTTATGTTTTTCCTCTTTTGTTGCATTACAACCCGTAATTTAAATATATTTTTATTTGGATTTCATGTAATGGACATACACAAAATAGTCCAAATTGGTGAAGTGAAATGAAAAACATTACTTAAAACGGAAAAGTGGTGCGTGCATACAGTGGGGCAAAAACGTATTTATTCAGCCACCAATTATGCAAGTTCTCCCACTTAAAAAGATGAGAGAGGCCTGTAATTTATCATAGGTACACTTCAACTATGACAGACTTAAGGTTTTCTTCCGTCGAAGGAGAGGAGGACCAAAATGCAGCATGGTCATTTTGATACATCTTTAATAAACGAATAAACACGAACAATACAAAACAAGAAACATGAAAACCTAAACAGCCTATCTGGTGCAAACAAACAGAGACAGGAACAATCACCCACGAAACACTCAAACAATATGGCTGCCTAAATATGGTTCCCAATCAGAGACAACGATAAACACCTGCCTCTGATTGAGAACCACTTCAGGCAACCATAGACTTTTCTAGATAACCCCACTATACCACAATCCCAATACCTACAAAAAACCCAAGACAAAACACACCACATAATTAACCCATGTCACACCCTGGCCTGACCCAAATAATAAAGAAAACACAAAATACTAAGACCAGGGCGTGACAGAACCCCCCTCCCCCCAAGGTGCGGACTCCCGGCCGCACACCTAAACCCATAGGGGAGGGTCCGGGTGGGCGTCTGTCCACGGTGGCGGCTCCGGCGCGGGACGTGGACCCCACTCCAACAAAGTCTTAGTCCACTTGCATCGCGTCCTTTGATTGACGACCCTCGCCGCCGACCTTGGCCTAGTAACCCTCACCAAGGGCCCCACTGGACTGAGGGGCAGCTCGGGACTGAGGGGCAGTTCGGGACTGAGGGGCAGCTCGGGACTGAGAGCCAGCTCGGGACTGAGGGGCAGCTCGGGACTGAGGGGTAGCTCGGGACTGAGAGGAAGCTCGGGACTGAGAGGAAGTTCGGGACTGAGAGGAAGCTCAGGCATGTAGTTGGCTCTGGCAGATCCTGGCTGGCTGGTGGTTCTGGCAGATCCTGGCTGACTGGCGGTTCTGGCAGATCCTGGCTGACTGGCGGTTCCGGCAGATCCTGGCTGAATGGCGGATCCTGGCTGAATGGTGGATCCTGGCTGACTGGCGGATCTGGAAGATCCTGGCTGACTGGCGGATCTGGAAGATCCTGGCTGACTGGAATATCCTGGCTGACTGGCGGATCCTGGCTGACTGGCGGCTCTGGCGGATCCTGGCTGACTGGCGGCTCCCATGCTGACTTGCGGCTCTGGCTGCTCCATGCAGACTGGCAGCTCCATGCAGGCTGGCAGCTCTGGCTGCTCCATGCAGACTGGCAGCTCCATGCAGACTGGCAGCTCCTTGCAGACTGGCAGCTCTGGCAGCGCTGAACAGGCGGGAGACTCCGGCAACGCTGTAGAGGAGGAAGGCTCTGACGGCGCTGGACAGGCGGGAAACTCCGGCAGCGCTGGAGAGGAGGAAGGCTCTGGCAGCGCTGGACAGGCGAAGCGCACTGAAGGCCTGGTGCGTGGTGCTGGCACTGGTGGTACTGGGCCGAGAACACGCACAGGAAGCCTGGTGCGGGGAGCTGCCACCGGAGGGCTGGTGTGTGGAGGTGGCACAGGATGGACCGGACCGTGAAGGCGTACTGGAGATCTTGAGAGCAGGGCTGGCACAGGACGTGCAAGGCTAGGGAGGTGCACAGGAGGCCTGGTGCGTGAGGCTGGCACAATCTTCACCAGCCGACTAACATGCACCTCAGGACGAGTATGGAGAGCTGACCCAGGTGCCATCAAATCCCCGACATGCTCTGTCGGACGAATTCCGTACCTCATGCACCAACACAGCAACTCCCTCTTAACTCTCTCCTCCAATTTCCCCATTAACCTGTTGCGACGAGCAATCCCGTATCCGGGAGCGTAATTATAGCCTCAAGCTAATTACCATAACGCAACGTTAACTATTCATGAAAATCGCAAATGAAATTAAATAAATAATTGGCTCACAAGCTTAGCCTTTTGTTAACAACACTGTCATCTCAGATTTTCAAAAAATGCTTTTCAACCATAGCTACACAAGCATGTGTGTAAGAGTATTGATAGCTAGCATAGCATTAAGCCTAGCATTCAGCAGGCAACATTTTCACAAAAACAAGAAAAGCATTCAAATAAAATAATTTACCTTTGAAGAACTTCGGATGTTTTCAATGAGGAGACTCTCAATTAGATAGCAAATGTTCAGTTTTTCCAAACAGATTATTTGTGTAGGAGAAATCGCTCCGTTTTGTTCATCACGTTTGGCTAAGAAAACAAAACAAAAATTCAGTCATTACAACGGCAAACCTTTTTCCAAATTAACTCCATAATATCGACAGAAACATGGCAAACGTTGTTTAGAATCAATCCTCAAGGTGTTTTTCACATATCTATTCGATGATAAATCACTCGTGGCAGTTGGGTTTCTCCTCTGAACAAAATGGAAAAATGCACGCACCTGGAGATTACGCAATAGTTTCGACGGAGGACACCGAGCGGACACCTGGTAAATGTGGTCTCTTATGGTCAATTTTTCAATGATATGCCTACAAATACGTCACAATGCTGCAGACACCTTGGGGAAACGACAGAAAGTGTAGGCTCATTCCTTGCGCATTCACAGCCATATAAGGAGACATTGGAACACAGCGCATTCAAAATCTGGCTCACTTCCTGTATGAAATTTCATCTTGCTTTCGCCTGTAGCATTAGTTCTGTGGCACTCACAGAAAATATCTTTGCAGTTTTGGAAACGTCAGAGTGTTTTCTTTCCAAAGCTGTCAATTATATGCATAGTCGAGCATCTTTTCGTGACAAAATATCTTGTTTAAAACGGGAACGTTTTTCATCCGAAAATGAAATACTGCCCCCAGAGGTTCAAGAGGTTAACTCCTTCACAGTCTCAGCTTCACTCACCTCCAACACTGGCTCTGGTTCTGGTTTCCTCCTTGTCTCCTTACGATAAACAGGGGGAGTTGGCTCAGGTCTGACTCCTGACTCTGCCACACTCCCCCCCCCCCCCCCCCCAAGAAATGTTTAGGGCTGACTCTCGGGCTTCCATCCACGCCGCCGTGCTCGTCTCTCCAACTCCATTCTCCTATAACCCTCCTCGCACTGCTCCAGCGAATCCCAGGCGGGCTCCGGCATTCTCCCTGGGTCGACCGCCCACCTGTCTATTTCCTCTCAAATCGTATAATCCAGACTTTGTTGATCCTGCTGCCACTGCCTGTCACCACGCCACTTGGTCCTTTTGTGCTGGGTGATTCTGTTAAGGTTTTCTTCCGTCGAAGGAGAGGAGGACCAAAATGCAGCGTGGTAATTTTGATACATGTTTAATAAACGAATAAACACGAACAATACAAAACAAGAAACGTGAAAACCTAAACAGCCTATCTGGTGCAAACAAACACAGAGACAGGAACAATTACCCACGAAACACTCAAAGAATATTGCTGCCTAAATACAACGATAAACACCTGCCTCTGATTGAGAACCACTTCAGGCAACCATAGACTTTTCTAGATATCCCCACTATAACACAATCCCAATACCTACAAAAAACCCAAGACAAAACACACCACATAATTAACCCAGTGAGTGACCAAAATAATAAAGAAAACACAAAATACTAAGACCAGGGCCTGACACAGACAAAATTAGAAATAAAAATCCAGAAAATCACATTGTAGGATTTTTTATGAATTTATTTACAAATTATGGTGGAAAATAAGTATTTGGTCAATAACAAAAGTTTATCTCAATACTTTGTCATTGCCAACAAAGGGTATATAACAGAAGTCAAACATTTCTGTAAGTCTTCACAAGGTTTTCACACACTGTTGCTGGTATTTTGGCCCATTCCTCCATGCAGATCTCCTCTAGAGCAGTGATGTTTTGGGGCTGTTGCTGGGCAACACGAGATTTCAACACCCTCCAAAGATTTTCTATGGGGTTGATCTGGAGACTGGCTAGGCCACTCCAGGACCTTGAAATGCTTCTTACGAAGCCACTCCTTCGTTGCCCGGGCGGTGTGTTTGGGATCATTGTCATGCTGAAAGACCCAGCCACTTTTCATCTTCAATGCCCTTGCTGATGGAAGGAGGTTTTCACTCAAAATCTCACGATACACGGCCCCATTCATTCTTTCCTTTACACGGATCAGATGTCCTGGTCCCTTTGCAGAAAAACAGCCCCAAAGCATGATGTTTCCACCCCCATGCTTCACAAGTAGGTATGGTGTTCTTTGGATGCAACTCAGCATTCTTTGTCCTCCAAACACGACGAGTTGAGTTTTTACCAAAAAGTTATATTTTGGTTTCATCTGACCATATGACATTCTCCCAATCTTCTTCTGGATCATCCAAATGCTCTCTAGCAAACTTCAGACGGGCCTGGACGTGTACTGGCTTAAGCAAGGGGACGTCTGGCTCTACAGGATTTGAGTCCCTGGCGGCGTAGTGTGTTACTGATGGTAGGCTTTGTTACTTTGGTCCCAGCTCTCTGCAGGTCATTCACTAGGTCCCCCCGTGTGGTTCTGGGATTTTTGCTCACCGTTCTTGTGATCATTTTGACCCCATGGGGTGAGATCTTGTGTGGAGCCCCAGATCGAGGGAGATTATCAGTGGTCTTGTATGTCTTCCATTTCCTAATAATTGCTCCCACAGTTGATTTCTTCAAACCAAGCTGCTTACCTATCGCAGATTCAGTCTTCCCAGCCTGGTGCAGGTCTACAATTTTGTTTCTGGTGTCCTTTGAAAGCTCTTTGGTCTTGGCCATAGTGGAGTTTGGAGTGTGACTGTTTGAGGTTGTGGACAGGTGTCTTTTATACTGATAACAAGTTCAAACAGGTGCCATTAATACAGGTAACGAGTGGAGGACAGAGGTGCCTCTTAAAGAAGAAGTTACAGTCATAGTTGAAGTGTACCTATGATGAGAATTACAGGCCTCGTCTTTTTAAGTGGGAGAACTTGCACAATTGACTAAATACTTTTTCTGCTGACTAAATACTTTTTTTCCCCCACTGTATGTATTTACCCCCTTTGCTATGAAGCCCCTAAATAAATAAGATTTGGTGCAACCAATTACCTTCAGAAGTCAAATATTTAATTAGATTGCACACAGGTGGACTTTATTTAAGTGTCACATGATCTGTCACATGATCTTAGTATATTTACATCTGTTCTGAAAGGCCCCAGAGTCTGGAACACCACTAAGCAAGGGGCACCACCAAGCAAGTGGCACCATGAAGACCAAGGAGCTCTCCAAACAGGTTAGGGACAAAGTTGTGCCGAAGTACAGATCAGGGTTGGGTTATAAAAAATATCTGAAACTTTGAACATCCCACGGAGCACCATTAAATCCATTATTAAAAAATGGAAAGAATATGGCAACACAACAAACCTGCTAAGAGAGGGCCACCCACCAAAACTCAGACCAGGCATGGAGGGCATTAATCAGAGAGGCAACAAAGAGACAAAAGATAACCCTGAAGGAGCTGCAAATCTTTACAGCGGAGATTGGAGTATCTGTCCATAGGACCACTTTAAGCCGTACACTCCACAGAGCTGGGCTTATGGAAGTGTGGCCAGAAAAAGCCATTGCTTAAAGAAAATAATAATCAAACATGTTTGGTGTTCGCCAAAAGGCATGTGGGAGACTCCCCAGACATATGGAAGAATGTACTCTGGTCAGATGAGACTAAAATTGAGCTTTTTGGCCATCAAGGAAAATGCTATGTCTGGCGCAAACCCAGCACCTCTCATCACCCCGAGAACACCATCCCACAGTAGCAACATCATGCTGTGGGGATGTTTTTCCATCGGCAGGGACTGGGAAACTGGTCAGAATTGAAGGAATGATGGATGGCGCTAAATACAGGGAAATTCTTGAGGGAAACCTGTTTCAGTCTTCCAGAGATTTGAGACTGGGACGGAGGTTCACCTTCCAGCAGGACAATGACCCTAAGCATTCTGCTAAAGCAACACTTGAGTGGTTTAAGGGGAAACATTTAAATGTCTTAGAATGGCCTATTCATTGCCCAGACCTCAATCCAATTGAGAATCTGTGGTATGACTTAAAGATTGCTGTTCACTAGCGGAACCCATCCAACTTGAAGTGGTGTTGCCTTGAAGAATGGTCAAAAATGTGCCAAGCTTATAGAGACATACCCCAAGAGGCATACAGCTATAATTGCTGCAAAAGGTGGCTCTACAAACTATTGACTTTGGGGGGGTGAATAGTTATGCACGCACAAGTTTTATTTTACTTTAAAATAACATTTGCATGTTCAAAGCGGTAGGCATGTTTTGTAAATGAAATGATACAAACCCCCCAAAATCTATTTTAATTCCAAGTTGTACGGCAACATAATCGGAAAAATGCCAAAGGGCGTGAATACTTTCGCAAGCCACTTGCACTCATTTCTTCCTCTATATTGGAAGCATATGAAACGTGTCTCCTGTGCCTCTCCTAACGAGCTCTCTTTACTGCGTTCATTTAACGACATGGGTATTAAAAATGAGTGTCATTGCTTTTATCAGATAATACAGTGCTTGACTAATCTAGCAAAGTTTCTGTTAAAGCACTTGAGGATGCTAACGAGCTGCGGCCTCGTAAATACCCAGGCCACTGTCACCGAATGCTGCTGCCATCTTTGTTTGTGGAGAACAGAAAAAGACCAGGATGAAATATTAAATTATTTGGTATTCTCTCCTTGAATCTCTTCCTACTCCTCTTAAACTACCCCCCCTCTGCCTTCTTATTTCTTCCTTGCTCTCATTCTGCTCTCTTTCTTCTCTCATTAATATTCCCTCTGTCATCGAATCACCCTTGTCACCCGCACATGCCTCATCCCTCCATCCCCCTCTCTCTCACTCTCTGTCCTGCAGGGTTTCTGAGTACAGGGGACCAGTCAGCCAAGGGGAACTATGGTCTGTTGGACCAGATCCAGGCTCTACGTTGGCTCAATGAGAACATTGGCCATTTTGGAGGAGACCCAGAGAGGATCACCATCTTTGGCTCCGGCGCCGGAGCCTCCTGTGTCAATCTGCTCATCCTCTCCCACCACTCTGAGGGTAAGGACCAGTCATCATCGTTTTAGTCATTAGCAACAACAGCAGCATAGCCAACATCATCAAAAATATTCATCAGTCATCCTCTATAATGACAGCGATCTCATCATCACCATCGTTGCTTTTAAAGCGCCTTGAGATGTATTTACTTGTGTGTGACGTGTACTGAAATTCATCGTTTAGCTGCCAAGTACGGCCTACATGTAAACATGTAATAAACTGCTACTGAAACGAATCTAGGACAACAATCTCCACCGTCACTGTCAAACCTGTCATCGTTATCACACACTGTCATTTTCATCCTCACTACCATAGCAACATCCAATATGATTTTAAGTGTACTTCAGGTGTGTGTCACCAAGGAAACCCAGAAAGGTGTTCTTAAAGACAAATGTCCCTCTTGCCTCAGTTTCATAGTGTCTAACTGAGCAACAAGGTAGTATGGCATTGAACGCTAGGATGATGTGTGAATTTGAATGAGGTATACAATTGGATATAACTTTCGGCCCGTGTTGATATGACTATCAGAAACATAGAATAGGTTTCGTAGAATCAGATCAATATGCACCAGACAGCCATATGAATTTGACTTTGGTATAGCAATAGGAGTCTCAGTTTGTGTAGCTATCAGAGGGAGAGACTGGCGTGTGAGTCAGGACTTTGGGACTGTGTTAATATGGATGTGTGCCTGTGTATGTGAGACAGGTGTTTGACAGAACTCTAATGAGGACTGAAAATATGGATGTCTGTCTGAGCAGGAGAGAGCAGAGCTGAGCTGAGCTCAGGACTTGAGCCGCAGCTGAGACGAGTCTTAATTGATTTCATAGGGAGAGGAGCAGGGGAGGGGGCACTTGCAGAGGATGGGGATGGAATGGAGGGGGTCTTAATTATTAATGTCAGAATCTGCAGATGAAAACAGGGGGACAACAAGGCACTTTACATAACGGTGCAGCAGTGCTCTCTTTCTCTCTCTCTCTCTCTTTCTCTCTCTCTCTCTCTCTCTCTCTCTCTCTCTCTCTCTCTCTCCCCCCGCGTTTTACACAGCCACCAGTCAGTGTTAATGCCAACACGGCTGTGTGCCGGGCCTGTGGCCATTTTCTTGTCGCTGCCTCCGTATGTGATGTGAGGAAACCAGCGGATTTGCCAAGCCTAATGTTTACAATGATTTAGTGGGGCTTTGGAGAGAGGTAGTGTACCCGGAACAGTGCTCCCTCCATATGTAATACTTCACGGTACCACGGTGGTGGCTCCTCCATCCACGCACAATACCCCATAATAACAAAGCGAAAACAAATATTTTTGTTGTTGTAAATGTATAAAAAATTTAAAAAAACAGAAATACCTTATTTACATAAGTATTCAGTCCCTTTACTATGAGACTCAAAATTGAGCTCAGGTGCATCCTGTTTCCATCGATCATCCTTGAGATGTTTCTAAAACTTGATTGGACATGATTTGGAAAGGCACACACCTGTCTATATAAGGTCCCACTGTTGACCGTGCATGTCAGAGCAAAAACCAAGCCGTGGCTGTGGAGCTCTGAGACAGCATTGAAGGTCCCTAAGAACACGGTGGCCTCCGTCATTCTTAGATTGAAGAAGTTTGGAACCACCAAGACTCTTCCTAGAGCTGGCCGCCTGGCAAAACTGAGCAATCTGGAGAGAAGGGCCTTGGTCAGGGAGGTGACAGAGCTCCAGAGTTCCTCTGCGGAGATGGGACAAACATCTCTGTAGCACTCCACCAATCAGGCCTTTATGGAAGAGTGGCCAGCCACTCCTCAGTAAAAGGCACATGACAGCACTCTTGGAGTTTGCCAAAAGGCACCTAAAGGACTCTCAGACCATGAAAACCAAGATTGCACTCTTTACCCTGAATTCTAAGCGTCACATCTGGAGGAAACCAGGCACTGCTCATCATCTGGCCAATACCATCCCTACAGTGAAGCATGGTGGTGGCAACATCATGCTGTGGGGATGTTTTTCAGCGGCAGGGTCTGGGAAACTAGTCAGGATCAAGGGAAAGCGGAACGGAGCAAAGTACAGAGATGAAAACCTACTCAAGAGTGCTCAGGACCTCAGTCTGGGGTGAAGGTTCCCCTTCCAACAGGACAACGACCCTAAGCACACAGCCAAGACAACGCAAGAGTACCCTGAGTCCCTGAATGTCCTTTTGAGTGGCCCAGCCAGAGCCCGGATTTGAACCCGCTCGAACATCTCTGAAAAAACTCAAAATAGCAGTGCCGCGACGCTCCCCATCCAACCTGACAGAGCTTGAGAGGATCTGCCGAGAAGAATGGGAGAAACTCCCCAAATACAGGTTTGCCAAGCTTCTCCATAAGGAGACTTGAGGCTGTAATCGCTGCCAATGGTGCTTCAACAAAGTACTGATCAAAGGGTCTGAATACTTATGTAAATGTGATATTTCATTATTAGTATTTTTATAAAGATTTACAAAGATTTTGAAACATGTTTTTGCTTTGTCATTATGGGTTATGGTGTGTAGATTGAAGGGGGGGAAACTATTTAATCCATTTTGGAACAAGGCTGTAACGTAATAAAATGTGGAAAAAGTGAAGGGATCTGAAAACTTTCCGAATGCACTTTATATTTATACACTCAGGGATCTACACATTCTACACTACACTAAGTCCTCTGACCCTCTTGTGGCCCCCAGGGCTGTTCCAGAGGGCCATAGCCCAGAGCGGCTCAGCCATCTCCAGCTGGTCGGTCAACTACCGGCCCCTTATGTACACCAAGATTCTGGCTAAGAAGGTAGGCTGCAGCTACGGGGACACGGGCGACCTGGTGGAGTGTCTGAGGAGGAAGAGCTTCAGGGAGCTGGTGGACCAGGACATCCAGCCGGCCAGGTATCACATCGCCTTCGGCCCCGTGGTGGATGGAGACGTGGTTCCCGACGACCCCGAGATTCTCATGCAACAGGTCAGACTCAGCCTCTGGCTCCAGTCACCATTCCAAAAAATACAAATATCTGGATTCCTCAGTCTCTTATGTTAATGAAATTACTGTTGCTGTAGCTCAATTGTTCTGTGATGCTATGTGTGTGTGTTGCCACCAGGGGGAGTTCCTGAACTATGACATCCTGCTGGGGGTGAACCAGGGAGAAGGGCTGAAGTTTGTGGATGACAGTGAGGGGGATGATGGGATCTCTGCAGCTTCCTTCGACTACACCATCTCCAACTTTGTGGACAACCTGTATGGATACCCTGAGGGTGAGAGTTTGTTATAAATGTCCTCAAACACAAACATGTTAGCAGTGGTGGAAACAATACTCAATTGTCATACTTGAGTAAAAGTAAAGATGCCTTAATAGAAAATGATTCAAGTAAAAGTGAAAGTCACCCAGTAAAATACAACTTGAGTAAAAGTCTAAAAGTATTTGGTTTTAAATGTACTTAAGTATCAAAAGTAAATGCATTTGCTAAAATATACTTAAGTGTCAAAAATAAAAGTATAAACCATTTCAAAATCCTTATTTTAAGCAAACCAGACGGCACAATTTTCTGACGGATAGCCAGGGGCACACTCAAACGCTCAGACATAATTTTCAAACGAAGCATTTGTGTTTAGTGAGTCCGCCAGATTGGAGGCAGTAGGGATGACCAGGAATGTTCTCTTGATAAGTGTGTGAATTCTACCATTTTCCAGTGAAAATGTAAGGAGTACTTTTGGGTGTCAGGGATAATTTATGGAGTAAAAAAATACATTATTTTCTTTAGGAATGTAGTGAAGTAGAAGTACAATTTGGCAAAAATAGAAAAAGTAAAGTACAGACACCCAAAAAAACTACTTAAGTAGTACTTTTAAGTATTTTTACTCGAGTACTTTACACCACTGCATGTTAGACATCCCCACAGGAGCAGAAGTAATGCTCCAGTTACCCATGTGTGTTAAGAGTAGATATATATTTTATTTTACTATTGTTTAGTATTTCATTGCTGGCTATTCAAGGTCTCTCTGTCCCATCTCCTCCCCTTCTCTTGTTGCTCTCTTTCTATCCCCCTCTCTCTTTCTCTCCTCTGTCTTTCTCTCCCCTCTGTTTTCCCCCTATATATCTCTCTCCCCCTATCTATCGCTCTCTCCCCCTCTCTCTCTCTGTCTCTCTCTCCCCCTCTCTCTCTCTCTGTGTCTCTCTCTGCCTCTCTCCCCCTCTCTCTCTCTCTCTCTGTGTGTCTCTCTCTCTCTCCCCCTCTCTCTCTGTCTCCCCCTATCTGTCTCTGTCTCTCTCTCTCTGTCTCTCTCCGTCTCTGTCTCTAATCTCTTTTGCTTGCTCTCTCCATTGCTCTCGGTCTGTCTCTGTCTCCAGGTAAGGACATCCTGAGGGAGACCATAAAGTTCATGTACACAGACTGGGCCGACAGGGACAACGGAGACATGAGGAGGAAGACCCTGCTGGCACTGTTCACAGATCACCAGTGGGTGGCGCCAGCGGTGGCCACAGCCAAGCTGCACGCTGAGTTCCAGTCTCCTGTCTACTTCTACACCTTCCACCACCACTGCCAGACGGAGGCCCGGCCAGAGTGGGCGGACGCGGCCCACGGGGATGAGCTGCCCTACGTGTTTGGGGTCCCCATGGTGGGAGCCACCGACCTGTTCCCCTGTAACTTCTCCAAGAATGATGTCATGCTCAGCGCTGTGGTCATGACGTACTGGACCAACTTTGCCAAGACCGGGTCAGTACTGGAGTTAGACAAGACCTAGACACGGCATTGAAATAGCAGATTAGAAACTTTATCAGATGCATACAGTACATGCTCAATACTTGTGATAATCTTTTCCTCTCTCTCCCTCTCATACTCTCTCTCTCTCTCTCTCTCTCTCTCTCTCTCTCTCTCTCACTCCCTCCCATAAGGGATCCCAACCTGCCTGTACCCCAGGACACTAAATTCATCCACACCAAGCCCAACCGCTTTGAGGAGGTAATCTGGACCAAGTTCAGCTCCAAGGACAAGCAGTACCTCCACATTGGCCTGAAGCCCCGCGTCAGGGACAACTACCGGGCCAACAAGGTGGCCTTCTGGCTGGAGCTGGTGCCTCACCTGCACTCCATGCATGAGGACATCTACCCCATCACCACCCGCCTGCCGCCTGGAGGAGGAGGTCCCCGCGTCCACCGACCTGGCCCCCCTGGGGCACGCTCCACCCGCCATCCCGTCATCTCCACCAACCCCCCTGAACCCGAGCCAGACCCCTCCGAGCCGCCCCGCCGCAACCCGTTCCCCGACGAGATTAGGGACTACTCCACGGAGCTGAGTGTGACAGTGGCGGTGGGCGCCTCGCTGCTCTTCCTCAACGTGCTGGCCTTCGCAGCCCTCTACTACAAACGGGACAAACGCCACGAGCTGCTGCAGAGACGCCACCGCCGCTTGTCCCCCCAGCGCGGCATGGGCACCACCATGGGAGGGGTGGGCGCCCCGTCCCACAACGACCTGGCGCTGAGCCAGGAGGAGGAGCTCATGTCCCTGCAAATGAAGCAGCAGAGGGTGGAGATGGAGCACGGCATCGGCACGCCCCTCCCTTCCCGGGGTCTCCACGGCGACCTGGAGCCTCTACGGGCGCAGGTGGGCCCACCAGACTACACGCTGGCCCTGCGGCGGGCACCGGAGGACGTGCCGCTGATGACGGCCAACACCATTACCATGATCCCAAGCACCATCAGCGGCATGCAGCCCCTCCACCCTTTCAACACCTACCCCCCTGCCCCGCCCCCCCCCACCACCCCCACCCCTGGCCACAGCAACAACGCCCTGCCACACCAACACTCCACCACCCGCGTATAGGACCAGGCACAACCTGTGGTTCAGCAGAGATACAAACAAACACCCCAGATGGATCCCATCCTGTTCTTTCTCTCTCTCACTGGGATTATCCTCCAGCTTTTTCCTGGGACTCTTTTTCTGTGTTGCTTTTTTCTTTTTTTCTCTCTCTGTTGTTCTGTTCTCTGTCAATCTCCCCGTGAGGCTGTGCTGTCGCCCCTACCGTTGGGACACATGGCTCAGTCTGACTCAGGCTGTGGACTGCTGGGACAAAGACCCATCATTACAACTAACACAACTCTATCACACATCCTCCAACCTGTTCATATGTCTGTACAATCTGTGTGTTTCACTCTCTTCCTCTCTCTCACTCTGTCTATCTTCCTCTCTCTCTCAACCCATATTACTGCTTCTCTTCTTCTCTGACTCCCACTCACTTTCTCTTCCTGTCTGTTCCTGTGGCTCTTGATCGCAATGTTCACACAATCCTCCCAGTCTCATTTTCGTCCTCCTTTCTCTCTCAAATAAACCTCTTCATGACTCCTTTTTTCCTCTTTGGAGTCTTTTATACAAACACATAAATGTAAATGATGTATTATTGATAAATTGTAAGGATATGAATGAAAAAAGTGGTTGTTCTGATATCTCGTTTTTACCAGCATTCTTGGTGCCAAGAACTGTGATAATGCTCCTCTCTCAATGAGGGTCCAACGGACCACCAGGAGAGGCCCATCCTGACTTGATCTTACACAAGGAATTACCATCAAAAAAGTGCCAAATGTTTCATCTTTCTTTTTGATCTATCGCACTTTGTTTCCTTTTTTTCTTGCATTCAGTGTTGCACTGTGGCTGGGCTTTACTCAAGGGGGAAAAGACTGAATATATCCTTGTAAAAAAAAATATAAAGAGAATATTAAGATTCATAACTGGTTTGCTGTCTGGGATCTTTTGCATGATTTTTTCTTTTCTTTTTTCTAAACGGAGCACGGACATCGGAGTGGAAAGTGTGTTTGTTTTTTACGTTTGGCCTTGTTTTCTTACTGTTGTTTTCTTTTCTTCTTGAAAAGTCATTTCTTTTTGTTTTTCTATATCTGCTGAACTTTGTGCACTTCATGACGGAAACTATGTTCTGTTCTGTAGATACTTCAAAAGAGGTATCAGAGGATGAATATTAACTATGATCAGAGCAAGAAGAACAAATATATGTCCTTTATTTTTTTTTTTTTTCTTATCACCGAGGCTGTGCCACGAGCACCTGCTGCCCTGAGAGACTGTTTGAAGCCCTGTCTCACCCCCCCCCTCTTTTTAGTTCACTCTTTCTCTCCTTACTTCAGCTGTAAAGTGTTGCACGGTCATAGCGTTACCGTCTCAACTGAAGATTGTCTTTGATCATTCCTCTGTAAAGAAAAATATTGTTGGACTTTATCACTCCGTCAGTTTGCAGTGTTTATCCATGATAGGCCAATACTCGTTTTTCAATCGTGAAAATGTCATATTTCACGTGAATTGCCTCAATGGTAAAAATGGATATAATTCTAAATATTTTCCTGGAAATGAGGGTTGTCTTTGAACAATTATCTTAGTTTTAAGCACTCTTATCCTCTCCTCAGTGGACTTTTAGCTGCGTGCTACAGGTTTCTGGATACTGGATATGTCAGTCTTTTCATCTCTTCTGTTGTTCTGAGATTCTCTCTGTTGTTGAGGGGCAGTGGGTATGAAGGGGGCTCAGACTGACATACTGTAGGTCAAAGGTGAAAAAAAAAACCTTGTACGCACGTTTCAGATCTTTCAACTGCACAACTGAACACAGGGACACGTCAAACTCTGGACATTCGTGAGGAACAAAACTTTACCGAACGTTGAGACGACGTTAGGAAAACATTGACGTTGAAAACGACAATGGCAATGGAGAGACGAATCATCAGCAGGCACCTGACATGTCGCCGGTGCACAGAGGACACATTCTGAAACTTGAGTAGAAAAACATTTGATAAACATTACTCACATGTAACACAAACAACACACCTAGTGGGATGTTTTTCCTGTTTTGTTTCCTGTCTTGTTTTGGGATGATGATGATGATCACACTCCGGGGGTTATAGACTGGGGTCCATCACAGGGGACTGGACAGAGAACCGGGACTCAGAAAAAGAACAAAACACACATAGAAAGCAAACTGTAAAAAAAAAAAAAAATTAAGTGTAAGAGAACAAACTGGTATTTGTAAATATTATGTTTATGGTTTGGTTTATGAGTGAAGGGCCAAATCTTTCCTTTGTGACAACAGGTGCAAGTTCAGACGGCTGATTTGAGCTCTTGTTGTTTGATTTTCTTTCATATCTTAGATTTTCAAGGTCAAAGTGCAACAAGTTATGGGCACATATAGACAGTTATTAACATACATGAATGATGTGTGAATGAAAACTACATCTAAAATCCTAGCATGGTTGAGTTCAACATAAATAGCAGTGGGGACAGGGATATGGCTCAGGTTTCTCTAGGGTAGGAGGGACATACTGGACGTGGGTGGGGTTCTGGGGGTGGTCGGCATTACTTGCACATTTTGTCAACTGCCACATCAATCACGAAGACAGCTTTTGTCTGGAATGACAATTCATTTAAGAGGAGTTCTTTTGCATCTGTTAAGTGGCCAATAGTAAGAGCTGCAGAGATAGCAGATTTAGAGAGAAAATATGGATACAGAGAGAAAGGAAAAAGGGAGAGCGATGGGGAGAGAGACTGAAGGAAAGAAAGGCAGTGACAATGGTAGATAGGCAATGATAATGGTAGATATGCAGTGATAATGGTAGAGGAAGGCAGTGATAATGGTAGAGGAAAGCAGTGATAATGGTAGAGGTAGGGGAAGGCAGTGATAATGCTAGTGGTAGAGGAAGGCAGTGATAATGGTAGAGGAAAGCAGCGATAATGGTAAAGGAAGGCAGGGATAATGGTAGAGGTAGAGGAAGGCAGTGATAATGTTAGATGTAGAGGAAGGCAGGGATAATGGTAGATATGCAGTGATAATGATGGAGGTAGAGGAAGGCAGGGATAATGGCAGATATGCAGTGATAATGATGGAGGTAGAGGAAGGCAGTGATAATGGTAGAGGAAGGCAGTGATAATGTTAGATGTAGATGAAGGCAGGGATAATGGTAGATATGCAGTGATAATGATGGAGGTAGAGGAAGGCAGGGATAATGGTAGATATGCAGTGATAATGATGGAGGTAGAGGAAGGCAGTGATAATGGTAGAGGAAAGCAGTGATAATGGTAGAGGTAGAGGAAGGCAGTGATAATGGTAGAGATAGGCATGGTTTGAAACTGTGCTCAACCCAAACCTACAAAACAAGGAAACTTGAATCTTGATAGTGGTGCTGTTGGTAATTGTTAGTGACACTCACTGTCCTGAGAAGTGACATAGTATTACCGAATAGCTTAGAGCAGGTACAGTATGTTGTCAACACCTTCAGTCAGTACTCTTCAGTATTGTTTCAGACTCTGATGGTTGTGGTTGCTTTGCTATCCTTTACTATAATGTCTGCCATGCACATTGTTTAAGTCATTTTCTGGAATATCAGCTCACCTGTTTGCTGTCCATTTGAGATGCCCATGTTTCCAAAAAAAGAAGAAAGAAAAGGCAGTATTTTTCTATTTAAAAAAAATATGACTGAAATGTGGAAACTGGGGATATGACAGCCAACAGACTGGAAGCACACTCTCACCTGTTTACACGGTGACACCAAGTCTGGCGTTGGCTCAATGTTACAAACAAAAAAAACATTGCAAAGATGCAAATCTCTACTTTTCCAAGGTTTGCGCTGGGTTGCCGAAAAAGACTTGCACCTGTTTGTGTCTGTTTTCATTTAGTCTGGAATCTGTAACCTACTGGAGGATTGAGACACTGTAAGGAAGCCTAACGAACGGGTTTAAAGAATGACGTTAACATTTCATATAGAGGCTATGACACACTGTATGTTGTGTGTCTGAACTGGAGAACATTAAAAAGATATCCTTAAACAAATGATCATATTTGCTTTCCCTATATTTTAACACACAATATCCAATGATTTGTCATCGCTAATCTGTGTGTGGTTGCTAATCTGATTAATGATTACCCATGTTGACATTATTGATCTTCTTTGATTGGTGTTCTTTTGTTTAGTTGTTTTGTGAAAATGACTAGGTCTATATACACATAATGAGATGATTACATGATGATATTTTTAGAGCCGGTTCTGTTCTTTGTATAACCAGTGCATAAGTAGGGCAACGATGCCAAGGTCTATCCAGCAGAGGGCAGCAGAGTCCAGAATGGTCTCCACTAGGAACTGATCTCATTCTCAGACTCAGTGCTCTGCTTGTTAGGCCAGAGAGCTGTGTGTGCTGCCTGGTGGTGAAATTACAATGTCAACTCTGACCCCAAAGACAGGGTAAGTCGGAGGGAGGGCCACACAGACAGTCCAAGTGCAGAGAGCACACAGTGAGAAGTGACTAATACATTGTCTGAATTATAACAGTACTGACAAGCATATTACATGAACACACAAACCACTGACTACAGTATGTTAAACCTGAGCATCAATCATACAATATGGTTCAAAGACTTCCAAGTACACACTCGTATATGAAAATAGAGATTTATAACACAAAAGTTATTAAAAAAAAACACATTTTAAGACAATGTATAAATAAAATGAAAAATCGAAATCATTGGATTTAGGACTTTATATATCATCTTCTCATATGATCTGTACCCACTGGGCACAAACTGGTTGAATCAATGTTGTTTCCACGTCATTTCAATGAAATTAAGTTGAACGAACATGGAATAGACATTGAATTGGTGTCTGTGCCCAGCGGGTACTGTCTGTAGCTTATTCCCGCTGCATGCATCAGAGCTCATTGTGGTACTGACAGGTAGTACTAGGAACCGATGAGGTCAATGAGTTGTAGAAGTGACCTTTTTTTCTCTCTCGTTCATGGTTTCTCATCAGCTCCAACCACATCAACTGACTTTCCCACCAGTTTCTATCCAGTCAACAACGACCTTGTCTACACATTCCATACTTGGAAGTCCATTCAGAGATTTCAGCAGAAGTCCAATGACCTCATCCTCTCTCTAAACAACGGTCCAATCACAGCCTCTGTCTTCAGGGAAAGCTCCAATCACGTGCTGTTCTGTTGACAGGCAGGTGCGTTGGTGAGCAGCAGGCGAACCTTCCCTCGTAGGAAGTTGGTGTGGACACGGAGCAGCTCGGATAGGGACGACACCTTCCTGGTCGCTGAGTCACCTACTGCTGGCGCTGGAGAGAGGGACAGGTCCTGTTCAATGGATGAGAGGAAGAACAAGGGCTAACATACAAACCCTAAAAAGAAAGCACCACTCATCTGTTCTGTGGAAGGGGTTCTATTCCAGATTCTCTTCCTGCCCCACTACTCCATACCAAAAACAACACGCAGCCAAATAGAAGACACATTCTGTTTCCTTTCCATAACTCCCACTGCTATGTCTGGCCTGCTCAATGCCGTTTCAGTCACTGAACTGCCCGACCCTGAAAAGTTCCTGGCTTCTGACCGAGAAGCAAACAAACACAGCAGGCAGGTGGTGGCACGCTGAGGGGAGAGGAACGTCTGTCTGACTGTACCCATGGTCCATGATCTTTCCAAGGACTCCCAATCTACAACTAGGCTCTCTGCTGTGGAGGAACAGTATGTGCACACTGAGACACATCCAATTAAAAAGGGACAGGAGTTTTTCCCTGGTCAATTGATCAGACCAGGAACATCTCCTGGTCTTACGTAAACAAACTGTTTACATTTTAGTAAACACTCTTACAGCAGCGAGTGCATACTTTTCCCATACCGGTCCCCCGTGGGGATCGAAACCACAACCCTGGCGTTACAAGCACCATGCGCTACCAACTGAGCCACACGGAACCCCTGCTCACACCACAGTCCCATCCACTGGTCATGCTGTAGACGAGACACTCACAGTCCTCAGTGAGTCACCTTGATGTGGAGGCTGCGCAGCACCTGGCCCAGGCTGTGGATGTTGCTCTTGTTGTTGTCGATGAGGCTCTTTACGGCAGCACGGCTCACTGACTCCCTCACAGCATCCAGGGCCTTGCTGAACAGAAACAGCCCCGACTGGACCTCCAGAGCCTGCTCCTCAGTCTGGGAAAACACACACAAATTACACATTACATAAACACAGACGTTAAAACAAAACTCCCTGAATATGTCATTATACATTGCCATATATAGCAAAAGAACCATGCACATTAGGGCCAATGTATTCCAGTATTAATGGGTACACTGTACGTAAATAAATGTATTGGCAGAGAGAGCTCAATGGACTCAATGGAAGTTCATACAGGACTTTTCCTTTATTCAGATTACAACCACTCACTTCTGATTTGATTTGATTTTGGTCATTTGAAAATGAAATCATCTCCAAAATATTGCTTTTTAAAAACAAGCCATAGAAAGCTGGTCGCAATTTAACTTTAATCCACCAGAAAAAATGTAATAATATTACAACAACTACTATGGTTAAACTCAAATATACAAATACTATGGTTAAACTCAAATAAACAAATACTATGGTTAAACTCAAATAAACAAATACTATGGTTAAACTCAAATATACAAATACTATGGTTAAACTCAAATAAACAAATACTATGGTTAAACTCAAATATACAAATACTATGGTTAAACTCAAATATACAAATACTATGGTTAAACTCAAATAAACAAATACTATGGTTAAACTCAAATATACAAATACTATGGTTAAACTCAAATAAACAAATACTAAATGGTTAAACTCAAATATACAAATACTATGGTTAAACTCAAATATACAAATACTATGGTTAAACTCAAATATACAAATACTATGGTTAAACTCAAATAAACAAATACTATGGTTAAACTCAAATAAACAAATACTATGGTTAAACTCAAATAAACAAATACTATGGTTAAACTCAAATAAACAAATACAAAACTCAAATATACAAATACTATGGTTAAACTCAAATAAACAAATACTATGGTTAAACTCAAATATACAAATACTATGGTTAAACTCAAATAAACAAATACTATGGTTAAACTCAAATATACAAATACTATGGTTAAACTCAAATATACAAATACTATGGTTAAACTCAAATAAACAAATACTATGGTTAAACTCAAATATACAAATACTATGGTTAAACTCAAATACTATGGTTAAACAAATACAAATACTGGTTAAACTCAAATAAACAAATACTATGGTTAAACTCAAATATACAAATACTATGGTTAAACTCAAATATACAAATACTATGGTTAAACTCAAATAAACAAATACTATGGTTAAACAAATACAAATATGGTTAAACTCAAATATACAAATACTATGGTTAAACTCAAATAAACAAATACTATGGTTAAACTCAAATATACAAATACTATGGTTAAACTCAAATATACAAATACTATGGTTAAACTCAAATAAACAAATACTATGGTTAAACTCAAATAAACAAATACTATGGTTAAACTCAAATATACAAATACTATGGTTAAACTCAAATATACAAATACTATGGTTAAACTCAAATAAACAAATACTGTTAAACTCAAATATACAAATACTATGGTTAAACTCAAATACAAAAATACTATGGTTAAACTCAAATATACAAATACTATGGTTAAACTCAAATATACAAATACTATGGTTAAACTCAAATATACAAATACTATGGTTAAACTCAAATATACAAATACTATGGTTAAACTCAAATATACAAATACTATGGTTAAACTCAAATAAACAAATACTATGGTTAAACTCAAATAAACAAATACTATGGTTAAACTCAAATAAACAAATACTATGGTTAAACAAATAAACAAATACTATGGTTAAACTCAAATATACAAATACTATGGTTAAATTACTTTAAACTCAAATATACAAATACTATGGTTAAACTCAAATAAACAAATACTAAAACTCAAATATACAAATACTATGGTTAAACTCAAATATACAAATACTATGGTTAAACTCAAATAAACAAATACTATGGTTAAACTCAAATATACAAATACTATGGTTAAACTCAAATAAACAACTACTATGGTTAAACTCAAATATACAAATACTATGGTTAAACTCAAATAAACAAATACTATGGTTAAACTCAAATATACAAATACTATGGTTAAACTCAAATATACAAATACTATGGTTAAACTCAACATTTTAAAAATGTTGGGCGACGAAATGTTTAAAAACGGTTTAATCTTTGATAATGATATCATAAAAATGAATGCTGGAGTTATGTCACACATGCAGCTAAGAGAAACATATGGAAATGTCTGCTCTACCCAAAATTACATCCAACTAATTGGAGCATTACCGCAAAAAAATGGAAGAGGCAAGTGGAAAGGGGAAAAAGTAAGGAACTTGTCTGTCGGCCCTGTATTAAAGACCAAAAATAAGTTAAAGAAAATGATACCAGTTTCATTTAAGGACCAAAGAAGACAGCTGTGCCATTCAGATTTAGAAATAGTTGTGAAGAGATTTTCAATGTACCGATTCCATGTGGTTTATGAACTGATACACAAAATGACACCGGATTCAAAACTTTGAATTTTTTCAATTTAAATTATACACATTTCTGGGCATTTCTACAACCATCCCAGCTCTGCAGATTTTGCTGCGAAGAGACAGAATCATTGAATCATTTGTTTTGGTACTGTCCATACGTAGCTTGTTTTTGGTTGCAGATTCAGAAATGGCTGAAGAATTGCAACATTTACCTGAGTGTGCAAAGCTGTCATCAAGTGGCTACTTCGAAAGAATCTCAAATATAAATAGATGTTTAACACTTTATGATGATTCCATATGTGTTATAATCATAGTTTTAATGTCTTCACTATTAGTCTACAATGTAGAAAATAGTAAAAATAACGAAAACCTTTGAATGGTACTGTATATATATTGACAATAATATATGGGGGATTGGAAATGATGCAGACAATTACATTGATACATTGATAGAAGCCACAATCTATGTTAAAGCTGATCTACCCCCTAAATATAGCTCATGCAGGACACACAGATCTGTCTGAACCAGAGCTCTTTCCATGACAGACTGACCAGGCTCTTTCCATGACAGACTGACCAGGCTCTTTCCATGACAGACTGACCAGGCTCTTTCCATGACAGACTGACCAGGCTCTTTCCATAACAGACTGAGCTGGCTCTTTCCATGACAGACTGACTAGGCTCTTTCCATGACAGACTGACTAGGCTCTTTCCAAGACAGACTGACCAGGCTCTTACCATGACAGACTGGCCAGGCTCTTTCCGTGACAGACTGACCAGGCTCTTTCCGTGACAGACTGACCAGGCTCTTTCCATGACAGACTGACCAGGCTCTTACCATGACAGACTGACCAGGCTCTTTCCATGACAGACTGACCAGGCTCTTTCCATGACAGACTGACCAGGTGAAAGCTACGATCCCTTATTAATTTCAGATGAAGGGAGGAGACAGGTTAAAGAAGGATTTTAAGCCTTGAGACAATTGAGACATGGATTGTGTATGTGTGCCATTCAGAGGGTGAATGTGCAAGACAAAAGATTGAACCATAGACAACGTGTATGGCGTTGTGTGTGCGAGCGGTTTGCTGTTGTCAACGTGAACCATGTCCCATAGTGACGGTGGGGTTACGGTATGGGCAGATTGAAGATTTGAGTGAGTCAAGAACTGGGTTTTTTCCACACTCAACAGTTTACCGTGTGTCTCAAGAATGGTCCACCACCCAAAAGAGATCCAGTCAACTTGACACAACTGTGGGAAGCATTGGAGTCAACATGGGCCAGCATCCCATGCCCTGACAAATTGAGTCTGTTCTGCAAAAGGAGTTGCAGCTCTTATTAGGAAGGTGTTCTTAATGTTTTGTACACTCAGTGTAGAGAAACCAGAAGAAATGGGTCAAACACTTCTCTCTATACTATATGGCCCTGGCTTGTGCTATTCATGTACAGTAGGTATTTAACTGATAGACAGGTACTCACATCCTTTGTCTCCAATACCACAAAGTCAACGTTGGTCAGTGGAACCACGAAGGTGCCTGTCACACCACACCCTGCCTTGCAACCTCGCTGCGTGAGGAAAAGAAGGCAAGACAGATTGACAGTTAGAGCAAGATCAGACACACAAATAAAGATGAAGTGTCTCTGTACATAATACACTGTAATAATATCCTCATCCATTTCACTTCTAATGTGACATTTTCCAGACATGTAAAAGTTGCCCAGGTCCATCTAGTGGTGGTTAGGCCCAGTCAGTCAGTGTCTCACCAGAGCGGTCTCTGTGTCGCGGGCCTCCATGATGAAGCGGTCCAGAACGCGGGGGTCACAGATGGGCCTGACAGGAGAAGGGAGGCCTCGCCCTGCCCACTGGAGTACCGTCAGCAGTACCGCCACCAGCCCTGGGGGAACAACACACATCCTCAGGCAGATGCTGGAAATGGTGGCTGAGAGCAGATACAGACGGGCAGCAATTGCAGCTTTACATAACAGACAGTCATATAGACCGTGATGTCAACCAGAGAACAGAGGATGTCAGCTAGCGGAATCCCTTAAGCAGATTTACTGGAAATACTGTGGAGTAACTGACTGCCGACTGTTCGGCTGTCCAAACAGTTTTGCATTTAGTTTAGGTGGTTTCTATTTTGCTTTCTAATGCAAGAACTCATTGGAAGGGTAGATTGCCCTGATAGTCCTCCCGAATTTGGGAGTGACAGGAGACATTGCATACTTTACACATCATAGAGGTCGGTGCAGGTCTAGCTCCATTCCTCACAGTTGGACAACATTAGCCCTAGTTCAGACACTGCTCTATCTCCACATCAAACAAAAGAATGAGCCACGTTTTTTTTTTTTGGGGGGGGGGTATTGATATTGCACATAGATTGTACCTTCCATCAATGTTATTGTCTGCATCATTTCCAATCCCCCATATATACACTGCTCAAAAAATAAATGGAACACTTACACAACACAATGTAACTCCAAGTCAATCACACTTCTGTGAAATCAAACTGTCCACTTAGGAAGCAACACTAATTGACAATAAATTTCACATGCTGTTGTGCAAATGGAATAGACAACAGGTGGAAATTATAGGCAATTAGCAAGACACCCCCAATAAAGGAGTGGTTCTGTAGGTGGTGACCCCAGACCACTTCTCAGTTCCTATGCTTCCTGGCTGATGTTTTGGTCACTTTTGAATGCTGGCTGTGCTTTCACTCTAGTGGTAGCATGAGACGGATTCTACAACCCACACAAGTGGCTCAGGTAGTGCAGCTCATCCAGGATGGCACATCAATGAGAGCTGTGGCAAGAAGGTTTGCTGTGTCTGTCAGCGTAGTGTCCAGAGCATGGAGGCGCTACCAGGAGACAGGCCAGTACATCAGGAGACGTGGAGGAGGCCGTAGGAGGGCAACAACCCAGCAGCAGGACCGATACCTCCACCTTTGTGCAAGGAGGAGCAGGAGGAGCACTGCCAGAGCCCTGCAAAATGACCTCCAGTAGGCCACAAATATGCATGTGTCTGCTCAAACGGTCAGAAACAGACTCCATGAGGGTGGTATGAGGGCCCGACGTCCACAGGTGGGGATTGTGCTTACAGCCCAACACCGTGCAAGACGTTTGGCATTTGCCAGAGAACACCAAGATTGGCAAATTCGCCATTGGCGCCTGTCCTCTTCACAGATGAAAGCAGGTTCATACTGAGCACATGTGACAGACGTGACAGTCTAGATACGCCGTGGAGCATGCCCAGGCGTTGTAGGGAGGTCATACAGGCACGTGGAGGCCACACACACTACTGAGCCTCCTTTTGACTTGTTTTAAGGACATTACAGCAATGTTGGATCAGCCTGTAGTGTGGTTTTCCACTTTAATTTTGAGTGTGACTCCAAATCCAGACCTCCATGGGTTGATAAATTTGATTTCCATTGATCATTTTTGTGTGATTTTGTTGTCAGCACATTCAACTATGTAAAGAAAAAAGTATTTAATAAGAATATTTCATTCAGATCTAGGATGTGTTATTTTAGTGTTCCCTTTATTTTTTTGAGCAGTGTATTTGTTGTAAACAGTTGAAGTCAGAAGTTTACATACACCTTAGCCAAATAGATTTAAACTCAGTTTTCATTTGATCCTAGTAAAAATTCCCTGTCTTAGGTCAGTTAGGATCACCACTTTATTTTAAGAATGTGAAATGTCAGAATAATAGTAGAGAGAATTATTTATTTCAGCTTTTATTTATTTCATTACATTCCCAGTGGGTCAGACGTTTACATACACTCAATTAGTATTTGGTAGCATTGCCTTTAAATGGTTTAATTTGGGTAAATGTTTCAGGTAGCCTTCCACAAGCTTCCCACAATAATTTGGGTGAATTTTGGCCCATTCCTCCTGGCAGAGCTGGTGTAACTGAGTCAGGTTTGTAGGCCTCCTTGCTGGCACACGCTCTTTCAGTTCTGCCCAAACATGTTCTATAGGATTGAGGTCAGGGCTTTGTGGTGGCCACTCCAATACCTTGACTTTGTTGTCCTTAAGCCATTTTGCCACAACTTTGGAAGTATGCTTGAGGTCATTGTCCATTTGGAAGACCCATTTGCAACCAAGCTTTAACTTCCTGACTGATGTCTTGAGATGTTGCTTCAATGTATCCACATAATTTTCCTACCTCGTGATGCCATCTATTTTGTGAAGTGCACCAGTCCCTCCTGCAACAAAGAACCCCCACAACATGATGCTGCCACCCCAGTGCTTCGCAGTTGGGATGGTGTTAATTGGCTTGCAAGCCTCCCCCTTTTTCCTCCAAACATAACGATGATCATTATGGCCAAACAGTTCTATTTTTGTTTCATCAGACCAGAGGATATTTCTCCAAAAAGTTAGATCTTTGTCCCCATGTGCAAACCGTAGTCTGGCTTTTTTATGGTTTTGGAGCATTGGCATCTTCCTTGCTGAGCGGCATTTCAGGTTATGTCGATATAGGACTCATTTTACTGTGGATATAGATACTTTTGTACCTGTTTCCTTCAGCATCTTCACAAGGTCCTTTGCTGTTGTTCTGGGATTGATTTGCACTTTCCGCACCAAAGTACGTTCATCTCTAGGAGACATAACGTGTCTCCTTCCTGAGCGGTATGACGGCTGCGTGGTCCCATGGTGTTTTTTCTTGCGTACTATTGTTTGTACAGATGAACGTGGTACCTTCAGGGGTTTGGAAATTGCTCCCAAGGATGAACCAGACTTGTGGAGGGTTACAGTTTGTTTTCTGAGGTCTTGGCTGATTTCTTTTAATTTTCCCATGATGTCAAGCAAAGAAGCACTGAGTTTGAAGGTAGACCTTGAAATACATCCACAGGTACACCGCCAATTGACTCAAATTATGTCAATTAGCCTATCAGAAACGTTGCAGGCCATGACATAATTTCTGGAATTTTCCAAGCTGTTTAAAGGCACAGTCAACTTAGTGTATGTAAACTTCTGACCCACTGGAATTGTGATACAGTGAATTATAAGTGAAATAATTTGTTTGTAAACAAATGTTGGAAACATTACTTGTGTCATGCACAAAGTAGATGTCGACTTGCCAAAACCATAGTTTGTTAACAAGAAATGTGTGGAGTGGTTGAAAAACAAGTTTTAATGACTCCAACGATTTTTACTATGTTCTACATTGTAGAATAATAGTGAAGACATCAAAACTATGAAATAACACATATGGAATCATGTAGTAACCAAAAAAGTGTTAAACAAATTCAAATAGATTTTAGATTCTTCAAAGTAGCCACCCTTTGCCTTGATGACAGCTTTGCACACTCTTGGCATTCTCTCAAACAGCATGAATGCATTTCAATCAACAATGTGTGCCTTGTTCAATGTTAATTTGTGGAATTTCTTTCCTTCTTGATGCATTTGAGCCAATCAGTTGTGTTGTGACAAGGCAGGAGTGGGATACAGAAGATAGGCCTATTTGGTAAAAGACCAAGTCCATATTATGGCAAGAACAGCTCAAATAAGCAAAGAGAAACAACATCATTACTTTAAGACATGAAGGTCAGTCAATCTGGAACATTTCAAGAACCTTGAAAGTTTCAAGTGCATTCGCAAAAGCCATCAAGCGCTATGATGAAGCTGGCTCTCATGAAGCCACAAGAAAATAAAGATGATAAGAGGATAGGTTCATTACAGTTAACAACCTCAGAAATAGCAGCCCAAATAAATACCTCACAGAGTTCAAGTAACAGACACATCTCAACTATTCTGAGGAGACTGCCTGAAACAGGCCTTCATGGTCAAATTGCTGCAAAAAAACTACTAAAGGACACCAATAAGAAAAAGAGACTTGCTTGGGCCAAGAAACACAAGGAATGGACATTAGACCGGTGGAAATCTGTCCTTTAATCTGATGAGTCCAAATTTGAGATTTTTGGTTCCAACTTCCGTGTCTTTGTGAGATGCAGATAGGTGAACGGATGATCTCCACTTGTGTGGTTCCCACCGTGAAGCATGGAGGAGGTGTGATGGTGTGGGGGTGCATTGCTGGTGACACTGTCTGTGACTTATTTAGAATTCAAGGCACACTTAACCAGCAAGGCTACCACAGCATTCTGCAGCGATACGCCATCCCATCTGGTTTGTGATTAGTGGGACTATCATTTGTTTTTCAACAGGACAATGACCCAACACACCTCCAGGCTGTGTAAGGGCTATTTGACCAAGAAGGAGTGATGGAGTACTGCACTAGATGACCTCCCCAATCACTCGACCTCAACCCAATTGAGATGGTTTGGGATTAGTTGGACCGCAGAGTAAAGGAAAAGCAGCCAACAAGTGCTCAGCATATGTGGGAACTCCTTCAAGACTGTTGGAAAATAATTCCAGGTGAAGCTGGTTGAGAGAATGCCAAGAGTGTGCAAAGCTGCCATCAAGGCAAAGGGTGGCTACTTTGAAGAATATAACATATATTTTGATTTCAACACTTTTGTGGTTACTACATGATTCCATGTGTGTTATTTCATAGTTTTGATATCTTCACTATTATTTTACAATGTAGAAGATAGTACAAATAAGGAAAACCCCTTGAATGAGTAGGTGTGTCCAAACTATTGACTAGTACTGTATAAAGCATTAATAAGGCGTATCAAAATAATATGCACACAACACAGAATGTTAAAGGAAATATGAAAATTGTATTTCAATTTAATAGATGTAGCTAGCACCAAATGTTTTTTTTGCTGAGGATGTTGAGGACATCGCTGAATAATCATTCCTACTAAAGTTAATACTATTTACATTTTTCAGTTGGACTTTTCTTGAATATACACTGAGAAAAAATATAAACGCAACATGCAAAGTGTTGGACCCATGTTTCATAAGCTGAAATAAAAGATCCCAGAAAGGTTATATATGCCAAAAAGCACATTTCTCTCAAATGTTGTGCACAAATTTGTTTACATCAGTCTTAGTGAGCATTTCTCCTTTGCCAAGGTAATCCATCCACCTCACAGGTGTGGCATATTAAGAAACTGATTAAACAGCATGATCATTACACAGGTACACCTTGTGCTGGAGACAATAAAAGGCCACTCTAAAATGTGAAGTTTTGTCAAACAACACAATGCCACAGATGTCTCAAGTTTTGAGGGAGCGTGCAATTGGCATGCTGACTGCAGGAATGTCCACCAGAGCTGTGGTCAGAGAATTGAATGTTCATTTCCCTACCATAAGCCGCCTCCAACATCGTTTTAGAGAATTTGGTAGTACGTCCAACCGGCCTCACAACGTATATGGCATTGAGTGGGCGAGCGGTTTCCTGATGTCAACGTTGTGAACAGAGTGCCCCATGGTGGCGGTGGGGTTATGGTATGGGCAGGCATAAGCTACAGACAACGAAAACACTTAATTTTGTTGATGGCCCATGTCGCAAGAATCTGTAAACAATTCCTGGAAGCTGAAAATGTCCCAGTTCTTCCATGGCCTGCATACTCACTAGACATGTCACCCATTGAGCATGTTTGGGATGCTCTGGGACTATGTGTACGACAGCATGTTCCAGTTGCCGTCAATATCCAGCAACTTCGCACAGCCATTGGAGAGGAGTGGGACAACATTCCACAGGCCACAATGAACAGCCTGATCAACACAATGCAAAGGTAATGTGTCACGGTGCATGAGGCAAATGGTGGTGATACCAGATACTGACTGGTTTTCTGATCCAGACCCCTACCTTGTTTTTATGGTATCTTTGACCAACAGATACAAATCTGTATTCCCAGTTATGTCAAATTCATAGATTAGGGCCTAATGAATGTATTTCAATTGACTGATTTCCTTATATGAACTATAACTCAGTCAAATCTTTGAAATGATTACATGTTGCGATAATATTTGTGTTCAATATATTTAACAAAGATTGATATTCAAAGTGTAACCGGTATGAAATGGCTAGCTAGTTAGCATTGCGCGCTAGAAGCGTTTTGATAGATTACATCATATGTATACTTTTACATTGATACTAACAGATAACTCACTTGGGCTCTGCCCAGCTGCTGGGGTGGCTGCGGAGAAAGAGGTCAAATGGGGGTAAGTGTAACCGGTGTGAAATGGCTAGCTAGCTACTAGCTTTAACACCCTGTGTTAGTATGTTTTACTCACTTAAATAGTTGATGCTATGAGTCTTAAATGGGGAATTTAATTGGAATGCTTTTAATATGAATCTGTGTTAAATCTATTCAAGAAAAAGTAAACATATAAAACGTCAATAGTAGGATTCTTCCGCGAAGTCCTCTGCAATTGTTTAATGTGCTTCATCTAGAAAATGTTCATATTTTCTTTAGGCCGAAAATTATGCGTTGTGTCCGTGTTCTTTTTGATAAGTGAGGTATGTTTATATGAATGGAATAATAGAAATCGCATTACATTGATTGCATAGAATTGCATAGAATTCTAACATTGACCTTTAATGTTGGTGTTATAGATCAGAGTGGCAAACTGCAGTTAATTACCAAGACGTGCTTAGCTATAAATGCTTTGTGAATGGGAAAATAGATTACATTACTTTGACTTCATAGAATTCACACATATACCTTTCATGTGTGCGTTATATACCAGCATGACCAACTTGATTGTGATGTGGAGGGCTATAAATTAGTTACAAAATAGTTTTTACCCTCAACTACACGATTTGATCCGTAAAATGTGCCCTGGGGATTCAACCCTGAGGGGTTCTTTACGCACCATTGACCTTCAGTGAGAAGAAGAAGTTAAGTCACGGGCCTATTCTGGCCAGTGGGGGAAATGGAGCTGGTATCAGCTATATCAGCACGGTTTTCAAAACGTTGTTTAGCCTTTTGGCATATTCACTAAATGGTATGGCAGAAGCACACGTTTGAGAACAGCCATAATGATGATTCGACGTTTGAGAACAGCCATAATGATGATTCGACGTTGTTGTAATAGTGCATCTATTATTAAGATACCTAAATATGAGACCATACGGATACCATCGAAGGCACCGTAGGCACGCCCCTCTGAAAATCTAGGGTACTTTGGAAACCTTCAAGAATGCGTTTGGAACTTTGCGCACTAAAGTTCATGGATAGATATATTCTCCTGAATATGTTTGCCTCCGTTTTAAGCTATATCACCAACACAGTATGGTTATCAAATTAAGAATTGTTTCAATCGTGTGCTATAGATATCTTACCTGAAATGGAAGACATTCGCAAAATGGTCCAACATTTTTAGAATGCATTGCTAAACAAAGTAAATGTGTAATATACACAGTAAAAAAAAAAAAAACACATCCGTGACCAAATTATCTATTTTGTAGGCCTACACTCCAGCAGCCTATAAGAAATTCTCTCGAAATGTTTTCTCCACCTGTATCCTTGTCCATTGTTCCGAGCGCAAAGAAATGCCGCGTGCACACCGGAGCAAGTACCCCTTGCTGCAGCACATGTAACGAGGAGGGTTCGGCCCGTACCGGCCTCGCCCACCAACAGTTTTCATTGGTTGAGGCGCGTTCCCATTCCAACACGCTCAACACAAAGTAGCCTGCGTGGTGATAAATCAGCACGTCCTTTAACAGATCATCTAATTCAGCTGACTGTGCAATTATATGATTATAGGTTCACAGAGTCACGTCTAACAATAACAAATCATTGTTTTCTAACCTCATTTTGAGTTAATATTTTATCCTGCCTTTAAATACTTTTTTATGAATGCTTTTGGTGTTACAACTATTCACTTTTTCACATGTTGAAAATGTTTGTTTATTTCGTTGCTATGGTCACCGCAGTAGTAGCGCATGAGTAAAGTCACTGAGGAAGCCAAGCCAGGGAAAAGACATATTACAACAGATGTGTTGTGATACTTGCGTTGTTTGCTCTATATAACCGGCTAGTTCATATGACTTGCCACCGTGATATATAGGCATAAGGCCAAGACAATAAGAAAACACAGAATAGATTCAACCACACCTTTGTTTCATCACAAAAACGGAGAGCAACATGTCTGGTGGAGTTCACAGAGCGTATTGCATGTAACGAACAGTTACATGACCTACAGCATGGTCAATCAAGTCAATGTTGCCGAGATTGTCAGACTACTAAACAACTATTGATTTAGAACACCAGAAAATTAACACAATTCGCAAAGAAAACAGTACCACACCAGCATTTCAACTTCAACATTTCAACATCATCAAACCACCTATGCTTAGTCTAATACACTGATGACTTTAAACATTCATGTTGCAGTCCGTGATACTGATGTGTGTGTTTGTGCGTGCATAAGGAGAAAAAAAACATGTTGACTCATACTACTTGTAGAGAAACTGCAATTGCCATCCTCCTCTTTCATGTTGCCGAAACAGTCTATGACTTTGTTACGCAGTGTACACTTTTAAGTTTTTGTTGTCCTAGACTACCTGGCTAAAATGCTTGATCGCTAGCCTAAATTCCTTTCATGGAAAACGATTAGCCAGCAACTTAACATTTGCCTACTACGTCTAGCTACATATTGAACTTCCATCCTCTCAGGCCAGAGGCACAATGTATGAATTTATGGTTGGATCAGAATTAACATCATAATCATTGGCCAGTATGGATAATTAAGCAAAACCACAAGTCCAAATTCCTATCTCAGTCCATGGCTAATTTAGGAAAGGGACCATTTTAGTTAGCTAGCTAGTCACCTGAGGACAACAACACAACAAGATGAAACAATTCACATGTTTTTTCTGTCAATGACATTTGGCTTGATGTGGTGTGATTGGTGTGAAGCCAAATCCAAACTGGCTTCCCTTCACACTATTTTTTTGGTGTGCCAGGACCGTTCACAGTTTAGCTCAAAGCTGTTTGGATATTATTGTATTTTTTTAAAATATCAAGGGAGGCCAAATGCTCGCTGGCTCCCCTTGCATTCAATGCAAAGGGCAGCAACAATATCATACTCTTTTTGACCAGACAGCATCAGATAGATGGGCTACACATACAGAGCCAGAGGGGCGCTGTTTCGCTTGCCCCTCCATTGAAATACATTCAGCCTCTTGCAAATGGAAGGGAAATTATGAAACCTCAGAGAGACAAAATATAAATGATTTAGTATTGGTCATTTTTTTTCTTGGTAAATGTTTTGTGGAAGCCTGTCTTCCCTTGGCATTCAGGAATACATGCCACTGGGTCACCGGCATCTGTTGTTCTCCATCTCGAGAAGGGTGCATTTGCGCCCAGCAATTCGGGGCGTTCCTGCATGTTGCCATTCCTACATTCCATCGGAACCCCTCTTTATACTTCTATTGGTCCATTTTTAAGCTAGGACTCTGGTACACAGGCAGGGCGATCCAGTCAGAGTGTAAATTACACTGTGACATTCCAGGGCACTGACTTTGGGGGGGTTTCGGAGTGGGGGATCAGCTAACTTACTGCATTTCAACACATTGTGCCACGGTGCAGAGAGAAAACTGTCCTGTTTAGTCATGCTATTCTACACATTTTTGTCATGAGGCAGAGATCTTTATTTGCTGTTCTTTGAGCTCATCGTCTGCTTTTGTTCACAATTTGCCATGAGGCTGAGCTAAATATTTAGCCGTTTTAAAACAAATTTCTTGCAATTCTACACATTTCCCTATCTGGGGGCCCCTGAGGTTACCAGCCCTGTGGTTTGAATGAACATTGATTCAAAGACCTAATTTATTATTGAGCTGAAGATATTTTCTCAGTTGTTTTATGTGTGTGGAAAGTAATTTAGCACAGACAGGCCTACACAAGGAGTTTATACATATGCAGGTATACAGGGGATGTGTAGCCTATAGTCTGTGCTGTTTGGGATGACTTGCAGTTTTTTAAATTTAACTAGGCAAGTCAGTTAAGAACAAATTCTTGTTTACAATGATGGCCTAGGAACAGTGGGTTAACTGCCTTGTTCAGGGGCAGAACGACACATTTTTTACCTTGTCAGCTTTGGGATTTCACCCAGCAACCACCCAGCAACCTGTCTCTGAGCTCTACGGACAATTCCTTCGAACTCATGGCTTGGTTTTTGCTCTGACATGCACTATCAAATGTGGAACTTTCTATAGACAGGTGTGTGCCTTTCCAAGTCATGTCCAATCAATTGAATTTACCACAGGTGGACTCCACTCAAGTTGTAGAAACACCTCAAAGATGATCAGTGGAAACAGGATGCACCTGATCTCAATTTCGAGACTTATAGCAAGGGGTCTGAATATTTATGTAAATAAGATATTTCTGTCATTATGAGCTATTGTGTGTAGATTTGATGAGGATTTTTTTTATTTATTTAATCCATTTTAGAATATGGCTGTAACGTAACAAAATGTGGAAAAAGTCAAGGGGTCTGAATACTTTCCGAGTGCACTGTATACCATGAATATTGACCAAGGAGATCGCCATTTCCCAATTCTGTATAATGGGTATCCTGTTTTCTGGAGACAATACCTGCAGTACCGCGGTCGGTCAACTTGTGAGGGTCAGTCATTCTCCCCTGGATGTAATAGATGAATGTTACACCAAACACCAAGCACAGCACGATTCTCCCTCCCGGCTCTTTGTCAATCAACACAAATGAAATTACATTGTTGCATCAGTCTTATGCGTTTCTTCACAATCACATAACCATTAAAGGTCGCTTCAAAGCAGATTAAAGAAACATGAAGAAACATTTGACCACAGACGTTTGTCAGAAGCGCCCTCTAGTGTATGTATGAATAAATGCATCCACATCACAATACTACAACCTTGCTTTTATGTCTGTCATCATTTAGCTAGAGACAAAATATTTCCTAGTATGTCTACATGTCATCAGGCACACTTTTCATTGTAGAATATCTGGTAGTTCTTGTCCACGTCCATCCGTCCCTTCAGAAACTTCTCTAGGGTCTTGATAGGCACCTCTACCACAGCATTGTTGACCCTATCATTCAGGCCGTAGGCCCCAAACACGGGGAGGCGGTAGCGCTCTAGGTAGGGGGCATTGTGGTAATAGTCTGGACAGCAGTAGGCCGTACACATGTACTCTGGTATGCCCACACAGTCCTGGTCGTCACCGTCTGATCATGTTCCCGGCCGAGGTGACTCCTGGTGTTGACATAGGCATTTCCACCGCAGTAGTTGTTGAGGTGTTGTCTGATGCGGTCCTCATGCTGGGCCCAGGGGCCGGTGTTGAACTCTCGGATCTAAGGCACTACGTTGGTCAGGGTGTAGGTGGCTGCCTTTTCCAGGGGCTCAGACTGGTGCTGGTCTGGGTTCAGTTGGCCTCTCTTGTTCTGGGTCACATCTGCAAAGTCCTCCAGCACCGCCTGACTGTCCATGAGACGCATGTGCATCTGGGCCGACTGGGGGAAGGGCTCCATATTACTACTGGCTTTACTGGAGGCCAGCTAGAAGGAGGAAGAGTGGCAGAGAGAGAACTAGAGAGAAAGAGAGGCAGAGAGAGATTGGCAGAGAGAGAGAGAGGCAGAGAGAGAGAAAGAGGCAGAGAGAGAGAGAGAGGTCATCAATTTGATTATCGGCGAGGCAGGTGCCTATTGATACAGATTGTTTTGTACAGGGTGTGCAGATGTAACATTTCAGGAAGGATGAAAACTCAGTGTTTCAATCATCTTTTTTTTTTCCAAAGCCAAAGATTTTATTTATCAGACTGTATACTGTGTGACATTGTCGGTTTCTTTAACAAAGTGGCTTCCTGATTTAATTCCCATCTGTTCGGAATCACTAGTCGAGAAACCCCATGCACCTGCTTACCAGAGCTTCTTACAATCTGTACCCGAACACCTGCTCTTGTCGTCGTTAGCAGAACTGCGGGAAAGCAGTGCCCGACTGTCTACCGATCTACTATCTTATCTTTTAAATTATAACCTACTGCTGTAATTAGGTGAAATTCAAGAACTCTATATTTACTGCGGGGATTCATGCTATCACTAAAGGAAGATAGTAAGTTATGGAATGTGTGGGTGAAACAAAGGCTCACACATTCTCTGATCAAGACAGTGAGCTTTAGTTTATATATAAGTCCATTTCTAAGGGACCAGAATAGTCTTCTTCATATAAGAACACAATTGAAGTTGTAGAACTGTGAAATGTCATAGTGTGTGTTACAATGATCATCTTCCCTCTGTCCCCAGACCTTAACTCACCTCAGGGCTGATCCTTGCACTTCTTCCCGTCAGACCATTTGAAGGTGTAGGCAGATTAGAGGGGCATGTGTCTGCGGGGGTCATAGAGGGTGACAAATCAGGGCTTGTCCTCCAGGCGCTGGCATATCTTCTTCCGGTTGCTGCCCCCCCCAGGTAGCCCCGTGGTGGGCTGAGCATGTAGAGAGTCATTACAGTGCTCCACATGGTTAAAGTCCTCCACCACACCACACCAGGCCCAGAGCACCCAGAGGAAAATGCACACAGCAGCACTCCAAGGCTGCCACCATATAGACCCCATGCTAAGTCTATATAAATAGCCCCATATTTAATACTGCCCTGGTACCTTCACACTCATCTGTCACTTTTTCTGTGTCGGCACCATTCAGCAGTATGTCAGCATTACGGCACTTCCTTCACTAAACGTATTCACGACTCCCCCCTATACAAATCAGTGTTATATATGATTGGCCAGGACTCACCTGTAACCTTGATACTCACAGTTCTTGTCATTCCCACATCACGAATCACATGTTCAAATGCTCATGTTTAATTGCACTGAGAACAGTAGGCAGCCTAATAAATAGTCCTTCCTCATCATCAGATATGAGTGGCTGTAGTTTACCAGAAGTTTTATGCAATAATTGTCGTACCGCACACACTCACACACCATTCATTCAAATTTGACCATGCACATGTCAAACACTTTGTTTAATTGACCAGAGCTCAACGTGTTCTGAGTTATGGGGATATTTTGAAGGATGACTTTATGTCAGTCAAAGTCATCTTTGACTGACATAAAGAGAGGGATATTAATTCTGAGAGGGAAATTAATTATGAGGCATTAATTACCGGGATCCTCATCTCTCCCAAGTGGTCATTCTCTCTTTCTCCCCTTACCCATCTGTCTATCGCCTCCTTTGAATTCCATGCTGTCACAGTTACCAGCCCTTTCAAGCTTAACATCCTTATCATTTATCGCCCTCCAGGTTCCCTCGGAGAGTTCATCAATGAGCTTGATGCCTTGATAAGCTCCTTTCCTGAGGACGGCTCACCTCTCACAGTTCTGGGCGACTTTAACCTCCCCACGTCTACCTTTGACTCATTCCTCTCTGCCTCCTTCTTTCCACTCCTCTCCTCTTTTGACCTCACCCTCTCACCTTCCCCCCCTACTCACAAGGCAGGCAATACGCTCGACCTCATCTTTACTAGATGCTGTTCTTCCACTAACCTCATTGCAACTCCCCTCCAAGTCTCCGACCACTACCTTGTATCCTTTTCCCTCTCGCTCTCATCCAACACTTCCCACACTGCCCCTACTCGGATGGTATCGCGCCGTCCCAACCTTCGCTCTCTCTCCTCTGCTACTCTCTCCTCTTCCATCCTATCATCTCTTCCCTCTGCTCAAACCTTCTCCAACCTATCTCCTGATTCTGCCTCCTCAACCCTCCTCTCCTCCCTTTCTGCATCCTTTGACTCTCTATGTCCCCTATCCTCCAGGCCGGCTCGGTCCTCCCCTTCCGCTCCGTGGCTCGACGACTCATTGCGAGCTCACAGAACAGGGCTCCGGGCAGCCGAGCGGAAATGGAGGAAAACTCGCCTCCCTGCGGACCTGGCATCCTTTCACTCCCTCCTCTCTACATTTTCCTCTTCTGTCTCTGCTGCTAAAGCCACTTTCTACCACTCTAAATTCCAAGCATCTGCCTCTAACCCTAGGAAGCTCTTTGCCACCTTCTCCTCCCTCCTGAATCCTCCTCCCCCTCCCCCTCCTCCCTCTCTGCAGATGACTTCGTCAACCATTTTGAAAAGAAGGTCGACGACATCCGATCCTCGTTTGCTAAGTCAAACGACACCGCTGGTTCTGCTCACACTGCCCTACCCTGTGCTCTGACCTCTTTCTCCCCTCTCTCTCCAGATGAAATCTCGCGTCTTGTGACGGCCGGCCGCCCAACAACCTGCCCGCTTGACCCTATCCCCTCCTCTCTTCTCCAGACCATTTCCGGAGACCTTCTCCCTTACCTCACCTCACTCATCAACTCATCCCTGACCGCTGGCTACGTCCCTTCCGTCTTCAAGAGAGCGAGAGTTGCACCCCTTCTGAAAAAACCTACACTCGATCCCTCCGATGTCAACAACTACAGACCAGTATCCCTTCTCTCTTTTCTCTCCAAAACTCTTGAACGTGCCGTCCTTGGCCAGCTCTCCCGCTATCTCTCTCAGAATGACCTTCTTGATCCAAATCAGTCAGGTTTCAAGACTAGTCATTCAACTGAGACTGCTCTTCTCTGTATCACGGAGGCGCTCCGCACTGCTAAAGCTAACTCTCTCTCCTCTGCTCTCATCATTCTAGACCTATCGGCTGCCTTCGATACTGTGAACCATCAGATCCTCCTCTCCACCCTCTCCGAGTTGGGCATCTCCGGCGCGGCCCACGCTTGGATTGCGTCCTACCTGACAGGTCGCTCCTACCAGGTGGCGTGGCGAGAATCTGTCTCCTCACCACGTGCTCTCACCACTGGTGTCCCCCAGGGCTCTGTTCTAGGCCCTCTCCTATTCTCGCTATACACCAAGTCACTTGGCTCTGTCATAACCTCACATGGTCTCTCCTATCATTGCTATGCAGACAACACAATTAATCTTCTCCTTTCCCCCTTCTGACGACCAGGTGGCGAATCGCATCTCTGCATGTCTGGCAGACATATCAGTGTGGATGACGGATCATCACCTCAAGCTGAACCTCGGCAAGACGGAGCTGCTCTTCCTCCCGGGGAAGGACTGCCCGTTCCATGATCTCGCCATCACGGTTGACAACTCCATTGTGTCCTCCTCCCAGAGCGCTAAGAACCTTGGCGTGATCCTGGACAACACCCTGTCGTTCTCAAAAAACATCAAGGCGGTGGCCCGTTCCTGTAGGTTCATGCTCTACAACATCCGCAGAGTACGACCCTGCCTCACACAGGAAGCGGCGCAGGTCCTAATCCAGGCACTTGTCATCTCCCGTCTGGATTACTGCAACTCGCTGTTGGCTGGGCTCCCTGCCTGTGCCATTAAACCCCTACAGCTCATCCAGAACGCCGCAGCCCGTCTGGTGTTCAACCTTCCCAAGTTCTCTCACGTCACCCCGCTCCTCCGCTCTCTCCACTGGCTTCCAGTTGAAGCTCGCATCCGCTACAAGACCATGGTGCTTGCCTACGGAGCTGTGAGGGGAACGGCACCTCAGTACCTCCAGGCTCTGATCAGGCCCTACACCCAAACAAGGGCACTGCGTTCATCCACCTCTGGCCTGCTCGCCTCCCTACCACTGAGGAAGTACAGTTCCCGCTCAGCCCAGTCAAAACTGTTCGCTGCTCTGGCCCCCCAATGGTGGAACAAACTCCCTCACGACGCCAGGACAGCGGAGTCAATCACCACCTTCCGGAGACACCTGAAACCCCACCTCTTTAAGGAATACCTAGGATAGGATTAAGTAATCCTTCTCACCCCCCCTTAAAAGATTTAGATGCACTATTGTAAAGTGGCAGTTCCACTGGATGTCATAAGGTGAACGCACCAATTTGTAAGTCGCTCTGGATAAGAGCGTCTGCTAAATGACTTAAATGTAAATGTAAATGTAATTAAGGCTATGAGTTTCTCCTGGTTAGGTCACGTGGTCAGGACAAACACCAGTTTTAAAAGTGTGCAGGAACTTCTCTGAGGAAACTGTGGTTTTTGATTAGTTCATAGAGAAAAGGGAAACCATACGACCTGTTCAAACAGCAATTTCTATATCTCTACATACAGTACCTGTACTATAATGCTAACTAACTATCAATAACCTGAACAGGTTAGAAATAATTACCCAAGAATAAGCATGATAAAAGCAAATGTCATAGGAGAATGGGGAAAGTAAATCAGAACATGTCAGCATCAGTGGAGGGAGGGGAGGACCATCCTACTCAGTGAATTTCAGAATTTAAAAAAATAATTAAACATGAAAAAAGTTCTCCTTTTTAGATAAAACTGTACTAAATATAGTCACGTCACCAAATACCTTAGTAAAACACACTGTTTTGCAATGAAGGTCTACAGTAGTCTCAACAACACACTCTAGGCTAGCACCATGGTGTAGTCGGAGGACAGCTATTGACTTCGATACAAAACCTAGGAGGCTTGTATGCCTTAACCCCTTCCATAGACCTACATGGTAATTATGACCATTTCCGGAGGACATCCTCCAACCAATCAAAGGATTAGGATCGGAGAATGATCCTAATGTGGTGTATCGGGCTTGTTCCACACAACATTTTGGAGTTTCTTCGATCCAACATTATTAACTGGAAATAATCAACATAATAGTGATGACATAGACTATAAACTGAAGCCACGTCTCATGTGCCCGCTCATCCACAGGCACATTGAATGTTTCCTCTCCAAGCACTGTGAGTAGACCTGTCAATTGTAGCTCATTATTGTATGTAGAGTTAATCATGTACACAAACACAATCACATTATTACACATCAATGATTTTACTACTTGCTTGGACTAACTCATTCTTAGTTATTTTTTCTAACTGTGTAGTGTATTGTGTTATTGTTTTTTTGTCTTCCCAGTCAAATCCTGTCCTGCCCTCAGTGGAAGAGTTGAGCTCTTCTCCAACACCATCCATCCATGATGAGCCTGTCCTGCACTGAAGCCTATGAACACCTCAACCCCTGCCGTGCACTGAAGTCAAGCCTCTGAACACCTCAACTCATACCTCACACCCTCATTCAATCACTTATGTGATCCCTACCCAACACCTGGCCCATCTGAACAATCGGGAGAGAAGGGCCTTAGTCAGGGAGGTGACCAAGAACCTGATGGTCACTCTGACAGAGCTCCAGAGTTCATCTGTGGAGATGGGAGATCCTCCCAGAAGGACAACCATCTCTGTAGCACTCCACCAATCAGGCCTTTATGGTAGAGTGGCCTGACGGAAGCCACTCCTCGGTAAAATGCACACAGCAGCCCACTTGGAGTTTGCCAAAAGGCACCTAAAGGACTCTAAAATCATGAGAAACAAGATTCTCTGGTCTGATGAAACCAAGATCGAACTCTTTGGCCTGAATTCCAAGCATCACGTCTGGAGGAAACCTGGCACTATCCCTACGGTGAAGCATGGTGGTGGCAGCATCATACTGTGGTTTTTTAGCGATAGGGAATGGGAGACTAGTCAGGATCGAGGGAAAGATAAACGGAGCAATGTGCAGAGAGATCCTTGATGAAAACCTGCTCCAGAGCACTCAGGACCTCAGACTGAGGCGAAGGTTTACCTTCCAACAGGACAACGACCCTAAGAATACAGCCAAGACAACGCAGGAGTGGCTTCAGGACAAGTCTCTGAATGTCCTTGAGTGGCCCAGCCAGAGCCTGGACTTGAACCCAATCAAACATATCTGGAGAGACCTGAAAATAGCTGTGCAGTGACAATCCCCATCCAACCTACGTTCTGAATGTGCCCCACCAACTCATTGCACAGTTCCTGTCTTCATGTCATTCTGTATTTTTCCATCATGAGAAAGGCCCATGGCCCTGAAACTGTTAACAATGTTTCAAGTCAGCTATGTGGCATAACACATACATCCACACAAGCCAACAGCAGATAATATTCAATCACATACTGTATATGGTAACGGGTTATAGTGCATAACACAGAATCCTCATAATCCCCCTTTTTACACCCCCGAGGGGTGTAACCACACCATCCAATATACTAGGTTGCGGATGAACCCAGGAACTTTAAACCTTTATTTTGTGAATATATGAAGTGATGCACGTCCCTTTGTTGATTAACATATATATAAACTGTTTTTGATTCCCCCTTTTGACACCCACAAGGGTGTCACTCATTATCCTTTATTTCAGCAGTCCCAACATAATAATATGTTAATAGCATTTCATGAAAATATATATATATATTTTTTTACAGAAATACAGAAAAGAAAAATCAACAAAGAAAAATAGAAAAAAAATCAACAAATGATATATGCTTTTGTCTCCCCCTTTTGACACCCACAAGGGTGGATAAAACTTTATTGTTTATTGACATGTTAGATATAGGATAAAACTTTGATCATGGAAAACAGAGTAAAGCAAAGCAAAGCATTATTATAAACCATCTGGTCCTCTCAGCTACTCCTATCCTGTACCAGGTGGGCTCCTTGCCACCCAGGGACTCCAAACCTTCACATAAGAGAGGACAAGTTATATCGTACACGTTATGTATTTAAGAAGTTATCATTCCACGACCTCACCCACAGCAAACCAGGGGTCATCCTCAGTCAGCCCCATCTTTCCCCGGAAGTTAGATTCCGTATCTCCTTCAGGAGCATCAAGCAAGGGCATCATACCTGAAGCCTGTACCACATCTGTAACAGACTTCTTCAAACAAGGTATGATGCAAGCAGCACAACACATCAATAACTGACATGATGACTCCTTGCTGTCCCCAGTCCACCTGGCCATGCTGCTGCTCCAGTTTCAACTGTTCTGCCTTACTATTATTCAACCATGCTGGTCATTTATGAACATTTGAACATCTTGGCCACGTTCTATTATAATCTCCACCCGGCACAGCCAGAAGAGGACTGGCCACCCCACATATGCTCTCTCTAATTCTCTCTTTCTTTCTCTCTCTCGGAGGACCTGAGCCCTAGGACCGTGCCCCAGGACTACCGGACATGATGACTCCTTGCTGTCCCCAGTCCACCTGACTGTGCTGCTGCTCCACCCGGCACAGCCAGAAGAGGACTGGCCACCCCACATAGCCTGGTTCCTCTCTAGGTTTCTTCCTAGGTTTTGGCCTTTCTAGGGAGTTTTTCCTAGCCACCGTGCTTTTACCACCAGTGATGCATACTCACCCAGCCACACCCCCATCCAAGACATCCAGCCAGACTCCTCCACCCCAGCCACGCCCTTCATTTATGCCGAAAGCTCGTCCAACCCAACCAATGCTTTTGATATACTCCCATCAGGACTGGTATTATTAGGTATAAATGTACAACATTGTTCACCAAACATTTTGCAAACGACTCCCTGACTGGCCAGGATCATATCTAAAGTCAATCTATTCTGCCTGACGGTCCTGGTAGTAGCCTCCAATTGCTCAGCCATACCAGTAAGAGTTGTGTGGGTGTAATTAACAAAACATTGTTGATTATAGTATATATCATTTATCCATTAGGTCTGTTTGGCATCCACAATAGCGGGGCCAAGAATTGGTAGTAGATTCCATAAACCATAATTCCCATTTAGGACCTGGAATTCCCGAGGAACACCTACTGGCACACCTAGTAGGTTGAAATGTATATTATCTGTTTCCTCAGACCAAGGTGTATCACGCTTATATCTGGAGTACGGGTGAACATCATTAGGTGCTTTTCTAGTAGATCCCAGGAGCTGATTAGCTGTAACTTCGATAATGGTTAGTGGTATTATCAGACTGGCTAAAGCACACGTACCCTGCCAGTTACCTCTAAGGACAGGTGTTAAATGCCTGTTTGGGCCACACATCCACCATACATCAGCAACACCCTTAGTTTGATTCAAGCCTTTCACTGGCCCGGTGGCATTAATGGTTATGTTATTACTACAATCTGCTGCAGGCAACCACCCATAGTCAAAACCCCTACCTGTATCAGTGATGCAACTGTAGTTACCTCCGTACGCCTTAACACCCCATGGAGCCTTTTGAGGAGGGACTTCCGGGAACACTAGAGACAGAGTCTTACAAAGGGTGGAGTTGGGTTTAACATGGTAAAAACTTTCCAGTATACACCTCCATCCTTCCCCCTTTCCCAAGGCAAATGGATGAGTAGCCAATACAGGCCTAGTATGGCCACAAATAACACAGTCCTTCCTTTGTAATGTCTGGCAGTATATCGCATGTATGCCAACCACATATTTTCCCTAACGTCATATCCAATTTCAGTACCCAATTGGTCGCTATCTGTGATATCCTTAACATTAATTACCTGGATAGGGTTTGGTAATTTGGTTGGTGGAGGCAGGGTTGGGCTTGGAGTGGTGGAGGAGTGTGTCTGGGTCTGGCTCTGGTTCATCTGGGACCGCTGTGGCCTCGGCAGCACCTTTACAGGGAACACACCCATCGTGTCTGCCCCATCCCTTTCCAGACCGAGTGTATAGGTTCCTGCATCAGAAAGCTTAATGGACTTAATGGTTCGTAGGATTTCATCGCCTTTACAGAGTTCAACAGTGCTCCCAGGTTTTCCCCATATCATGGAAAACCTATCCACCTTTGTGGGATCCCCTATGCTATAAGGATACCCTCTTCTCCAATCCCAAGACTGTCCCAAGTTGGTTATCATGTAATCCCCATACAGACACCCTCCCCCATTACACAGGTACACTGGCACCCTCCTATACACAGGTGTTAAAACCAAACTCATTTTCACACCACATTCATCAGAGAAAATATGATGACACTATAATGTAAATTTCACTGCCTTTTTGTATTAAATTACCTTAATATCAGTATTACAAATGACCCTAGATTCTCCATCCAAATGTCTTTCCAATGAGGCTGATCAGACCACAAAGGAAGGTTACAATGGAGGTCATAAGTCATACCATCCCTCCAAAGAAGTGTTTCTTACTACACTGTTCAAAAAAATAAAGGGAACACTAAAATAACACATCCTAGATCTGAATGAATGAAATATTCTTATTAAATACTTTTTTTCTTTACATAGTTGAATGTGCTGACAACAAAATCACAAAAATTATCAATGGAAATCAAATGTATCAACCCATGGAGGTCTGGATTTGGAGTCACACTCAAAATTAAAGTGGAAAACCACACTACAGGCTGATCCAACTTTGATGTAATATCCTTAAAACAAGTCAAAATGAGGCTCAGTAGTGTGTGTGGCCTCCACATGCCTGTATGACCTCCCTACAATGCCTGGGCATGCTCCTGATGAGGTGGCGGATGGTCTCCTGAGGGATCTCCTCCCAGACCTGGACTAAAGCATCTGCCAACTCCTGGACAGTCTGTGGTGCAACGTGGCGCTAGTGGATGGAGCGAGACATGATGTCCCAGATGTGCTCAATTGGATTCAGGTCTGGGGAACGGGCGGGCCAGTCCATAGCAATAATGCCTTCCTCTTGCAGGAACTGCTGACACACTCCAGCCACATGAGGTCTAGCATTGTCTTGCATTAGGAGAAACCCAGGGCCAACCGCACCAGCATATGGTCTCACAAGGGGTCTGAGGATCTCATATCGGTACCTAATGGCAGTCAGGCTACCTCTGGCGAGCACATGGAGGGCTGTGCGCCCCCCCCAAAGAAATGCCACCCCACACCATGACTGACCCACCGCCAAACCGGTCATGCTGGAGGATGTTGCAGGCAGCAGAACGTACTCCACGGCGTCTCCAGACTGTCACGTCTGTCACATGCGCTCAGTGTGAACCTGCTTTCATCTGTGAAGAGCACAGGGCGCCAGTGGCGAATTTGCCAATCTTGGTGTTCTCTGGCAAATGCCAAACGTCCTGCACGGTGTTGGGCTGTAAGCACAACCCCCACCTGTGGACGTCAGGCCCTCATACTACCCTCATGGAGTCTGTTTCTGACCGTTTGAGCAGTCACATGCACATTTGTGGCCTGCTGGAGGTCATTTTGCAGGGCTCTGGCAGTACTCCTCCTGCTCCTCTTTGCACAAAGGCGGAGGTAGCGGTCCTGCTGCTGGGTTGTTGCCCTCCTACGGCCTCCTCCACGTCTCCTGATGTACTGGCCTGTCTCCTGGTAGTGCCTCCATGCTCTGGACACTACGCTGACAGACACAGCAAACATTCCTTTCAAATGATTTCACCTATTTAAACTCAGAAAATAAAAACTTGAATATTCCATATGTGAGTGTACCCTATAAGATATCATGTCTCTGGGAAAATTGAATTGTACTCCCTCCAATCATTAGTTTTACATTTACTCGATGTTTCATGTAACTCATTCAATCTTTCTCCAAATAAACTCAACCTGCAATCCATTGTGGTTGTTGGTATTGTTGACCTTGTGAACCCCCTCTCTGACCCTGCCAGCTCTCTGAGTTCCTGCGTGTCCCCTATTGGCCTCTTCCCCTTTGGGGTCCAAAAGGTCCCCTACCTCTTCTCCGGACTACTCCCGATGACTGCCCACAACTCCGTGCCCAGTGACCATAGCCTCCACATCTATAACAGGTGAGGTTAGCCCCTCTGTCTGGATCTTGATTGTAGCTTGGCCATCCTGTAGAAGGTGGTTCCTTTGAGGTGTCATCAATCCCGCCATAGTCTGCACCACAGCAGGTAACAGTGTCACTGGTGTTGGCTCTAGAAGGTTGTGGTGCAGGTTGAGGAGTGCTGGTTAGAGGCATCTGTTTTGCTGGATTATCCTCTGCCAGTTGCTTCTTCAAGACTTTCTTCTGTAGTTGCTTTATTTCATCCTCTTCCTTCCTTTTTCCTCCTCTCCATCTCTCCACATGGTGTTGAGCAATCTCAGTGAATTCCATCACATTCTTCGCAGTGATCCCCACCACTTTTTCACACTCTGTGCGCACCTGGTCCGGCAGCCCTTTCATGCACTGTTCCAGAAATATATGTTTCATCTCATTCTTATCTGGCTCAGCATTCCAGGCCTGTCTCCACAGGATCCTGGCTTTTTTCATATAAACCGGCACAGTTTCATCCTCTTCTAGGGTCAATGATTTCATCAACTGAGGCCTGGGTTGAGTGGGGCTATTTCCTCCTGATGGCAGTCCACATCCCATTGCGGTATTGATCAAATGGAGTCTTTATGGCAAACATCCCACCACAGATGAATCTTTGGTTAAGCTCAGATGTGGGGGCCCAACCCGGGGTGATGAAATGTACACCTGGCCCTGATGTCGGTGTGCATTGATTCAGCTTAGTCTGTTCCTTACGCCTTATTTCAATCCATTCCATGTCTTTCAGGTTCCGTTCCAGTATTTTCACTGCTCCCTCCTCCTTTCTGAGTTTGTCTTGGAGTTCATTCCATACTCTCCTCCGCTCCTCTTCTTCCTCTTGGGTATTTGTTAGGCTTGTCTCAGTCCATCTGATTCCATTATCAGAGGATCCACTTTCACTCCTGCTGTCTATGCTCATATTTCCTCCTTCCATCTGTACTTTACTTAGTTCAACCACTCCTCTGCTCAGCTCTCTGGCAGCTTCCACCAGAGCCTGTATTTCTTATTTCCTTCCCTCTGACGCCAGGCACCATTCTTGTCCACTGCTGCCATCATCTGGTCTTTTGTGGTAGTTTACTGTGGCTGAGAGATCCAGTACAGGTGCCATTATTCGTGGCCTATCATAGGGTGGTGGCGCTTTAGGGAGTTCCGGGTATAGTCTACCTCCCTGTGGTTTTGGTGGGTTTTCATCCATGCACAAAGTACTTTATATTACTTTATTTATTTATATTACTTTATTTATTTTTACTTTATAGTCCCCGACTATTTTTCATATATTCACATTCGTCTCATGTAGTCCCTGACTATCCACTCATACAGTAAATTTACACATTGCAAAATAGCGATGATCAATTAAAATTGCATTCACCACAGTTTTGTCTATATTGTTATAATATTTTCATACTAGGTATAGGGAATTATAATTTGGTAACTTACGTCAAACAGGTATTCTCACAAAATACATTTGGATAATGCCAATATGCAGAACTTTAGTTTTTTCACAATAGGTGTCTGCTTACCTTTTTGGTAGTCCGGTCTTTTTGTGAGAGACACCGTCCGACGACAGTAACGGCCAATTGGCTGGCACGCCAATGTCCAGCGAAGTCCTTCACCAGATCACATCCGGGGTCACCAATTGTTAGGGTTGCGTCAATTCGAATCTGGTATCAGGATAAATATTACAATGAGTCACCGATTGTATGCTATGTATTTTTTATTAGCTAAGCAATAAGTGGTAAATATACGGGCTCTCTGTCCCACCTCGCAGGGCAAACAGAGAACGGACTTGTTCCTGACAAAGATATTATAAATATACTCTGACAGAGGTAGTTCCTGCTTCCGAGCTGGCCTGACAGAGTAGAGACTGGACGTGGTTTAGACTCACCCAGCCTATCGTTGATTTTTGGCGCAGAGGCTGGTCCCAGCCCCCTAAGCGCTTCAGCGGTCAGTCGTTGTAGCTGTGTAGAATATACAGTTATCAGGCACCTGGCTCCTGTTATCTAAGAAAAGACCGTTTGTTCTCGCAACACTATGTTCTAAATGTGCACCCCAACTCATTGCACAGTTCCTGTCTTCATGTCATTCTGTATTTTTCCATCATGAGAAAGGCCCATGGCCCTGAAACTGTTAACAATGTTTCAAGTCAGCTATGTTGCATAACACATACATCCACACAAGCCAACAGCAGATAATATTCAATCACATATATGGTAACGGGTTATAGTGCATAACACAGAATCCTCATAGCTGCATGGCCTTCGTCAGGGAGTAACAATGTATTTGAGAGACAACAAGTGCTCATTGTGTAAATGTATTTATGTTTTCCCCAAAAAATTTGGAGACATAACATAGTTTTCATGTTGTCAACAGTCTAAGCCAGCTCCATCTGCTTTGCCCCATAGTTGAGCACGCGTTGGTTTTGTTTCTAAACAACCACCCAGTCTATGGATGTATCAATAATTGTAATTACACCGTTTTCATAATTGTGATCCTAAATTATTATGCTTCATACTGTAACATTGTGTGTGACTGGTTGAAACAGTAAAACATGGCACCTGGAAGTCAAATAACAAATGTATTTTAGTCAAAGAAGACGTCCTTTACAGCTCAGAACTACCTTTGATGGTATCCATTTTACAGCCACTTTTGCCAAATGTGAGCCGATAACACCTCTCCATGAATGGCTGACACACTGAACCATTGTGTCTGAATGTCACTGAGCTGTTTTATAAAAGGGGCAGATCAATAAAGAATGCTACAAATACAGAGAATGGAGGAACAATTACACTACAAGGGAAGTAATTTGCAAAGCAGAGCTTCGATAATGAAAGCTTTGCCAAAGCATCACAAGTACTATATAATTGTTATGTTAAAAATACATGCTTAATCATTATAATAAGCACATAATAGTAGATCTATGGAGATAGTTGTAAACCCTTGTGCACACAGAGTAGGCGTGTGTGAGCGTTGTTGAGGAGCTCTTATATGGTGCGGTGGAGATACAGAGGAAGAGGAGAGGGGGAGATGCAGTAGATTCTGGTCCACGTCCATCCGGGTCTTCGGGAAGTTCTCCAGGTTGTTCCGGCGGATCATGTTACCGGTGGTGGTCACCCCGGTGACGATGAAGGCGGTGAGGCGAACGCGGATGCAGATGCGCTCCTCGTGCTCACGCCACAGCCCGATATTGAACTCCCTGATCTCTGGGACCACGTTGGTCAGGGTGTAGGTGGCAGCACGGTCATATGGGTCAGACTGGTGCTGATCTGGGTTCAGGTGTCCTCGTTCATACAGGACTACGTCAGAGTAGTCGTCCAGCACTGCCTGGCTGTCCTCAAACTTCATGTGCAGGTAGGCGGTAAGGGAGGGTAGCATATTCCCATTCCCATCAACCTCTGCCAGCTGGAGAGAGCGGGGAGGAGGATCAGTGCATTGCTCACAGATTGTAGACACTACATTTACATTTAGCAAATGCTCTTCTCCAGAGCGACTTACATGAGCAATTAGAGCAAAGTGCCTTGTTCAAGGGCACAGATAGATTTTTCACCTAGTGGGCTCAGGGATTTGAACCAGCAATCTTTCGATTACTGGCCCAACGCTCTTAACCACTGGGCTACCTTCCACCATACTACACAGTTATAAACATACACAACACTGGAATTTTGTTTATGGTATGTTGGATGAAGTATCCAATTAAATGGAACAAATGTAAGCAATGTGTCAAAATAACTATATGGATAATACTGATGAGGCTGGACCAAAGTGTCACACCCTTATCTGTTTCACCTGTCTTTGTGCTCGTCTCCACCCCCCCCTCCAGGTGTGGGCTCTTGGCTGGGCTACGGCAGTGTGGGAGCAACAATCCACAGTTTGTCTCAGTCTGGAGGAATTCGGGGCAGAGGTACGTAAAGTGTTAGATTCTCTGTAAGCTGCTCCAACTACGTCAGGATTCCCGTAGTGTGGCAGACTATGCAGTGGATTTTTGCACGTTGGCGGCTGAGAGTGCCTGGAACCCGGAAGCCCTGTTCGACACATTCCTTCACGGATTATTGGAGGTGATTAAAGACGAGCTCGCAGCCCGGGAGCTGCCCCTGGACCTCGACTCCCTCATAGCCTTGACCATCCGGATCGATGTGCAGCTACGAGAATGTAGGAGGGAGAGGGAGTCTGTTCCCTGTTGCCGACGCTCATCCTCGATTTCCACCTCGCCTCCGAGGAATCCTGGAAATCCCCAAACGTCCACATTTCCGAGTGGATCAGATGTCACCTGAGTTCTCTCGGAAGTCAGCGAGGGCTGTCAAGTCATCTCCTCCAGAGCCCTTGCAACTGGGCAGGGCTAGATTGTCTCCTGCTGAGTGCTTATGCAGACTAAACACCCAGACCTGTCTGTATTGTGGAGCTATGGGACATGTCTTATCTACCTGCCCATTTAAAGCCCAGGCTTATCAAGTAGGAACGAGTACGCTGGTGAGCCGTATGGGGAGTTTCCCATCTTCGATTTCTCGTACCCCAATCCATACTATCCTGTTGTGGGGTGACCAGCCCAAATCTCTTCGGGTGTTAATTTACTCTGGGGCTGACGAGAGCTTTATGAACGCTACCCTGGTGTCGGAGCTGGGAATACCCACACAACCCCTCTCTATTCCTATGGACGTCAGAGCGCTGGATGGGCGCTCTATTGGCAGAGTCACCCACACGATGTTTCCCAATTAACCTGAGAGTGTCGGTTAATCACAGTGAGTCTATGCAGTTCCTGCCCATTAAATCCCCTCATGCACCCGTGGTTTTGGGATTTTCCTGGATCCAGAGGCATAATCCTCTGATCGACTGGGCATTTTGGACCTCTCCGCCGTTTCTGCCGAATACCAGGACCTCCGGGAGGTTTTCAGCAAAACCCGTGCCACCGCACTTCCTCCTCATGGGCCCTATGACTGCACCATCGACCTTCTCCTAGCCACTACACCGCCTCGGGGGCGGCTTTATTACCTGTCAGGTAAGAGACCAAGGCGAAGGAGAGGTATATTGAGGACTCCCTGGCTGTAGGGGGTATCCGTCCTTCTGACTCTGCCACTCGTATATCGACTGCCGGGGCCTGAATGACATCACGGTTAAAAACTGATACCCGCTTCCAATCACTGCCTCGACTTTTGAGCCTTTCCAGGGGTGCTACCATCTTCTCCAAGTTGGACCTCCAGAAGGCCTACCATCTGGTATGGATACGGGAAGGGGACAAGTGGAAGACCGCCTTTAACACGGCTAACGGACACTATGAATACCTAGTGATGCCATTCGGACTGACCAATGCTTCTGCTGTGTTCCAGGCCCTGATTAACAACGTTCTCCGTGACATGTTGAACCGGTTCGTGTTCATCTACTTTAATTACATTTTCGTTTTTTCCCACTCGTTTCAAGAACATGTCCTCCATGTCAGACAAGTCCTCCAGCATCTTCTGGAGAACCAGCTGTTCGTCAAAGTGGAGAAATGCGAATTCCATCGCTCCACCATCTCCTTCCTTGGATACATCATAGCTGCAGGCAACATACAGATGGATCCTGGAAAGGTGAGAGCGGTGGTGGATTGGCCGCAACCCACACTCCTGAGAGCAGCTGCAACGCTTCCTGGGGTTCGTCCATTTCTACCGCCGGTTAATCCGGGGCTACAGAACCCTGGATCCCCCCCTTTCAGCACTCACCTCTCCCAAGGTCCTGTTTAAGTGGTCTCCAGTTGCAGACCAGGTGTTCTTGGACCTCAAGATAAATTCACTACTGCCCCTATCCTAATCCACCCGGATCCGTCCTGGCGGTTTGTGGTGGAGGTCGACGCTTCAGATGTCGAAGTGGGGTCTGTCCTGTCCTCTCCCATTGTCTCAACATCATGGAAAGGAATTACGACGTGGGTAACCATGAGCTACTTGCAGTGAATATGTCATTGAAGGAGTGGAGGCACTGGTTAGAGGGGGCGGAACACCCATTCATGGTGTGGACAGATCACAAGAACCTAGAATATCTCCGCACCGCCAAGCGCCTGAACTCCAGGCAAACACGATGGGCCCTCTTATTCACCCATTTCAACTTCACCATCTCCTACCGCCCGAGTTCCAAGAATGTGAAGCCGGACGCACTGACATGCCTCTATAGCCCCGGGGGGGGGTGCACGGCTAACTGGATGTTTGTCCTGGACTCTGCCCTGGAATGGGCTCATTCAGACCCAGGCTTTTGTACAACAATGTTTTTGATAGCCCACTTTGGTTCCTGACGTATCTGTGTTCGTCGCAGCCTGCACCGTGTGTAACCAGAATAAGACTCCTCAGCAAGCACCGGCTGACCTCCTGCAACTACTTCTTGTCCCTCAACGTCCCTGGTCACGTATATCCCTGGCCTTCATCACGGGTCTCCCCCTGTCTGATGGCAACACTGTTATCCTTACCATGGTGGACTGGTTTTCCAAAGCCACCCATTCCATTCCTCCTCCCAAGCTACCCTCAGCCAAGGAGACGGCCCAGCTCATGGTGCAGCACGTCTTCCGGATCCATGGACTTCCAGTGGACATGGTCTCCGACCAGGATCCTCTGTTCTCGTTCCGGTTCTGGAAGGCCAGCCTGTCCTCCGGGTCTAATGGCCAGTCGGAGCGAGCCAATCAGGACCTGGAGATGACTCTTCGCTGCCTTGTCTCTGCCAACCCCACCACCTGGAGCCAGCAACTCATGTGGGTAGAGTACGCCCGCAACACCCTCCCCTGCTCAGCCGCTGGTCACACGCCTTTTGTGTGTTCCCTGGTATATCAGCCCCCGCTCTTCCCGGAGCAAGAGGTCAGCATGCCCTCGGCCCAGATGTTCGTTCGCCGCTGTTGCATATCTGGAAGAGAGCCTGGTCGGCTCTTCTCAAGACCATCTCCAGGTATTGACTACAGACTGACTGCCACCGGACCTCGTCTCCCCGTTATCGTCTCAGGCAGAGGGTATGGCTGTCCACTTAGGACCTGCCCCTCCGGGTGAAGTCCCGCAAACTTTCCCCCCGTTTTATCGGCCCTTTCCCCATCTCCAAGATTCTTAGCCCTTCTGATGTTTGTCTTCTGTTGCCCCGTACCCACTTTTCGTCTGCTTAGGATTAAACCTATGTCCCACAGACCTTGTTTCCAATCTGTCTGCATCTGCGTCTTATCCTGAGTTCTGATACAAAGGGAAAAAAGCTACAGTGTTCAGGGAAGGCTTCTATCAAACATTTAACCGGTATAACAGCTCAACTCCGGTCTCTGCAGAATAGGGACTTGAAATTACAAACATTTTCCGATAGGAAAAACATAAGGTTTTTTGCTACCTGAGAACTTTACGTTTTTTACTTTTTAATTACCGTTTATATATATATATATATATATATATATATATATATATTTTTTTTTTCCTCAACTTTTTCACTCCGGACGCTTTATCTGGACACGATTCGTCAGGACCTCCAACAGCCGAAGCTAAGTAGTAACATTAACATGATGCCTTCTAATTGCAGTCGCTGTACTCGCCTTACGGCGAGGATAGCTGTGCTACAAGCCCAGCTTCAGACGCAATCGTTAGGCAAGAGCAATTTCAGTGTAGGAAAGGATGAAACAGCGTCTGTGCCACCAGTAAGTACAGATAGTAGTATAAATCCCCTGACACAGTCCCCGCAGCCGGACAACTTTCTCACGGTTTCTGGAAGGAAATGCTGTAGGAACGCTCAACCGGTGTCGCTCATTCAGCCGCAGAAACTTCCAACTGGTTTTCCCCATTAAGCAGCGAGTCGGAGTCAGAGGCCGAGTCTTCTCTGGTCTCTACTCCTCTCGTTACGGGGTCTGAGACGCCGAAGCTTCCCACCATTAGCTCTGATAAATTGAAAACTCTAGTCATTGGCGACTCCATTACCTGCAGTATTAGACTTAAAACGAATCATCCAGCGATCATACACTGTTTACCAGGGGGCAGAGCTACCGACGTTAAGGCTAATCTGAAGATGGTGCTGGCTAAAGCTAAAACTGGCGAGTGTAGAGAGTATAGAGATATTGTTATCCACGTCGGCACCAACGATGTTAGGATGAAACAGTCAGAGATCACCAAGCGCAACATAGCTTCTGCGTGTAAATCAGCTAGAAAGATGTGTCGGCATCGAGTAATTGTCTCTGGCCCCCTCCCAGTTAGGGGGAGTGATGAGCTCTACAGCAGAGTCTCACAACTCAATCGCTGGTTGAAAACTGTTTTCTGCCCCTCCCAAAAGATAGAATTTGTAGATAATTGGCCCTCTTTCTGGGACTCACCCACAAACAGGACCAAGCCTGACCTGCTGAGGAGTGACGGACTCCATCCTAGCTGGAGGGGTGCTCTCATCTTATCTACCAACATAGACAGGGCTCTAACTCCTCTAGCTCCACAATGAAATAGGGTGCAGGCCAGGCAGCAGGCTGTTAGCCAGCCTGCCAGCATAGTGGAGTCTGCCACTAGCACAGTCAGTGTAGTCAGCATTGAGACCGTGTCTGTGCCTCAACCTAGGTTGAGCAAAACTAAACATGGCGGTGTTTGCCTTAGCAATCTCACTAGGATAAAGACCACCTCCATTCCTGTCATTATTGAAAGAGATCATGATACCTCACATCTCAAAATAGGGCTACTTAATGTTAGATCCCTTACTTCAAAGGCAATTATAGTCAATGAACTAATCACTGATCATAATCTTGATGTGATTGGCCTGACTGAAACATGGCTTAAGCCTGATGAATTTACTGTGTTAAATGAGGCCTCACCTCCTGGCTACACTAGTGACCATATCCCCCGTGCATCCCGCAAAGGCGGAGGTGTTGCTAACATTTACGATAGAAAATTTCAATTTACAAAAAAAAAAGACGTTTCCGTCTTTTGAGCTTCTAGTCATGAAATCTATGCAGCCTACTCAATCACTTTTTATAGCTACTGTTTACAGGCCTCCTGGGCCATATACAGTGTTCCTCACTGAGTTCCCTGAATTCCTATCGGACCTTGTAGTCATAGCAGATAATATTCTAATCTTTGGTGACTTTAATATTCACATGGAAAAGTCCACAGACCCACTCCAAAAGGCTTTCGGAGCCATCATCAACTCAGTGGGTTTTGTCCAACATGTCTCTGGACCCACTCACTGTCACAGTCATACGCTGGACCTAGTTTTGTCCCATGGAATAAATGTTGTGGATCTTAATGTTTTTCCTCATAATCCTGGACTATCGGACCACTATTTTATTACGTTTGCAATTGCAACAAATAATCTGCTCAGACCCCAACCAAGGAACATCAAAAGTCGTGCTATAAATTCACAGACAACACAAAGATTCCTTGATGTCCTTCCAGATTCCCTCTGTCTACCCAAGGACGCCAGAGGACAAAAATCAGTTAACCACCTAACTGAGGAACTCAATTTAACCTTGCACAATACCCTAGATGCAGTTGCACCCCTAAAAACTAAAAACATTTCTCATAAGAAACTAGCTCCCTGGTACACAGAAAATAACCGAGCTCTGAAAAAATTGGAACGGAAATGGCGCCACACCAAACTGGAAGTCTTCCGACTAGCTTGGAAAGACAGTACCGTGCAGTACCGAAGAGCCCTTACTGCTGCTCGATCATCCTATTTTTCTAACTTAATTGAGGAAAATAAGAACAATCCGAAATTCCTTTTTGATACTGTCGCAAAGCTAACTAAAAAGCAGCATTCCCCAAGAGAGGATGACTTTCACTTTAGCAGTGATAAATTCATGAACTTCATTGAGGAAAAGATTATGATTATTAGAAAGCAAATTACGGACTCCTCTTTAAATCTGCGTATTCCTTCAAAGCTCAGTTGTCCTGAGTCTGCACAACTCTCCCAGGACCTAGGATCAAGAGAGACACTCAAGTGTTTTAGTACTATATCTCTTGACACAATGATGAAAATAATCATGGCCTCTAAACCTTCAAGCTGCATACTGGACGCTATTCCAACTAAACTATTGAAAGAGCTGCTTCCTGTGCTTGGCCCTCCTATGTTGAACATAATAAACGGCTCTCTATCCACCGGATGTGTACCAAACTCACTAAAAGTGGCAGTAATAAAGCCTCTCTTGAAAAAGCCAAACCTTGACCCAGAAAATATAAAAAACTATCGGCCTATATCGAATCTTCCATTCCTCTCAACATTTTTAGAAAAGGCTGTTGCGCAGCAACTCACTGCCTTCCTGAAGACAAACAATGTATACGAAATGCTTCAGTCTGGTTTTAGACCCCATCATAGCACTGAGACAGCACTTGTGAAGGTGGTGAATGACAATTTAATGGCATCGGACCGAGGCTCTGCATGTGTCCTTGTTCTCCTAGACCTTAGTGCTGCTTTTGATACCATCGATCACCGCATTCTTTTGGAGAGATTGGAAACCCAAATTGGTCTACACGGATAAGTTCTGGCCTGGTTTAGATCTTATCTGTCGGAAAGATATCAGTTTGTCTCTGTGAATGGTTTGTCCTCTGACAAATCAACTGTAAATTTCGGTGTTCCTCAAGGTTCCGTTTTAGGACCACTATTGTTTTCACTATATATTTTACCTCTTGGGGATGTTATTCGAAAACATAATGTTAACTTTCACTGCTATGCGGATGACACACAGCTGTACATTTCAATGAAACATGGTGAAGCCCCAAAATTGCCCTTGCTAGAAGCATGTGTTTCAGACATAAGGAAGTGGATGGCTGCAAACTTTCTAGTTTTAAACTCGGACAAAACAGAGACGCTTGTTCTAGGTCCCAAGAAACAAAGAGATATTCTGTTGAATCTGACAATTAATCTTAATGGTTGTACAGTCGTCTCAAATAAAACTGTGAAGGACCTCAGCGTTACTCTGGACCCTGATCTCTCTTTTGAAGAACATATCAAGACCATTTCAAGGACAGCTTTTTTTTCCATCTACGTAACATTGCAAAAATCAGAAACTTTCTGTCCAAAAATTATGCAGAAAAATTCATCCATGCTTTTGTCACTTCTAGGTTAGACTACTGCAATGCTCTACTTTCCGGCTACCCAGATAAAGCACTAAATAAACTTCAGTTGGTGCTAAATATGGCTGCGAGAATCCTGTCTACAACCCAAAAATTTGATCATATTACTCCAGTGCTAGCCTCTCTACACTGGCTTCCTGTCAAAGCAAGGGCTGATTTCAAGGTTTTACTGCTAACCTACAAAGCATTACATGGGCTTGCTCCTACCTATCTCTCTGATTTGGTCCTGCCGTACATACCTACACGTACCCTACGGTCACAAGACGCAGGCCTCCTAATTGTCTCTAGAATTTCTAAGCAAACAGCTGGAGGCAGGGCTTTCTCCTATAGAGCTCCATTTTTATGGAACGGTCTGCCTACCCATGTCAGAGACGCAAACTCGGTCTCAACCTTTAAGTCTTTACTGAAGACTCATCTCTTCAGTGGGTCATATGATTGAGTGTAGTCTGGCCCAGGAGTGTGAAGGTGAACGGAAAGGCTCGGAGCAACGAACCGCCCTTGCTGTCTCTGCCTGGCCGGTTCCCCTCTTTCCACTGGGATTCTCTGCCTCTAACCCTATTACAGGGGCTGAGTCACTGGCTTACTAGTGCTCTTTCATGCCGTCCCTAGGAGGGATGCGTCACTTGAGTGGGTTAAGTCACTGATGTGATCTTCCTGTCTGGGTTGGCGCCCCCCCCTTGGGTTGTGCCGTGGCGGAGATCTTTGTGGGCTATACTCGGCCTTGTCTCAGGATGGTAAGTTGGTGGTTGAAGATATCCCTCTAGTGGTGTGGGGGCTGTGCTTTGGCAAGTGGATGGGGTTATATCCTTCCTGTTTGGCCCTGTCCGGGGATATCATCGGTTGGGGCCACAGTGTCTCCTGACCTCTCCTGTCTCAGCCTCCAGTATTTATGCTGCAGTAGTTTATGTGTCGGGGGGCTAGGGTCAGTTTGTTATATCTGGAGTACTTCTTCTGTCTTATTCGGTGTCTTGTGTGAATTTAAGTATGTTCTCTCTAATTCTCTCTTTCTTTCTCTCTCTCGAAGGACCTGAGCCCTAAGACCATGCCTCAGGACTACCTGGCCTGATGACTCCTTGCTGTCCCCAGTCCACCTGGCCGTGCTGCTGCTTCAGTTTCAGAATCCTGACCTGTTCACCGGACGTGCTACCTGTCCCAGATCTGCTGTTTTCAAATCTCTAGAGACAGCAGGAGTGGTAGAGATACTCTTAATGATCGGATATGAAAAGCCAACTGACATTTACTCCTGAGATGCTGATTGCTGCACCCTCCACAACTACTGTGATTATTATTATTTGACATGCTGGTCATTTATGAACATTTGAACATCTTGGCCATGTTCTGTTATAATCTCCACCCGGCACAGCCAGAAGAGGACTGGCCACCCCTCATAGCCTGGTTCCTCTCTAGGTTTCTTCCTAGGTTTTGGCCTTTCTAGGGAGTTTTTCCTAGCCACTATGCTTCTACACCTGCATTGCTTGCTGTTTGGGGTTTTAGGCTGGGTTTCTGTACAGCACTTTGAGATATCAGCTGATGTACGAAGGGCTATATAAATAAATTTGATTTGATTTGAGACTTACAAAAACAGCAATAAACAGTTTGACCGACCTGTGTTTCATACATCCAGGAGTGGTCCACACGCCGTTCTCCCTCTGTCTTCTTGAAGGAGTAGGCTGAGTAGACAGGGATGCGTTTCTGGGGGTCGTACAAGGTCACAAAGTGTGGCTTGTCGGCATAGCGCTGACAGATCTTCTTCAGTTCATTAATGATTCCCCGTGGTGGGGTTCCCATATATAAGGAGTTCTTGCATCGCTCTACATGGTTGAAGTCCTCGACCACAGTGGCTTGAGGTGCACTATGGAACAGGGCGAACGCCAACACCAAACAGCCTGGCGATAATTGCATGGCTCTTACCAGCATGACTGCAGGAGAGTGAAATGAAAGACAAGGTAAGGTGTGCAGTTAGAATTTAAATGCCAAAGCCCAGATATGCAAAGTGAGTAAATAATGTGATAGAGGGATCCAACCATTTTTTGTGGAGTGAATGACAAGAACACGTGTTGGCTTGTTCTCTATTATCCAATCAGCATAGTCTTATGTGAACTTATGTGAATTTACTGTAACTGGTGGGGGAATAATAGAATATAGCAATTGTACCCTAACTTACAAGGACTCCATTCCACACTTTACCATCTATCTAGAAGTGGCCTGCGCACAATCCCCAAAGCAGCCAGGGACACAGTAACAAATATCAGCCTGAGAGACTATCCCATTTCTACCATTAATCTAGCAATTTAGGGGGAACTTTAGGGCGAACAGCATGACCAGGAACTTGACCAAGCATAAATGCCATAAAGACCCTGTCATCTTGGCAGAGGAGGTAGTACACTCACTAGGGAGGCTATAGACCCCTCAAAGTTAACTCCAGTTCCACAGTGTTTTTTCATTGTGCCCTTCTAATCATGGACTGATTTAATGGGTGCAATTAATTAACAGGTAGAACAGAAAACCAGTAGGCTCCAGACCTCATAGGCTAAGAGTTGAATATCCCTGTTATAGGCTATAGGCCAGGGATTTCCAACCCTGTTCCTGGTGAGCTACCGCCCTATAGGTTTTCACTCCAACCCTAATCCAACACACCTGATTCTAATAATTAGCTGGTTGATAAACTGAACCAGGTTAGTAACAACTGGGGTTAAAGCAAAAACCTACAGGAAGGTAGCTCTCCAAGAACAGGGTTGGAGACCCCTGCTATAGGCTAAAGGATTACATCAAATTCTTAGGCGGTATATCACATCTTCTGCTATTTTTGAATGCTCCCTTTCATTCAATTCCTTAAAATGTCTAATCAGAGTATGACAGGCCTTTCATTGGCTATCACCTATCATAACCCCACTTTCATGAAATGTACTGAGAAGACTCATTTTACTGAGCACCCTCTGTAGTATGGAACACTCATGTTGTCACACCCTGACCTTAGAGAGCTTTTTATGTCTCTATTTTGGTTTGGTCAGGGTGTGATTTGGGTGGGCATTCTATGTTCACTTTTCTATGTTTTGTATTTCTTTGTTTTGGCAGGGTATGGTTCTCAATCAGGGACAGCTGTCTATCGTTGTCTCTGATTGGGAACCATACTTAGGTAGCCTTTCCCACCTGTGTTTTGTGGGTAGTTATTTTCTGTTTAGTGTTTTCTGCACCTGACAGAACTGTTCATTGTAGTTTCTAACTTTGTTATTTTGTTCTAGTGTTCAGTGTTAATAAAAATCATGAACACTTACCACGCTGCGCTTTGGTCCGATCCTTCTTCATCAGATGACCATTACACTTATGCTAAGCATTCTGCCAACAAGCCTCTTTTGTCTTGTCATTTCAGTCTTTCCTCTCTCCTCCATGTAGACAGATGTGTTTCTTGACATGGTTGGCAGACTGTAAAATGTAAAAACCTGCTCTCTAATCTATCTCTGTGGAGAACAAATGTGGCCTTCAGTGTCAGGTGTGGTTAAGTAGCAAGGCAGTGGTAATGGTAGATTAGCACAATACCACAGGCAGATAAAGCACACAGGAGATTCCATGTGGACTTTGACCAAAGACAAAGGAGAGTGAGTGATACATGAGTGAGTGCAATCAAGGGACATTCATCAGATAGTTACAGTGTTACCTGCAATATGTGTGTTTTTGCTGTTGAACCAAACATAATGATTGCAAAATAAGACTTTTATCTTACTAGTTGAAGAAAAGAGACAAAAAAGGAAATTGAGTGAAAGTCTTTATTCATCAAGAAACAAGGGGATTGTGCACATGATTGAACGTCATTGGAGAAAGTAGAGTTTTAAAAAGCTGAGGAATCTTTACATGCAAAAACATGTGTCAGAACTGGGATCTTTAAAAAATATATGTATAAATCTGCCACGTAAAACCTTACTGGTTTATATGATTCACTGGTTTATAAAGGGTTTATAAGTAGGCAAACGGATTGTCAATTACCATTACTTAGATTGCTTTAATGTATTTGTCAAATATGCTGTTTCTTGCAGGCTACATATTCGATATATGAGGCGAGCGATCATGTAGGTTACTGTGATATATGCGTGCTGAGAGAAAATAATTGAAGGGTGAAGCAAACCGTAAGCATTCATGTAAGAAAACACATCAGATTCTCCTCCTTTTTGATTACATTATAAGTAAATTACGCTACACATAATTGTTTGTATAGTGTCAAGTCATGTGCAGGCCATTATCAGGGGATACACAGTTATCATAGAAGATCTGAAAGGTCTTGTCCACAAAGGTGACACTCTTGAGGAAGTTCTCCAGCTGTTGAACAGATATCTCCAGCACCTCAGGCCTCTCTTTCTCATTGAGACCGTGGGCCGCGTAGGCTGGGAACTTGGTGCGCTCCTCAAAGGGCGTGTTGCGGTCGTAGTCGATGCAGCAGTAAGCTGACCACAGGTAGGTGGGAACGGCCACACGGTCAATGTTGTGGCGGCGGATCATGTTCCCTGAGGTGGTGACACCAGTGACCATGTAGGCGGTGCCGCGGCAGTAGTTGTTGAGGCGGCGGCGTATGGTGTGCTCGTGGGTCTTCCATGGGCCGATGTTGAACTCCCGGACCTGAGGGACCACGTTGGTCAGGGTGTAGGTGGCTGCCTTGTCGTTGGGGTCAGACTGGTGCTCGTCAGGGTTTAGGTGGCCACGCTCAAAGTTCACTGTGTTGGAGTAGTCTTCCAGCACCGCTTGGGCATCCTCAAAACTGCGATGGAGGTCGCCTTGAGGAAAGGGCTGCATCTCCCCAAAATCAGACACTGTGGCGAGCTGACAGAGAGCAGAGGGTTAGTGCTCCTAGCAGAACTGGGTTCTTAGAGCTCCTAGCATAACTGGGTTCTTAGAGCTCCTAGCAGAACTGGGTTCTTAGAGCTCCTAGCATAACTGGGTTCTTAGAGCTCCTAGCAGAACTGGGTTCTTAGAGATCCTAGCAGAACTGGGTTCTTAGAGCTCCTAGCATAACTGGGTTCTTAGAGCTCCTAGCAGTACTGGGTTCTTAGAGCTCCTATCAGAACCGGGTTCTTCGAGCTCCTAGCAGAACTGGGTTCTTAGAGCTCCTAGCAGAACTGGGTTCTTAGTGTTCCTAGCAGAACTGGGTTCTTAGAGCTCCTAGCAGAACTGGGTTCTTAGAGCTCCTAGCAGAACTGGGTTCTTAGTGTTCCTAGCAGAACTGGGTTCTTAGTGTTCATAGCAGAACTCGGCTAGACGAAAGCGAACATCTGTCCTTGCATACTTACTTCAAAGACCTTCGCTTGAAAAACAAGAAAAAATACGCAATATTACGGTTTGTCCCTCTATATATGCCGTAGCAACAACATAGCCAGAACACTTCCTCAAAACATTGTGAATAAATCTAAGATAAATCAATAAATCTGTAATTCATTTAGAAGTTTTTGCCAAGGAGTTCTTAGTTTTTTATTTTACATCTAACTAAGATGTTTGGTGCAGTATTTCTCAAGTTTAAATATGCATTAAAACAAATCCTTTCTCGTTGAACGACAGCAAACACTTAATTGAAGAATAGGGTCCATAGTTCCCAATCCTACTAGGAGTAGTACTGTAGAGCAATCACCGATGAAGGGGCATAGACTTCAACTACCAAACTTAGACCTATCTCAAGAAAATAATGTGTGTTACCCAACAGCCGAAGAAAAACCTGCCGAAGACCAAAACATCACAAAATGTTGTCATGATGAGCAATCTGTTTCTACTGGGAAGCATACGGTAAACTTTATGGTAAACTTTACCATATGCTTCCCAGTAGAAACAGTTTGCGCAGTAAAATTGCCGCTTTTTTTTCATTTTTCAAGCATAGGTCTTTAGGGAGTATGCGAGCACAGACGTTCACTTTGCCTAGCCGAGTTCTGTTAGAAGCAAACCGAACCCATGTATGCGGACAACTTTAGCTTTAATAAGATAAAGAACAGTGGTACTAAAGGGATCTCAGTCAGTGAACCCTCATGGACTCTTTCTCCTGGACTCTTTCACAACAGTATATTGCTCACTATTCGTTATATTTGCACAGAGACCATCGACATCTTATTGTTGCCAATAACACAAAAAAATGATTCATCTGTAGACACAAGCACAAGGCAATGTTGCAGAGATAATGTAAGATACAGGAGTCTGTCAAAATACCTGTGGCTCGTACATCCAGGGCACATCAACCTTTTTGGTGCCGTCAGAGCGCTTGAACGTGTAGGCAGAGTAGACGGGGATGTGATCAAAGGTGTCATACAGGGTGACGAAACGTGGCTTGCCGTTGTAGCGCTGGCAAATCTTCTTTAGTGCTTTGTTCTCAAGTCCCAGTGGTGGTGTGCCCATGTACATGAACTCGCGGCACGCAGGAGAGTAGTTCTCCTGTACCTCTGCCTCCACCATCACCAGAACTAACACCCAGGCCAACGCCTGAGCTCGCGCTATGATGCAAGAAACCATGGAGAAGAGTGCTCACGAAGTGGTGCAGTAGAAGCTGTTAGTATACTTGTCTCTGAAATTGAAAGTCTCTCTATCTCTGTTCATAGGTAGGCTAGGCTATGCAAATCCCCTGTATAGGAATGCATATAGGCCCCACATAATAGTGATTATACTGTGTGTGTGTGTGTGTGTGTGTGTGTGTGTGTGTGTGTGTGTGTGTGAGAGAGAGAGAGAGAGAGAGAATACAGGCTATGTGCATACTGCCCACAAAATGAGGTGGAAACTGAGATGCACTTCCTAAACTTCTGCCAAATGTATAAACCTATTAGAGACACATATTTCCCTCAGGTTACACGACTCCACAAAGAATTTGAAAAAACAAACCCGATTTTGATAAACTCCCATATCTATTGGGTGAAATAATACAGTGTGCCATCACAGCAGCCAGATGTGTGACCTGTTGCCACAAGAAAAGGGCAACCAGTGAAGAACAAACACCGCTGTAAATACACCCCATATTTATGATTATTTATTTTCCCTTTTGTGCTTTAACTACTTGCACATGGTTACATAGACATAATATGACATTTGAAATGTCCATATTCCAGTGGAACCTTTGTGAGTGTAATATTTATTTTTTATTTTACTTTTGACTATAATTTATTTCACTTGCTCTGGCACTGTAAACATATGTTTCCCATGCCAATAAAGCCATTTGAACTGAATTGAGAGAGGCATGTTCATCCCACTCCAGCCCGAGAGGTGGCGGTAATCCACCAATAACTAGTTTGTCCATCGCGCGAATTCTTGACAAAAGAAAAAACACAGCTGTCAAATGAAGCAAAGAGTGCGGCCATTTTTCTAAAACACAAACAAGAAGAGAAAGCGAGTTGTGAAAATATTCGCAGCGAATGTTGGTCAGAGGAAAGTATAGCTAATTAATCAAACGTTCAACAAATAGTTGAAAGGAAGTAACATTAAGATATACAGATCGTTGCGAAATACACGTATATGTTAACTGGATTTAACTAGCTACATTTCAATTTCGTAAAATTTGCAGCTCCCAGCTAGCTAGGTTGTAGCTGGCTAGCTGGCTACTTGGCTGGCTAGCTAGTGCGACCAGCTTTCAACGAAAGGTGAGTGTCGAATTTGGAACAATTATGTATGAAACGTGTTTTTCTGCTGTGAAATATATTGCAATGTTTACTGCTTGGAATAATCTAACGTTCTCATTTTTGTTCATGCTGGATTGTGTCAAGATAGTTGGCATTGTCCTCACACTGTGCAGCAATGTTAGCTAGTGAGGCACTTGTTTACTAACGTTAGCTAGGAAAAGGTACAGGCCAAAGCCGCGGGCTAAAGTTGAGATGTAGCCTGGGCGAGACGAGTGGGCGGAGTGGGAGAAGTGCTTAAAATAGGCCAATAAACGTATAAAAAGGGGTTCAAGAACCCCCACGTGCAGGAACGCCCTGACTTGCGGGCCGCAATCACGATACTCAGTGGAGTTGAGTGGTGAGACGACTACATCGACTCGGTATCAAGTCCATACTTGCAAAAATGTCAATTCTACCTATGTTCGTCCTGTTTTCTTTCGGTTCTGCAATCTGTCGTTTTTGATCACTTAATTCTGTGACCTGTGTCAAATTGCACTGTGCAATGACGGGGCTGATCCTTTGGCGTTAACAATGGCTCCCTTGCCGGAGTTTGTCTAAAATGCTAATTTAAAAAAATCAAACTACAGATTGCAGCATCAGAAGAAAAAAGTTACAAAACAAATATAGGTACACATGAAAGAATGGGTTTTTGTATTTACACGTATCAACTGATAGGTAGTAGGAGTAGTAGGCTTCACTCCGCCAAAACTCATCGCCTAGCCACTCAACTCCATTGAGCATCGCGTAGTATGGGATGCGCATTTGAAGTAATTTCCCTATTCAAATAATATCAGGAAATTGCTTAGTCAAAAAACACGATAAAAAAATAAAATCAACGCTGTTTAAACTTGTTTGCTGCATAGCAGCGGGGAGGTGGGTATAATTTGTGGAACGTTTCAACAGGAGTCTGTTCCAAAATCTTTGTAAATAACACTGTTGCCAACAAACGCATACAAAGTTGTATAGCGGCAGAATATGATGCCAGGTAGGGAGTGGGCAATTTTGTTTAGTTTTTCACTCACCACATTTATTCCGAAAATGTCTGTCATCACTTAAGAATAAGCTACGTGGTGAGTTGATGCCTATTCGACAGATAGTTAGCTAGGTTAATTGATCATGCTACTTTGTATGCATTGTTTGTTGGCATCCTTGTTATTTACAAAGTTTTTGGAACAGATTCCTATTGGAACGTTCCACAAATTATACCTACCCAGCAGCGGGAATTGGCAGGGACCTGCCTGTGGTGTGTGCATGGGAGAGAGGAAAAGTAGCCACTGACTCGAGCTAGTTAGACAACCTATGACATTTTCAAGTTTGTCTAACATCCCACCTGGCTGTGCCTGTCTTTAATGTATCAAATCTAAATAAAAATACTTTAAAATAGCCAGGTGTTAGCTAGTTGAGGATATTTTGCTGAACTCCCCGTCCTTATCGACAACAACTCCATTCAGATTAAACACGTGTTGGTTACTGGTTGTAGCCTACTCGTTCTCATTTAGCTGACTTAATTCCATAATTTACATTACATTTAACATTGATTAGTTATCTTACACTTTACATTGCTACACGTGGAGCCGCTGGCTGTGGTGTCAACATCAAGCTACATGGGTGAAACCTGTGTAGGCTCTACGGTATGTCTTCTTATGGGGCGCAGGTCACAACTAACTGCGTTGTTGCTAGCCTTTATCTAAGCAAGGAGAAATGTACTGCACATTTGTGGTCACATTGTACGAACGGTCAATGAAATGTATGTGACTGAAGTGAAAAACCCTTCTCAGTTATAATAATCCTCTCTACCTTTCTGCAGATTTGGTCAGTAATTCTTTGGATGCTTAACACTCCATTTGCCATTTGTGAACACTGAATTGAATATCTTGTTCTTTCTGTCGCTCGCTCTGTTTCCCCAGGTGTTTGGAGGAAAGGGAGGGTTAAAAGACCCTGAGGAAATAATCAAGCAGTAGGACAGTGAGAAGTGGAAGGAATAATACATGCCGGTGAAGATGACACTTGTCTCTCCCTGTGCAGCCGCTGTTCTTCACAATATTGCTTCATAGTAATTATTATGATCAACTTCAATGTTGATTTTAATTACTGGTGCTGTTTGTCCATGAAAATTTAGTTTTCATTTATTTTTGATAGCTGTCACGTTTGGCCTCCTCCGTCACCTCACCCAACTCCTTTCCCTGAGCCTGGCAGCTATTTGCTCAGCATATCAGATTTGTGTGGTCTGAACAATCCCACTCTAAACCACTGCACACTGAAGAACCAAGTAGCCTTTAACTCCCTCATCGAATCTGGACGAAACTGGTCCAGTCCTCTGGACAAGGTTAGAGCGCTACTCACTCTGTAAAATTGCCCAGACACATTGTGAGAACGTTGTCATTGATGTGGATGATGGGGATGTGTGTTATTTGGGACAAATCTTTGAACTTTGTAGTACAAGATATATAGTATTTTATTACTCCTGAAGTGGACAGTTGATTGTATGATTATGATGTGGCTCAGTGTCATGATATGGTCTGACTGACACCCATGTTGTGCCAACAGAAGCCTTGAGCTCCAGTTGAAGAGAGGAGTATGACTGCTGAAACACTTAACTTCGGCCCAGAATGGTGACGCATCTCTTCCTTCTCTAACGTAGTCATTCTTTTTTCCTCCCTGCTTACCTTCCTAGCCCATAAATAACTCTTGTTTTTCATTGACTTGATCTTATGTCAGTAAATTAAAGCGCATCTTCGCTATTTTAGGCCCCCCCCTACTCCCTGTCTTTCACATCTCTCCTCCCTGTTATTCCCCGTCTTTCACGTCTGCCCTCCCCGTCTTTCACGCCTGCCCTCCCCGTCTTTCACGCCTGCCCTCCCCGTCTTTCACGCCTGCCCTCCCCGTCTTTCACGCCTGCCCTCCCCGTCTTTCACGCCTGCCCTCCCCGTCTTTCACGCCTGCCCTCCCCGTCTTTCACGCCTGCCCTCCCCGTCTTTCACGCCTGCCCTCCCCGTCTTTCACGCCTGCCCTCCCCGTCTTTCACCACGCCTGCCCTTCACGTCTGCCCTCCCCGTCTTTCACGCCTGTCCTCCCCTTCTTTCACGTCTGCCCTTCACACCTGTCCTTCCCGTCTTTCACGCCTGTCCTTCCCGTCTTTCACGTCTGCCCTTCACGTCTGCCCTCCCCGTCTTTCACGTCTGCCCTCCCCGTTACTCCCCGTCTTTCACGTCTGCCCTCCCCGTTACTCCCCGTCTTTCACGTCTGCCCTCCCCGTTACTCCCCGTCTTTCACGTCTGCCCTCCCCGTTACTCCCCGTCTTTCACTTCTCTCCTCCTTCCTTCCTGCATTTTTTCCTTCCACATTTTCTCTTTCCCCATTGTCTTGTTTTCAGAGAGTGCATGACCTGTCATTTAAAATTTTAGAATGTAAAGAAAAGAGAAGTCCATTTTGTTTTCAACTTGTATATATCGAACTAAAATAATAGGATGCCTCCAGTTCTCCTTGAGAAATGCCTCACTCGGGATGTTTTTGCAACTTGGACTTCTCATCCCTCCAATCTTTCAATAGAACACCACAAACATAAATTCTTGCTATGTTGCCAACAACTCGACATATCCAGATTGTACTAAAAGCTAATCCTCACCCGTGGTGTATTGTGTACTGTATTTTCATTTTGCTCCTGCTTGTTGCCCTTAGTTGTCTAGGGGAAGATAATGGGCGATGCATATCCAACCTAAACTTGAGGTGAAGATAAATAAATGGATATGCTCATACACATGGCCCAGTACTATTATGTCAGTAATAATGATTGCATTTGAAGTGTTATTGATGCATGGATTGTACTTATGGTGATTTCTTGTCCCCAGGCTCCGTGCACTATCCAGAGGGGGGAGTGTGACGTCCCCTCCTCCTTCTCCAGCCATGCCAAAGTCCAAGCTGGCTGATTACCGCTATGGCCGTGAGGAGATGCTAGCACTTTATATAAAAGATAACAAGGTGAGCTTATGTACAGTAATGTGATTCACTCTTTTATAATGAAGATTCCAATACAGGTGTTTATATTAAAGTTTGCTGGCTGGCTATGACTAATGGACATGAAGTAGTGCTGCGACGATGCCAGTATTCCGATATTTTTTTCCATGGCAAAAAGGACAACACGAAGCAGACAACTCTTTGGTCTTTTAAAAACCTGCTCTATGCAAAATAATAAACTTGGAAAATATGCCTCTGGATGACCACGTCTGTTTCCCACAATAGGGCTGTTTTCTTGAAGTTAAGTCCGCTTCGTGTTTTGTTTCCTTGCCACGATACTAACGAGTGTCACGAATCTGGTATCGTCCCAGCCCTAGTATGAAGTAAAGCATACTGTGTTTGTCAGCCCCCAGAGGACATGCAGGATAAGGAGTTTGCTGCTATCATGCAGGATGAGCCTGTGCAGCCTTTGGCCCTGGAGCCTCTAACTGAGGAGGAGCAGGTGAGACTGCAGGAGATATAGGAGCTGTTAGTGAGTCAGAGGTTCACCGCTTTGATGCACTGAAGCATTTGGCCAGGATCAACTCTCTCAAATCTCAGCTCTTAGATGCTACTTTTACCCACAATATGCTGATCAGATCCTGCTTCACTGTAGGTTGACAATACGTCATTCAGCGTTAACGTCATCGACCCTCCTGCCTTTTGTCCTGCAGAGAAACTTCTCCATGTCTGTGAACAGTGTGGCTGTGCTGAGGCTGATGGGAAAAGGAGGCGGGGCTGCCCCTGTAGGCGTGTCTAGGGGCCGTGGAGGATGCATCAGAGGAGGTAGAGGTCAGTCACCACCTGGAGTGATCAGGACGGTGCAACTCTACATATAGAAATGTATTCACTAACCAGCAGATCAGACCCGCTTACTTACAGCTGCACTAGGATTGGACAGGCTTCTTGTGTAGAATTAAACACTGTGGTGCCGGTGCGAGATATGGCTCGGAAAACGCACCTCGATCCAGGGATGGGAAATGCATTGTATTCTGAATTGTCCCATTAACCTCTGGTGCCCCTAAACTGGGACGGTTGTTACTAACTTGCGCTAATGTGACTAGAATGTTGTATGCAACAGCCAACTTTCCAAGACAAGTCTTTTATGTGGGCGGAAAGCTTACATTCTTCACTGTAGCTATTACAGTGAAAAAAGACAATGCTATTGTTTGAGGAGAGTGCACAACACAACTTTTATCAAGGTGACTTGTTAGACCCATTCACCTCAGAAGGTAAATGATGTACTTCAATAATCTTGCTCTGATTTGTCATCCAGAGGGTCCCGGAGATAAATTGTATGATAGTTTTGTTTGATAAAATACAATTTTATGTTCAAATGTAGGAACTGGGGTCTACAGTTTGACCCCACGGCCATCTTTGGCTCCACATCCACCCGCCCGGCCATCTAGATGTGTATAAGCTAATGATCCATCATGTATGACATTCCTGGGAGTGTGTAAACTTAAATGTTTTATTACCATAGCATTTTTGTATGTTCTCTATACTTATGTACTTGCAAATGTATCAATTGGGGAAAACTCCTGGCAGACTTGGTACAAAGTATCGTGTAGTAATGTAATCTGGATCAGTCTGACACTTTGCACACACACTGCTGTCTGCAGGCCAAAATCTAAATTACACCTCTTGCATTTCAATGATTAAAAAAACAAATATACATGTTTTTTGTTTTGTAATATATTTGACCAGATCTGTTATATTCTCCTACATTAATTTCACATTGCCACAAACTTCAGTGTTTCCTTTCAAATGGTATCAAGAAATCAAATAAAATTGTATTTGTCACATACACATGGTTAGCAATGTTAATGCGAGTGTAGCGAAATGCTTGTGCTTCTAGTTCTGACAAATTAGTAATAACCAACGAGTAATCTAACCTAACAATTCCACAACTACTACCTTATACACACAAGTGTAAAGGGATAAATAATATGTACATAAAGATATATGAATGAGTGATGGTACAGAACAGCATAGGCGAGATGCTGTTGATGGTATAGAGTACAGTATATACATATGAGATGAGTAATGTAGGATATGTAAACATAAGTTGCATAGTTTAGTGGCTAGTGATACATCTATTACATAAAGATGGCAAGATACAGTAGATGTTTCAGAGTACAGTATATACATATGAGATGGGTAATGTAGGGTCTGTAAACATATTACGTGGCATTGTTTAAAGTGGCTAGTGATACAGTTTTTACATCCATTTCCATTATTAAAGTGAGCTGGAGTTGAGTCAGTATGTTGGCAGCAGCCACTCAATGTGGCTGTTTAAACAGTCTGATGGCCTTGAACATTGCTACAGGCAGTTAGATTTGGGTATGTAATTTTAGGCAAAAATTGAAAAAAGGGGTACGAATCTCTTACACAGAGATTGAACGACTGCTTGTTTATTTGGAAAATTGCCCTTTTCGTTCTAATGCTTGGAAGCAGAAGCCACAGCAGTCATTTTGGAAAAGACAGTGTCAGCCAATCATCTCTTTTGTTGTTCAATGCGACATGGCATTCCATAATGGCTGTTGTGGCTATTGCTAACTAGCATGAGTATGAAAAGGGCAGTTCAATTTCCTCAGTGTAACAGTTGGGATAAAAGGCAACTTGGAGTACAGCGCATTTCTCATTCTTGGATTGAGATATGTTTTCTGCGCCATATCTCACGCCGGCTCTGCGGTTTCTTTATCTATACAGGAACCCGTCTGACCCTAGTGGAGCTGTAAGCAAGCAGGTCAGATCTGCTGGCTATGTATTCTCCTGCTGAATGTGCCCTATAATGTATTTATGTGTTTGGGTAGGGAGAGGGAGAGGTGAAGGTGCGTTCTACCAAAGAGTTCCTGGAGGTCCTGATGAAGGAGAGGTGGGCTTCGGTCGTGGCCGGGAAATGCTCCGCAGCCAAAGCTGGGATGACCGGTAGGCTCACTGTCCATGTTGCCCTCATTGTCCTAAACTACACTGCCCTCACCCCCAGATGGTTAGCATTCAATCATATTGATGGCTATTGTGTATGTTTAGTTTTCCATATTCTACACTCAAGGTGTTAAACTATCCCGTTAACTAGTCTTTCCTTCTGTCAGAGCTGAGAGGCCAAGGTTTGAGAAGCCAATCAGGTGTGCTGAAGTAGTGCGTCCAGGGTTCGAAGAGGCGGGGCCTCCTGGCAGGAAGGACTCCTGGCGTGCTGACAGCGACAACTGGCGTACCCTCCGAGAGGAGGAGGAAGAGGCAGCAGCAGCAGGAGGAGAGCAGCCAGCTTGGAGAGTTGCAGGATCCCGCCGGGATGGTATAACCACTTACACCCTCTACCCAGAATGCATTTGTGCATGTTTCTCTATGTCTGATGGAGACTCCCTCAACAACACAGATGGAGGTCCTCGTTCTGCAGGCTGGCGTGATCGTGGCGGCCGGAGGAAGTTTGAGTTTGAATTCCGTGACGGCGAGGGCCCCCGCAGGGAATCCGACAGGGACGGCCTTCCTGAGTGGTGCACCGACGAGGAGGATGGAGAGATGGGAACCTTTGACTCCTCTGGGGCCTTCATGTGCATCAAGGTGCGTGTCTGTTGGCCTGCTGTCATATCTGTCGGTGTTTGTCCGTGTGTGTATTTGCATGTTATTTGTCTATTCTGAGCCTCGTGCTTGTCTTAGCAGAAAGACTGTAAGGACACCATCACTGAAGAGGATCTGGAGTTTGAAGCTCTGGAGGAAGAGGAGGAGAATGATCAGGGAGGCAAGGACAACAACGCTGACAGAGGTTAGACTGGATGCTTTCCCTGGCTTTAGTATAACAATTAACAGAAGATATTTTATGCATTTATAGAAGACCTCTTGTCCTTCTACTCCTTTCATCTAGATGAATGTGAAGCAGCAGGTGAGGGAGAAGATGAGTACAAGACTCCTTCTCCTCCTGCCATCTCTGGCTCTCCACCCTCAGACCCTCTTCCTGCCCCCTGCGCCACACAGGCACCCATCTCCCATCCCACCAAAACGAACTATGTGCTGCCCGCTGAAGGTAAATATTGAATTACTGATGTTGTGAAGCATCTTCACTGTGTTGTGTGTGCATCAGTTGGTATCTGCTCCAGAAGATGTTTCACCTGTATGATCAGTCCCTGTAGGTCAGGCCCTATTACAGTAGTACATGTCTCATCCTCTCTACCCCTGTTCTCTCTCTGGTCTCATAGGCTGCCCACTTCCAGGGAGTGGTGCCCAGCTCAGCCCAGACCCCCCCTCCACCACCACTTCCAGCCTGATGCCTCCTCCCTCCGGATCTCTCCTCCCCTCAACAGGGGGAGAAGCAGAGGAGGACGAGGGCATGAAGCACCTGCAACAGGTACGAGGCGGGCTGCAGTACCCTATACATTTGATTGGACGTTCAATACCGGATCTATTGTCAGGCGTATGATTACGCTTGTATACTGGGGGAATGTGTGTGACGTAAATGTTCATATTTATTTACTCCCTTGTAGGAGGCTGAAAAGATGGTGGCCTCACTGCAGGATACGTCCCTTGAGGAGGAGTGTTTCACTCAAGCACTACAGGAGAGCCACACAATCACCTCTCACTCTCACACACACCCAGCCCCACACTCTCACACGCACACCGCTGGACACACACACTCGACCCATAGGGACTGTGCCCTGCCCCTCTCCCACGAGGCAGCCATGAAGTGGTTCTACAAGGATCCCCAGGGAGAGATCCAAGGTAGACACATATACATTTGTAGATATACAGTGGGGCAAAAAAGTATTTAGTCAGCCATCAATTGGGTAAGTTTTCCCACTTAAAAAGATGAGAGGCCTGTAATTTTCATCATAGGTACACTTCAACTATGACAGACAAAATTAGAAAAAAAATCCAGAAAATCACATTGTAGATGGTTAATTAATTTATTTGCAAATTATGGTGGAAAATAAGTATTTGGTCAATAACAAAAGTTTATCTCAATACTTTGTTATATATCCTTTGTTGGCAATGAGAGGTCAAACGTTTTCTGTAAGTCTTCATGAGGTTTTCACACACTGTTGCTGGTATTTTGGCCCATTCCTCCATGCAGATCTCCTCTAGAGCAGTGATGTTTTGGGGCTGTTGCTCGGCAACACAGACTTTCAACTCCCTCCAAATATTTTCTATGGGGTTGAGATCTGGAGACTGGCTAGGCCACTCCAGGACCTTGAAATGCTTCTTACGAAGCCACACCTTCGTTGCCCGGGCGGTATGTTTGGGATCATTGTCATGCTGAAAGACCAAGCCACGTTTCATCGTCAATGTCAAAAAGTTCTATTTTGGTTTCATCTGACATTCTCCCAATCTTCTTCTGGATCATCCAAATGCTCTCTAGCAAACTTCAGACGGGCCTGGACATGTACTGGCTTAAGCAGGGGGACACGTCTGGCACTGCAGGATTTGAGTCCTTGGCGGCGTAGTCTGTTACTGATGGTAGGCTTTGTTACTTTGGTCCCAGCTCTCTGCAGGTCATTCACTAGGCCCCCCTGTGTGGTTGTAGGATTTTTGCTCACCATTCTTGTGATCATTTTGACCCCACGGGGTGAGATCTTGCGTGGAGCCCCAGATCGAGGGAGATTATCAGTGGTCTTGTATGTCTTCCATTTCCTAATAATTGCTCCCACAGTTGATTTCTTCAAACCAAGCTGCTTACCTATTGCAGATTCAGTCTTCCCAGCCTGGTGCAGGTCTACAATTGTGTTTCTGGTGTCCTTTGACAGCTCTTTGGTCTTGGCCATAGTGGAGTTTGGAGTGTGACTGTTTGAGGTTGTGGACAGGTGTCTTTTATACTGATAACACGTTCAAACAGGTGCCATAATACAGGTAACGAGTGGAGGACAGAGGAGCCTCTTGAAGAAGTTGTTACAGGTCTGTGAGAGCCAGAAATCTTGCTTGTTTGTAGGTGACCAAATACTTATTTTCCACCATAATTTGCAAATAAATTCATAAAAAATCCAGAGTTTCTGGATTTTTTTTCTAATTTTGTCTGTCATAGTTGAAGTGTACCTATGATGAAAATTACAGGCCTCATCTTTTTAAGTGGGAGAACTTGCACAACTGGTGGCTGACTAAATACTTTTTTGCCCTACTGTATATGTGCGCGCGTACACATTCAGTGATTTAAATGAAAAAAATATTTTAAAAATCACTACTTGTTGCTTATAATATCTTAGTTACTTTATCACATTGTCATCTTGTTTTGTCATAACCATGTCTTCCCTCCCCCGGTCCAGGTCCCTTCTCCACGGTGGAGATGTGTGAGTGGTTCCAGGCCGGCTACTTCACCATGACCCTGCTGGTAAAGAGGGGTTGTGATGAGGGTTTCCAACCCCTGGGTGACGTCATCAAAATGTGGGGCCGCGTGCCCTTCTCCCCCGGCCCCTCCCCCCCGCCCCTCCTGGTGAGACAGCCCCCACCATCTCGGGGTCCTCTGTGAGTCAACGAGCACATGTCTGTCTGGGTGTTTCTTGTTTCTGTTCACTGGTTGGTTGGCTAATCCAAGTACTGCAAAGGCACAGATACTTGACTGTGGTAAACTTGTTTTCTGTGAGGAATTTATAGCAGGGTACGTCAGTGGCCGAGGCAAAATCTACTGAACAGCTCCTGTAGCTCTAACATGTCTATCAGAGCAGATAATCAGTAGCATAGTGGTGTGCTTGGGTGTTGTCTGGAACTGTGGTACGGTCAGTATGGTAACCCTGTAGGTCATGTTATTCTCTAGGGCAATATGGACCAGGAGCTGCTTAAGAAACATTTGGAGCAGGCAGCCACTGCAGCTCTATACCAGCAACTACAGATGAGGTTCCAGCACATGAACAGGTGCACGCGCACGCACACACACACACACACACACACACACACACACACACACAATGTATGTGAGTGTACTAATGTGTGTATTTGCAGGAGTGGAGATTCTAGCATGATGCCCTCTATGAACAGGTCCATGTCAGTACCTGATAATGGGTCCATGTGGGACATGCATACCTCGGCCTCCCAGCAGTCAGGTACTGAAGAGGAACAAGATGCATCTTCCCTGCTTCACATACACCTTTATATAAGCACACTTTATGCAGATGCGGTCAAATATATACTGGAACCCACACATGATTTGCTTTTTCCTCTAGAATAAGTTTGAATTAAACTTTTTTGTGTTCAAGCATATTTGATTTACAAATGCACAGGACAAAAACAAAAATTTAATCTCACGTGACGATTTTGAACTTAATTAAGTGGCCTGGGTAAAATGCTAAATTGTAATTAATTTTTTGTTGGAGGCAAGTGATTCTCAGCAGGTGTAGTTTATCCTACTTGTAGTAATTGGCAGGTGCCTACATGGTAAAAAAAATAGCCATTCAACCAGTTTTGAAGAGAATATTCTGCTCAACGCACTCAATATTTCATATCCCCCCACACTGATGCACCTCAGCTCTAAATATATTTATTCACACAGATGTCCTTGTACATATTGTCATTGTATGGCAGTAATGTGTTTGTGGCCCTTTCTAGGTGGTGAGGCCAACCTATGGGACTTAACCATGAGTCATTCCACTCAGGGGCCATCGCTGGAGCAGCTACAGAAGGTACCATCTTCGTTTCATTTTCTCTCGGTCTCCCTGTCTCTCTCTGTCTGACTCGCTCGCTCGCTCTCTCTCTCTCTCTCTCTGTGTGTGTTCATCTGCTGTACCGCAGCTCCAGGACCGGCGTGAGGCTGAACTCAGGGCCAAGCGAGAGGAGGAGGAGCGCAAGCGGCAGGTCGAGAAGAGGAGGCAGCAGGAGGAACAGAAGAGGCGTGATGAGGAGGAGCTGTACAGGCGTAAGCAGCAGTGTCGGCAGCAGCAGGAGCTGATCATGAAGCTGCTGCAGCAGGCCCAGCCCGGGGCACCAGGGTGTGTCTCTGGGTCAGGGTGGAGCGGCTCCCAGGCCTCAGCCCTCTCCAAACAAGGCAAGAGCCTCGGCCTGCTGGAGCTGGAGACCGAAAGGCTGCTCAAACAGCAGGCCCAGCACCAGAGGGCCCAGCATCAGAGAGACAGGGTGAGGAGACGCACACAACCCCAAAACCTTTACACAGGCTGTCCTGTCAAGTCTATTCCATTTCAAAGCAGGGATTAATTGACACACTAGTAGTTTCCTGAGAAGAAATGTGTAATCTGAGGATTAATCCCATCCCTTATGGGATTAATTGACACAAACAAACGTAACAATAATTCACTGATCATTCAGTCATAATTCTTGTGGTGCTCTCTGCAGTGTGAACACAGATGTTCCTCTGTTCTCTCTACCCCAGCATGGAGGCTTGTCTATGGGCCAGTGGGGTGAGGGGTCTGTGGGCATGTGGTCTGGTGGGGGCATGGAGCCCAAAGGCAGCTCTGGAGGGATGGGTGTCTGGGAGGAGGCTGTGAAGAACCAAAACAGCCTCCGCAATATGGGCATGAAGAACAGCCGCAGCAGCCCATCTCTCAGGTACTCCTCCCTGTGTGCGCGCTCACGCTGTGTGCATGCGTCTGTTCAAAGCCTCGCGTTAGCATTTTGTGTGCATGTAAACTGTTCGAAGGCCTGCGTTTCTGTATGTGCGTAATGGTTGCTTCCGTGTCCCCCTGCAGTGAGCAGTACATGCTGAGGAAGAAGCGTACAGAGGAGGAGGACAAGCTGCTTAAACTGCTGCAGGGCATGAAGCCCCAGGATGGCTTCACCACCTGGTGTGAACAGATGCTGCACGCACTCAACACCTCTGCTAACAACTCCTCCTCCTCACTGGACGGTAACGAACGCACTCCTTTCCTACATCACTGGATCTGTCAAATATGTCTTCACTGACCTTCACCTACACAAACATCTCCTTAGTTGCCTGACTCCAGCACTTGGCCTTTCTCTTTCCCCCTGGGGTTAAGTGTAAATGTCTGTTGTCGTCCTCTGAGCAGTGGCAACCATCGTGGCCTACCTGAAGGAGGTGGAGTCTCCCTACGAGGTCCATGACTTTATCCGCTCCTACCTGGGCGACACCATGGAAGCCAAAGAGTTTGCCAAGCAGTTCCTGGAGCGCCGAGCCAAACAGAAAGCCAACCACCAGAGACAACAGCAGCAACAACAGGTGTGTGTTGTATGTATTCTGAACAACAATATAAAGTGTTGGTTTCACAAATAAACTTTGATTTGAAAGTCCAACATTGGTTCTCAAGTAACACGAGGCTGAAAAGACCTGGCATGGGCTCTCAGATCCTCAAAAAGTTCTGCAGCTGCACCATTGAGAGCATTTTGACTGGCTGCATCTGCACTTGGTATGACAACTTGGCAAGGTGCTACCCAGTACATCACTGTAGCTGAGCTCCATGCCATCCAGACCCACTGGTATAGAGGTCATCATAGGCTGTTCTCTTTGCGATCGCACGACAAGCGGTAGAGATGCACCAAGTCTGGAACCAACAGGACCCTAAACAGCATCTACCCCCAAGCCATACAACTGCATTGACCCCTTTTCGAACAACCTTTTTTGACTCATCACATATACTGCTGCTACTGTTTACTATGTCACTTTATTCCTAGTTATACTGAACACAAATATAAAACGCAACATGTAAAGTGTTGGTCCCATGTTTTATGAGATTAAATAAAAGATCCCAAAGATGTTCCATATACACAATAAGCTTGTTTCTCTCAAATGTTGTGAACAAATGTTTACATCCCTGTTAGTAAGCATTTTGCCTTTGCCAAGATAATCCACCTACCTGACAGGTGTGGCATATCAAGAAGTTGATTAAACAGCATGATCAGTACACAGGTGCACCTTGTGCAGGGGACAATAGGCCACTCTAAAATTTGCAGTTTTGCCACATGTCTCAAGTTGAGGGAGCGTGCAATTGGCATGCTGACTGCAGGAATGTCCACCAGAGCTGTGGCCAGAGAATTTGATGTTCGTTTCTCTACCATAAGCCACCTTTGGCAGTATGTCCAACTGGCCTCACAACCACAGACCATGTGTAACCATGCCAGCCCAGGACCGCCACATTCGGATTCATCACCTGCAGGATCATCTGAGACCAGCCACACAGCTGATGAAACTGGGTTTGCGCATGCAAAGAATTTCTGCACAAACTGCCAGAAACCATCTCAAGGAATCTCATCTGTGTGCTCGTCGTCCTCACCAGTGTCTTGACCCCTGACTGCAGTTCTGTGTTGCAACTGGCTTCAGAAGACAAAAAATACTCACCTACAATGACCACTGGCATGCTGGAGAAGTGTGTTCTTCACGGATGAATCCCGGTTTCAACTGTACCGGGCAGATGGCGTCGTGTGGGCGAGCGGTTTGCTGATGTCAACATTGTAAACGCAGTGCCCCATGGTGGGGTTATGGTATGTGCCGGCATAAGCTATGGACAACGAAAACGATTGCATTTTATAAATGGAAATTTTAATGCAGAGATACCGTGACGAGATCCTGAGGCCCATTCATCCGCCGCCATCACCTCATGTTTCAGCATCATAATCCACGGCCCAATGTCACAAGGATTTAAACACAATTCCTGGAAGCTGAAAATGTCCCAATTCTTTCATGGCCTTCATATACTCACCAGACTTGTCACCCGTTGAGCATGTTTGGGATGCTCTGGATCGGCGTGTTCCAGTTCCTGACAATATCCAGCAACTTTGCACAGTCATTGAGGAATGGGACAACGGTCCACAATCAACAGCGTGATCAACTATGCGAAGTAGATGTTGTGCTGCATGAGGCAAATGGTGGTCACACCAGACACCTTAAAAATATCTATCTATCTGTTGGTCAGATGCATATGTTTATTCCCATTCATGTGAAATCCATAGATTATGGCCTAATTCATTTCAATTGACTGATTTCCTTATATGAACTGTAAATTGTTGCATTTCTATTTTGTTCTGTGGTTGTGTATGCGTAGAAGAGCTTATCAGTAACCACCATCCCTTTCCCTCACCAGCTATCAAAGGAAGTTTCAGGGCTGTCCATGAATAACTTTCCTATCCAGGTAGGCTCCGTCCAGGTAGGCTCTGTCCTCAGTTCATGACCATTTGGTCATCAACATGCATTTGTTTTCTTGATGTAATCACATCTATACTCTTCTCATGCTCTACACCACTTATTTGATTGGACAAAACCCCTGTTATGTCCTCTCCCTATGTAGTCCATGTTCCAGGCAGCCCAGATGGGAAAGGGAGGAATGTATGACAGTCAGGCTGCAAAGATGAAGAAGAAACAGACCATGATGCTTCACTCTGACCCTAGCATCTTAGGTATTCAGACACTCAGTCAATAATAATAATACCCACAGTACATTTATTAAATGTCTCAGCACAGTAAAAAGTAAACTCTACATGGAGTTGAAGTATTGTGTATTTGTGTGTGTATACCGGTAACCTGGGAGAGGGTAACTTTCCAACTGAAAAGTAGTAGATTCCATATTAGTTGTGGATATAGAGATGAACTGTTGTGTTTTGTCCTGCAGGATATTCATTCCTGAGCGCTGGGGACAGGATGAACCTGGGTGAGATGGAAACAGTGGAGGATTATTGATCCACAGCATCTACCTGAATCCACCTGAGGCCTTACACCTGGATTAAAACACACACTGACACACACAAACACTCACCTACACCCACACAGACCATGACGAATGTGCACTGCTGAGCTACTTTGCCCCCTCATAGATGAGGACCTGGAAAAGTAGTGTTTTCTCTCTCTCATCTCTGTGTGAGGGGGGGGGGGGTGCAGAGGAGTACCCTCCTGCACTTCTTACAGTTAAGCACCTTAAACTAATGCACTTTAGCACAGGGTTTCAATATTTGAAATTAAGTTTTGCCAGTTTGTTTTCTTGTTTTTAGGATGCAAAATGTGCATATTGTGTTTACAATATGAATACACACATGTGGATGTGTGTGTGCAAACATACCTAAGTAAGGAACTGGAGGTTACATCTCCAATAATAATGTCGGGTGATGAGGATTTCTTTTGGAAAGTATATACTTTTTTTTTTCTTTGAGTTTTTATATAAAATGTAAAGCTATAACAAATTGCATTTTATTAAGAAAAAAACTTGAAGGTTTGCACTTAGATAAACAAAACTAGTTGTAGATAAGTAGTGGAAGGAAACATTTCTTTGAATGCTGGTGGGTTTGTGTGGTAGACTTAAAGCCTGCACAATTTTTATTGCTTACAGAGATGCATAAAAAGGCCATGTTTTTACTTTGTTCCATGAAACCGTTTTACTTTGAAGAATGTATGCAATGTGTGCCCATGTCAGATGTATATGAGTGATTGGTAGCCAATGAATGTGTATGTTTTGTACATGGAATCTCTAAGCGAGAGTGGAGAGGGCTCTTTTCAACCAATCTTTCACCAGCTCCTCATCCCCTAAATGACTTCATGAAGGTCTTTTGCTTTGGTGTCCAGTTACCCGACTGGCCGTCTGTGTTTTGTCATTGGTGCATTGCTGCCCTCATTCTCCATGGTGAGTCACGACGGTCCATGGGCTCTGATTCGCTGATACAACTGTGAAAACAGATCTTATGATTCAAGGCAGATTTCCGAGGTGTATTTTACTGCAGTTAAGCCACTCTCTCTCGTTTAAAGAACCATAAAGTTATGTTAAATCATTCTCTTCCTTGTGGTTATGAGAGTTGGTAAGACCAGAGAAGTCCCTTGCATTTTCCAAGGGGATCTATTGCCTTTAACGACATGTCAGTGTTGAGGTCTTGCTTTCCTGCTTCCAGGCAGTTTTGCAGACGATTGCCACTGCGTATGTTAACCCTAGTATTGATAGCTAGAGTCCTGTCTTTTTGTTGCTATTTGAATAGAATGTCAGTTTTTAAACAAAGTGAAAGTATTTGGACTTGATATGGAGCACTTTTGAAGCTGCTACACTATTGTATTTTTATATTGTTGTTTTAGTTGTTTTTTTTGCCCTCTATGGTAATTATTTTTACTTTAAAAAAAAAAAAATCTGGGTGTGTAAATGAATGTATTCCAAAAAACTGAAATGTACAACAGTGCATTGAGATGAAGTCAGACTTTAAACAAATCTTTTGGAGCTAATGAGTAGAGTTGTGCTGAAGAAGTATTAGAATCCCAGAAGATGAGCTACTGTAAATGAAACCAAGGTGGACACGGCTGAACACTGCCTTCTCTTACTGCTCTCTGAGAAACACATCCTAATAAGATGAAGACATCTGTCCACCGCCATGTTGTCGTCCTCGATACAACACACATGAGGAACTAGCATGGGAAATGTAGCAGTCTTTTTTTTTTTCTTTTTTTTTTTTTAAGAGAAATTGGTCTCCTTTTTATCTTTTGAATGTCTGGGTTGTTACTATTCATGAATGATCTCTTGCTTTTCCTCATTGCCTAAATCTTGTGACAATTGCGTTTTTGAAGATGTGGGCAGAGGAATGATCGGTACGTCATCAGCAAAATGAAACGGTCTTCGCTTTAACCGGTCTGGATTATATTTTTAATGGAAAAAAAGTATCAAGGAGAATGGATATTATTTTGGGGGGGGCTGTGATAATGTAATATGTGGCTATCATTTGATGCCATGGGTTGGAGTGAGATGGAGAGAACCTGAGATGGGCAGAGAGGTGTCAAAAATCGGACTCCTTTCGCTCTCTCTCCTTGTACCTCCAACAGACTTGTTCATCAGGCCGGCCTCCTGCGTCCTTGCCCTAGCTGATTTTTTCCCCCCTTTTACAAAATGCTGTGCTACGTGTCTCATGGGGTTTGGCATGCTGGGACCATGTGACTGGAGGCCTCCTGATGTTAAATGGACTTCCAACGAGAATTATTGAATGTTCTAGAAAATAAACTACTAAAATGGGGAGAACATTTATTTTTTTTTTTACACAGGCCTACAATTGGATCCATTGAAATCCAAAACTACTGGACAATGGACTCATTGGTACGGGTGGGGTCAGTCGTGAAGCTTGTTCATCTTGTGCTTTTGTCGGGTCTAGTTGAACATTTATCAAATCACAGAGCCGAGTGTTGGGAGATGGACAGGTTTGTTGACTATGCCCCATCTCGTATTTACTCTCTTACTGGACAGTATTCCTCAAGGATTGCCTTTCCCTGGGCATTCGCCACAAGAAAAGACAACATTGAGGACGACCTTGACACAGAAGACCAGATTCTTCAGTGTTGCAGAACGATACTGCGCTGACCACCAGAGATTCACAGAAGGCAAGTTAATGATGTGACCATCTGTTTTTAGAAAGGGGCTCACTGGGGATAATGTATGTTCTTTGTTACAGGTAGGTTACTATCTACCTGAAGTCCCACATAGGACAGGTTGCGACACGGGGGAACTACATCAATTATTTGACTAGAGATCCTATTTAATAGGTTTGCTGTACCAATTGTCGTGATAAGTATTCAGTGGAGAGTTGGGTAATTAATAGGTTCTTCAGGATGTGTCCATTTTAATGAGTTTGGACATCTAGGTATGTCTGGACAGTCCCTCGGTTCCTCGTGCTATACCCAGGGGTTCTGGGATGTAATAGTTTATGAATCTATTATGATCAGGGTTATAGTGTTTAATCATCCTCGTCTTAATAGTGTTGTTTCTGCAGGATACCTCATGGACACCACCACCTCATTGCTCTGTCCATGTAGCGGCCTCTCTGCTGGACGACTGTCTGCGGTGTATTGGCGGCCGAGGCCTGTGGGCTCTCATACCCTGTTGGACTGGATCACAGCTTGACATGGGATGGTCTCAGAGGGGAGCAGACGGTAGAGGAGAGCCTCCCAGAAACCAGCTTTGTCCCTCGGCTGAGGGTGAGATGTAACCCAGCTGACTAAGGTCTCAACCAGGAGTTAACACACACCTTGTGAACATGGACTCTCAAAATGACTGAACATATACAACTATGCTCATGGCCTGTTACATTCACACACGCGCACACACACATTTCTGGTTGGCAAGTTTCAACTCCTGGATATAAATAGTCAACGATTAATTCCTCTTTACTCATTTTTGTTTGGTTATTTGAACCTTTTTGGTTTTACTTGCCTTAAATGTACAGAATTAAATTGCCCATGTGTGATGTCCCCTTCCCCACCATCCCTAAGTAATGCTTGACCTGGTGAAGTGTATCCAATGATTTCTGGCGTTGGGTTGGTTTGGGACAACATTTGCCCTTCTAACAGAGCAGTAAAATTGCAGTAATGGGGATTAAAGTGAGTGCTGTAAAAATTAAAATATAATGTTAAAGCTATTAGAGGAATGTCTGTCATGCAGACTTGGTTCATTCGTTTTGGGGGAAATGTTATGGGATTTGACTCTTTTGCTACTCCACCACAGCAGCATTTGAGATGGGGGGGGGGGGGGGGCATTGTGTATATAGTTTTCCTTTTGAATAGACGTGTTACAGAATAAATAAACTGTGTGGAATGCAATATGAATGTGTTGTCATAACTTCGCTATTACATATTGTTTTAAAGGGAAGACCGACTAACAGGACGTCCTTTACCGACGATTCCACAAGTTGAATTGCCACTTCGTCGACGCTCAGCTGTGATCTACTGCGCACGTCCGACGTTCTTGGTGGTCGGTCTTACCTCTTACGTATTACCAAAGACCGTACAATATGTGATATTACACTGCCTGCGGTTTTACATGTTGCCCACGTGGGGCATGGTAGGTTCAGTTTTGTTGTCCTATACTCTGCACTTTACTCCGCTCTCTTTTCTGCTTTTACAATCATGAAACTACTGGAAATGAGTTGCTGAATTGTTATATTATAAATGAATAGCATCTGTTACCGAATAACGGCTGGGGGAGCTACAAGCTTGTTACTGCACATCTGGCATTTCTTAACCAACATTTGACACGGCATCTGCCACAATATTCGGGGCAAAATATGTTGGTTATAGGCTACATGCCCTTTCACTATGTTCCTTGGCCACTGTCGGCATTAGACGATCCGAAGTCGACCCGTCGCTGCCATAATGGCGAAAGGAGGATATACATCATGTGGGAAGTTGTTCCGATTCGTGTGTTATACTGATTAGAGGGCATGTTTCATTTGGGTATGTCATCAGTTTGGGTGGTGATAATAGTAAGGGGGTCTCCCAGAGCTACACTCTGGGACACAAGTAGTCTTGCATAGCATGGGCTACTGCACTCCATCTCTATACCTAGCTACTCTATCAGTGTGCAGCAAGGTACGAGGTTGAGAGAGGATGCAACGAACATAAAGCAGTATAGTGAACATTAGAGACCTCAGGAAACTGGCTTTGATCAACACGAGTTAATCGATGTGCATTATGTTTAATATGGCAATATTCAGTGACTGCCTGTCCTTTTTGAAGTTTGACCTAAGTTTGACTTGATATTTTTCCAAGATTGTGCCATAATAGCGGAAAGGATAAATGACGGATAGAATGGGCATTTTTTGTGTGCGCTAAGACGCAGAAGGCATAACAATGGAGAAAGCGGGAAAATCCTTAATGCGTTAAGCATTCAAGTGCTGCAACAAGAGCACAGCGAATAGGCGATCAACTTGGGTCAGCGAATGTTTTCTTATACAACATTGGACTAGGCTGTATGAGTCAGGGACATTTGAGCAAGCAAACCAGTTCATATGCGTGGCAAGGTAGGCAATGGCACTTTGCCAATGAAGATAAACGCCCGCTATCCAAAATTACGCTTCCAAAGTGGTAGAATGCGGTTACTCCGATATTCGCGACCTTCAACGCATTTGCATTTGTCTGGAGAGGTGACATTAGGAGAGATGATAGATATAGGCTTCGTCATGCAATAATGTCCATAATTGCTGGACACATTTTAAACCAGAAAGCTGAATATTGCCACTAATGCACTTTAAACTCAAGAGGTTGACACATTGTATCTCTAACCACATTCCAACTACTCTGAATGTTGTTGTCTGATTGATTTTTGGGACGTTTTTTCTTATGCGGTTTCCGAAGTCGCACAATAGCTGTGCGCTTCCAGGGATTTCGTGAACTTCGTTCGCAGTCTCCAAACGATTCTTTGTCTGAATCGATTCCCCGTCACTTTTTGGGGTAAAATGGCAGGAGAGCGCCGAGGAGCAGGGATGGCTTTGGCGTTTTGGGACGGCTGTAATGGCTTGGGATTTATTTTTATCTTTCTTGTGGATCTACTGGGAATAGCTGCAGGTAACATGGAACCTATTTACTGGAATACGTTGAACAAGAGGTACGTGGTACGCTGTCATATAGACTAGTTTAGATGTATTTATAAGTCGTCGTCGTCTATTTCCCCCCCCCCCCCCCCCAAAAAAAACCTGTCTGATTATGACTGACTGAATACATGTCACTCGTGTACACCGTGTCTTTACAGGCTGTCAACGCGAATAACTGTGCGTTATTTAGGTGACATTGCAGTCCGGCAGAGTGGCCTTTGGAGAAACATACTGAACGCAACAATACAACTACCAACTCATGGGGATCATGCGCACCTTGGGGACACCGATTATTTTGTAAACTTCGATATCAGGTCTAATGACATGAGTTCACTCAATATCCAACTCTACACTGGGCTAAGCTACTTGTTGCTGGTGGAGGTGAATAGTGGTGGTGGGGATACTGACTTCATTGGAGAGGAAGACGGGAGTCTCCTGGCACATAATGTCCAGCGAAGTCGGACACGGGTTCTATTCAACAGATGTGTGTCCTGCAGGGTTGGGCTTAATTTAGAATATATGAAATTTCAATTCTTGAATTTGAATTGAAATGGTAAACGGGATACAGAATTCAAATTTGAATAAAGGAAATATAATTTAATTCAAATGTCACTTCAAGGCCTAGTCTATATAAATATTGTACATAAAACATGCATATCAAATATTAAATGTGAATTTTCTAAGATATTATATTTCATTAATCACTTACATTTGAATTATTATATATATATTATTTACCAGAATGCATTAGTTCAACCCTCAAGTTGACCCCGTGGCTTTCTAAAAAAGAAGCCAAACAAATTAAATTGTGCTGGAAATATAATGGTCTATTCTAAGCAATTAGTTAAAAGATTATATGAACATTTGTTTCCAGAGAAAAGTGATACTTTTGGTAATGTAGTGTATGTGGACACCTGCCTGTTGAACATCTCTTCCCAAAATCATGGGCATTAATATGGTGTTGCCCCCCCCCCCCCCCCCCCTTGCTGCTATACCAGCCTCCACTCTTCTGGGGAGGCTTTTCTCTAGATGTTGGAACATTGCTGCAGGGACTTGCTTCCATTCAGACAAGAGCATTAGTGAGGTCCGGCAAGGATGTTGGGTGATTAGGCCTGGCTCGCAGTCCGCGTTCCAATTCATCCCAAAGGTTTTTGATGGGGTTGAGGTCAGGGCTCTGTGCAGGCCAGTTAAGTTCTTCCACACCAATTTTGACAAAGGATTTCTTTATGGACCTCACTTTCTGCATGGGGGCATTGTCATGCTGAAACAGGAAAGGGCCTTCCCTAAATTGTTATCACAAAGTTGGACGCACAGAATTGTCTAGAATGCAACTGCAACTAATTGGCTTCGTCCAAACCATGAAAAACAGCCCCAAACCATTGTTCCTCCTTCACCAAACTTTACAGTTGACACTATGCATTTGGGCAGGTAGCATTCTCCTGGCATCCCCCAAAGCCACATTCATATATCAGACTGCCAGACGGTGAAGTGTGATTCATCCCTCCAAAGAATGCGTTTCCACTGCTCCAGAGTCCAATTGCAGTGAGCTTTACACCACCCCAGCCGACTCTTGGATTTGCGCATGATGATCTTAGGCTTGTGTGTGGCTGCTCGGCCATGGAAACCCATTTCATGAAGCTTCCGACAAACAGTTATTGTACTGATGTTGCTTCCAGAGGCAGTTTGGAACTCCGTAGTGAGTGTTGCAACCGATGACAGACAACTTTTACGTGCTTCAGCAATCGTCTGTCCTGTTCTGTGAGGTTGTGTGGCCAACCACTTCACGGCTGAGCCGTTGTTGCTCCTAGATTTTTCCACTTCACAATAACAGCACTTACAGTTGACCAGGGAAGCTCTAGCAAGGCAGAAATTTGACAAACTGACTTGTTGGAAAGGTGGCATCCTATGACAGTGCCACATTGAAAGTCACTGAGCTATTCAGTAAGGACATTCCACTGCCAATGTTAGTCTATTGAGATTGCATGGCTGTGTGCTCGAATTTATACACCTGTCAGCAACGGGTGTGGCTGAAATAGCCAAATCCACTCATTTGAAGGTGTCCACATACTTTTGTGTGTGTGTATATATATATATATATATATATATTCTTTGGTATCTGGAAGTGTGACCTGTCAGATTGAATTAAACTCATGTTCTATTCGCGCATTCATGTGCTAGTCGGAACCAGGAAACTCTGAAATGTCCGCCGTGTTTACTTGTCAAACAAGGCACCTGTATTACTTCACTAAGTTGGACATTTCAGAGTTTCCTAGTTCTGACTAGCACGTGAACACTATATGACTGAGTGGAATTTATTTAAATTGTATTGAATTAAATTCTACTTCCTGTGGGATGTGGCCAATTCTAATTTCAACTCATGAGTTGAAAGGGGGTCAATTCCAAGATTCTGAAATGAGCTCCCAACCCTGGTGTCCTGTGCCTATAGTTCCATATAGACTAGTGTAAAACTATAGTCTACCTTTCTGGCTGTAGAGAGAGCAAGCAGACCGCACTTGGGTTGGTAAGCATGGGAATGCCTGTTTATGGCAGATGCTTGTGTGAGAGAAGGGGTGGTCTTCATGCATGATTGCACCCTCATAAAGGGTCGCGTGCGTGCCCTCCGTGATTTCGACCCTCCCCTCCCGCCTGCTTGGACTCAAATCAAATCAAATGTTATTTGTCACATACACATGGTTAGCAGATGTTAATGCGAGTGTAGCGAAATGCTTGTGCTTCTAGTTCCGACAATGCAGTAATAACCAACAAGTAATCTAACTAACAATTCCAAAACTGCTGTCTTATACACAATGTAAGGGGATAAAGAATATGTACATAAGGATATATGAATGAGTGATGGTACAGAGCAGCATAGGCAAGATACAGTAGATGGTATCGAGTACAGTATATACATATGAGATGAGTATTTAAACAAAGTGGCATAGTTAAAGTGGCTAGTGATACATGTATTACATAAGGATGCAGTCGATGATATAGAGTACAGTATATACATTTGCATATGAGATGAATAATGTAGGGTAAGTAACATTATATAAGGTAGCATTGTTTAAAGTGGCTAGTGATATATTTACATTTCCCATCAATTCCCATTATTAAAGTGGCTGGAGTTGAGTCAGTGTCAGTGTGTTGGCAGCAGCCACTCAATGTTAGTGGTGGCTGTTTAACAGTCTGATGGCCTTGAGATAGAAGCTGTTTTTCAGTCTCTCGGTCCCAGCTTTGATGCACCTGTACTGACCTTGCCTTCTGGATGATAGCAGGGTGAACAGGCAGTGGCTCGGGTGGTTGATGTCCTTGATGATCTTTATGGCCTTCCTGTAACATCGGGTGGTGTAGGTGTCCTGGAGGGCAGGTAGTTTGCCCCCGGTGATGCGTTGTGCAGACCTCACTACCCTCTGGAGAGCCTTACGGTTGAGGGCGGAGCAGTTGCCGTACCAGGCGGTGATACAGCCCGCCAGGATGCTCTCGATTGTGCATCTGTAGAAGTTTGTGAGTGCTTTTGGTGACAAGCCGAATTTCTTCAGCCTCCTGAGGTTGAAGAGGCGCTGCTGCGCCTTCTTCACGATGCCGTCTGTGTGAGTGGACCAATTCAGTTTGTCTGTGATGTGTATGCCGAGGAACTTAAAACTTACTACCCTCTCCACTACTGTTCCATTGATGTGGATAGGGGGGTGTTCCCATTGCTGTTTCCTGAAGTCCACAATCATCTCCTTAGTTTTGTTGACGTTGAGTGTGAGGTTATTTTCCTGACACCACACTCCGAGGGCTCTCACCTCCTCCCTGTAGGCCGTCTCGTCGTTGTTGGTAATCAAGCCTACCACTGTTGTGTCGTCCGCAAACTTGATGATTGAGTTGGAGGCGTGCGTGGCCACGCAGTCGTGGGTGAACAGGGAGTACAGGAGAGGGCTCAGAACGCACCCTTGTGGGGCCCCAGTGTTGAGGATCAGCGGGGAGGAGATGTTGTTGCCTACCCTCACCACCTGGGGGCGGCCTGTCAGGAAGTCCAGTACCCAGTTGCACAGGGCGGGGTCGAGACCCAGGGTCTCGAGCTTGATGACGAGCTTGGAGGGTACTATGGTGTTGAATGCCGAGCTGTAGTCGATGAACAGCATTCTCACATAGGTATTCCTCTTGTCCAGATGGGTTAGGGCAGTGTGCAGTGTGGTTGAGATTGCATCGTCTGTGGACCTATTTGGGCGGTAAGCAAATTGGAGTGGGTCTAGGGTGTCAGGTAGGGTAGAGGTGATATGGTCCTTGACTAGTCTCTCAAAGCACTTCATGATGACGGAAGTGAGTGCTACGGGCGGTAGTCGTTTAGCTCAGTTACCTTAGCTTTCTTGGGAACAGGAACAATGGTGGCCCTCTTGAAGCATGTGGGAACAGCAGACTGGTATAGGGATTGATTGAATATGTCCGTAAACACACCGGCCAGCTGGTCTGCGCATGCTCTGAGGGCGCGGCTGGGGATGCCATCTGGGCCTGCAGCCTTGCGAGGGTTAACACGTTTAAATGTCTTACTCACCTCGGCTGCAGTGAAGGAGAGACCGCATGTTTCCGTTGCAGGCCGTGTCAGTGGCACTGTATTGTCCTCAAAGCGGGCAAAAAAGTTATTTAGTCTGCCTGGGAGCAAGACATCCTGGTCCGTGACTGGGCTGGATTTCTTCCTGTAGTCCGTGATTGACTGTAGACCCTGCCACATGCCTCTTGTGTCTGAGCCGTTGAATTGAGATTCTACTTTGTCTCTGTACTGACGCTTAGCTTGTTTGATAGCCTTGCGGAGGGAGTAGCTGCACTGTTTGTATTCGGTCATGTTACCAGACACCTTGCCCTTATTAAAAGCAGTGGTTCGCGCTTTCAGTTTCACGCGAATGCTGCCATCAATCCACGGTTTCTGGTTAGGGAATGTTTTAATCGTTGCTATGGGAATGACATCTTCAACGCACGTTCTAATGAACTCGCACACCGAATCAGCGTATTCGTCAATATTGTTATCTGACGCAATAAGAAACATATCCCAGTCCACGTGATGGAAGCAGTCTTGGAGTGTGGAGTCAGCTTGGTCGGACCAGCGTTGGACAGACCTCAGCGTGGGAGCCTGTTGTTTTAGTTTCTGTCTGTAGGCAGGGATCAACAAAATGGAGTCGTGGTCAGCTTTTCCGAAAGGGGGGCGGGGCAGGGCCTTATATGCTTCGCGGAAGTTAGAGTAACAATGATCCAAGGTTTTTCCACCCCTGGTTGTGCAATTGATATGCTGATAAAATTTAGGGAGTCTTGTTTTCAGATTAGCCTTGTTAAAATCCCCAGCTACAATGAATGCAGCCTCCGGATAAATAGTTTCCAGTTTGCAAAGAGTTAAATAAAGCTCGTTCAGAGCCATCGATGTGTCTGCTTGGGGGGGGGGGGTATATACGGCTGTGATTATAATCGAAGAGAATTCTCTTGGTAGATAATGCGGTCTACATTTGATTGTGAGGAATTCTAAATCAGGTGAACAGAAGGATTTGAGTTCCTGTATGTTACTTTCATCACACCATGTCTCGTTAACCATAAGGCATACGCCCTCCCCTCTTCTTACCAGAAAGATGTTTGTTCCTGTCGGCGCGAAGCGTGGAGAAACCCGTTGGCTGCACCGCTTCGGATAGCGTCTCTCCAGTGAGCCATGTTTCCGTGAAGCAAAGAACGTTACAGTCTCTGATGTCCCTCTGGAATGCTACCCTTGCTTGGATTTCATCAACCTTGTTGTCAAGAGACTGGACATTCGCAAGAAGAATGCTAGGGAGTGGTGCACTGTGTGCCCGTCTCCGGAGTCTGACCAGAAGACCGCCTCGTTTCCCTCTTTTTCGGAGTCGTTTTTTTGGGTCGCTGCAAGGGATCAATTCCGTTGTCCTGTTTGTAAGGCAGAACACAGGATCCGCGTCGCGAAAAACATTCTTGGTCGTACTGATGGTGAGTTGACGCTGATCTTATATTCAGTAGTTCTTCTCGACTGTATGTAATGAAACCTAAGATGACCTGGGGTACTACTGTAAGAAATAACACGTAAATAAAACAAAAAACTGCATAGTTTCCTAGGAACGCGAAGCGAGGCGGCCATCTCTGTCGGCGCCGGAAGTGTGAGTTTGCGAATGGGGAATTATGAAAGCCAGTGAGAACTTGGCCTGGATTTGTCCAACGCTGTTCAAGCAAGCTCCTCTTTTGTCAAAGCCCAGACTCTCACCTATTGGAAAGCATGCAGTAATTGTGCATCAATTCATAAGCTAGGCCTTAATTTCTCTCTCGTGTGAGGACAGACACAGATACACAGTTGAACAATCAAAGAAGGTTTGATTAAATAGGCCTACACGACTTTCGCTACCCAAATCACCTTGTAGGTGTTAGGTTACGTTTCCATAGACAGAATAGATACATGAACAAACTGCCCAAATGTCACTAATGAAATAATAATGTAAACATGAGAGGGTTTTGTTTAGTGAGTTGCAATAAGGGGGTACAATTATCGAGAAGAGTCGATGTTGAGAGTGGCCGGTGAAAGGAGGGGAATATGAAGAGATGGAAAGATGCAACCACGAGATGGAGAGACGAAAAATAACCTAGAGTTGGGTCTGATGAGTCTTTTTAAGTGGGCCCAGATAGAGGGACACACTGAGTGTGAGCTCTGTGCTACTGCTGAGAATCTCTCATCCGTATGGAATCTAATGTTCCTCCGATATATGAAAAGGTCAATGGGTTTACTCATGGCCTGTTAGACAGCTCTTCCTCAGACTCCTGATGGCCAAGACGACCAACACACACAACAGACAGACACAGGCAATGAATACAGAAACATGTTCAGTACAGATATAGAAAATCACACACTCTAAACATGGATATAAGATGAGTGAGTGGAGTTAAGGAGTGCAGGGGGCCCCCCAGGTGGTGAGGGTAGGTAGCAACACACCTGCCACACTGATCCTTAACACTGGAGTCCCTCAGGGGTGCGTGCTCAGTCCCTTCCTGTACTCCCTGTTCACCCAAGACTGCATGGCCAGGCACGACTCCAACACCAAGTTTTCAGACGACACAACAGCCTGATCACCGACAACGACGAGACCGCCTATAGGGAGGAGGTTAGACACCTGGCCGGGTGGTACCAGAATAACAACCTATCCCTGAATGTAACCAAGACTAAGGAGATGATTGTGGACTACAGGAAAAGGAGGACCGAGCACACCCTCATTCTCATCGACGGGGCTGTAGTGGAGCAGGTTGAGAGCTTCCTTAGTGTCCACATCACCAACAAACTAGTATGACCCAAACACACCAAGACAGTCGTGAAGAGGGCACGACAAAACCTATTTCCCCTCAGGAAACTAAAAGGATTTGGTATGGGACCTGAGATCCTCAAAAGGTTCTACAGCTGCAACATCGAGAGCATCCTGACTGGTTGCATCACTGCCTGGTCATTGCTCTGCCTCCGACCACAAGGCACTACAGAGGGTAGTGCGTATGGCCGAGTACATCACTGGGGCTAAGCTTCCTGCCACCCAGGACCTCTACACCAAGCTGTGTCAGAGGAAGGCTCTAAAAATGGTCAAAGACCCCAGCCACCCCAGTTCTCTCTACTACCGCATGGCAAGCGGTACCGGAGTGTCAAGTCTAGGACAAAAAGGCTTCTCAACAGTTTTTACCCCCAAGCAATAAGACTCCTGAACAGGTGATCAAATGGCTTACCTGGACTAGTAAGCATTTAACTGTAAGGTTATTGTTGTATTCGGAGCAGGTGACAAACTTTGATTTGATTTGGAATTGACATCTGAGGCAGAGTCGTGTAAGGCGAAGTGGATGTACATCTCTTCCCCCTTAAGTGGGCATTCAAAATGAATACTTCACAGGCTGCTCAATATTTAATGAATCCCGTGCTAATTGGCTGAGGATAAAAAGCCTGGTTAGCTGGGCTAAGCGTTTCAGATTAAAACCTTTTGAAAGATTGGGAAAAGAAAGGAAACCGAAACAGTGTCAGGAGACTGAGGAGCGGGTAGCCTGAGTTTAAGGATGAGGTCCCTGCGTCTTCACATGTGTTCAGCCTCATTACCCCCCTTACACTGCCACATACAGCCAGAGTGTTACACCCTCATAGTTGGTGTGAGTGTGATGTCTGTGTCAGAAAGGAGTGTGTGTGTGTTTACTTGCCTGAGTGTGTTTGTGCATGTTGTTCCTAGGGGTGTGGGTATCATTGTTGTTGGGTGTGTGGGGGTGTATTCCCAGTCAGTCACTCAGCGGCTGTCTCAGTCAGAGTGTTTAGACTCGCCTTGTTTACTCATCCAGGGAGGAACAAAATCCACCCCTGTCCTCCTGTGACACCTTCTGCTCAGACAGCCGTGTGCGATGGATGGAGGGGGGGGGGGGGGGGGGGTTACTATGAATGCCTAGGCGTGTCTGTGTTAAACCTGTGTATTTTCCAGTCTAAATATTTAACAGTCTAGATTGAACTGTGGAGAATAAACAGTGTCAAATGAAGAAGGGCAAAGGAAAGTGCTCTGGGACGTGTATGAGTAGGCAAGCTTGTCTGTATATGCTTGTCTGAAATGTATGCATGCTTGCAGTGAAATACTGAATGTGCGACCAAACAAAAGTTTTCCATAGACTTGTGAAGGTGACTTTGGTAACAGCACCAAATTAGCTGTACCACTTGACCTCGGATTAGGGGTGTGAGAGTAAGGAGGGTAATCCTCCTACTCAACACACACCCAGCCGTCCCCTCTTGTGGAGTGCACCACTGTCAGTCAGACAACAAAGCAGTATGTGAGGGGGATTTTTTTTCTCTCTCGCTCACTCGCTTTCTCTGCTGGTAGCCTTAGTGGTTAGAGCGTTGGGCCAGTAACCGAAGGGTCACTGGTTCGAATACCCGAGCTGGCAAGGTGGAAAATCTGTCGACGTGTCCTTGAGCAAGGCACTTAAAGGAGCAGTTCACTATTTACAGCTAGCAATCAATGGAAGTGCTGGGGGCATGTAAACAAAGCAAAATAAAAAAATGTTGCATGACTTTCATTGGTAGTTTATGGTGGCTGAAGTTTGTAGAGGCTGCTTTAAGGAAAACTGAACCAGGGATTACTGTTTCTCCTGGCCCATAGACTACTTTCGTGTTGAGGAACCATCTAACATCAAGTATTTTTTAATATTTTTTTTTATCACTTACTCAGTAGCTCCATCTCTCCATGTGCCCTCTTTTACCTGAGATTGTTACCATAATGAATAGCCACAGAGCTATCTGGAGCTAATTTATTAAATAAAACATAACCAGTGAGAATGTTACCAGTCATAAACTACTGGATGTCAGAATACAGGCTAGTGGTGGAAGCTGCATTTGCGGCATTGCTTGGGATTCTTGGCAGAAGACTAATCTGATGGAATCTCTTCAGTAATCCAATGGTTTCATAAACTCTTGCCCAGGGATATGGGCAGGATTCAAGAGTGATGAGTAAATACGTTAAAGGGTGCATGACAAAGAACTTTAACATAACAAAGAACTCCTCCCTTTCACATGTGTTGTAGTAGGTGTATGGCTTAAGGCGTCAGCATGCTTCAGTTCGGCTGGCGGCTAGACAAACCGAACGAGTGTGCTCCCTTTAGACTTTCGCTTGAAAAGAACGATAAAAAAGCGGCAATAGGACTGTTTCTCCTATTGAAGATGCCGTAGGCAGTATACACTTCCTCAAAATAGCCAGAATTAATCTAAGATGACTCAAGAAATCTGTCATTAATTGTTATGTTTTTGCCGAGGAGCTCTTAGTCGCGCAAAATACATTTTGGTGCAGTATTTCTGAAAGAAAAAATGTGCATCAAAACAAGTTGTCTCTTGTTGAATGACAACAGACTTTTTCGAAGAATCCCTACTGTTGCCCAATCACGGACGAAGGGGCGTAGCATTCAGCTCCCGAAATTCGGCTGGCCTCGAGAAAAAGTGACGTGTGCCTAAACAACTGAAAAACTCCTTACCCGAAGTCTAAAATTAACACAAATGTCGTCATAATATATGCACGGACTCTTGCGAACTGTTTCGGCTGGGAATCACGTAGATGGAGTGTAAAGGCGTCCATCTCTCACAGCCTCACGTCAGAATTAGACGGTCATCCATGTTTCTCAACCGTCACATTTCAAAGTGTTAAAGGTTATGTTTAGGCATTAACTCAGACATCTTCATTTTAGGCACTAACTCAGACATCTTCATTTTAGGCACTAACTCAGACATCTTCATTTTAGGCACTAACTCAGACATCTTCATTTTAGGCACTAACTCAGACATCTTCATTTTAGGCACTAACTCAGACATCTTCATTTTAGGCATTAACTCAGACATCTTCATTTTAGGCACTAACTCAGACATCTTCATTTTAGGCACTAACTCAGACATCTTCATTTTAGGCACTAACTCAGACATCTTCATTTTAGGCACTAACTCAGACATCTTTAGGCACTAACTCAGACATCTTCATTTTAGGCACTAACTCAGACATCTTCATTTTAGGCACTAACTCCGAATGGTTAAGGTACAAGGGTTAAGGTTTGGGATAATAAAAAGTCATTTTTGTTTTATCTTCAAACCTTTGGAATCGAGGCAGATGCTTAAATCCATCCGCATCCCCATCCACAATGCCCTAGCAAAACCAAAACCTACTTGAAGGTAACAGCGCTCACTGTTGCCCCTAGTGGCTGGTTTCCACTTCATCTCTCTGATGTCCTCAGACATGGATGGACGTCGAAGACAGACCTGTATCACGGACCTGGGTGTTCACCCACACACTAACATTTTACCCACCCTAGTAGCTACCTGCCAGTATCATTTGCAAATTCCCTTTCACCGCCTTCCTCGTTTTTAATGTTCTGTTTCAAAGGTGCTTCCCTGGCATGCCTTCAAAGTCTTGGCAGAGCATGAGAGCATGTGGCGAATAATGGAGTAATTGCAGTCTTAAGATTGCGCTGATGAGGGTTTCACTGTGAGGTGGGGGGGTGATGATGTATGTTCCCTCCAATATGAAATGGATTCTCAGAACAGTGCATCACTATAATAAAAACGCTTGCTTTTCCCTTGTTTTTGTGCTTGTTTGATCTATATCCCCTTTCAATTTTTTTATCTCATTTTCCCTCCCTTCTCTCCATGTGCCTCTCCCTCATATCTCCTTGTTTCTCTCTATTCCTGCATCCTGTTTCTTTCTCCATCTACTCCTCCGTCTCTCTTCCGTAAAGGTTAAGTGGCGTGAATAATATTTTCTGTATGCCTTGTTTTGTGTAATTGGGGGACCATCGACTGGAGAACAGGATCCAAGAGCCATGTCAGTAAGAAGGACATGTAGTTGTTTTAACAAACCAGACTAATGTTTCCCCTTCAACATTCTCCTAATTGAACCCCACTCGCTCTTTACCCCGCCTCGCTTTGTTTTGCTCTCTCTTTCTCTCTCTCTCGTGCTTTGTCTCTGAAGTTACATATTCAGTATGTCTTTCTGCTTCAAATGCACACACTTCTCTCGTATGAAACGCTTTATTCAAAAATATTACAAAGAATGGGAAACCTAGACATTCCCTGGTGTGCTAGTATACAAGGAAGACAGGAATGAAGAAGACAAAGGGAAAAGGAGGGAGAGAAGGGACCAGGGAGTTGTTCTCTCTGGCTGACTTTCTGCTTCACTCATCCTCCAAACAAAAGGAAGTGCTATTTTAAGTCTTCTCATCTTTAATCAGCCCTGTGATTTGGGTTTTATGAGCCTTTTCACGTGTGGTTAAGAGTCCTGGGCATTTGGGTACATGTATCCCTCTCATAGCCTGATACATACTGAGAGTCAGACAAACACGGTTCCACTCCCCGTTTCGAAAAACTTGGTGACACTTTACTGGATACCTACCGTCATAACACGGTCATAACCATGTCATGTCAACAGCTGACATAACTGTTCATAATATCGTCATAACATAGGACATGTTATGTCAGCTGTTGTGACATGTTCGGGCCTTGTCGTAAAGTGTTATGACGCTAGGTGTAAAGTGAAGTGTCACACGAAAACTTCATTCAACGTTCTGAACTACAAGATCCCACTTGTAACGAACCGACCTTAAGGGCTCCACACAGTCCGCAAACGGATCCGATGGAGCTTTTTTGCGTACCTCTCTACTTTCGTGAGGCTGAATCTTTTTTTTGGAACGCGTCGCAAACTGAGCTCCTGTTTGCGTAAACTGTGAAAACACTGGAGAGCCCTTTAGAGGGGAGTGCCTGCGTCTGAGCTCCGCTTGTGTCAAGGTTGGGCTATGTTAAGGCCGGAGTCTGATGGGGACTGAGTCATGGCGTAGGAATGTGGCTTTTATCTCTTAGTACTTAACTAATTAAATAAAGGCTCTAAACAACACTCTGAAAGCACTTCAGATAAAGCAGGACCCACTTAGCAGTTCTGGGGGAAGGGTCCTAGAAAGGCACGGTATCAGCAATTCACCAAACAGTGCTGTGTTATGGGACAAAATTGATATTTACACATTTCTAGACACTAAATTACAGTGTTGTACAGTTTATTGGCATGTAATGATCTATGGTATGAAACCCTGAGAGCTCTGTGTAAAAGTGAGAAAGCAGCTTTGTTTTCTTCTGGCTGGCCTGTAAACAATTCAAGTCGATGGTAAACCATGTTCCACCTCATGCCAATGAAAGCTCTGGTCTAATGAACCAGGCCATCTCCCAACGTGTTCACCCTGGGAGGGCGACTGGGCCGAGGTGGTGCTGGACTGCCCTGGTCCCTGGCTGGCTTAGTGGACTGCGGGCTCTGGTGCATCCTGGTACAGTCCTCCCCTATACAGGACCTCCAGACTGGGGCAGCAGCAGGGGGGATTACGGGGGAAGTTTGCCTGAAATCATCTTCAACAGAGCAGTGAGGCAGAATGGTGTGAGCAAACATGAAGCTGGAAGTGTATTCACAAGAGGTGGGGTTACAGCTAGAACCACAGCCAGTGCAAGTCAAATAGGATGAGAGGGCACAGGGCAGGCAATGAAGCAAACACCCACATTCCCATAAACACTGGGCCATGAAGTCGGCCAAAGGCCATTCCAATCTGTCCACTGCAGTGATAAGGCCATGGGATTCAGCAACACACTGAACCCTGGGTAGCCTCACACAGACCACAAGTAGAGACTGTCATGACATGATCAAAAGTCAAGTAAGCTTTGGTTTCCCTTCCTTTGACCTGTGTGTCATCTGGTATAAGTAGTTCATATTATGTATGCAATCCTTATCCATCATTTAAGGCACGGTTTTAAAACTCGACCATTGAATAATGCATCAGAATCCGTTTCATCAGCAGCTCTGACGAAGGCACTAATTTAGCATTGTTTTAAAAAGAGAAGTTGGAGAAAATGCAATATTCATGTAGTTCGCTTCAGCGTCAATGTGAGATCAGATGAAAGTTTCTCCAGATGAGCATCAATCAGCTGCTTGAGCTAACTGTTCTCGATAAGGCCCACAACTATGTTGAATATGGCCATGGTCCATGCTTCATAGCTACGTCCAATCATGCTTTCTCTCTCAATATTAATATCTGTAGGACCTTCAACAGTCACCGTGATATTAGTATTAAGAGAGAAAGCATGATTGGACATAGAGTTGAAATCGGAAGTTTACATACACCTTAGCCAAAAACATTTAAACATTTTTTACAATTCCTGACATTTAATCCTAGTAAAAAGGCAGCGTCTTAGGTCAGTTAGGATCACCACTTTATTTTAAGAATGTGACATGTCAGAATAATAGTGGAGAGTGATTAATTTCAACTTTTTTTTCTTTCATCACATTCACGGTGGGTCAGTTTACATACACTCAATTAGTATTTGGTAGCATTGCCTTTCAATTGTTTAACTTGGGTCAAGTGTTTCGGGTAGCCTTCCACAAGCTTCCCACAATAAGTTGGGTGAATTTTGGGCCATTCCTCCAGTTTGCAGTTGCAAACCGTAGTCTGGCTTTTTTTATGGCTGTTTTGGAGCAGTGGCTTCTTCCTTGCTGAGCTGCCTTTCAGGTTGTCGATATAGGACTCGTTTTACTGTGAATATAGATACTTTTGTACCCGTTTCCTCCAGCATCTTCACAAGGCCCTTTGCTGTTGTTCTGGGATTGATTTGCACTTTTCACACCAAAGTACGTTCATCTCTAGGAGACAGAACGTGTCTCCTTCCTGAGCGGTATGATGGCTGCGTGGTCCCATGGTGTTTATACTTGCATACTATTGTTTGTACAGATGAACGTGGTACCTTCAGGGGTTTGGAAATTGCTCCCAAGGATGAACCAGACTTGTGGAGGTTTACACATTTTTCTTTCTGAGATCTTGGCTGATTGATTTTCCCATGATGTCAAGCAAACAGGCACTGAGTTTGAAGGTAGGCCTTGAAACACATCCACAGGTACACTTCCAATTGACTCAAATTGTGTTAATTAGCCTATCAGAAGCTTCTAAAGCCATGACATCATTTTCTGGAATTTTCCAAGCTGTTTAAAGGCACAGTCAACTTAGTGTATGTAAACCTCTGATCCACTGGAATTGTGATACAGTGAATTATAAGTGAAGTAATCGGTCTGTAAACAATTGTTGGAAAAATGACTTGTGTCATGCACAAAGTAGATGTCCTAACCGACTTGCCAAAACTATAGTTTGTTCACAAGAAATGTGTGGAGTGGTTGAAAAACAAATTTGAATGACTCCAACCTAAGTGTATGCAAACTTCCGACTTCAACTGTAGCTATGAAGCATGGACCATAGCCATACTCAACATAGTTGTGGGCTTCATTCCCAGCATTAAACTTTGAACCCACTTATTAGCAAGGTCAACAGCGTGTAGCCTTGAATTGCGTCAGGCCCGTAGTGTACAGGATGTGACCTCAGGCTACGGGTTATGACAGCAGAGTAATCACTGATGTCACATACGCACTTGACTGGCATCTTGAATATAGCCGAGTATGATGGGGATGTTGAGTCATGGGAGGATGGACAGAAATGGTACACTTAGAAATGTCCCAATAAGGAGACTTAAATAGCACACATATGCTCTGTATCAAAGCATTACTATATGCCTAAACAGAGCACATGTGGCTCTGCAGAAGTGAAAAGGTACACCGTGACAGACATGATTTGATTACTCAACTCGGAGTCATAGAGAGGAGACCGCTCACACACCTGGCTCAAAGGCCTGCACAGTAATTCTCTACTTACATTGCTAACTGTGTGTGTAGAATAACGAGTGTACGAGCGCATATATGTGATGCGTGTGCTGAGCAGAAGGTGCACGATGTGTCCGGACAAATGAAAAGGTCACTGTCTCTCACTATCTGTTCTATCTGTGCAGATCACCGTGAACCTCAAGCCTCTCTAAATGTGGTCATAGCAGGAACAGGACCTCGTTGTAATAGAGCCCAGGTTAAAGCCACTACATGGTACATACTGCATCATTCGTACTGTAGCCTATGTCACAGCAGAAACCTCAAGGGGAAAGTAACAGCCAATGATTTATTATCATGCTCTGTCAAACGCCCCAAAACCTTGTTTCCCTCTCTTCCAAAACACCTTGATCTGAGAGAAGGAAGGAGAGGGATGAAGGAGCCTGGAGCTCCCTGGTTGATGTGTCTGCTTGTCCCTCCTTGTGTTGAAATGTCACCAGGCTCTCAGGGCAGTAAGCGCTTAATGGAGAGCAAGGGAGCTGATGCTCTCTGT